>NC_136072.1:831497888-832180202 GCF_964261635.1 Lissotriton helveticus | reverse complement strand
GGTAGAATTAGGAATTCTGGGACAGGGCCCACTCTCCAAAGGAAGTGGTCATCTAGGGTTTATAGTGACCCCAGGGGTAAGTAGCTCATTGGTTACTACCCCTCACTCCTCTCAACACCCCTAAACAGAGTATTTAGGAGACCCCCTGATACCAATGACTTCAGATTTAAACGCACCAAAAGGAGTGAAAAAAGAAGACTGCTGACCCAATAACGAAGGAACACGACTGACTTGGCACCAATCCTATCAGACCGCCTGCTGAACCTGACCCTTGTGGAGCAACTGACTCGTCCAGCCATGGTACAAACTGCCAGTGCTTCACAATTGCTAAAGAAACTCCCTTAGAGTAGAGGAGCTACTCCCCTGCAGCCACAGGAACCAAAGAAGCTATGCACGGCACACTGACCTGCCACCTATGGGGACTACCAATGCAATAGCCACCAAGGAAGAGGTGGCTGTGCTCCTACAGGTTGGATCCTTTCTCCCTTCAAGCGTGGGGATGCCAGGACTGACCAAAGCCCCTCAACACCAATACCTAGGGTCCTAGACCCCTTGCAGCAACCAAGGCTTTTGTGACCAGACCGGACACCAATGCTGACGAAAAATGACTTGCACATTGTGTGACTTCAGGGACAGTGATGCCCACAACGAGTGGCCCAGCTGTCCTCTTTGCTCCCTTCTGCAGAAACCAAAGACAAAGAGTGAGTCCTCGATTGCTGCCACCTGACACCTAAAGCACCCCTGCAACGGTGCTCCAGAGCCCGAATCCGAGGGCGGTGACGATACCCACAGGCTCCTGAGATCCACAAGAGCTGAGTACACCCTTGGTTTGAGCCAGACTGGACTTCCAGTTGCTGCTTGCAGCCTCTTTCTGCAGGCCCCCACCAACCCAGAGAGACTCTAGCACTGAACCCGACGCCAAAAGACAACACTGCACTGAGCCCCACAGCCCGAGGAGAAGTGGCCAATGCTTCTCCTACGTTCCCTAGCATATCAAGGGTTGAGACCTCCTGTGGGTTTCCCTAGACTCATCCCTCAGACTCAGCTTGCAGCCTCTTTATCACCAGACCGTTACCCATTGAAATGAATGGGACACCGGAATGCTATAGCACACCTCTGCACCCGGATGCCCCAGAGCCTCCCAAGGTGAGCTGGTGGTGTGACCTTGAACCATGCCCCATACTCACCTTAAGTCCTGAGAACAGACCCGCCAGTCGCTTTTAAGTGCCCAAATGCAGTACATTTATTTCCCCCATAGGATAACATTACAGCACCCATAGTTTGCACTATCAACTTTTGGAAATTGTTTGGCGAAACATTTTTTCGTGTCTGGAGCCTCCCGTTTGACCCTAAGCTGTTCTTGCTCCATAGCACAGAGGGGATTGTCAGGATCCGCTACAAACAACATTTATTGTTTTTAGGCCTCACTATTGCCAAACGGGTGATCGCCCAAGCGTGGAAAGGGACTTCCCCGCCAACAGTGGGTGGATGACGGCCATGGACAGATGCATGGGGGCAGAGATCACGGTCTATCAGGCAAGTGGCTGCCCACAGAAACATAGGAAGATTTAGTCACACTGGGCGACATACCTGGGCATAGATTTACCCCCCTGCCACCAACTGACCCCCTATAAATCCGGCCTTCACATTTATCTGACTGTTAGATGCCCAAGATGAGTAGCTCTGTTGTCATTACATACACACCTAGACATTCTACGTTCAGTGGATTATGTGGTAACATGTGCCATGTTTTAGTTATTGGGCCTACTGGTCTGCAGGTTAGCTTGATATTTAAATACAATTGGTACTTTCTAATCCGACTTGTATCTATAATGTATGCTTCGGTCTCCGCCCACCTTGTGCCATTAAACTTAATAAACTTTGTTACAAAAAATTAAAAACGTATGTATCTGATTCCGATGATCTTGGTATCTAAATTCATATAAAAGTATGTATTATTTTTATAAATTGGTGTCGGATTTCTTTGAGTGTGTGTCTCAGTTATTGCCTTTGTGTGTGCATACATTTTAGCACTAACCTCTGATATAACTAGCTGCTTGCCCACATTACCACAAAATAGAGCATTTGGGGTGCCTTTGTGAACCAGTTGAGCTTTGATTGCACTCTTTACACAGTGTACCTCTTTTTAGTCCACTGTATAAAGAGCCAACTTCCTACACAACTGAAACAAAAAAAGCTTTTGTGGGGATTCAAAGTCAGATTTCTAGCAGCAAAACCTTACAAATCAGGTATCACGCTGAGTCATAATGGAATTAGTGGCCAGCAAGTTTGCTCTGATATTTATTTTGCATGTTCAAGCCTGCTCTGGAATATTTATTTTGCATGTTCAGTAATGATTTTGGAACAGAAATTCAAAAGATTACTTTAAAAAATAGGTAAATAAAACAAGCCCTAGCAGGCAGTGAACCCCCTACTACGCACAGTCTTTGCACTGTACTGAACTGGATAGCTTATCTCTTGTGCATCTTATGCAATCAGTAGGCAGCCCTTTATATTCCTCAACAACAACTGTGGAGTCCAAAAGATATCTGTCTCAGCTTCCTAGGATGAAATTATTTACTACATAATCTACAATTTTATGACAAAGGGCCTAATCAAATACGGATAGAGAACAGGGGTGTATTCAGTGCGTAATTTGTGCCAGTGCTTTCCGGTGCTTTGCCCCGGCACTTATTTTTTAGGGCCGGGTCTACCTATTACAGTGCATGCAACAACAACATATGATTAGTAGTGCGAGTTAATGATCTTCTACCCACTCACAAAGCACCAGAAACAGCTGATGAGATGCTGTGACATCCTTTTTAAAAAAATATTTTTTTTTTATTGAGCACTGCAAATAATGTACAGGTATACACAATAGATAATAAGCATTTAAGAACATTTTAAGATAGCAATTCAGCATAAATCTTGTACTCATGCTTAGGCAAAGCCTACATGGAGTGAAGTCAGTCTACAGAAAGTGTAACAATATTTGTAGCATAAGTGTACACACTGTATTTTCATAAATCAAATAACGACCCCAGTATGCGTGATCAGGTGCAGTACCCCTTAAAACCCCCACCCAAAGTATCCCACCCCAAACAATACCCAAACGAAACAAGTAACGTAATCGCCGCCACAGAGACTATACACCTCGCTGATGTTCATGCGTCCGGTGTGTGTCAGGTCTGAGAACCTCAGGGAAGGGTGTGCAAAGAGGGGGGGGAGGGGAGGGGAGACAAGGGGGAAAAAGAAGGAGAGACAAAAGGGGAAAGGATAAAAGGAGCAGAGACGCTGTTAAGAATAACAAGAAAGAAGTAAATATTTAATTCCTTTATTCAAGGCCAACACGCATGCTCCTAAGCGTGGAGCGCAGCTACAGTCAGCTCGGCGATCAGCTGGTAACTGTCACTTCTGACAGTTATCAGCTGGTGACCTTACTGCTGGTACGGTGTCCTCGCAGGGACACTGGTGGGCACACAGGGTAAGGTGTCCTGTGAGGGACACACGTATATGAACACAACACATCCCCCTTCCTTGGGGAGAACTGGAACCAACAAAGACAGGAAGGGAGTGTAGGACTCCGCTACCCACATATATAGTCCTTAAGTTTAGCTGGTGGTCCCAACAGTCTACCAGCCCTGCTTCTGTCCATAGGTTGCGCCAGGTCACAGACCGGGATGGCAGGTAGCCTGCGCCTTGCGCCTGCAGGTCTGGACGAAGAGGCCAAACAGTCCTCTGGTCGGGTGCCTTCGTGCTTACAATCATCACTTCTCTGTCCTAGGGTTGCAGGAAATTCAATGTCAGAATTAGTGTCAGAAAAGTATTGTCTTGCAGTACTATCCTTCCGCGTTCCGGATTGCACTGCAGTAGTCTTAAACAGTGTGTTGCCCACTGTATCGGTTCCGGGACGTTTGGGAACTGACGATGCTGAGAAACGCCAGGCTTTCCCATCATTCAGGCATGCAGAATTGCAGTACCCTTCACGAACGGTAAGAGGTTTGGTGTATCTCTCTTGACCCTTGCCGGCGTGTCTGCTTCTTACCACCTTTGACACATATCCCGCCTTGCTTTCCACCTCCCTGCACCCAGGTTTCTTGTCGTCATAACTCTTGCTCCTAGATTGTGCTTGAGCTGGTCTTTCTTTCACCATCACTGTAGACCAGCATACCCTGCGGGCAGCCTTAACCCAGCCCACATTGTCCTTTGTAAGTGGAGTCCGTCCGCACATGAGTACGAATGGGCTGTTGCCAGTAGACTCGCTCGGCGTTATCCTGTAAGCCCACACCTTTTTCATTATTTCTCTCTTCCAGTCCAGTTGGTCTGAAGTGGCCATCTGAATATTTCCTTCAAGTACTCTGTTAAATTTCTCTACGGCTCCGTTGCCCACAGGGTGGTATTTTGACGTTGTTATGTGTTCGATGTGGTGTTTCTTCATGTATCCCTGGAATATGTCTGAGGTGAATTGTACCCCGTTACCACTTACTAACTTTTTTGGTAATCCCTCACGCGTAAAGGTGTCTTCCAAGAATTGGACCACGTGCAGGGAATCAGCTTTTTTATTGACCCTTATTTCTGGCCATTTCGTGTAGTGGTCAATTAAAATCATTATATATTGTAATTCATTCCCGTCAGACACTGGCCCAATTACGTCGATACCAATCGTTTCCCAAGGCATGGATGGGATTACTATGTCTTTGTTCTTCATTTGTTCCTCCAACCATTCATCTCTTGTTATTTTGTTGGGACATTCCCTTACATTTGCTATGTGTGACTCTTCCATTTCATTTGCTTTAGTGTCATTGTTGGTCTTGGTAGGCATTCTACCTTGAGATTCTGCGTAGTCGTATACGTCTGTCGTACTAAGCACTGGCTCACGGCTGTTAGGATCCAGCTTGATTCCTAGACTTCCCTGGTCCATCCATCCAAGTACAGATGGTCCTACCCTTGATACATAGAGTTTACATTGAGCCTCTCTACTCTTGAATATGAACCTGAGAGTCCTGTACCCTAATATTTCAATTGGTTTTTCCTCAAATGATTTGATAATTATGTCCGGTTCATTGAGTCTCTCACCTATCACCTCCTTGAATTTAGCTTTCCATACCTTTTCATTCACGATGGTGTAAGGTGAGCCTGTATCTGCAGCTATATTTATTTCCACCCCACCAATTGTCATGGTACACATCGGTTTTCTTGTCTTGGCTTCTTTTCCTGTTACCTTTACTTGTTCTTGTTCATCGTCTATGTTAAGGATGTACATGTTGATGTCTTCATCCGTGCCATCATCCAAATCATCTTCTTCGTCTGCCACTGCTTGTACATGTTGTGGTTTCCTCCTATTACATGCCTTGTTGAAATGACCAATTAGTCCACAGAATGTGCACCTTGCTTCTCGTGCGGGACATCTAAAATCATATGCCATGTGTGCAGTGCTTAGGCATCGGTAACAATATCCTTTCCCCCGTTTCTCTTGTCTTCTATCTGGTTGGATATTGTCTTTCTTTCTTACAGTTTGCTTGCTGACTTTCCAACTCTTTTGATCGGACACCTTGCTGACCTGGTCACATTCTTTCTTTATTTTTTCATCTTTCAACACTGCTTTGGCACACCGTCCAGTAAGCTCCGCTTTCCTCGCTATGTCAACTATGTTCTGTAGTGGGTACTCTCCCTTTGCCCAAAGATTATCTTGAATGTTCTCATTTGAACCTTGCATTACTATTTGATCCCTTATTAGTTCATCTTGTAGTCCTCCAAAACGACAGTTAATCGCTAGATCTTTAAGAGCAGATACATAATCATCTATTGTCTCCTCGTTCCCTTGTTTCCTATAGAAAAATGTATATCTGTCTACCCCAACACAAACTGTAGGTTTATAGTATGCGTTTAGGTCATCAATCGTGTTGGAGAACACATCACCATCATTTCCACCTCTTGTTTTTTTGTTTATGGAATTATATACTTTTATTCCTCTTGCACCTAAGTTGTGCATTAACATCTTGTACTTTTTTTCAGGCTTCAATTCAGCATCTTCTTCAATTGTGGAAATGTAGTTGAGGAAATAGTCCCTCCACTCTTCCCACTTTCAAACTGGTACACTTCCAGCACGCAGAAATGCCTCAGGGGGTGAGAGATTCCATATACATCCTGTAGCTAAGTCACTCATTTTCTTTTATCTGTTGTTTTGGTTTGAGTAAAATACTTCAGGGTTGTTTACACTACTATGCAATTTTTCCCTTTATTTTCCTCCTGCTGCTAGGTAGATATACCTCTGTTTCAAAGGCGTGACCATGGTAATGTACTTCTGTGTTTATAGTCACTACTACGCTAAGTTGCCTTATTTCTTTCTGCTGCTAGAATGGAGCACATTCAGTCTTTAAAACGTGTACTATTTCATAATTTCTTAACGAAGTCGCTACCCGGCTGCAGTGAAATGTGCTAACGTTTTTTTTTTATATATATATAAATTTACCGTTAATCCTTCGTTTTCATCCGCCGCCACCAGCGTGCTGCTAAATCTCCCGTTTCTGTTGAAAAGCGCACTGGGAGTGTCGTGTTTATTTTCCTTGCTGTCACATCACGGTTGCATAGAACAGGCTAGACCGCTGTGTAAATTCGCCAGATTACCTTCCCTCAAAATGGCCGCCGACGTCGATTACGTGCAGACGCAACAACGTGTTATGAGCTCTGGCACTCCTCAGCTGCTTCCTGACAGTTCCTTCTGTCAACCGTTTTTTTTTCCGTTGATGTGGCAGTTGGAAGTTACCTCAAGTTCTGGGCTACAGTGCACCACTCTTGAACACACATCCCCACAAGCTCACAGTTCTTCGTACTTTCTCGTTGCTTTTATCCGCAATAAGTCTTTCACCTTTATGACGGCCTCACTGCATCGGCTGACACGCCAGTAGACACGCTTGAGTTCGCGGCTGCTTTCAGATTTCTTGTTTACTTTTCTTTTCCGTATTTCTTCACAGCTTTACGCTCACCATACACTGCGCTTTAAATTCCTCAATAACTCATTTATTTTCCTTTATGTTATCGAAGTTTCTTCCCAGGTGACTGCTTCTTTTTTTAAATTATTTTCTCCGTGGGTTCTTGCGTGTTGGCCCCTCGTCGCCAGTTTTGTTAAGAATAACAGGAGAGAAGTAAATATTTAACTCCTTTATTCAAGGCCAACACGCATGCTCCTAAGCGTGGAGCGCAGCTGCAGTCAGCTCGGCGATCAGCTGGTAACTGTCACTTCTGACAGTTATCAGCTGGTGACCTCACTGCTGGTACGGTGTCCTCGCAGGGACACTGGCGGGCACACAGGGTAAGGTGTCCTGTGAGGGACACACATATATGAACACAACAGACGCCCGGGTAGAGTGTGCGCAGGCATTATTTCGTTAGCAGTCAGACAACTGTACCACTTTCCCGCATACCACAGGTTCATCTCCCTCGACAGCCTTGAATTGTTCCACTAGGTGTGCCCAGTCCAGAGAAATCGGCCGCTTTCGCAGTCCCCTGTACTTTTCACGCTGTAAAGCCTCCCTTTCAGCAACCGCCCATCTGCCCACTTCTTCGCGCCAAACGCCTACTCACGGCGCTAGAGTAGACTTCCAGCGTTGTGTTATCATACGTTTAGCCAACATCAAAGCTAACCCTGTAAATCTGCACAGCAATTTTGCCTTCTTAGGGAGAGGGAATAGTTCAGGGTACCGGGTGGCATGGCTGTGTTTGGGTCCAGAGGCCCCACAATGTCAATGCCCACTCCCTCGAATGGGGTACTGACAATTGGAAAGGGCTGGAGTGGGGCCCTGATCTTCCCCCCACTCTTCCCACTTGCCTGGGAAGTCTCACATGTCCTGCAATGAGCGTCTGAGCTCTTGCGTATCTGTGGCCACTAAAAGTGGGTGGCAAGCCTCTCAAAGGTCTTGGTCTGCCCCAGATGTCCTGCAATGGAATTTCATGAGCCAAGCCCAGTAGGAAGGCTCTGAAGCACTGGGTACCACCAGCACACGGGATGACTCCGGCTCAGCAGCCTTAGGCTCACTATACAGGAGACTGTTCTCCCAATAAATCAGATGGGAACCAGACTTGTCACCTGCTGCCTGGGCTGCAGCCTGTTGCCGCATACCCTCAAGAGAAGGGCAAACTCTATGCTGCTCACAAAACTCCTCCCTGGTGGGCTCCCTATCCTGCTGCCAATGGGTCTGCTAAGGCAGGTCCCCCAGTTAGGCGATCTGCTCCCCGGTAGGCTCCAGGGCATCCCCCTCAGGGTCCACTTCCTCCTAGGCCGTGGGAACCAAGGAGGCCAGCTTCTCGCGCCCCTGCCCCTTCTCTCTAAGGCAGGGATCTGGGCCATACTCTCAGGCTCCAGGTCCTTCTCAACACCCTCCTTGGCTGCCATGGACCGAGTGATAGCACACGCCCACTCAGGCAGACCCAACATCTCCAAGTGAGATCTCCTCTCCACCGTAGCCCATGGGGAGTTCTCCAAATCATTGCCCAACAGACAGTCTACAGGCATGGCGGGCATCACAGCCACCTGAAGCGTTCCTGAGACCCCTCCCCCACTCAAAGGGAACCTGAGCCACCTCACATTGGCTCTCTGAGTTGTCTGCGGACACTACTGGGCAGAATGCATGGGGAACGACCTGCTCTTTGGACCCTAACTGGGGGCTGACAGCAGTTATACTGGCTCCTGTGTCAATTAGAGCCTCCACCCTATGGCCATTGATGATCACCCACTGCCTGTACTTTTTAGTGTTATCAGGCAGTGTAGCATCCTACTTTCCTGGGGCAGGTCCAACAAGGTATCCCTCCCCTCACACACAAAGCGTCCCCACAATCCCGCTCCCCAATCCTTCTCAGGGACCCGGTGGGACACCATGGCTAATTCGTAGACTGCAAACCATTGCCCAATATCTTCACTCTTGTGGAAATCCTTAATGACCTCCTTGGGTATATACACTCTACTCTCAGTATGCACTATAGGTATGCTGACACCAGAGGGGGAGATCTCTAGACTATTTGCTTTAATCTCCAACTCCCTCAATATTCTCTCATGCTCAAGTTTCATTTTCATTATCTCAAACTCTAACTTCTTGTTCTCTAGGTCCCTTTGACTATCCATTTTAAGCTTAGCCATCTCCATGTTATGCCGCCTATCTCTCTCCCTGTCCTCCAGCTCCTCTGGAGACAGGCCCTTCGAGGACACACTAGTGCCCGGGCTGGAAAGTGCTTTACCTCCCATCAAATCTACTACTTCCACCTGCTGCTCTCCTGCATCCTCTTACCTCTCCACAGACTCTCCCAAATCCTTAGGGGCATCCCTGGCTTCTAGCCAGGCCTTCAGCACCTTTTGATACTCTTCTTTTTTAGAGAGACCTGTAATAGGGACTGTGAATTGCTTGCAGAAATATTTGAGCTGCTTGGCTGTGTAGGTTTCTAATTTCTCTTCTTCCCAGGAGAGATCCTCCGAGGCATTGGATCTGAGCTTGCCCATCCTAGCAATAACTGGCGATCTCAATCAAAAATAGAGAACAAATCAAAAAAAGTATGTGGTTGCATTATGGTCTGCACTCACTAGTAGTGTCCTCTGCAATTACTGTATGCAGATAACAAATGCAAGTCCAGATCCTCACCACTGACCACCAATGTTAGAAATGTGGGTCTCTAGTTGGCAATGGCTGGCCACTGTCCAAGTAGGGACCCTTCTTCCCAAGTCAGAGTAAGAGAGCTACACCCTTTGATAACCCCTGCTCAACCCTGTGGTAACGTAGCACAAGCAATTAGGCTTATCTCAGAGGCAGTTTGTGAAGCATTTATAACCGTTCACAGTAACATGGTGAAGAACACTACAAAGTGACACCACACAAGTAGTTATAAAAAATAAGTATCTTTATATATAGACTTAACACAAGACCAATTATGGTAAAAAGCCACAATACTGTAAAATAGGAATATTCTTGAAATGCTGCAAAAATAGTTCAAGGTGTGCAAAAAGAAGTTCAGTTCAAAGCAGTGGTCTCTGCGACCCTCTTACTTACAAATTACTTGGATGTCGGAGCAAAACAAACAAAATGTCGCAATGGAGCTGTAGCGATGATTTTCTGCACGCGAGGCCGGCAATGCGATGAATCCTTGCCTCGAGGGAGAAGACGATACGCCGATCTGCGTATGCGTGTGGAGACGAGGCAACAACTTCTTCACGCTAGGCCGTTGATGCGATGAATCCTTGCTGCGAGGGAGGAGACGAGGCGACGATCCTGTTGTGTATGCGAGTAAGTTGCGATGCAAAGAAATGGCGCTCCGCTGGGGAGCAACGATCCTGGTGCGATGTGATAGAACTGATGTTGTGAGCACTCAGCTGTAGCAGTGCGATGATCCTTGGTGGCGCTCTCAGCTGCAGCGGCCCGCAAGTGTGCATTAGTAATGATCTCAATGTCATGAGCAATCGGCGGCAGCAGCGCAGGTTCCTTAGTTACACAGACAGAGGTTCGTCTTGACATCCACGAGCAATACAAAGTTTAGGGGTTTGGGCACAGGTATTTATACCACAAAAGTCTTTGTTCTAAAGAGACACAAGTCACTGAATCCAGCCAGAACCAGTTCTGCTCAATCCCGGAGCACTTTGTTTACCAGGCTGCATCCTTCCTTTCAGAAAGAGGGGGTCTGCCATCAGACACACAGTAGGAGGTGGAACCAGCATTCACCTTGCCAGGCAACGCCCTATTCAGGTCAAGGAGCTACCCCTCCCCATACACCAAATGTAGATCTCTCTATTCAACCAAGGTCTGACTCAGCCTGCCTTGTCCCTCCAAAACCAGACAGCCAATACACATAACAGCAGAGCATACTGGAAGGCTTAGGCAAGAAAATACCTACTTTCTAAAAGGGGTATTTTCAAACACAGAATAGAAAAATAAACTTTACTAAAAGATGTATTTTAATATTCTGAGCTCAGGCATACAAAATACGGCTTTCTACCATGTTCCTTGGGTCAGTTAGGATTATAGAATGTAATAATCAAACTGCCCATTCTGGCCTATGGAGAACAGGTAGCCTTGTAGTAGTGAACAACGGAATTGGGTGTAATTCACTACCAGGACATGCTACACACACCAAGGCATGTCCTACCTTACACATACAATGCACCCTACCATACGGGTGACTTACATGATGCCAAGGGAAGGTTCAGGGGCTGGGAAAAGTGTGCACTTCACAGCCAAGATGGCAGTTCTGGACTGCACGCAGACTCTGCAGTGGTAGGTCTGAGACACGCTTTACAGCTGCTTCTGTGGGTGGCGCAAAACAGCGCTGCAGGGCCACAGGCAGTATTTGGTTTAAGGACCTTGAGCACACACAGGCCACACTACTAGGGACTAACGGGCAAACCAAATGAGCCAATCATGGACATACCAATTCACATAGACATATTTACATAGGGAGCATTCACGCTGTGGCACTGAATGGCAGTGGCACAGCACCCAGAGCATCTAACACCAGCAAAAACAGAGGAGACAAAAGCAAAATATGGAAGGGAGACCCACACCAATGGTGCCAGGTCTAACAGCGGCGCTGCAACAACCTCGACTGAGACCTTTACCCTCAGCCTCTCTCACTAGCTGGTCCAGGAGTTTTGGAGAGAGGGGACCGGTGTCCAGGAGCTGTCCCTGAGCAGGTGAGCGTTATGTAGCAGAGTAATTAATTGACAAAGAGGGGTTGCTGGGAGGGGCGCGCCTGATCTCTCCCACGGGGTTTGCAACGGCTTAAGGTGGGGGTACATTGCGGAAGTTGGTTTTCAAGCTTTCTGGAACTAATTTAGGTTAACAGTGTGCTTTGATTCGGCTTCTGTCAGTCAGAGAGCTGTTATAGGATAGACAGGCTGTTAGAATAAAAAAACGAGCGAAAGTGCGTCGCTCACCGGGGCATGAGGACCACCCGAGCTGAGCGCGCGTGTGCATTAATAAAGTGAAACTGCAAGAGCCTTGCGATGACGGAAGGGGGACAGGAAATGTGCACATCGCGTGGCTGTACGCGTGCACATCTCCTCAGTAAAAGAGACGCCGTACACGTGCACATCGCGTTTCTGTACGTGTGCACATCTCCTGTCCCCCTTCCAAACTCAAATCGACAACGATAGATCTCGCTAGTGACAGCACTTCGCGCTGCGTCGCTAGGCGAGACCTAAAAAAGTCTGACAGTGAACTGTAAGAGAAACTGCGAGTGCGAAGGGAATATGTACTGGACACTGGTACACCATAACTTCCTTTCTTTCGTTTTCTTGGAGATTAACGAAACGCACAGTCTCTGAGTCAATAAGAAGTGACTATCGAAAATTAGGTATAGTCAAGGACAGGGCTCGAGTCAGGGTACCACGTGGTGTACGGCATTCCCGCACTTATTTTACCAGGAGCTCGATAACTGGAGCAAATAGAGCCACACATTCACTCTTTGGGGCGCGATCGGAGCCCATTCAGAACGCTGCTCACACGCTGGCTTCTCTGATGCAATCGCATCTAAGGGGTAACTGAGGGGAGCAATGAGTCTGATGGTGCAATCCACCTTTCGTGACGTCACTTCCTGTTGTGACATCAGCGTCCCCCCACTTCTTTTTTAAGGACTTGTGCCCTGGTCAAGAACCAATGGAAATCTAAGAGCTGGAGTTTGAGTGGCATCGCAAAAGAATCTCCCTCCAGAGCTGTGGGTCAAATGGGGACATTAGCGGGAGGTTAGGACTGAAAGGTGAGGCCTTCACGTCAAACTTAAGTTGTGACCAGGTGGTACCGAGCCCCTCACAGGTTTAAGCAATGCAGGGTAGTTTTGCCACTCTCATCCAATTAACTTCCACCCAAATACTTCACAAGACTTTTCAGATACATATTATCTGAGTATGGTGACCTTCCCCAAACATTGAAAAGGAAACAGAAAATCACTGTCAGTATTTCAGAGCTTTACACCAGCACTCCACAATAATATGCATCAGAAAACGAATAAACAGAACTCATAGCACAGTCTGCTAAGCAGGTAAATGAACATCATGCTCACCAACGCCAGCCCGAGTTAATCTATTCCTGTATCAACCGACTGGCCAATACCCAATCCAAATAACCCATGCAACAGGATGTTACCTAGCACGGCTGACAGGTACACCCAATCAACAGAAGGATCAACAACACACTAACTATAAACTGGCAGGGCCACAAACACACCGATGCCCACAAACTACAACTCAGAAATGACTAATCTGTAGTGCAATCCTCAAAACAAGACTCAGTTACTGTTGCAGGGCCATATTAAAGACCGAATATGCATTAAAAGAGAAGCATAACATCTGCAGACAGACCACACTTCCGAGGACCACCAAGCCTGAAACTTCCACCCCATCCCAAACAATCTCAAATGCTCTCAAAACGTCAATGTCATTAAAGCAACAGCTGGTCTCCAGCCTTTGAAATGTGTGGAAATGAAACAGATGAAATTCCAAATGTATAGCACATTTAGGAAAAGGTTTTCAAACAGTTGCTTTTTAAATGGCACATAAAATACAATCACGGACATTCTCAATATAGCTCGAGAGGTTCACATCTTTGTCATTACACAAAGAAAATGGCATATCTCGTCAAGGATTCGGTCCAAAACTAGGATAACGAGAGAGAAGGGAAGCGATGGTGTTCTAAAGCCTCCCACCTCAACCAGCACCAAGAGAAAGTGCAAACTGCTGCCTCTTAGCAGGGCGCCAAGAACCAGCTCGCCAGCAGCATGCTTGTTTTTTTTTTTTATATCTTTTTATTAACAAAACAACTAAGAAAAACCTCAGGTGACATTAGCAAGCATGCTTGTTATTAATCGCGTTAGCCAATGCAGGACGATCAATTGCTTTGTGAACCCTCTCTTTATAAAACCACCTCTCCCTGGGGCTCTTGCTCTAAATATTTAATTGCTTGTTTTCAAAGAATGAACAAAAGCTTGCCAGTTTTTGTTGTTGTTTTTTTTTTAAACAATGAGCCCCACCCATCACATCAGACTATTGTTTTCTAATGTACTGCACAGGGGAGGAGCAACAGGACGCCTCAAACCATCAAACTAAACACAAAATGAGGAGGACTGAAGTTCTTGGTGCCTGGGGAGAAGTCTTGGCAACCAAGCTGCTTCTGGGTTCACGAGACTAGGCCCCACTCCAGATGAAAGCTGATCAGGACGTGGTCACACACTTTCTCGCATAGTGGCACCTGAAAAATAGGTTGTGGGAAAAGGCTTTTCTTTTTTGCGCATGTTACCCTGATGTATTAAATGTCCTCTTATTAGATCCTTGACTTTCCATCCACTTTCAGTCAGTGCTACTTCTTCCTTTGGACCACACTTAAAGTTATGGAGACCATGAAACCACCCAATAGCATACAGCTTTTCCATTTTTTTTAAAATTAAATTGAAAATGAATACTTGAAAGTTGTTGAGGTCTAGCAGAGAGATGAAACAACATTCCACACTCCAATAGTTTTGTAAAGTAAGTCCTATAAGACATATTACATACTGCAGAACTGTTGGAGTGCAATTTAGCAACCAACCAAGCACTTCAAACTTGAATTAAAACAATCAAGTAAAAAACGCAACACTTGCATTGGTCATTTGGTGCAAATGCCAGACGGGCAAGTCCATTTAAACCAGAGAGGAAACATCACAGGAGTGTTGGAACAATGTTGGGGGGGGGGGGAGAGGTCTTTAAAAATATAAAATGTTTCCCAACAGCCGCGTGGTGTTGGGGGAGAGGTGGGGGGTATTCAACTTGCGCCCCCTGCGTTGCCCTGGCGGGAACCCAGTTGGCTTTTGAATCACGTAGACGGTTGGCCTCACATGCCCCTCCCTTCAGCTCACGACTGAGAGGGCGTGGAAACCCCACAGCTGTGGCAGGGTGAGGGCTGTTTCTGCGCTGCCCATGCAGGGGTTGGGTTACAACAGGGGACCAGGTACCCGCTCACCTCTCTTGATGACATGCATGTCGGCGGCGACTGGGGCGGGCTGCTCGGCCTGGGGAGATGAAGTGGAGGCGGTTAGCTGGTGCTCGGTGTCGGCACGGGTCTCCCTCTGGTAGCATTGGAGTGACTCGGCCTGTTCAGGCGGTGGCGGTGCTATGGCATCTGTCGCACAGGCTGTCCTTCGGAAACTGACTTGCCGTCTCCCGCTCAGCTGTCACCGCACGCCTGGCCACAACTGACTGAAGCCGACTCTTACCAAAGCTCGCACCAAATTGAAACATAGTGCGTCCCAGCTAATGAAGTAGCGTGTGTGAAGCTGCGAGTGAGAGATCCAATCTCGGTGGGCGGGGCTAAAAGGAGACAAGGTGGCAACAAGGAGCGACTAAAAAGCCTCCTTTTCAATCCTGAGCCTGCGTTTTGCATGCAGGATGAAGCCAGCCAATGAGGAAGATGGGCGGGGCTTCAACTCCGCCTCTGAGAGCTTTGGAATCTGTATTGAATCCAAGAAGCTCTCGTATGACGAGAGCAGTGCATGCGCGCTGCTTTCGCCAGCCGAGACCTAAACAGTGTCTTAGGCTACAATCAGCACTGAGCCACGATCCCTTCAAGGCCCTGCCACCTCCTCACACAGTGAAAAAGTTCATAAGTTGGCAGGTCTGCTGTGCTAAAGTGTGATTATAGTGAAAACCAACAGTAAATATGCTTAAAATATCATATGTGCAAAAAAAGTGTAGTCTGCTTACCTCTGTAGGAGACAAAGAAGTTACAGGAGGTGGGGAAGGGGAGGAACGTTGTTCTACCATTGAGTGCAGAAAGAGAGGAAGGACACAAAATGCAGGCATTAACATTCCAGAGCGTGTGAAAGCTCTGTTTGGAGGTGGGTCGCCTCGTCAGTCAGGACTGGGACATGGAGGACAAGATGAGGGAGTGCCTAATTAACAATATATCACAAACCCTTAACCTCTATATTAAACACTACACCAGTGGTCTTCAAACTTTTTTCAAAGCTGGTCCCCCCTCCCCCCCCAGGGTATAAAAATCATCAGGGCACCCCACACATTTTTCACACATTATAATAAATTCTGCAAAGGGGGCCCCATCATTTTGCGTTACACCACTGTGCATTCTGGTTACAGTGAGAGTATGCTACAGAAAAGCAGGTGATTACCACCTCACAAAAAAGAAAGCCCAACTCCTTCTGGAAATCTTCTGCTCCTCATGGTGAAGCGCAAAAGCTCTTCTGCTCTGTCTCCAGCATCAAAAGCACCATCTGCAGCACATGCAGCCTTCAATTCCAGGTCTTGGCACACAACTGGTGTGCCAGCAGAGCGCTTCTTTCAATTTTGTAGACAAATGTTCAGTGCACTATTTCTCCACCACCCTTGCTTGTTAGTTGTACCGGTCTTTTGTATCCATCTGCACCTGTTCTTTTTTCTCTCCTAGCACTGTGACAAAGTGTGCACTACTGTTGCCTGTACTGGGGCTGTTCCATGCATAAGCAAAAACAGCCATACATTGACCAAGCTCTCCTGTTCCCTCCTTCATTGTGCCCTGTTCCTACAAAAGCAACCAACATATTTTCACCAGGAAGCTAACTGGAACAGAGGGCTGCCCAACATCTATTACAATGCAGGCATTACATCGTACTGCCTTTACAACGCAGTATCAAGACTGCGATGTTACCACGAGTTCCATCACATCGCAAGTCATTACAACGACTCGCTTTAGGAAAAGCTGTATTGGACTGATGTTTTCTTTTTAGTCCAACACCGTCTCTACTGATACACCGTCTGGAGTTTGAATAGTAATTTAAACTATTCGAAAGTCCACCGCTTCCCCTAAAGCAAGTCATTGTAATGACTTGCGTTGTAATGGAACTCGTGGTAACGACACAGTTGTGATATTGACTGCGTTGTTAAGCTACGCGTAGTTTTGGCGTGCGTGGTAACAGATGCTATTCAGAAAAGGACCATGCCTGTATAGATCTATTGGCAGTTGGAGAAACAAATCTTCAAAACGTCAAAGTTTGGCTTGAAATCTAAATACTAGTTAACCGCCTTATAGAAAAGAGACTTGGGATTCGTGCTGTTGAGTACACAGAAGTTAGGGAAAATAAAGTTGAACTGTAGCAAAAAATCTACATATGTGAGTAGGAGCATCCTTGTTTCCCGAATGTTTGCATGTCACTACACAGAATAAAACTACACTGAGGTACTACTGCATATAAGGTAGTACAAACTACCAGTACATCAACCAGGTATGTATATAATGGAACAACCAGCATTACATCAACAGACTTTATATATTGACCATAAAATTAAAACTGAAAATAGCCCCAAATCTAACCCTCATACTTACTTCAAGCCTGACAATTACACTCCCCGTAACTGTATCTCATAGTCTAATCCTAATCCATAATCCGAGCTCTAGGCTTTACTCTAAACCTAAACCTAAACCTAAACCTAATCCTTAATTTATCTTGAACCCTGATTTTAATCCTCAACAGAAACCTCTCCAACATAAGTCCTGAAGTTATCACAGTTTGTGGACACACCTTGCTTAAATCCTCCCTTCTTAAATATTTCCAGAAATGCCCCATATAATTGTATCCCACATTTCTGAAAGTGCGCATGTTACAGAATTTACACTGTACACACTTTTATCAGGGTTCTCTGGAAGGTTTCATAATTGCTACTTTGCTACTGCCTTTCACTTTGAAGTTTGTCAACTAAAACAAGCGTCTAGGCCTTCATGACCTCACAATGTGTGCGGGCACGAATTAATGAAAAATGTGAGCGTGAATACATGGGTTGATGGAGCGAGTTTCAGAAATGCATTCATTTCAGCTCGTGAAGTTACACTTCCATAAATATTAATAATATTAATAATGATGTGTGTTATGTGTTTATTAATTCAACCTAGATTAAAGTTGCACACACGAATACATGGGTATAACATTATGTGCTTTATGTTGCAGCAAGTATGTTTTTGGAAGCTAATTAATTAACCTTGTTTGTTTGTCTATTTGTCTTATTAATAGCGGTTATTTAATTAATGGCATGTGCTTATTTTATGTATGCTTTTGTCTACGTGGTGTGTCTTTTATTCTATACAGGTATGTGGAAAATCCTGCTGGACTAAGTGAAGAATGGTAGATATAAATGCTGCTTTATTTGTTTGCTTCTGCTAGGTAATATAGACTAAATGGGTTAATCATTAGCAGTGAAGGGTGGGTAACAGAACGAATTTCATTTCTTACATTAATTATTCTTTTATGTTTGTTTATATACTAGTTAACGTGAAAGCGTTTTTGAGGCCTAGTGCATTCGCGATTAGGAAAAATTCTGCTCGGAGAAAAGCAAGAGTCCAAAATGTGGTCGAATCCCCTGCCAAAGTCATTATTGCAACGAAAAGTGAAACGTGATGAGCTGACTGTTCTTTAGTCAAGCAAGGCCAAGGCCAGGAACCGGCAGCGGAGTAGGACAAGCTGAGGAAGCTATGAACTATAATGTTGCAAACTGGAGGAAGCCTCGTAATTCGAAAAGCAAAGGACAATGGACTCTAAGAAAGAGACGGAACTAAGGTTCAGAAAATGTGATGACATGATGGCCTGTCACTTGACAGCCAATCGGACTCCAACTTGAGCAGAAAAATATAAGTTTTCATAGATTAGTTTAGCGTTGAAAGGTATAAAAACTCTTCCCCCGGGGAAGAGGCTGCTGCTTCTTGCTGACCTTTATATGGGAGTGTCATGCTGACGGACTTCTCTTGGAGCACGAAAGAGACTTTTAGAACCTTAAAGAATTTTACCCTTTATTCCTTTATATAGCAAGAGTAGTCAGGAACTTAGAATTTTAATGATGCCAAACTGCTATTTTCTATTAAAATGTTGCTTTTAAAACTTACTTGAAACTGTCATTATCAATTTGCAAAGTTTTTAATAAAAACGCTTTAATAAAGATTCCTAATGCACTTTTCAAATATTAGTTAATAAAACATACTTTGAATTTCAAGCTGGTCTTGTTATTTCATGAGTTAGGTTATCAATAGCAGATTTAATCGCCTCAGTGGCTTAATTAATCATAGGGATTGTTAAGGTGTGATGAATTCGTATTACTGCAGTTGTATATAAATGTATATATTTTGTGAATAGGTTAATTAGGTCACATGATTCAGCTGGCCATAATATGTCATGTTAGTTTACGGGCTTATGAATAAATTTTGGTGAGTATTGTGAAGTTGGGTAGTATTTGCTTATGACATATTTCCTATAGGCCGCTGGATCCTCTTCACACCAGCCCTCTTTAACGGAGGATCTCTGCAAATGAATTGCGTCCTTGTAAAATCCTTACACCAGAGTCGTGTTTTAGACCTCAGGTTGTTCTGCTTCTTTCATCTTAACATGATTGTCGTTTAGGGCGGCCGAAGGTTGTTAAGGAACGAAAGTGCGAGATGCGCCATTGACAGACATGCCAACTCACATGGTGCCACAGTGTGTCACACGACATTGTCTCCTTTCACTCGGTCACCCAGTAAGGGGCAGATATCATATGGTGGGCACACAATTAGATGGAAATTCCTGCAAGGAGCAAGTTTCCAGCAAATTGGTTGGAGGTTTAGTACAGCTAATGTCCATTACCAGGTGTAAAACCAGTGACGGCTGCTACTTAAGAGGGGGTGGCAGGGATGAGAAATACATTTAAAAAGAAATAACTTACCTACAGGACGGCTGCCACCTCCCGGTCCTCTTCGGTCATCTGACTCCAAAAGCAGGAAGCACACAGGCTTCCAGACTCCCCTAGCCAATCACGACACTGCTGACACCAACATGACAGCCGTGCTGTGATTGGTCTGAGTGCCATGGTTTGGCGCTCAGACAGGGACTGGG
Organism: Lissotriton helveticus; assembly: GCF_964261635.1. Classification (NCBI taxonomy): domain Eukaryota; kingdom Metazoa; phylum Chordata; class Amphibia; order Caudata; family Salamandridae; genus Lissotriton; species Lissotriton helveticus. The sequence continues at coordinate 832,160,351 of NC_136072.1, read as the reverse complement.
AGGCTGTGCATGTTCTCCACCCAGGCTGTGCAATGCAGTTGGGTGGAGAACATGCTAAATACACGTCAGGGCTTTAAGTGTGATGAAAAAACTGGGGAGTGGTGTGTAGCCGATGTATTTAGGGTGTGGCTATCAATTGGGCGTGGCTAATGTAATTAGGGTGTGGATTAAAAAGTAAGCTAAAAGTATGTGCTTAGCGTAGTGTGCCATCCGACTGGTAATTTGCTGCTTCTGTAATTGCATCCAAATATATATTACAACAAGTAAAATTACACCTACAACAAACCAGGACTATTGGCTTTGTCAATGGTTGTTAGTTGCATAAGATAAAAAAGCAACAACTATGGCTTCGTTGTTGAGAATATTGAAAATGCTTCAGTTCTGAAATGATGAGACTGTAAAAGAACTATTAGGAGTCTCTTTGAAATTATATCAAAGACAGGGAAGGGTGGTACTGTATCAGAGTTAAGATTTTGTTTCCATCTTGAGAGTGGGGGCAAAAATGGGTAGCCCGATAGGCACCTGTCTCGGCACCTGCTTTTTAGAACTCGCAGCACCGGCAGGACTTGGCCCACTTAAAGCCCTGGTGCACATGACTGTTTGTCCAGCCCAAGAGGGCCGGCCAAACCGTGATGCTCACTTAAAAGAGAACCAACCACTCTTCCCACTGCTCTAGACAGGACAGGACAGCCCAGTCCCGCCCGCACCTAGCACTGAGCCAGTACGGAAAAATAAAATGATAACATTGCATTAGCATTTTATTATTACTCTTTGAACTGTTCACAGAGCAGAGGAGCGACTCCTTCGCCTTAGCGGAGGAGTCGTTGCTGCTCCCCTCCTCCTCCAACACCAAAAAATCAAAGCCTTAGAGGCTGCCGCCAATGTCCGGGAGAGGCTTGACAGACCTTAATGGACATCAGCTGGTCAGAGCATCCAAACAATTAGCTGGAAACCTGCTCTATGCAGGAGATTCCAGCTAATTGTTTGTACACCATGTGATATCGGGCGACTGTGTGATGGGGGCCAATATCGTGTGACACACAGTGGGACCATATGAGTTGGAAGGTCTAGCACAGAGTCCGACACCCACTGTATTGTCGTGTTGCGGCGTTCAGTTGACTTCTATTACCGCAGCTGCGGTGCTCCCCGAGTATCTGCTGGGAGCTTCCTGGGCATCAGTGGTTGGGCCATGTGATTGCTGTGCTCAATATCTCAAAACATACCAGTGAGTTTCTCACATGGCGAGTGCAGGGAGGCAACAGTGGTTTAACTGCTTTAATTCTTCTGGAGTGAGAATTCATTGACAATTGCACAGTATAGCGCGTCTCTTACTCTTTCGGTCAACAAGGCAGCAAGGAAAGTCTGTTTTCCTTGAAGGAAAATGGGATGTGCTTCAAAAACAAAAATGAAACGTTTAACTTTCATTTGTTAAGAGCAGGCAGTGATTTGTGGGACCACAACTTTCGCCTAAAAAATATTTGTCATTTTCTCAAAGGGGAAGGCCCGCCAGGGGACCCGTTCCCATTTGTGAAGGAGTTACCACCTCCTTTGAAGAAGTGGTAAAATATTAATGTTTTGCAACCGGAATTTTGTTGCAAAACCTTAATTTCTAGCATTATATTTGGAATTTGGGCGGGACACCCTAAACACACCCCTTCTAAATACCAAATTGGTCTTGTGTTGCATACCCAAATGCGATTTTGTAACTTGTTACCGACTCACTATTTGAGGTTTGTTCATGGACGTCATTTAGAGGCTGCCAGAGTTTGCAGTTGCAATGGAAGTAGTAGTATGTTGTAAATGTAGAAGACTCCACAAACAGGTAAGTAAAGCAGGGGCTTTATTGCAGCACAGATGTAGGTAGGTCAGCCCCCAGTCCAACCAGAGCTCCAACTGCCAACAGGGCGAAGGAGCGTTCCAGAACTCAGAACTTAGGTAAGGATCTAGAGTGCTGGCCAGAGAAAGAAGCCAAGCACTGTACAACATATCTCCCCTCGTTGCAAGGAAAGAAAACACATGAAAAGGAAAACATACTAGTGCACATAGTCATTCAGGTACGTGGGAGGGCGACGAGAGCGAGAGCTCCTTAAACCAACGTCAGCCAAGGAAGAGGAGACAGATGCAGGAATAGAAGTAGAAACAAGCGAAGCAGGAGCAGAATTAACCACAGGGCCCCTATGATGTGTACGCAAAGAGGTAGAAGCATCACCACCACCCACCTCCCCCCGTTCAATTGGCAAGGGCATGGGCAGGGCAGAGTTACCAGAAGACAGTAAGTATCCATTACAACCATCATCATGAGCTGGGAGCAGATCATCAGAAGAAAAGTCTTTGCGTTTCTGGTAGAGGGCCACCCTCCGGTAATTCCAACTTTCACCGTTAGCCAGAACAATGAAGTGAGGGAAAACTCTCTTGACTTTGTAGGGACCCCTAAACTTGCTGAGGCCTTTCGCAAATCTTCCTGGCTTAACTTTAACCAGGTCACCAACAGAAATGGGCAAGGAAATGCTGTCATGAATTGCAGGGACATCGCTATTAGAACTTTTCAACCATGCGGGGTTCAATTTGCCCACGGGCGTGCGACCACGCATTAGTTCAAAGGGAGACTTTTCACCACTCTTATGGGGTGTGGAGCGGTAAGCCCATACTAATTCCTGGACACGCTCTGTAGAGAAACAGCCAGATTCTACAAACATCTGAATTACACCCTTGACAAGGCGATTCACCCTTTCACATATGCCATTGCCTTGTGGATTGTAAAGACTGGTCTTCTGATGTCTGATACCACACTCATTCACAAAATCAGTCATCTTCAAAGACGTGAGTTGAGTCCCATTGTCTGAAATGAGAACAGAAGGGTATCCCTCATTGATAAAAGTGCTTTTCAGAAACTTTATGGTGGCATCAGTGGTGATTTCCTTTACAAAGTGTACACACAGCCATTTAGAGAAACAGTCGATTAAAACAATTGCAAAACGATAATCAATAGGCAGTTCATTCATAGGTCCTATAAAATCAATGCACACACTATGCCAGGGAGTATTTTCAAAAGCAATTTTTTGCGTAGACTGAGAGCCCAAGACTTTGAGGCGTTTCTCCCCTTCCTTGCAGAAACCACACCTCGTAACACAATCCACTGCATCATTGTCGATAGAGGGCCACCAAAAGTTCAGTTTAACGCGGCGTTGAGTGAGACTTTGACCCAAGTGTCCCTCATGAGCCAAGTCTAAAATCCTTTTCCTTAATGAAAAGGGAGGGACAAAACGGTCACCTCGCACCAACACATCTTTACCCTCCAAAGAAAGTTCGTCCAAGATCTTTAGAAAGGGTCTGACTGAAGGACCAACAGTACTTTCTCTCCTAGTACCATTGGAAATAAGACCGATGACAGCTTTCAAGGTCAAATCTTCAGCCATGCCTTTAGACCATTCATCACGAGAAAACGAACCACCGCCCACTGACAAAACATCCTCCATTACAGCAACCGCAAGATCATCAGACGGAATCCCAGAGTCGGAATCAATGGAGGGAATGGGAAGTCTAGATAGACAGTCCGCTTGGACATTCCTCCACCCATGGACAAATTCGATCTCACACTGATAATCCTGCAAACGGGAAGCCAGTCTCGCCAATCTCGGGGAACCTTTACCAGCCCCTCCAGGAGCTAACACATTCAACAGGGGTTTGTGGTCTGTACGCAGGACAAACTTGTAACCCCATAGATAAGTTCGAAAGTAACTTGTTCCCCAGACTGCGGCAAGAGCCTCACGCTCTATTACCGAGTAGTTAGACTCAGAGGAGGACAGAGGTCTAGACGCGAAAGCAATGGTTCTCTCAGCGCTACCATGCCTTTGTATGAGAACCGCACCAAGGCCAATGGCACTGGCATCAACCATGAGAATGGAAGACCGAGCAGTGTCAAAAGGGGTGAGAACATTGGCCGATTTAAGTTCTCCTTTGATAAGTCTAAAGCAGGATTCATGTTCAGGGGTCCAGTTAAATTTTATGCCTTTTTTTAGTAAGGATCTCAGGGAAGCAGTCTTGGATGAGAAGTCTCTTACGAATTTCAAGTAAAATTCTATCAAGCCCATAAAGGACCGAAGCTGATCCTTGTCAACTGGGGAGGGTGCTAACTCAATGGCTTCGAGTAAATTTTTCTTGGGTTTAATACCCTCTTCAGATAAACAAAATCCTAAATACTCAATTTCTCTCAATAGAAAAGCACACTTTTCTTTTCTTAGAGTCAACCCAGCCTCATCCACTCTGATTAACACATCCTGTAAAATTTTGTTGTGTTCCTGTAGGGAATTACCATAAATCAAGATATCGTCTTGAAAATATAGTACTTTATCAAGACCTTTAAAAACTTCAGAAACAAGTTTCTGGAATACGCTAGCAGCTGAAACTAGTCCAAAGGGTAGCCTGGTGAATTGAAATGTGCCCTCACTGGTGATAAAGGCAGTTAAATGCTTAGAGCTTTCGTCCAAACAAATTTGATGATAGGCATGTTTGAGGTCTAACTTACTGAAGAACCTTGCTCCTTTGAGGGTTGATACTAATTCTTCTATGTTGGGTAGGGGAAAGACATCTGCCACGACACATTTGTTGAGGGAACGAAGATCCACACAGAACCTGATCTTGTTGTCCGGTTTCTGCGAGATCACAACGGGCGAAACCCAAGGGGACGCCTCAATGGGTTCTATAATTCCCCCTTGAAGCATCTCTTCAAGAGTAGCCTTGACCTCATTTCGCAGGGCAAAGGGCACTCTCCTTACTTTGTGTTGTACAGGTGAGCTGCCGTCCTTGAGAACTATGCGATGTGACCCATCCTCGTCGCCAAGTGTTGTAAATGTAGAAGACTCCACAAACAGGTAAGTAAAGCAGGGGCTTTATTGCAGCACAGATGTAGGTAGGTCAGCCCCCAGTCCAACCAGAGCTCCAACTGCCAACAGGGCGAAGGAGCGTTCCAGAACTCAGAACTTAGGTAAGGATCTAGAGTGCTGGCCAGAGAAAGAAGCCAAGCACTGTACAACATAGTAACTAATGGGAGGGAGGAACAAGCACTTCAAGTGCTGCCTGAAGGAAGAAACAGTGTACCTGGTGTGGATACAGTACAGCTTTTTCACGCTGCCACTGACAGCTTGGTGGCATGCTGGGAAGGAATAAAAAAGGCCAAGATTTACAAAGGTGTTATGTCGGGTTTGCGTTACTTTTTTACCATAAACCTGATGCAAAATCCTTTTTCGGATTTACAAACCAATGCAAATTGGTATTTGCGTTGGTTTGTACGAGGAAAGCAATGCAAACCAGTACTAAGCACTGGTTTGCGTTACTCTATGTCAGGGGGGCGTTCCGGGAGTGGTACATGGGTGACCCGTGCAAGCACCAACGGCTTTTGAATTAAAACCCTATCTACTAACCATAGTAGACAGAGTTTTGCGCCAAAATTCAAGCCGATTGTAAGCAGATGTTAGGAAGGAGAAATGCTTTTATTTCTCCTAACTTTTTCCACTTTGCATAAGTTCTGCACTGTACAGCACGCATCCTAAGTAGGAAAAGTTTTAAAGTTAATCTAAGCATTGTATTTTTTACTGGAAGGTTAGCCTTCCAGTACAAAACCTATGCTAGACTCACAAAGACATCTTTGCTCTGGGGTGAAAAGTTGTGTGTGTGGTGCTCGTCAGCCTTATTGTTGACAGCGCTAGGGAGAAAGATGGATAGAGGCAGATCATTGTAGACAGGGCGCTTTCCTATTCTCTCTCTGTCGGGCAACGCAGCACAGCAACATTTGGTGCATCTCTGCATTGTGTGAGAGGTTTGTAGATCTAGGCCTATATATGCTGTGTGGTCTAAGTCGTAGTGTAAGCTGTAGAGGGCCTAAGGTTCAGGTGAAATATTATTGTACTAGTTAAATATTGAGATTCTGATGACATCTGTGACTTCTTCGATGAAGGTTTCATTTCAATCAGACTATTGATAAGTTGAAAGATAGTGGTCTGCGAGTGGAAGTGGCTTGTGAAGAGTTGTTTAGAGTTTTTGATAGTGAGTCCCAAAAGCATATATGACAAGGACAACGTGATATGGAAATGTTTCGAAAAAGGGTCTCTAAAATGCTTGTTTCTAAGTTAGCTATGTCCAACCTAGAAAACATTTCCATTGTGAGAGATAAGCAAGGGAATGGAGAGTCAGGCGGTGGGGCTTAGGAGCAGCCGCCACCCTCTCAAGGAGCAAATCACAGGCTTTGTAACCTTCCTCCCATATGCCGAGAATGCAAACCTAGGGCTTTCCAGCCCACCCTATGTTCACCGTGTTATATCAGGTCTTCATCAGGTGACCGCATGAAGAGTACTAGTGTCGTATGACACACAGTGGCACAATAAGAGCGGACATGCCTTGTAAGTGACGTGGGAAAAAAGTAATGGCAAAGGTCCGTGCCACATATTCCAATGGGCTGTGCTTAAAGTACGGATTTTCAATTTACCAAAGTTGTAACTATGCAACCGAAACATAGGGAAGTGTAGAACAGATGAAGAACAGCATTGGGTTTTTTCTAGTGTCCTTAAGTTTTGATCATTTGTGTGGTTCTTCGATTAGCTAGTATTCTAGTAGACAGAGTAATGGACCAATCACCGTAAAGTCCTTATTCTGTGGTGGTCACGTGACTTGGTTTCAGTATTTCTAGTAGACTAAATGTATGCTGTCTGGCGGGCTTTTGAATCTTACTGGTTCTACCACTTAGGATAGTGTGAGACCCAAGGTGCAAGCTCCATTGGAAGTCTCCAGAACAATGACAATTCTTACAATGAATGTTCTTACACACACTCATGTATGAGCTGGATCTGTACACAGTTTGCATGTTTAATCATGTCATTCCCAGAATAAAGTATTGTGTCGGCCACATATTGGAAGTGGAGCACCAGTCCAGTCCACATTGCTGCAGTTAAACCAAACTGATTGGTCTGATTCCCAAAGAGCCTTGCACTCGTGGTTGAGGGGAAATCTCCGTACTTGGGGTGGTATCTCCCCAATGAGGATTCTCTTAGCAGAGAATCCACCCTTAGGGGGTGATTATGATGGCGGGCGGACTTAAGTCCTTCCGCCATCATCCCGGGAATCGGGACTGCCGCCCATATGGCGGCGGTGCCGCACATGCAATTAAAATGTGACCGCCAATGTGGCGGTCGCATCGTGCATGTTTACCATTGCGGCGGGTGCTGCTGGCTGCAGCATCTGCCGCAATGGCAAAAATGCATGTTGTGCATTTCTCTGCACTACGTGGCAGGCACCATGCTGTGCCTGCCACCTGGTGCAGGGCACTGTAGGGGGCAGTGCACAATTTCCATGCCCCTGTACAAGGGGTCCCGCAACAGGCCCCCAAAGTACATCCCCGCCAGCCTTTGAACCGCCATTGAAAGACTGGCATGATGCAGCATCCTAATGTGGCAGACGGTGCCTGATAGGCACTGCCACCATTCTAGGTGTGCTGGCCATGTCTGACAGGCAATTGTAACGATTGTCTGGGTCGGACCCGTGACGGACGGGCTTTCTGTCCGCCAGTACACTGCCCGCCATCCTTATCTGGCGGGCGGTATTTGGCCACACTTTGGCTGTGAACCCGCCACGGGCAGGCTGCCGGTGCCGGGTTCACCGCTATTATAATGACCCCCTTAGTTCAGCGACTGCCCCACAACTGTGTGGCCTCCGCCACGTGTGGTGAGGCCCTCTGTGAATCGGGCCCTAATTTAATAGGGTGTTCATTATGACATTACCAACCAGTTGGGGACCATTGCGGAAACGAATGTAGCATGAACGTACACTCCAACATTTTGAAACAGGTAAGAGGGAGATTATTAAAAATAAATATTTCTAGATTAAAATGGGGACAATTTTCAGGCAATAGGCAGCCAAGATAAAACCATTATTTGCTTAAAAAATATAAGTTTTCTGTTTGCATCGGGCTTGTATGTATGCAAGCCAAAGTGCAAGATCTCACGTGCTTATGGAAAACGCATCTTTTTCTAATACCTCAAGGAATCGATGCACCTGCGTGTCACCTGTAATACGAGCAGGAGAACACTCAACACCACAAGAACAAAATCACTGCATGAGTGTAATGCAATTCACCAAAGACATACATTATGCAACTGTTCCTGTGGGATGAATACCAAACAACCGATAGCAATAATAAGAGTGATTACTACACTTACAAAGTGCACTATACAGTGTTGAAAATAGAAAAAATACTCCAGGGGAGAAAGAGGGCGCAGTCTGCTGCATCGAGATGGAAAGAGGAGCGGAGTGAATGATAGTCAGCTTATGCATTATCTGACACATTCTACCTTAAATGACAAGGAAAAATGTGACAGGAAAGCAACTGGTTGAAAACAGACGTCACTTTAAGATAGCTGCAATAATCTACTTCTATCGGTAGTTTTCAGAGACTATTACTGGTAAGATGACTCTGGTGGTGAACACACTTGCCGTTTGAATAATGACAAAAGATCTCTGAGAGATGATGAAACGTGTAGTTTATTGATTTTCTATTTTATGTACGGTATGCCGGTGGTGTAATATTTTGTGGGGGAGTGCCTTGTGCTACAAGCTGCACTCCTGGTAAAGTGGCTCAGTGAGCTGTGTGCCCCGTCTCAAACATCACCAGGTGAACAGTAAGGCATCATTCTGAAAACGTGAAGATTTTAACTAAACCTTTTCTCCTTCTGTAGCTTATAAAATTGGTTCGCTTGGGTAATGATAAATACTAATTACCAAAATTTGAGCTTGTATTATGGACTATATAAATAGTTATTAGTACTGTAATTACAACATAGCTGCTGGGACGGAGAAAAGTCCCCTGCATAACTTTGAAGAGGCCGCATGTCTGCCTCATGTTACATCTGTAATGTTTTGACAGTCACCTGAGCACATACAATTATCATGAGTGTGGACTGAGGCCTTTGTGTAGGGAGAGACCCAGAGCAGAGCTGTATGGGTGAGTCCTCACCGCTGTAGAGGACCAGCAATGGTGCCTGCACCATGATTGTAATAGCAGGACCAGCGTTTTATCTGCTGCCTGCTTGGTTCAGTAGCCTACTGGCTGCTCATATTTGCAAAATTGTTCTGCCAGTCCCCTGAAACTGATCCTTCAACCATGCATGAGGGACATGGATGTTATGAAAGTAAACCTCACTTACTTCTGTAGAGGGTGCATATGGTGAGCAAATGACACATGTAACTGGGACCACATTGAGGTCATTTTGATTGGCTATTCTCATGTGGGACCTAAGATGGGGGCCTGAAGCGAGAGCCCACACCGCAGGGTGTCCAACACCTGCCCCAAAGGCTAAAAACCTTGGGATTACTTTTGACTGTAGACTGACGTTTGACAGTCAAATCAACTGTCTGTCCTCCAGCTTTTGGTTTATTCTTAAAATGATTAAAAGATCCGTGCCTTCATTCTGCCTGAGGCCCTAAAAACAGTGGTAACTACTCTTGCTATCTCCAGATTGGATTATGGTAATGCACTCTATTTGGGGATCCAAACTCAATTCTTGAAAAAAGATGCAACGTCTACAGAATGCTGCAGCCAGATTGATCTTGGATATACCTAAATATGAGTCAGTATCTGAGCAGCTGGATGTATTGCACTGGTTACCAGTTAAAAAAAGAATAATATTTAAAGCCTTGTGCCTCACCTTTAAAGCACTCCAGGGGAAAGGCCCCTCATACTTGACAGCTCGTCTAAAATATTACACTCCGTCCAGGAACCTAAGATCTACCCAACAAAAACTGCTGCAAATTACAAGGTTTAAACAAGTACGTTGGGGAGGCAGGAGCTTCCTGCTTAGATCTGCCAGATCCTGGAATCTTCTACCATTAGCAATTAAAAACAGTGTGGACCTGAAAACATTCAGGAAAGCAGTAAAAACATGGTTATTTCAAACCGACCTTTAATGCTCACTCATATGTTACTGCACATTGGTCTAGTCCTTAGCGCCAAGAGGCCTCAGGGCATTCGCTGCGCTCTATAAATTAAAAAATCAAATCAAGCAGGTGTGAGTTGGAAGCTTTGCCCCCACCCCCCACTGACCTCCATGAACATGCCATGGATCCTTTGTAATTGTTCAGGAAAGACAAAGAGGGTTTCTTTGACGCTCGGAAGGATCGGCCATCCCTTCCCTGAACTTGTTCCCAGGGAGACGCTACCTAATACACATTAACAGGTAGTGAAGTGGTGCATCATCCCTAGCCTGTGTCCTCTTGGCTTGGGTTGTTTCTGAGTGGAGACTCTCAGCTCATCTACCTTCCTGCTCACACTTGTGACAAAGACCAGGGCTTGACCTGTCTGCCTGGAAATTTTAAAAGTACAGCACTTCCAGAAGCAGTCACAGAACTGATCTGCTAGAATACACCAAGACTGACTTTAAATTGGATATAAAAATGTGGCAGAAACACTTGGCCGGGACATCAAGATTTCCTGACCAGATGCTTGGGGTTCTACCCCAGTGGCGACCAGGAGATTCATTAGAGGACCATGATTGGGGTCTCCACCGCAAACTCCCCTTACAAGGTTTGGTATCAGTAACCTGGAAATAACTTGCCAAAGCTGCCACAAGAGGCAGCCTAAGACCTGCTTTAAATGGGAGAATTGACTCACTGCTCAAGAGTGTCCTGTAAGCACCCTTCCATGAAGAAGATGCTGCGGTGAAGGAGGCAGGGTTGCGAAGAAGCCTAGGCGAGACGAATCAAAGACACAGCTGAGACACTGGAGATTTTGCAGCGCAAGAAATGAAGTCTGGACTCCCCGGTATGTCCACAAAGAAGTCTCTGAGCACTAGAAACCAGTGAGTGCCCTCAGCAGTGGAACTACGAAGAAACAAAAGACCAAGAACAGAGCGGCATCAGCAGAGGAGAAGGTATGTCACCTTTACAGGGTATCCTGTATCATGCAGCAACTTTAGCATTATCAGGCAGGTAAGTACCACACAGCCTATATTTTAGGTATCTGCACAGCTTTGTACTTTACCAAACAGATATTGTTTTCTTATGACATAGCATATATACATATGATATCTCACAATATCACAACGTATATAAATAGATATATATGTACATATATGAACATACACACATATATATGTATATGTGTGTGTGTGTGTGTGTGTGTGTGTGTGTGTGTGTATCTATATATATATATATATATATATTTTTTTTTTTTTTTTTTTTTTTTTAACTGTGTAATCAGTACACACTAAACTCAGTGGGTGCATGTGTTGAGGTCAGACCATGCCTTGCAGTATTTTCTTCAATCAAAAAAAATTCTAATAAATAGCATACCATATGGGAAGTTTATGAGAATGAGGATAAATTGCTCTGCAACTGATATGGCTGAAAAAAACTTCAAAGAAAGTGTAAAATGATTCATGAGGAGAGGATACAAATACAGAGATGTAAAAAAGGTCTAGATCTGGTGAAAACAATCTCACGAGCAGAAACTCTAATCAACAAAGTCAAAAAACAAACTGATGATACAACTAGGTTAATCTTGACCTACAGTAAAGAGAGTTTCAAAATAAAACAGATCCTACAAAAATATTGAAATGTTCTAGAAAAAGATCCTGACATAGGAAAAATAATTGGACCCAGACCAAATATAACGTATCGCAAAGTCGCGTCCTTAAAAGACAAACTTGTGAACAGCCATTTCGTATCACAAAAAAACAATAGCTTGGCTGACAGAAAAACAAAAGGATTTGTTCATTGCAATAAATGCAAAGCTTGCAAAATTGGCAAATCGATGACCAGCATCAAGGACTTCAAAGGAAAAACATTAATGATAAACTAAAGAATTACGTGTGAAACATCGTACGTCTTCTACATGATTGAATGTACCTGTGGATTACGCTACATTGGTAGCACCATTTGTCCTCTTCGCAAGCAAATATTAGAACATCTTAGAGCCGTCCACAATAAAGACATGATCTATGCGATATCGAAACATCTTCATACACAACACAAAACAAACTGGGAGAACATACGATATTTTAGAATCGCAACTATCCCAATCCATGAAAGAGGAGGCAATCGCACTCTCAAATTAAGAAGATTGGAGTCGTGCCTCATCATCAAGTTTAAAACCAAGACTCCTTTCGGATTGAACGGAGATGAAGAATTCCATGTACACCTATAATCTCACAGTATCGGAATTGGCACCCTTCACATCTGGGTACTAAACCCGGAAAGAAACTGTCGAAAAAACTATGCAAGTTACTCCCCAAAATAGGTACTTAACCCATAAAATAGACATGCTAATAAAGTTTGTTCAAATTGAAAAAGAAATACAACTTGGAGAAACTAAAATACTCGCAAAAACACTACTAAGTGAAAAAGAGGTGAGCCGCTTTCAAAAGGGGTACTGAACCAAAAAATATGAACACACAAATAAAGTTTGTTCACAAGTTTGAGAAACAAAAAGACTTGCATAACACCACATGAGTGGACAACATAATCATAATCACAAAAGATTGGAGTGCCAAATCACAAATATGTGAATTAATGCACATGTACATTCAGGAAATGTGACTTGTTTGAAAATACAAGGGCCAGAATGCATCAGAACGGACAACATAAACTTACACTATAAAAGGGTAAAATCGACAAATGACTCACATAACCGTGACAAAGACCATCTCTTGGTTGAAACGTTTGGTGGTGGTAATGGTGGCGGGAACTATGCTTTATTAAAAGCTTTTTTCAACTGATACGACATTTGGAGTGCAGTGCCCCTTTTTTTGATTGAAGATAAATATATATATATATATATATATATACACATTGTGATATCATGAGACTTTTTGACTTTCATGAACTGCAGTTCCTATAATTGCCCCAACATCACCACTCCATTTGAGGCCCTGAGACTTTTTTATAGCACCTTAATCTAACTGTATTAACACAGCTTCCATTTATGTTTTGGCTTTGATAATCAGAAAGAGAGGACAGCTAAGTTGCACTTTGGCTTTTTGCTCATTGGCACTGTGTCACTTTGTTGCTAATTGTGGAATGTACTTATATGGCCTGGCACTTCAACGATAGATGCCTGTGTAACATCTGGATGGTTGTAAGAGGATGGCAGCTACATGATCTTTCAATGTGTTAGAATTAGGTGCTGGCAGATCAGATAGATATTTATTTATTTATTTAGTTATTTATTTAGTTATTTATAAAAGATTTGTAATGTGCATGGCTGCCTCAGCAACAAGGCGTCCCAGCACAACCAGAAACCAAGGAAGGAGCAGAAAGACCCATGAGTCCCTAAACATCAGATGGAGGGAAACAGCCAGGTTTTTAAGACTTACGAAATGTCAAGAGATTAGGGATGTCTCGAATGTGCGCTGGGAGAGAGTTCCAGAGTTTGGCCTCCAAGAGGCCAAACGAATGACCCCCAGCCCTCGCTCTCCAGACTCAAGGGACACAGACAAGCCCATGATTAGCGGATCTCAAAGCACGCCTGGGCATATAGGGCTTCAATAAGCCAGATAGGCCAATAGGGTCTTCTTGCATCAGGATTTTATGAGAGATGCACAGCACCTTGAACTGAATGCGTTCTTCAATGGGCAGCCAGTGCAGCTTGGGAAGCACATGTGCCACCAACTGAGATCTAGGTAGAGCCACTAACATACGTGCTGCTTCGTTCTGAACTCTCTGCAGGCATTTGATACTGGCTTTGTTGGCGCCCAGATATAAAGAGTTACCGTAATCAAGCCTAGCAAGAATGGAGGCCTGCACAATGGTTTGGCGCACTCTAGGAGGAACAAAACCAAGCAAGGGCCTCAGTCCTCTCAAGATCCCAAAGCAAACAGCGGCAACAACTCTTGTCTGTTTTGCAAATGTCAGTCCATTATCGAGCCAGACACCCAAGTCCTTTACATCCTCCTTGGGTGATGGGGCAGGTTTAAGATGGTCAGGCCACCACTGTTCGGACCAGAGCTCCTGGTCCTTCCCAAACAGTAGGATCTCGGATTTACTGGTGTTTAATTGAAGGCAATTGGCCTTCATCCAGGCCGAGATAACCAACAGATCCTCTTTAAACTTCTCCAAGTTTGCACGGCAGTTTTTGGAGAAGGCGATCACCAGCTGGGTGTCGTCTGCGTACAGCACTAAGGACAACCCCCTGTCTCTAACCACTTCTGCCAAGGGTCTCACATAGAGGTTAAATAAAAGCAGGCTCAGGATAGAGCCTTGAGGTACCCCCTGGCGCAAGGCATAGTCCTGAGAGTGAAAAGGTGGCACTGAGACTTGGAAAGACCGCCCTGCCAAGAAGTAACAAATCCAATCCAGAGCACCACCCCTGATTCCCGCCGTTCGAGGAGGATTGCATGGGACACCGTATCAAAAGTGGCACTTAGGTCCAGTACGACCAAGGCCGTGGAGTCTCCCACATCCAGCCTGCTCCGAATGGCTTCCGTTACAACCAGGAGAGCAGACTCAGTGCTATGACGGGGTCGAAACCCATGTTGGGAGGAGTCAAAGATGTTGCGCTCATCGATATGTTGGGACAGAATGGAGTTCACGTGCGCCTCCACCAACTTAGCCATAAAAGACAGCTGGGATATGGCCGGTAATTGCCTGGGTCTTCCGGATCTAATGATGGCTTTTTTATCAATGGGATGACTTTTTTATCTGGGCAGCAGGCCATATTTGAGGACTGACAATTTCCCTCTTAGGATCCTACATGTTGGAACTTTAATTGTTAAATTGCGGCCACTATGCACATGTATGTGAAGTATTGCATATCTTGTCTAATGGATTGCCTTTAGTTCCATCTGTTGGTGAGACACATGTGAAGGTACATATAGTGGCAACGGTGCAAGGGATTTCAATGTTGGCCTTTGTTCAGATTTTCAAGAATCTACATCAGAGGTATTGATTCTAGTTATTTAGTTTCACACACTCCTATCTCATTACTGTGTTGTGCAAGGTTAAATCAACTGCTATGTCCCCCTTGTGGTACACATCATTAATAATAATCATGTTGTTTCAACCTTTTTTCCTCATTGCTTTTAATGAATTTTAATATACTATGTGGTTTCATAGTTTTACCTCATTGCAGTGATTATGGTTGCTTTTGATAGCGGAAAGAGGTTCATCAATGTTTTTTCCTAATGGAACAACTGGGTCGAAAGTGTGAGTGCCTTCGTTGTAAGAGGGAATGAAGCTATAAAACCATCATGGCACTTGATCTGGTTTCAAGCTAAAAACAAGACAGCAGTCTAGTCCGCATAGATCGAGGGCAGTGCTATCAAGAAAGGACTGTTCTTAAGTCATGTTGGTGGTGGGATACGGGTAGGCTGTCCTTTTTTAGGTTTAAACCTATAATAACTGATAAAACCCCACTGAAAGAGAAATAGCCCTCACCAGTGAAAACATATAAACACTGAAAAAACACCTGCACAACCACAAACTGGGGGCCATATTAGCAAGAAAGGGCGATACATTATCGCCACTTTTATCTGCAGGAAACTGTTGCTAAAGCGGCGATAATGGGCTTGATAATATGCCCTTGTGAATTCCCATAGAAGCCTAGATTCTGATGTTAACCTGGGCTTCTATGGGAATTCGCAAGGGCATATTATCAAGCACATTATCGCCGCTTTAGCGGCAGTTTCCTGCCGATAAAGGCGGTGATAATGTATCGCCCTTTCTTGATAATATGGCCCTAAATGCCATTCAAAGAAAGGAAAAAGAGAGTGAAAGAGTCATTTTTCTTCTTCCTGAAGGTGCCAATACATTGTAACTTTGTTATACAAGCTAGCAGTAAGAAAGTCTGGACTAACAGTATTCTGCTTGACGTTTGTTGTTTGGGGATGCCACTAAAATATTGTTTCTTCTTCCTTTTGTTTTTTTCAGTTTTGTGGTCTTTGGTTTAAAGATGCAGGGGTTAGAAGCATATTTTAGGTCTTGTTTAATTATTTTATAAACTGTAGAGAATCAGGAAATATCAAAATCTTATTTGATATTTTGGCTGCGTTTGATTCTTTCACTGATAGGTAAAATGGCTTGTTTCATAATAATCTTTCCTAATATGTGTCATCATATTTACCCACAGAGAATGGGCCAAAAACCCTTAATACATCAGCCCCCAGTTTCTAGTGAGTCACTTTTGATAGTAGGCGAATTGCCAACACCTCAGGCTTTAAGCATTCAATGCAAGGTATAGTGACAAGAATATGTGAAAAGAGCGCTATCACCAAGCATCTGGGATAGTGGTTAAAACATGACACCAGACTTTTTGAAAACATGGAATGCAATGTCACTCAGAATGCCCTGTAAAAAAGGGTATTTCCAAGTACAACAAAGATTGGAGTGATATTGTTTGTATTTGCAGTGATTCAGCTCTATATATGAAAAAGTTGTGTGATGACCTGTCAAAATCGATACCTGAGCTGAAGTGTTTCCCCATAAGAGCTCCTTGCCACTTGTTAAATGGTATGCTGAAAGCATCTTTACAATCTTCAGTTAGTGAAGAATGCTATTGACTTTTTAGTCCATTCTGGTGCACTGTTTTCGAGTGCAGAGGAACTAAAACACAAACATTTATCATTTTGTACTTTGTGTGGCATCAAAGAAAGAGTCAAATTTCAAAGCTTTATTCGACATTTGTCATAAAAGCATCCTTCCTAACCCTATTACAATAAATACTATATTTAAAAATAATTCTAAAACACATATTAAACAATGACAGTCGAATATTATACATGAAAAATACAAAGAATTTCCAATTATTTCTAAAAATGTTTCTTTTAAAAACAATTCATACAATAGACTAATTAGATTAGGGCAACACTATTTCATTTACATTTGACTTTAAAGTGCGTGTGCGAATTGTCCATGCCCAGGCAAGAAATTTAGCTACGGCAACAACAAATGGTGTGGAACAATCAGATTCAAGTATTCTGAGGGCTGTCGATTGACTACGGGTGCCGATGTTTAGGCACACTGGCTTCAGCCATTTACGTCTTGGGCTAGCATATAATGGGCAACAGAACAACAAATGGGAAATGTGCTCTATTTGATCTTTACAATAATAGCAATGATCATCCCACGTTGGAGACCAGTGTTTTTTAAATGCATTCACTGGTAAAGTTCCCATACGAAATTGAAAGTATAATTTCCTATCATGTGGTCGTTCTATTATGTCCCAATATGTTTCACATGATGGATACATTTTAATGTCACAAAAGCAAGTTGTCAGTTTTGATTGGGAACCTTTACAGAACATTGTTACATAGACCATCTCCCAGTATAATTCTTTCAATTTCGCTTTCGAAGGGAAGCTAGCCACATCATGGTTGCCCCAGAGGTGTTCCAGCTTTAGCAATACAAGTAGCCCTCGTAGTTCTTTTAGCCATTCAATACAATGGAAACGATCGAACTCAACAACATCTTCCAGAGCTGCGGCATAATGGCTCAGCTCTGGGGTGACCATCAAACGTCTCCAGTATAGGAGTGGCCGTAGTCTGGCTATATCCTCGATGTTTTTTCTACCAAGGTCCAGTTTCAACGGAATTGTGGGTGTGCTTTGGGGAACCATAACAAGCCCTCGTAAGAATCTATTTTCCGCACGTCCCAACTCTCCCAAGTTTGAAAACCCCCATAATTCAGAGCCATATAAGCAGGCGCCTAATACTTTCATATTGTATATTTCAAGTGCACAGTTAACCGGCTTTGTTAACGATTTGCGATTTTTTAAGGCAACTGCGCCAGCAAGTTGGTTAAACTTCAATAATGTCTTGTTAATATGCGATTTCCACTTCATGTTTCCCTGAAGGGTGATGCCTAAATAAGTAAAAGCATCCACTTTCTCTAAAGGTGTACCTTTGTATTTAATTACACCTTTGAAAGAGGACTGATAGTTTAGGCACATGAATTTGGTTTTGGTGGTATTCAATTCAAGGCCCCTACTATCACAAAATTCGCCAAAGGCATCAACCACTTTTTGGAGACCGCTCGGGGTGCGTGAAAGTAAAAGCGTGTCGTCCGCAAACATTAAGACAGGGACGTGGGAGCCTGCTATGATTGGAGCATCGCTTGGGGATTTCATTAGATGGGCAACAATTCCGTTTATGTAAATTGAAAATAATGTTGGTGCTAGGACGCACCCTTGCCTTACTCCTCGTTCTACTGGAAAGGAATCTGTAACTTCTCCTTGCTTGCCCCATCTGATTTTAGCAAAATTATTATCATGGAGGCGAACTAGGAGGGTGAGGAGTTCTTGGCTTAAACCTACATCAGCCAGGGTCTGCCACAGTTTTTCTCTAGGGACTAAATCGAAGGCTGCTTTTAAGTCCACAAAGACAGCATACAACGAGCCCTTTTTAAGTGTGACATTTCTCCAATAGATGGTTATAAAGTAGAGAACTTGGCCAACACTACTGGTCAGTGGCCGGAACCCTGCCTGGTAAGGGGACAGTATGTTCTTTTCGTCGATCCATTGCTGCAGCTTATTCTGGACTAAGCGCCCCATCAATTTTTGCGCTGTGTCTATAAGACTGATGGGTCTATAATTTTGGGCTAATGATTTATCTCCTTTTTTAAATATGGGGATTATTTCTGCTCCCTTCCATGAATGGGGCACTTCCCCTCCCATCGCCACAGCATTTGCCAACATTTTAAAGTAAGAGCACCAGGCGATCCGGTCCGATAAAAATACATCGGCCGGGATGCCATCCATGCCTGGTGCTTTCCCCCCCGCTATACAATCAAACGCTTCGCTCACGTCCTTCTCGTCAAATATTTGACTTTTGAAAAAGGTGGATGGGGGGGGTTGATCAGAAATGTGGGCAGGATTACGGGCATACTGTGGTTTAAAAAACTCTGTCCATTTATTTATGGCAACGTTATTTTGTGGCTGGGCAGCTATTCCTCCCCTCTCCCATTTTACTATAGCCCAAAAACGCTTAGAATCCCTTGCTGCACAGGCCTCCTTCAAGTCCAGCCAACCTTCTTCATCCCAGCGTTTCCTGGCCTGTTTTTGGGTTTGTCTATATACATCTCTCGCCCTCCTAATTGCTATTGCATTGCCTGTTTTCAGTTCCAGGCTCAGTTTGTGTCGTGCCACCCTGCAACTCTTGTCATACCAGCCTTGCCTTGGGCAAATTTTTTCCACTTTACGGGGATCTGCTTTTTTAGTAAAAAAACTTTGTATTTTAGAAAAGAGGTTATCATGGGCCTCCATCACGTAGTCTTGGAAGTTGGGCGTCCCTTGATGAGACTTGATGATATTTACTTCATCGACTACCAGTTTTTTAAGTACCTCTAGTTTTGCTGCATCCTCTATCAGCATTCTCCATTTGAGATGGCGTAGGTTATTCGAACATGCTACATCCTGCGTCACCATTCCAATGTTATTGGTTTGTACTGTAGACTCATGGTGAGAATAGAATGTCAATCGCAGGGGGTTGTGGTCGCTTTCTAGTCTATCTTCTACAACCATATCTAGCATTTTACTCCAGATCCTTACGTCTAGAAGTATATAGTCAATTCTGCTAGTTGATCGACCATTGTCAAACGTATTATTTCCTTTTAGGTCGGAAGGCGAACGCCCATTTGCCGCTCTCAGGCCTCTAGCTAGACAGAGACTTTTTAGCTGGATTGCCACACTACTCCATTTTTTAATGGCTGGCAACTCCAGCTGTGGTATTCCCCACTTATCGTCCTCTTCCTCAGACAAAATCCTGTCCTCTTCACCCAGGGGCTCAAAAGTGGCGTTGAAATCACCGCCCACTATTATTTGGCTTTGTGGCGATGACATTTCAATATTCTGCTCTAAGATTGTTACTGTATTTGAGGATTTACCACTAGGCACTCCCCTGGCGTAGACATTAAACAGGATAAGCTCTTGACCATTATCCCATCTAACGATGAGTGCCATAATATCATTAGATGGTATGGATAGTTGTTTTATGGTACAATTCAAAGACTGGCTTATCCAAATTAACAAGCCTCCAGAGGGACGTCCCAGCCGATTTCTAGTTGCTGGGATGTGGAAATTTAGATACCCCTCTCTATAGGTTGGAATAAGTGACCATGTTTCTTGCAGCATGATGATATCATGTTGGTCAATGAATTCAACCCATTCCAATGTAGTTATCTTACTTGCTATGCCTGCAATATTCCAAGATACAAGGGATAGTAAGGTAGATTCTTGTTGGGGCAATAGCTGGTCATTTTCAGATTTGGATGCAATTGCTTGACTTTCTGTTGTTACTATTTTTCCCTCCATTGATATAACCTTGGTCTCTGTCACCTCTGCAATACAAGCAATACCTTCTGTAATTATTTTTGGCTCTTCAAGAGCAGGGTTTTCGCATACCATATGGAGTGGTTTCTGTTTATCCATGTTCCGATTCGCCAAGTGGGTGCATGTCATATTTCCTCTGCTTACATACTTTTGCAACATCGGCCTATCACAGCTAGTGAGTCAGTCACAATCATTTAAATCGGATAAAGCTGAGTAACAATTTTCCAAATTTAGCCCCCGATCACAACTTTGTCCTCCCCTAGCCCTTCTAGTTCCAACTACTGACCACTTAGTCCTTAGGATACTTGACTTTGCCACTAGGCCTCTTCTGCTATAAAAGAAATCCAACGTTAGTGGGATTATTTCTGCCATTCTACGTTGTGGTGGAAAAATATTAAGTAGAATGTCTGGTAATACATCTGGGCCCCTGAGATTTAATACCACACAATCCCCGGCAAATTTCTTTGGCTTAGTCCCTATCCACTTTACTCTTCTTGCTGTTAGAATATCTTCGGACAGCTTTTCTTTCCCCCATGGAGATATTTGCATATTATTACCTAACCACTGCAGAGATTTATTTAGTAGGGAGTCGGGAGTCTCAATCTGGTCTTTTTCCAGCAGTGGAACATTAGCAAGTACTAAAACCAGGGGAGAGGCTTCCACTATCAATTCTACAGGGTTTAAATCTAAATGGGGATTAGGTGTTAAAACATTCCCTTGGGTTGTCAGAGGTGCTACAACTGTGGGGTTACTAGGATCATTTCTAACACTGGTTACACCTATCTGGGTTGGGACGGGTGTTGCTTTTAAATTATCAGTCATGTTCACCTGTTTTTCCTCTATCTTATTCATAATTAAGTTTGGAATTTCACCCATGTTATCATTTGTAATTTTTAAGAGGGTCTCCAGTTTGCGAACTTTATCGGACAAGTGGTCTATTTTGGATATGAGCGGCTTAATTATACGTGATATCTTGGTTTCTAACATGCCCATAAACTTGTTTGAAAACAGCTCTTCCAAATTTATTGTGCTGTTCCCTTCCTCCCTTATTTCATCAGTAACACTTTTGTGTTTAATTTTGGGGGCGGTTGCAGGTTTTTTGCTACTGGACCGTAGCCCTAGTCTTTTGGGGGGGACCTTAGTGGACCTTTTAGCCGCTCTTGGGGCAGGGACTGGCGTTGGCGGAGTGGTGCTCTCTTCGACTATCTCTAAGTCATTGCAGGATATATGTAGCTCCTCCCCCGTTAGTAGGTCAACATTTATATCTGGATGTAAGACATTTATAGAAGCATTTAATACTAAGCAATCATTATTTTCTGCATTTTGAGTGTCTATTATATTCATTGCTTCAAGATCCAGATCAATTAGATCTAAAGCTTCTCTTTGGGAACAAGGAGGAGAGTCATCAAGCCCTAAGGAAGACCTCCGTTCACTATTTATTTTTGCCACCCTGTGTACTAAATAATTGTCCATAGTATTTACAGGAGTGTTTGGAGTTTTCTGTTTCGACATATTTCAACACGAATGTAAGTGCAACGGGCAAAATGTTACCCTTACGCCTGTAGACAGTTGATGGCAGTAGAGTACAGAGGCAGATGACTCACGGTACTGGTGATGTTAGAGTCCTGGTCCAGTCCAGTCGTGGCCAGTCTTGAACTGTCTTAGACTGTCCGCCCTTTGTCCGGGCTTCGTCCGGGCGTCCCGCGACGCGGAGGACGGCGGCAATTTCAAGCGCCTCCGGGCGCGGTGACCCCAGAGATGTTTTTCCGGGTCGCTGGGCAGTCTGGGAAATGTAGTTTCCCTCCGCTCGGCGGCCGCGAGGTGGACTCTAGCGGCGGCGGGAGGGAAACCAACGGAGTCCGAGGTCAAGTTCTGGCAGCTCAGCACCCCCAGGCAAGTCAAAGCAAGTTGTGGCAAGACTCTTTCAATGTTTCAAGCTAGGAACATAGCTTGTTCCTGATCCCTTGTATCTTATTTACCCGTTAAATAAATTTGCCGGCGAATTGGTCTCGAACACTGAAATTGTTTCACAAATCAAAACTACTCGTCGAATGCAGCACAGCAGCAATGATTAGTCATCCCAACTGTGTCCATTAGCTGATTGTTCTCAGTCCAAGGGGTTATGAATGCTATATTATCCAGGTGGCAACCGTTTACAGAATTTTTGCTGAGTTATCATGCCAAAGTCAAGAAATGTGAGGATCTTTGGTCACATATTGATAGTAATGTGAAAAAAGTACACTATACTGCATTCTTAGATTTTTACAGGAAAACATAACTGCTGTGGTGGACATAATAAAAAAAACTAGAGTCTCAAAACACCCTTGTCTGCCAAGTGTTCATCATAATTGGTGTAGATGTGAAACATCTCCTTGAGAGTAGGCTGGGCGACATCTTTACTGACCTTGACACTGCAATATGTTCCATGTTAGAGTGCTTGCCACTTGGTAAGCAAAGCAATGGCGAAGAGCAATTCAAGAACTTTTATTTTACAATGCATAAGAAATGGCTTGCAATGATGCATAGAAATGTCCCTTCACCACCAATGGCATTTGAAATCAATGAAACCTCACTGTGGATCAATTCTGTAAAGGGGAATTTTCTCCGTGGTTTCAAAAGCGATGCTTCATGAGTGACCAGATGAGCGCAAATGTTGCAGAACCTGCCCTGAGAATCACAATCTTCAAGTGAACCAGTCTTGGCACAGAAAGCTATGAGAGTGGGAAAAAAGCAAAGGTTACAGGAACATTATAGTTAGGTTCAGATGTTACACACACAAAACCATAGTAATTCAACAGTTATGGATACCTAAGCTATGATGGCCAACATGTGTATGAAGTTCAAAAGATTTATTACTCCAGGTATTTCACTGGGAAACTAAAAAGCTTATTGAGTGGAAAGTAAATAACCCATGTGCTTGTTCCTGGGAACCAGCAGATCAAGTTCCCTGCTTTCTGATTCGTCAAACAAATCTACAAAAAAAAATCCTCATAAACTCAACGCTTCTAAGAGGAAGCAGAGTATAAGGATTCCTTTCTTACCATTGTCCCACACATGGGCTGTGCTACACCTGGGTCTCAGAGTGGACCCACGCCGCAAGACATTTTCCCTTTCGAGGGGATACAGCGGTGTCCTTACTCAGCACCATCTTCCAGTTTTCCCTGCCTGTGTTGGGTTTTCCAACCTTGCAAAGGATTGTGGGGCAAATTCCTGGCATCCACTGCATGCACGAAAAAGTTTGTAATTTAATGATTGGGCATACTGTACTTTTTAGGAACATCAGTCATGTTTTATATATTTGATTCTATGTCCTATGCTTTATAATTGTTACAAATTTTACAAGTTTGTTTCAGTCCTCCTTTGTTCCCATTCCAAGGTGGCGGAATCCATTTTTTTTAAATGGATCACTTATTGGTTTATCTTTATTAAAGGAGCTTCATTGTGTGGTTAATGTTAATGTTAAAAGATTTGTGCAGCCCATGGCTGCCCAGCGACGAGGCGTCCCAGCGATATACAGGTAACACATTGCAGGATGGAAAAACAGAGGAGATGTACAGAAACTATAGAGGGGATAGGCTAGTCACGTTGATGGTGAAGGTGGGAGACACCCACAAGAAGCAGAGTGTCGAAGACGATGATAGTGACACAGATGACAGCTTGTTGGAAAGGCTACTAGTGGAAAGACCACCTCCATATAATCCAGATTCAGTAGAGGGAAAGACAGGGAGTGCAGAGGGAAAAAGGGGACCGCAGATCCAACCTAGTGCGACTGTGGTTGGGAAAATCTCTACAGGAACAGAAGGGATGGGAGCGCAGACCCCCGCAGGTACAGAAACTCATGGAGTTGTAGGTGTCACGAGGCTGCTGGATGCTACCACAGTACCGGTTACCATCGGCCCCATAGTGTCAGTAGATGATCCAGAGCAAGTGAGAAATGGGAGTTTGGCACAGTCAGTTATAGGAGAGGGAAAGGGCTCTGGTTGGAATGGCATAGTGAATGGAATAACTCACCTACCGAGAACCATAGAATCAAGTACTCCGCTGCCAGCCACTGCAGATTCATCAAGAAGACAGGTAGATGTAAGGATGGCAAGACCAAGACGCTTGGCCAATTCAAGATCTGACCTCAGGATGTGGGAACCACCAGTGAGGAATCAGAATGACAGGGTGACAAGAGGCTGGGATCAAAAGGAGTCAGGAAGTCAACCATCTTTAGGGAATGTGGTAGAAGAGAACCGGTGTGGAAACAGAGCAGTGAGAATGGAGAATCGAGCGGAGTGTCTAGTCGAGGGACTTTGAAAGTGGCTATAAGGGCAAAAATGTTGGATGTAGTGAGATTGAAAGCTGAGGTAGATGAGATAATTAATGGGAATTTGCCTTTGGAAAGAGTGGAACTGTACAAACCTGATGAGTTGCTGTTTGTAGCGAAAGATGTGACTCGCAAGGCAAGATCTGCACATGAGAAAATAACAGATTTGGCAAAAAGATATGGGGTAGATCTGCCCAAAACAAAGATGTTGCAGGGAAGTCACAGGTTGCAATACAGTGGTCACTGAAAAGGGTTGAGAGCACACATTCGAGAGTTGATCATAGATATACACGCATGGAGCATGCTTGATAATTCGGAGGAAAGATGGTCCAAGAAGAAGATCTCCGAGAAGAGTGTAGGAGAGACACTGCCTCCGGGAGGGGGAATTATAGGAGTGGAGAATTACCCTTTACGGGAGGTATCCAATGGAGGGTATGTGCATGTGCCTTGGAGTAGAGGTGATTTGGCCGCATTTATGAACGAATTTCCTCGGCTGAGGGAGAAGCCTGTCGAATGGTATAAACAGGTTTACCGGTTTGTTAAAATCTCAAAAGTGTTGTAGATTAACCAGAACACTTTGTTTTTTTTTTTTATTTATTTATTGAATTTTACAGAAAATAAGGCAGATGGTAACAAAAAATACATCTTATTCAATTTTGACGAATCATCAGTAAGTCAGGGAGCAAATATGCATAGAAATAATATCAAAACAACTAAATAAGAAAAACCAAACAGGCATCGGTCTGTACAGTATAAACAATAATGTGAGTATGAGTAATCATTCGTTCCCAGTCTTAGGCACCTGTAGTCATTATACATAACAATGAAAGAAAAATCGAAAAAGTGGCATTATGCAGAGTTCTACACATAGGGCGACTACATCGGAGGGAGATAAAAGTTTCAAGGTTTGCAAGTCTGAATACACTCAAACACGCCACAGGCTTAGTGCTGAAAGTGGTGGATAACTAAACAAAGAGTCGGGGATAAGTGTGTGAACCTTTATACAGATCCATACTTTAATTAAGCAACATCTCTGGACCACCCTCCATAACCACAACACTTTCGGATGCAGGAGAGTCTGCTCTGGCACGTGCCCACTGCATAAAAGGCTCCCATATGTCCCGGGGTCGAGATGCAGAAGGCATCAACTCCCAGTAGACACCTAACTGTGTGTGCCCATAGGTAACATCAGATAGCCAAGCATCAAATTTAGGTTACTTTTTCCTACCCCATCTAACAACAATTTGTCGTCTAGCATATAGCAGTAGAAGGGCATGTAATTTCCTCCTTTGGGGCACAGTGCCGCTTACCAACCCCAATAATCCTAAATGCGGGGATAGGTCATCAGTCCTCCCAACAATTTGATTCACGGCATCAAAGATTTCTTGCCAGTAGCCAGTGAGCATAGGGCAGTCCCAGGCTATATGCAAAAAAGTAGCATTGTCAAATCCACACCTGTAGCATCCAGCATCATCCCTCAGGTGCATACGGTGGAGACTAACAGGGGTTCGATAGTATCTGTGTAAAAATTTGAAGTGAATGAGGCGCAATTTATAATTGGGGGAGAGCTCTAGCAGCTGTTTACAACAGAATGACCACTGTTCATCAGTTAGTGGGGGATCAAGTTCTCTATTCCAGAGCTGCATGGAATTGGGTACTACAATTGGGGCTTGATCCTGCATCGCAGTGGACAGTCGAGTCGCAAATTTTTTCAGGGAGTCGCGAGCTAACATATTTTGTAAGGCGTTAAGTGTTGGGGCGCATCTGGGAATCCCTCCCAGAGGGAGTGACATGCCGCCTTTAGCTTGTGATAAGCAAACACCTCCCGAAATGGGATTACCAATCCCTCCTCCTCCACCCGTGGGTCTCGGAATACGCCATCAGGGTATAGATCATCGAAGGTGAGTATCTGGGTGCCTCCTAGCGTCACCTTGCCCCCACACTCTTCCAGGCAATCCAGCATCGGATTGTGTTTCAAGGGGATTGCAGGCGCGTAAAGCAGTGGGAGACGGGCTCGCCTTTGTAGTTCGTGCCACACCCAGCGCAGGGTGTTAGCTGAGTCTACATCAGCAGTGGGACTAGGGTTTTTTTGGTAGAGAGCTATCGCCAAAGGCATTGGCGCTATCGAGTCCAGCTCCACCGCCACATGCGGTTGGTATGGCGTCGGGTAGGTCCAGAAGTGCAGGAATTGAGCCTGCGCACATAATGCGTATAAGGGGTAGGGGGCCCCACACATGTTGCGGGACACACCCTTGATCTAATCTTTTCCAACTGCACGAAGTTGAAAATCCTTCCTTACACACCTCTGACATGGTCTGACCATTTCCTGATTCCATTCAAGGTGTCTCTATCCCAATCTCTTAAGAAGGAATCTGCCATCAGAGCGCAAGGCAGAAAATGGTACAAGATCTCTTGTACTGCCCTAGAGCAATCGTACAATAATAGCGTAGACTCACTCCCTGACGATCTCAATGGAGCGGTTCTTACATTTAATAAAGATCTCTTGACCGCCATTGAGAAAGTTGCGCCCTTACAGACCCTTACCTCCCGTAGATCAAAACCGTCAGCTCCCTGGTTTACCCTGGAACTAAGGGAAAACAGAAGCAGATGTAAAAAGCTGGAGCGCCAATGGCGTCGGACCTATGACTCTGTAACCAAGTCCCTTTACAGACAGGCCCCTAAAGAGTTTCACCAACTCAAACGTAACACCATGAGTGTATTCTTTGCAGAAACTATTGCTAACGCAAAAAACTCCACTAAAGCCCTCTTTAACATTGTTAAAGAGTTTACTAATCCTACTGCTCTCTCCGTTCCCGTCATCCCCTCACAAGCACTTAGTGAAGATCTATCAGACTTTTTTGCGGAAAAAATTACCAACATTACGGCAACAATCCTTCAGAATCGTCCAGAAATCCCTTAGATCCTGATACCACCTACACTAAAGCATTCACAACTTTTAAACCACTCACCAAGGAGTATGCCCTGAATCTATTTTTAAAATGTAAATCAGGCTCACCACTGGATCCAGCCCCGGCTCTGATCCTGAATGAGATTGCCCCGCTAGTCATTAACCCCCTGCTCGAAATCTGGAACTCTTCCCTATATTCAGGTGTTGTCCCTTCTGTTTGGAAACACGCAATGCTAATCCCCATCCAAAAAAAGCTGGCGTCGACCCATCATGTCTGAGCAACTACCGCCCGATCTCACTCCTACCTAAGCCAGCTAAAGTGCTCGAGAAGGCGGTACAAGAACAGCTGTCCAACTATTTGGAGTCAAATTCCCTGTTCCATGATTCTCAGTCAGGGTTCAGACCGGACTTTAGTACCGAGTCAGCCCTACTTGAAGTGTCGGAGTCGATTCGTGAGTGCATGGATAGGGGAGAGGAGGCCATGCTGGTCCTCCTCGACCTATCCGCAGCATTCGATACCATCTCCCACGACACACTACTCACACGCTTGCAAGAGGTAGGAGTTGGCGGGACCTCTCTTGCTTGGGTCAAATCATTCCTCATGGACAGATTCCAACAAGTGATACTGGGCTCCTTCTTTTCCACTAAGAAACCATTGACCTGGGGGGTGCCTCAAGGTTCTGCCCTTAGCCCGCTCCTGTTCAATGTTTACTTGAAGCCTCTGGCAAAATTGGTGGAACCATGGGGCGTCAGAGTGATCTTTTACGCTGACGACACTTAGCTGGTGTTCTCCTTCAAAGATCACTCTGAAAGCTCCTTACACAACGTTCGCCACTGCATGGTGAATATTGCCACCTGGATGTCCTCTAATAATTTAAAACTTAACACAGACAAGACGGAAGTCCTATTTTTTAACCAGAAATCCCCCATCTCTTCCAGCCTCTGGTGGCCGGTCGAATTAGATCCTCCCCCGGTACCAGTCCAAGCTGCCCGCAATCTGGGCTTTCAATTTGATACTGCCCTTTCCTGCAAGACCCAAATTAACAAAGTCACAGCGTCTTGTTTTGGAAAGCTTTGTATGATTAAAAAAATCATCCCTTTCCTGCCATTAGACTCACGCAAGACAGTAGTCCACGCCCTCATAACTGCTCATTTGGACTACGCAAATAGTCGTTGGAGCCCCGGCGTATCTCATAAATCAACTACAGACAGCACAGAATTCAGCGGCCAGGCTGATCTGTAATATCCCCTACCGTCATTCTATCTCACCCCATCTGATAAAACTCCACTGGCTCCCAGTGAGACTACGTATTCAGTTTAAATCCCTGACCCTTGCTTTTAGAGCTTTTAATGGTCGAGGCCCCGCCTACCTGAGACACAGACTGAAGATTTCACATGCACCCCGAAATCTCAGATCTAACCATCTCCGCCTTATGTTCTGCCCCCGTTTTCGTCTTGCACGAACGGGAGGAAGGGCCTTTGCAGTAGCCACTTCCAGACTGTGGAATCACCTCCCAACAGAACTGAGATTCCTGACTTCTGAGCCTGTGTTTCGGAAAAAACTTAAGACCTGGCTCTTTTCCCTGATCTAACCCACTCTCTTTCTCCTGAAACACCTCTGAACCTCACGAGATATTGTTTTCAGCGCCGGGACACCTTCGCTGGAGGTAGCTGCGCGCTTTACAAACCCCTAAATAAATAAATAAAAATAAATATAAGTGCATATCCGGAGCTCCCAGACCGCCCTGTCTCAACATCAAGGTCAAAAGGGCCCAAGAAACTCTGACTTGACCTCCCGCCCACACTAAGGATAGTAAGTGAGAGCGAAGGTAGTTAAAAAAATGTTTTGTGAGCGGAATCGGAATATTCGCAAATAAATAAAGAAATTTGGGTAAGATCACCATTTTGGACAGAGCCACCTTTCCTGCGAGAGATAGGGGTAATTTCGACCAGATCGCCACTTTACTTTCAAGCCAATCGACAGCTCGCCCAAAATTTAAAGTCCAAATATCTTGAAGGTTTCGGCTAAGCCAGATCCCCAGATACTTTACTTCATCTGCTGCCCTGCATAGAGGAAACTCCGACCTCACCTCGGGAGTGCTGTCTGTCAAGGGGAAAATCACAGACTTAGCCCAGTTTATAGATATTCCTGACAGGCCGCCAAATTTTACGAATCCAGATTAGTCGAGGGGTTCAAGACATACAAAGTCATGTCATCCTCATAAAGGGATACTAATAAATTACGGGTGCTGAATCCGATCCCCCTGGCGGTATAATGCTGTCTTATTCTGGCTGTGAGAGGCTCCATTGCGATAGCAACCTGAACACATTGTTTGACATCGTAGTACTCGGCGACTTGTGGGCTGCTTGTAAGTTTGTGGTTGTTTGACCTTCCTCTGAACCAAATAGGGATCCCGTTATGAATGGTCCTTCACCTATCGTTATGAAAAAGTTTGAGCAGGTAATCACATGGTTGAAATCCAAGATATTGCCACAGGATATTGATTGGGTCAAGATAGATTGAACAATTCAGCAACCGGAGGAAACAGTGCATGAGTATTATCAGAGGCTCTTACAAGCCTTTAAGCAGTACAGTGGGCTAGACACCTTAGACTCCACAGATATGAGACAATTTGTTTCCAAGTTCATCTTGGGTTTGAGACTAGAAATTAGTTTCATGATTCAGCATCATCTGGTCTGCTGGCAGAACAAGTCAGTGGATGAAATATTGCGATATGCCAGGTACTGCAGTGATGAGGTAGACTTAAAACACAGGAAGCTTAAGGATAAGTTGATGTTAGTTCAAATGCAAACTGCTGATAGGGAACTCCAGGCACAGCCAAGTGGAGGGACGCTAGGCAGAAGACAGGGGAACAATCAGGGAGGAGGGGGGCGTGGCTTGGACGGCAAGCATTGCGGACGCAGCTTAGGTGAGCTCCGTCCCCGCCAGCCGATCATCTGCCGAAATATCCTGTTTCACCCCATCTGACCGCGGCCCCGATAGTAGCGCTTGATGCGTGGGGCTGCGGAGCTCTGTTGGATGTAATTTGCACCTGGTCGGCGCAGCGGTAAGCGAGTGAGGGCCGGTGGACGCGGCACGGCCTGGGCGGCCTCCTGAAGCCGGGGACCTCGAGTTTCGCGACCCCGGGGTGCGCCGCACGGAGGTGGCCGGGACCCAGCCGGAAGGTGTCGGCCCCCAGCGACGCTTGATGTGAGGGGCTGCGGAGCTCCTCTGGGCACGATCTAAACCAAGTCGACTGAAGGCGAGGGAGAGCCAGCAGACGCGGCGGGCCCAGGCGTCCTCCTGAGGTCGGGGACCTCGAGTTTCGTGACACTGAGACTTGGTACACAGAGGCGGCCGAAATCCGGCTGGGGGCGGCGGCCCGGCAGAGGCGGAGAGACGCGCCTAGCCCAATACATCTGGGGACGCCCGGCCCGGAACCGAGGGGTGCCGGCCTAGCACCA
This sequence comes from Lissotriton helveticus, assembly GCF_964261635.1. NCBI lineage: Eukaryota > Metazoa > Chordata > Amphibia > Caudata > Salamandridae > Lissotriton > Lissotriton helveticus. Next base: position 832,129,370 of record NC_136072.1, on the reverse strand, counting down.
GTGGCCCTACAGGAGACGGCGGAGCAACGCGGCCGGACCAGTGAGCGGGGGACGCGCTGCCGCAGCAGACCAGCCCGGCAGGTACTCCCCCTTTCTCCTTGGCCCCAGGGTGGTAAGGGGCAGGGTGCCAGAGTGAGGGAAGGCCCCGGGCGATTCAACCGGGACATAGAGGCCTGAGGCAGAAGTGGTAGCCGGGGACCTTGACCCCCGCGCAGCCCAACGGTGCGTAGCAAAAGAGGCCCGGGGCCTGGCAGTGGAGAGCACCGGCCGGATACCATCGGGGAGCCCCAACGGAGAGATCGAGTTGCGGGAGATTTGGCAGCCCTCTATTGCAGTTATGGACAAGGGGGTCCCCACCAGACGGCAGCGTGAGGGGCGGACGAGGGTTGGCAGCGGGAGAGCCTTGGCTGAAGGGCGCAGGAGCCCCAGTTGCACACATCACTGCTGGACCTGACCAAGAGGGGTACAACCGGGGCTGACTGAGGCTGTAGGGCGGTACCTGGCCCGACTCATTGGCGGTCGGCTCGGACCGCGAGGGGGGCCCCTACGTCGACATAGTGGACGGCGGTCCGACAGCGCCCACTCGGTGGCCCTGGACATTTGTGCAACACACTAATCATGACTCGCGGGGCAGGAGGAGGCCCTAAACAAGGGCCCATAGATAAGTTTACAGGACCGGGAGGCAGCACGGGGGCCTCCGGAGGATCCCAGGCGGCCGGACCGGATAATGCGGCACTGATGGCAGCCATCACCTAGTCCCGGGACGCGCTGGACGCCAAAATTGGGGCAGTGGGAGCAGATGTTACGCTCCTTCGCCAAGACCTGCGGAATGCGGTCTCCCGCATCACAGAGGCCGAGGCTCGGATATCCGGGGTAGAAGATGATGTGGTGACTCTCAAGCGCAAGGTGGCTGCCCTGGAGTCCACGCAAAAGGGCCTGACGCTGCGGGTGGAGGACGCAGAAGGGCGCGCCAGGCGCAACAACCTCCGCTTTGTAGGACTGCCTGAAGGTTGTGAGAAGGGAGATATGGAGGGCTTCCTGACGCGGTGGCTTGGGAGCTGGATCCCTCCTGAAGCATTGTCCGGTTGCTTTGTTATAGAGCGAGCGCACCGGGCCCTGATGCAGAAGCCGCCGGAGGGAGCGAGGCCACGGACGGTGATTGCGAAGCTTCTCAATTACCATGACCGAGATGTGATCCTTAAACAAGCCAGAGCGAAAGAGCCCCTGCGATTTGAAAATCATACGATCCTGATCTTTCCAGACTACACCAGCTTGGTGCAACAGCAGCGCCAATCCTTTACGGCGACAAAGGCGCGTCTGCGAGACCTGAAGATACAATATGCACTTCTTTATCCAGCCCGACTGAGAGTTATGTTCCAATCTCGTACGCACTTCTTTGATTCCCCGGAGGATGTGTTTCTGTGGACGGATGAACTTAGACCAGTGAAGGTGCACTCTCCTCCGGGGCGAGACTCCGATTCCTCACACGATGATGCGCAGGCGAGATCTTCCCGACGCAAGGGCAATTGGAGATCCCACTCCCGACAGCGATCCAGGTCTAGTACAGTGTCGGAGACGGCGACTGGAGCGGCCGAGAACCAGAAGAAGGGCTTGTGAGGGTGCCTAGAGCCAAAATGGCGGACAATTTAACTTGATCTTCTCCTTTCCGGGGAGAGTGCTCGCAGTGAGAGCGGGGTGACTGTGTCATGTGCGAGACCAAGTGAGTGTTTGGGGGTGACTGCAGATGGGGAGGAGTACGCGGGCGGGGGGGTTCCTCTCAGGTGAGGGTGGGGAGGAGCAGGTGTTGAGTGAGTTAACTTTGGTTATGGGGATCCATTGGTGGGGTGGGTTGTTGGTCTCATGTTGGGGGCTGAAACCGCGCTGCACCGCGACAGATACTTCATCGTTTCTTGAGGTATGGGGTGGGGGTTGGGGGGGAGTTTTGAGGAGTTAGTGGGAGTTGGGTTGGGGGGGGACTGCACGACTTTGAAGCAATTGCGATGGAGGCTAGAAGCGCACATAGGTGGCGAGTGCCGTGGATGCTGGTTGCAAAGGATCAATGACGTCGAGCCAGGATAGGGGGGATGCTGGGCCAGGGGCCACGCTTCAGGTCCTTAGCTGGAATGTGAGAGGATTACTAGACAAGATTAAGCGGGGAGCGGTCCTAAAACAGGCCAAAAGAGTGGGAGCGGATGTCGTTATGCTGCAAGAAACGCATCTCCTAGGGACTAAGACATTATGCCTTCAGCGCTTTGGCTATAGTCAGGTTTTCCATGCCGGGTTTGGCAGGGGTTCCAGGGGCGTTGCTATCCTAGTACATCGCAGAGTCACATATGTGCACTCCACGCACTGGTTAGACCCGCAGGGTCGATACATATTTATCCAGGGAACGCTTGGGGATGAGGAGGTTGTGTTTGGCTGTGTGTATGCCCCGCCCCCCTTGCAGTGGTCCTTGGTGGAAAAAATCTTCACGGTATGGGCGGCTATCCCGAATGTATTGGCTGTCATTGGGGGTGACTGGAATGATGTCATGGATCAGGCGCGCGACAGATACAGACCTGGGGGGGGTGGTAGCATCCGGGCACACCAAATTGCAGGACATGTCCAGGAATTTGGGATGGGTGGATACATGGAGACACATGCATGGCACACAGCGAGAATACACCTTCCTCTCAGCGGTCCATCGCTCGTTCTCCAGGCTGGACTACATCTTTGTCCCCGTGGCAGCTCAGGGTAGGGTGGAGGCTGCAGATAATTTGCCGCGGGGACTATCGGACCATTGCCCGGTGGTGGTCTCTTTGAGACTAGATCGGAGGCGGCAGCAATTTCGTTGGCGCCTGTCGGTCTGGCACTTACAGCTGGGAGATTACCAGGCCCACATGCGGAAAGCTTTAGCGCACTATTTGGCGGAGAATGCTGGGACGGTGGAGAATAAGGCGACGCTCTGGGAGGCCAAGAAGCCCACATTGAGAGGCATAGACATAGCATGGTGTGTGGCTGCCAAAAGGTGGCGTAGGGAGACTCTGGTACAAGCGGAGGCGACCATACGGGATTTAGAGCGGCGTTGTGGTCCAGGGAAGGAGGATCGAGCGCTGGAGCAGCTACTGCTGGCGCAACAGTCTTACGCCTCACTGCTCCTCGATGAGGCGCGACAGGCGTGGCTGGCGACCCGCAGCAGGGTGTACCAATGGGGGGACAAATCTGGGACGATGCTACATAGACTGTGCCAGGGCCAGCTTCGTGCACAGACCCCTCCGGGAATACTGGATGAGTCCGGCGTCCTGATAACTGATCCAGTGTTGCTTTCGGAAGGCTTTGCGGCCTATTATGCCGACCTCTACTCCCCACATGAATGCATTGGAGAGGATTTAATTGATAAGTTCATAGCGGACCTACCGCCGCGGGCGCTCTCAGAGGAGGCCCGCGATAGCCTCGATAAACCCTTAACTGAGGATGAGCTGGGAACCGCTCTTGGGGAACTGAATACGGGAAAGGCTCCTGGCCCAAACGGCTTCCCTAGTGAATTTTTTTAAGAAATTCCATCTTCAGCTGGGAACCCACTACAGAGCGGTGGTAGAGGAGGCTCGGGAGCTAGGATACCTGCCCCAAGATTGGAGACACGCCGAGGTTGTGGTCTTTCACAAACCCGGTCGGCCCCCTGAGCAATACGCGTCGTATCGCCCGATCTCTTTATTAAATGTAGAGGCCAAAGTCCTAGCTAAGGCTCTGGCCAATAGACTGTTGCCATACATTTCCGACCTCATCCATCCGGACCACGCCGGCTTTATGCCCAAGCGGGCGACACGGCACAATATCAGGTGGGCCAATGTCGCGGTAGCTGCGATTCAGTTGTCCGGGGTGCAGGCAGCACTATTCCTGGCGGACATGGATAGGGTATTCGATTCCCTCAGCTGGACGTATCTCTTCTCGTTACTGCCACGGCTGAACATAGGGCCGTTTTTTTTGTCGTATGTGAAATTGCTCTATGCTGACCTTACAGCCTCGGTTCGGGTGGCGGGGGCGGTGTCGTCGACCTTTCCTATCCAGAGGGGCACCAGACAGGGTTGTCCTCTCTCGCCCTACTTGTTTGCCTTAGCCATGGAGCCCCTGGCTGCCTGGGTCCGCATTGACGCGCAGATGAGTGGCTTTGAGTGGACCAATGACCTGTCTGACCGTATCGCACTTTATGCGGACGACGTCTTATTTTTCCTCACTGAACTCAATAAGTCTGGGCCGCGCCTCATGCGCATCCTACAGATTTTTGGTGAGACGTCGGGCTTATACATGAATCCACGTAAGTCCACCCTCTGGGTGCTGGGAAAGGGCCCACAGGTTGGAGATTGGGCGACGGAGGTCCAACAGGCCTCAGGAGGAATTAAATACCTAGGGGTTTTCCTTACCAGAGTCTAGCCATCGCTTGGGAGCGTAATGTGGTGCCGGTTTGGGAACGGACACAAGCGGATCTCAAGGTGTGGTCTCGTATGCCGTTGACCATATATGGCAGGTCGGCGATATTTAAGATGGTAGCCCTACCCAGGCTGCTGTACCAATTACAGAACCATCAATACCCGATCCAACCCGCATGGTTTAAGCGAGTAAACACGGTCTTGGGTCAGTTCCTCTGGGAGGGCGGCTCCATCAGGGTGGCGCTGCGCACGTGCTTTCGTTCTACATACGGAGGGGGACTGGCGACCTCAGACGTCTTTTCCTATTATCAGGCGTCTCATCTTCTTGTTCTAAATGATTGGTGGTATGGAGATAGGGGTGACCCGGCCTATGCGCTGGAGAGACTGCTGATGGAGCCACACACACTACACACGCTGTTGTACGCACCAAAGAAACGAGGGGCCTTGCCGATGGCGACGCAGGTCGTTTTTGATGTCTGGCGGCGAGCACTGAAGCGGATGGGGTGGTGGCAAACCCTGACAAGGGAGACTCCCCTCTGGCACAAGGGCCGCCTCCAGGGGCTGGCTACCCTAGCGGGATTTGCGGGTTGGGATGCCATCGGCATCTCTAAACTGGGAGATGTTATGGCCGGGACGACGCTTAAGTTGTTCCAGGAGTTGAGAGATGAATTTGACATGCCTCATACACAGTTTTTTCGGTACTTACAATTTCGCCATGCCCTGGCTCCGGATCTGGAGGGTCTGAGGTCCCTCCCTGAGTTTAGCCCACTGGAGGCCCGCGTCTTTATGGGGGAATTTGATACCAAGCAAATATCTTGCATTTATCAATCTTTGATCATACACTGCTCCTCTGATTTATGCTCCCTTAAGGAGAAATGGGAGGAAGATGTCGGACCGCTGGAGGAGGAAGATTGGAATGAGGCACTGGCGAGCTCTAAAGGCGCGGCCATCTCGATTCGCCTCCGGCTGATCCAATTTAAATACTTTCACAGGGTGTACTACACGCGGCAGAGGCTATGGAGAGCGAGACTCATTGCGTCCCCAGAGTGTACTAGATGTGGGAGCGAGGAGGGTACCTTCCTCCATACAGTGTGGAGTTGTGGACGCCTGGACAGATTCTGGTGCGGTGTCTGGAATGGCCTGGATGAGGCGTTGGGTTGGGTGCTCCCGCGCACGCCGCGCCTGGGACTGCTGCATGTGCTGGATGGAGTGGGAGGCAACTTGTACAAGAGGCATTTGCTACTATTGGGACTGACGATAGCCAAGCGCGACATAGCTAGGGCCTGGAAGGACCCGCAGCCCCCGTCACTTCTCGCTTGGAAGAGGGGCCTAGACTTCTGTATGGGGATGGAGAAGCCCATATTCCTGGCTCGTGGCTGCCCCAGCAAACATTATAAGATATGGAAGAAGTGGGCAGACTACAGAGGTATTTGGTTGGAGCCTCCAGTAGAGCAGGATCCGGATCCGGATCCAGACATATGAGTGAACTTGCCGACCAGATGAATGTGCGCGAGTGGCTTGAACAGACGATTGTCGTGTGGGGGGAGGGTACAGGGTGGGAGGGGAGGGAGCAGTTGTTGGGGAGGGGGTTCAGGGGGTTGAGGAGGGGGCCTTGTTCACTCGAACTGTTTCCATTGTTTAGACTACAAAAGCAATGACTGATGGTGTTATTGTACAAATGTATTGATTCTTGGCAGATTCCTCTGGGGTACAGAGATCTGTGGCTACCCATGTGACCAGTCAATAAAATCTGTTTTGAAAAAAAAACAATCAGGGAGGATCTCAGAATGGGCAAGGCCAAGGAAAGGGAAAGCCTGTAGACCCCCAAGACAAGGGTGGATGTGGAAACACTGAAAAAGTCCACCGCATGTCACCTTTGTCACAAAATAGGGCATTGGAAACGTGAGTGCAGGTTAAACCAAGTTAATCAGGCCCAGCAAGAAGAGGAGTAGGTGCAGGTACTTAAGGTCGTGAATACGGTGACGAGACCCTGGTCCATGCAAGGGGGGACATTGGCACTGCAGGTGCAAGTTCCACAACCTCTGAGAATACAGCAGGGACTTAGGACGTACCAGCAGATGCCCCTTTTTGAGAGTTTCGATGAGTACAGCTCAGACCCGTTGAAATGACAGCGCCTGAGGGGGGAGGAAGACTGAGCTCTGTTCTCGTGCAATACATCGACGACCTCATGGTCGCGTCAGAGACGGAGGATGCTTGCCGGATCGACACCATCGCCTTACTGAACCACTTGGCAGAGAATGGACACAAGGTGTCCCCAAATATTTTGCTGTACTGTTTGAGTGAGGTCCAGTACTTGGACCATTGAATAGGAAAAGGCAAGAGGAATGTGTCACCGGATCGAATTGAAGCAATCATGAATATGGCTGTACCTACCACTCAGAGAGAAGTCAGAATGTTCTTAGGGATGGTTGGCTACTGCCGCCAATGGGTTCCTAATTTCTCCCAGAAGGCGAAGCCTTTGCAGAGGCTGACAAACAAGGACGTGAGTGATCTGGTACCATGGGACAAAAACTCTTTAATGGCCTTCTTAGACCTGAGAGAGAACTTGTGTCATGCTCCGGCTCTGGGAATGCCTTATTACAACAAGCCTTTTTCATTATTTTGTTGTGATACTGGAGAATACACAGGAGAGAGCCAAGAGAGAACCAAACTCAACATGATGTTAGCCATGGCAGACACTTGGGATGAGCTCAAGCACCTGCAGGACGAGGTTTCAGAGCAAGAGAAGGAGCTATGGATTAAATCTGGATGTGAGAAGGAGGATGTTGACATTTAGGTCTCGAGTGATGGCCGAGCAGTGTTACCGGATGACTTATTGAGTCTGATGGCAAGGCAGATTCATAGTTCTGTACATCTTGAAAGGAATGCGTTGCTGCGAGTGTTCAGACAGACGTGGTACAATGCATGATTTTGTGGAGTTGCTGAAGCTGTATGTCAGAGGTGTTTTACTTGTCAACAAATAAATGCTGGAAAGAAAACGGTGGTTGCACTGAGTCATATTGGGAGGTTGGGAAGATTTCTCAATGCACCTGATATAATCTGGATGGTAATGAAATATAGTTTTCAAGAGACTATCACATTTTTACATTTTTGCTGCAAGATGACTTAAGGGTTTCCTAAAGTTAACGACTCCCTAGTTACTTGGTTTCTTTAACATCGATTAACCTTTAAATAAATATATGCCTGTTTGTTTAACATTGTTTAAGGATTAGTGCTGAGTCGAGTAAAGAGCATCCCAGTACTGTAGTGGACCACAGGGCTGTATTTAAAGGTCAGGAAGGCCACATGCAGCCCGCAGGCCATACTTTGAGTATCAATGTCCTGAATAAACCGCCACTTTAAACGAGCGGGAATTTGTTTGCTTACAGGCATCATTGGTTAGTAATACAGTTTTTCCATATTTAACTTGTACCTGGAAATTGCTCCAAACTTATGTGCTACCTCCTCGATTGCTGGCAGCGACTTGGAGCAGTGTCATTGGCATAAGCCAGGGCTTTGATCTCCAATTTATGTATTTCAAATGATTTAAGCTGTTCGGCTTGGTTCAGAGCCTGTATAAAGGGATCACAATATAATGCAAAATACAAGGCGTGAAAGTGGGCAACCCTAACTAGTACCCCTCTGAATGCAAATACTGTCAGTTAGCCCTCCGGCACATAAGATTTTGTCCCGTCAAAGAGCTATACAGAGACCGCACCCGACATAAAGTTGGAACCAAACCCCATTTACTGCATAACCAGTCACAGGTTTCTCCAGGAGACTTTTCAGCATCGAGCAGTATTTGCCCAGCCAATCTCTGTTGTACCCCTGCCACATCCAATGCTGTTATAACTGTATTGATATGCGAGGATATAGCTCTACCAAAATAAAACCATTCTGCATCAGATCTACAGATAAAAAGATTATATTTGACAGCCGGTTAGATAATATTTATGAATAGATTTTTAGATCAGAGTTGATGAATGGGATTGGGCGGTATGAGCCACATTTAGTTGTATCCTTCCCTGTTTTTTTTAGGAAAAACCGCAATGCTTGTTTCTCCCCAAGAGACTGGCATCTTTTTCAAATTGATAAATGAATTGAATAATTTATTTATTACTGGAATAAATATTTTAGAAAAGGTTCTTTAAAACTGAAGAGGTAACTGATCTGGGCCCATTGCTTTCCCCAAAGCCAGGTAGACTAATGCATTTTTAGTCTCCACAGCAGCAATTTTTACTTTGAAACCTACCCATTGTAATGGCGCTAAGTATCCACAAAGGGAATTCTTTTGAAAAGTGTAAATCTGCTCAACTGATTAGTTGCACATCTCTGAATACAGGTTAGCACAAAAATCCAGAAAGGCATCCCTGATCTCTCTGGGGGCTGTAGAAAATCTCCCTCCTAGTTTCTATTTTAGCAATTAAATTAGTATTTTTCTTTCCCTTTATCTGAAGCACTAATGTCTGCCAGATTTGTTCACTGTTTTCAAATCGATCCATCTGATATGTAAATGTAAATGGCCAGTATTTGTAAAGCGCGAACAAATACCCGAGGGTGTCAAAGCGCTGGGAGCCGTCGGGAAGATTAAGCGAGCTATCGCCCAGAGTCACACGGTGCTAGGCTGATCTGCCGCCAGCGTCGGGGATTGAACCGTGAGCCACCGAGTTCCGGAGTCAGCCGCCCTGGCGGCTGCGCCACACCTCTTCCCTTATCTTGCCCAGATCTTTTTAGTGGCCCTACCCCACATCCCTTTCTTAATTAAGGTCTGTATGGCAATCAATTGTTCATAAGCTATTAATGCTTCCTCCATTGAATATTGCCCAATAAAAATTGCCAGCTCTATTTTAGTAATGATAGGAGCCAGCGCATCTCTATCTCCATTTGTTTCTCTTCCCGTCTCTTGCCTATCAAATAATTTTTCTGTCCCAAAACATAGGCCTTCAATGTATCCCCAAAAATTAACATAGATGTTTATCCCAAACTTGTATCTATAAAGTCCCTAACCTGGACCGCCATCCTATCAATAGAATGTTTATCTAATTGGAGTTTCCTGTCGAAGGTCCACTGGGGTGAATAGTGTGGAGCGCATAAAATCCCACCCTTTATGAATAAAGATAGTGCATTATAATCAGTTACCACCCACGAATTGAGACAGATAGTTATGTTAGAGGCCAGAGAGTTATCTACCAGGATCATATTGAGTTGGGAAGTTGATTTGTATGGGGCTGAATAATATGTGAAGCCATGTTCCCTCGACTAGCAATATCTCCAGGCATCCATTAACCCATAAATCTTCATTAACTGACTAATCACCCCTCTTATTTTATAATTTCGATTACTTACATGAGACTCTACTGGAAAAACGTAAATTCCAAGCTTCATAATCATGTTAAAGTCTCCACACGTTAAAAGCAGTTCAGTCATCAATAAAGTTTCATAAGCAATAGTTTGTATATACTCCGCCACCCCAGTTCAGACATGGCCATATGCAAATCAGTCTGACCCTGTGCCTCATGGGAACAGTCCAGCCTGAACTGCCAAGCCATGTCTTCCCTGGACCAGAAACAAGCTCCCTGGGACCAGTTTCTGGCTAGTCAGCCATCATCAGCCAGGCTAGCTTGAATCCAGTGGCAAAGTGAGCAAGGGACCCACGCCTGGGCATACCCTGCCAACTTAGGGCGGACAAAGGAAGACCAAAGGGGATGATGGACAGAGTGTTGAACATTGCACGCACTCACCCCCAGTCAACTGATCTGGGTTTAATCCATCATCATTCTTTAGCTCACTCCGCCACCCCAGTTAAGACATGGCCATATGCAAATCAGTCTGACTCTGTGCCTCATGGGAACAGTTCAGCCTGAAATGCCAAGCCATGTCTTCCCTGGACCGGAAACATGCATCCTGGGACCGGTTTGTGGCTAATAAGCCGTTATCAGCCAGGCTAGCTTGAATCCAGTGGCACGTCTGGGCATACCCTGCCAACGTAGGGTGAACAAAGCAAAACCAAAGGAGATGATGGACAGAGTGTTGAACATTACAATCACTCATTCCCAGTCAACTGATCTGAGTTTATTACCATGTGGGGACTGGAAATTTCGATACTACAAACCAATAATTGTAGGTCCAAAGATTCTCCATATTTGGAATCCCTTAAAAGCTTGACTTTTTAAATTATCTTCCAATGTGATCCTGTATTATATGGTAAGATATTTTTCTTTTGTTTTTTGTTTTTTTGCTATATGCTTTTTATAATATTATCATTTTACTCTATGATTCCTTTCATGGAAATACATGCTTATTTTGTTTAGGAGACCGTGATCCACCATATGAGAATTTCTTGTTCTGTACTCGCGCTTACTACTCTCCTGCTCACTTACTGTGCCTGTTTATCTGTTTGATTTTATTTGCCAATAAAAAACAAAACAAGAAAAGAACAGGAGACTTGACTGCCCCCGCTCCCTTGGAAAAGACCAGGTGGCAGAGACAATTATAATTTGGGCAATGTATAGGGAGTTGGTACTAAATATTACCTGCCCACCCCACATCCGCTCAGAAGAACAGTCCCAAACCCCCGAGCGTCAGGGACAGGCAAAAAAGGAACAGGGCTGAATATCATGAATGCCCTCCTCTACCAGTGGGAAAGGCAGGTGGCTAAATTTAAACCCACACCTTATGCATGTAAAAAATAAAAATGTCAGCGTCCTCCATTCATGAATAAGGTTGGTGGCCATAAGACGTCTAATGCACCTTTATTGGCTAAGAAAGGGAATACCAATAACCACTCCCCTCTCCTATTTTTCTATTGATCTTTCCCTATGCTTATGAACATGGAGATAAATAAAGAATGCTTTAATAAAGTGTTAGGCCTTTCTTTTGGCATGTTCTACTTAAAAAATGTTTAGCAAACATAGGAAGAGACTTTAAACAAACACCATCAGACACCAATATATCCAATCACTTAAGGACCCACAACTTACATAGACAATCGCACAGACACACACCATGAGACACCCAAATACACATCCAGACTCTCACACACACCAAAAAGGAACATCAGTTACCCATAAGCACCAGGCACACCATCAGACTCCTAGAAACATCGCATTATATGGCTACAGACCCACCAGCACACGCCCACATTCCCTAATTACATTCACACCCTATTAGACCTGTCAGCCTCAGGGTGGTGTTCTCCCAAACTTTTTGCCTTACTCCTCCATGTTTTTCTAATCTAGTTGTTGTTGGCATTAGGACTGTATTCACTTTACTGCTGATAACTACTGGTAAAGTGTCTGTGCTCACTCCTTACAATATGGTGGCATTGGCTTCTCCTCAACTGGCATGTTTAACTTCCCTTTAAGTCCCTAGTAAAATGGTACTTCATAAACCCAGGGCCTGTAAATTAAATGCTACCAGTGGGCCTACAACATTTGTTATGCCACCCACTTAGGTAGCCTTGCAAACCTGTCTCAAGCCTGCAATTGAAACCTGTGTGTGCAGTTTTAAACTGCTTTTTAAGACCTTGTAAAATAAACCTGTTGCCAGGCCAAAATCTTCCTGTTTGATACATATAGGTCACCCATAGGGTAGGTCCCAAACAGTTCACATGTCAAGATACATTGTATTTGAAACGTAGGACATGAACCTTAAAGTTTTACATGTCCTGATAATGAAAACCTCTTATATATACGTTTTTTCACTATTGCAAGGCCTACCTCTCCTATAGGATAACATTGGCGTTACCGTTTTACATTTTTTAGGGATATCTTTAAATGGGAACAGGTGACCAGTTCATGTTTGTTATTTTTGGAATTGACATGTAAAATCCTCTTTGATGGTAAAGTCGGATTTTGAATTGCAATTTTGAAAATGCCACTTTTAGAAAGTTTGTATTTTCCTGCCTTACCCATTTAGTGCTTGCAGCGTGTCTCTGGGTCACATGACTAGGTATAGTTGCCAGTTGGTTGTTGTGTATTCCTTCTCGATAGACATACACAATAGAGACATTAAGTGTACCTGGATGAAAGGGCAGAGCTAGGCACAGCCCCACTTACACCTGAATAGGCTGTGTCCTCCTTTTACACAAAGGATTGCATACCACCTGTAATTAGTCTGAAGACAGGGCAGTGGAGGCAGGAAGCCTGACTACTTCTAAGGGATACTCTATAAGTTTCTCCCACCTCAAAGAAGGAACCAGGTATTCATGTTGGATCTCAGACACCAACTCTTAAGTACATTTCTGGACCTGTGGAAGACTCTACCAGGAAGAAGAGCTTTTGTGCTGCTGAAAGGACTGCCACTCTGCAGGACTGCTAGCCTGAAGGACTAATGCCCTGCTGTGCTGACCTGCTGCCCTCTTGCCTGGGTGAGAAGGACTGGATGTCCAACCTGTACCCAGGACCACTAGAGTGACTTCAAGGGCTAGTCTCTTGTTACCAGCACTTGGACTCTGCAACTGTGAGTCCTACCCTTCCAAGAGGTGCACCCCGGTCCTGGATCCTTGGAAGTGGTCCAAAGGTGCCCTGTTACCCTGTCTGTGGATCCAGAAGAACCAAAGCATCTCTTGTGCTGCATGATGTAACCCCGAGCTGGACAAACACGTTGTCTCTGCTGTGAGGACTCTCTCAGCGCAAGTACTTTGCATCACCCACACAGCCCACAGTCTCATCGGAACCGCTGCTGCACAACACATACCTGACTCAGGCCCTTGCATCACAAGCCCCTCTCATCAACAGCTTCCTTCACAATGACCAAGTACCTTGCATCACATCCTTTCAGCTCCTTGGAACTGACGCTGAACAATGCATTTCCAACCCGGACATTGCAGAGCCTCCGATGCATGAAGTCTCAGGACCTCACAACACTCCACAAACAGGATTTAAGGTACTCTTGTTCAGCGGGCCTAACTGGATACCTGTAGCTGGCCTGCATTCCCTCGCATTCATCCTGAACATCAGACTTTGTCCCGGTCCGGCGCAACCAGATAACCACACTTGGTGCTTTGTGCTTTTTAACACTATATTCACTGAAACCTTTAAATTACATATCACCAGTTCTACTGATTGGATATTTGTCTTTTTGGTCTTGTTTTATTTATTTATTAAAGCATACTCTATTTTACTAATACGGTGTAGAATTCTTAGTTTGTTGTGTTTTCAGTTTTACTGTTTGAAGTGCTGACAAATACTTTACACATTGCCTCTACGTTAAGCCTGACTGTTCTGTGCCGAACTATCAGATAGTTGAGCACAGGTTAATTTTGGGTTGCTTGTGACTTCACCCTGACAAGGATTTTGGTTGCTGCTTGAGAATGGTTTTACCCCCTCAACCAGTAGCCCAGTTTCTTACATACCACTTCATTCTTATCACCATCAAACCTCCACAAGCATCAGATGTCCACACCTCACAAGACCCCCACTTTCCACACACCCCATCATGCACCCATGCAGCCAAAATTAAATAACCTTACTGCCATCAAAGAACTAAAACACCCACCGTCAACCACTGGACATCCATACACACATGATCAGATCGCTACACACATCACATTAAATGTCCGTAAAAACCTTTTCAAATATGCACACACTCCACTAAATGCACAAAAGCCTTAAGATTCCCATTCACTGTCAGACCCCATACACCATCAGATGCCCACACACATTAGACGCCCACAAACATCAAAAGACACCTTAAGCAAACCACCATTACACACTCATACACCTACCATCAGATGAAACACATGCAAACATCATCAGATGCCTACACACACCATCACATGCTCATCACAACGTCAGATGCTAACACATATCAAGCATCAATCAGATGCTGACACACACAAGCACCCACAAAGTGCACACCCACCAACAGATGTCCACACTCACTGTCAGATGGCACCCAGTTGCAAACACCCTAGCCATACACCCCACACACCCACTGTCATACACCCACTGATCCTGCAACAAATGCCCACCTACACACCTTCAGATGCCCACTCACATCAGGCACCAGTGCACACCTCCAAATGACCCAGTATTACATCAGACAGCAACTTGTGCTCTCAGATGACCATTCACAGGATTAGACACCCATACACAACCTCAGAAGCCCATGTACATCATTGAACATCCATGCCCCACACACCCACCATGAGACACCAAGAGTCTCACTGCCACATGGCCACACACGTCCAGCACTGCCCGACCTGTGAGCTATCCCAGGCGACACTCACCATCCATAGAAGGGGGGTGCAAGAGGCCAGGGACAGCTAACAGCTTATCTTGGCACCCGCTTCACAATAAAGAGCAAAGCCTCATTGTCACCGTCCACTGAGGCCCACATCATTTTGTTTCCAAAGCTGCTGACGGATGCCCCAATACCCTATTCACTGGAGTAACGAAAACTGAGGGGGCCTCCCTGCACGTTACGTAGAGGGGCCCCCTCCGCGCTCAATCATGAGCTCTTTGGCCAGAGTGCAGTGCCGAGGGGGCCCTTGGAGCTTGGGCCCCCCCCCGCACCGCGTGGGCTGCGGGGGCCTGTGTTGCGCCCCTGACCCTATTGGCAGTGGTGACCAGGCTAATGGGGAAGATGTCAGCAGGGGAGTAACGCAGGCCCCAGCAGCCCCTGCGGTGCAGGGGGCTCCAAACTTTCAGGGTGCCCCCAAACCCTTCAGGGGGTCCCCATTTAGCCCAAGTGCCTATGAATATTTATGAGACGTCGGACACCCGGGGACTGGCTCCTTATCACACTCGGCAGGGGGTGCGGCGGGCCATCATTTTGTGTTACGCCGCAGGCAGCTACTGTCGTCCTCCATAGCCATCAGCAGTTTTTAGATCTTGAATGCCTGGAAGGAACAGGTTATAGCCGCCCAGGGAGTCTGATTCCCAATTGCAAACAGGAAAACAGGTGAGTCTTGGAAGTAACACCCTCCCAAAAACTATACTGTATGAGGACTGTGGCGTCTGCCCTCGCATCCTGGGGCAGATTTACAAGCCCCTTGCGCCACTTTTGCGTCACTTTTGACATGGGAAAAGTGACGCAAAAGTGGCACAAGGGGCTTGTAAATCTGCCCCTCTGTTCGCAGTAATAATGAACACGGCGGCAAGAGAAGTTTTTAACTACTATACCATTAATAATTGCCCAGTAGCAATAAAAACATAACATTTACTGAAACACCAGCGCTGAAGGGACGTTATAGTGGAAGGGGTGTCTGGACTGACCACAGGACAAAACCTAAAAGGACCAGAAATTCACAAATTAAGGTGCAAACTTCCCCTCATCTCTCCCCCCGTCACACTACCTTAGCCTTCCCTCCCACCCATCTATGGTAGCACTGGAAAATGTGGAAAGGAAATGTGAAAAGGAGTGAGTCTATGTGGGGTGATTTGCATCGTAGAAGGCTTCTTGAGTGATCTGTATGGCAGCAATTACATTTTCCACTCCCGTCGGAACACCAAAGCATTATCACTTTCAAAAACACATAAAGAACATTTGGTTTCTGAGTGAAAATGTCCCTTTAAGTGTATCAATAAGACTACCGCCCCTTTGTTTTAAAATGTCACTTGGAATCATTTATAGCTCAATTACCCATGTATGCGAGGAAAAGATATATGACTTACAATGGGAGAAATTACTTTCAAATGTTCTTTTCTCATTTCTCTGTGTAGTATTATCTAGCTTATTTGTTATTTCTGCATAGTACTCGCGCAGTCAGGAAACCACTTTAGAGCACTGACTAAAACCCCAGACGATGACAAACCCCTAGAATCCATAGTTTAAAATGCACTTATGTCCCATTGAACATTTCTGAAATGTGACTTAAACAAGTGCATTTAATGTGATACCTCATTCCCGACGTTAACTTGATGAGTTTGTTGTGAAGGTTAACAGCATGCATTGAGTGCAGCCCTCCATAAAGCAATCTATGCATTCTTACATTTGTGATTCATTGCATGGCAGTATTATTAAATGCTCATAAAGGCATGTTTTTTTTCCCTCGTTGGTACATGCAGCCCCATAAACATTCACTGACTTGCAATAACAGACACGTAAACATAGATAAATGTGGAGTTTACATACAATCATGGTTTTTATTTGGTACTGAAAAAAAGAAAAATATATATATACATATGTGTGTGTGTGTGTGTGTGTGTATGTATATAGATATTCACTGAAAAAACCATGGGGCCTTATTTATGAAGGCCTTGCGCCGCCGGTGCGTCACTTTTAACATGGGAAAAAGTGACGCATCGGTGGCGCAAGGCCTTCATAAATAAGGCCCCATAGGTTTCACACCAGTTATAGTTAGGAATTAGCATTTAAAAAACCTATTAAATTCACTGAAAAAACTATAGGTTTCACACCAGTTATAGTCAGCTGGAAATTTTACTCGCATAAAACCATTGAAATTCCCACGTTATAGTTAGTTGGACTCACTATAACTTGCGCGTGCAATGCACTGCTGATGACGTCACATATTACATCACTCATGACATGGTCAGTGACATCATTCATGACATCACTGATGACACCATCCAGTGAATGTGTGTCTTTTTAAAAAATAAATATGTATTATATATGTATATGTAAAAGTTGATGGAAGAATAAATGTTTAAATAAGTGTTTACATGGATGTTTTTAAAAAAAAATTTGATTGGTTAACTGGTTTATTAAGTGTATCTTAGTGAATACATATATTAGAGAGTAATGTTTAAATATTCAAATATAGGGGGGAGGAGCTTAGCGGGCATCCGAGATGGCCGCGTGAGCACAGAGCTCTCCGGACCCCCGCCGCTCCCGGCATAATATCCTGAAAATATCCTGGATTCTTAAGAGGATTATTGAAGAGGAACCTGGGCTGAACTCAATACTGGTTTCAGATTTTGATTTGGACCAGGGGCACCGGAGCTACGTCGAATCGGACTTCCGAGGCCCGCCTTGGGACACACCCGGGACTTGGCGAAGCTCTGATGCCGTGTCTGAGTTGAACAACGACGGCAGTGGGACTCGACTCATGAGTCCCCCCCTTAACTTTCGGTTTCGATTCTGACTCGGACGACGTCTTGGCCGGCCCCATATTGGAGAAGTGTAAGGGAGCCTTTCGTTCGACTTGGATCTGTTCGGGCCGTCTCCCACCTTGACTTGCCCCCGCCGGTGACTTTTGTACTGTGGTGCCCGGTTCTCCAGCGGCCATTTTCACCAGGTCGCGAGGGTCCCTCGGGGGCTCATTCTCCAACATGTCTGGCAGAGGGGACCAAGAGAGACGGAAGACCAAGACGCCCCTTCGTGGGGGCCCGGTCCAGTCTAACATCATGGACCGGTATACCCTGTCTAAATCGTCCCCAGGTGCCATCATTCCTACCCCGAGTGCAATGGGAGACCCGATGGCTGCTTCGGCGGAGCTATCCCTACAGGACATCATGGGCGCCATCTCCAACATGAAAGAGACTATCAGCCAACAGTATGAAGCTCTGGCTCACAAAATTGACACGGTGGCCATTGATGTGAACTTGATTCGGGCCGATCTGTCTAAGACCAATGAAACGGTGAGGTCATTGGATCTCAAGACGACTAGTCTCACGGCCGACGTATCGGAGCTCCAGACGGAGATTGGCAATCTTAGATCGGCGAACGATCTCATGTCTCATCGTCTGGAGGATTTTGAGAACAGGGCACGACGCTGTAACGTGCGTGTAATTGGCGTACCGGAAAATCCTGATGCCCACTCCGTTGATCTCCTTGTCGAGGACCTGATTCAGAATTACCTTGCTCCGTCTGGGTTGAGCAAATTCTTTGCGGTGGAACGTGCCCATCGTGTTCCGGGTGGAAAGGGCAAACCGGGCGCTCCGCCGAGGCCCATCGTTGCCAAGCTTTTTCACTACAGGGACCGAGACGCTATCCTGCAGGCCTCGAGGGTAAAGGGCCCGGTGGCCTTTGAGAATGCCACTGTGAATTTCTACCCAGACTTTTCCCAGCTTGTACAGAGACAACGAATGGGCTTCCGTGGAGTCAAGAAGCGTCTTCGAGACTTGGGACTGAAATACGCCATGCTTTTTCCTACCAGGCTGCGAGTTGAGTATGATGAGAGAACATTCTTCTTTGATCGACCTGAGATCGTAAGTGACTGGCTGGATTCCCTACCGGACCGGACGAATCGGACCGATCACGCCGAGCACCCGGGTGGAGCCGAGGGTGGCGTGGAGTGATGAAAGCGATCTCTCGGCCCTTGCCTCCGTATCAAGACACTCTCTGCTGGGGTTCCGTAATTGTGTAGATTATGTTCTCCGATGACCCCCCTTTTTCGGGGTGGCGGGTGGGACTGGGGCCCTTTCCTCCTCCGGGGTCTTTCTGTAGAATAGGGGTGTTTGGGCGACAGGCACACTGCATGTTGGGGTGGCTTTTTAGTCTACTGCAGGGGTGTAGGGAGGAGGTGTTGGGGGGTGGGTAGATGGGGTGTTTGTGGTTGTGTTTTATTCTCTTTTTCAAGGCGATGTAATGTTTGCAATTTTGTTTCCAGTGTCTTGCTCTTTGTGGGGTGGCTCCTGTGCTACATGTTGGGATGGGGGGTAGTGGGTTGAGGTTCGTTTCGTGGAATGTCAATGGTTTGGGGGATCGTATAAAACGGGGGGTGGTGTTGCGATATCTGCGACGACTGTCTCCTGATATTGTGTTTTTGCAAGAGACACACCTAGTGGGCAACACTTGCCACGCGATGAATAGGTGGGGCTATCGCCTTGTTGCACACTCGGGATTTACTACGGGTTCCAGAGGGGTTGGCATCCTTGTCCGGTCTTCCCTTTCCCTTGAGATTGATGAGATACTCCTGGATGATAGGGGGCGTTATGCCGCCCTCATGGGAAGATACAAGGGCAAGACCCTTTCGCTGCTTACTGT
The DNA here is from genome assembly GCF_964261635.1 of Lissotriton helveticus. NCBI lineage: Eukaryota > Metazoa > Chordata > Amphibia > Caudata > Salamandridae > Lissotriton > Lissotriton helveticus. Next base: position 832,110,072 of record NC_136072.1, on the reverse strand, counting down.
TTATATACCCCCGGGCCTACAGACCTCCACCTTTTCAGATATTGGCCGAGTGCTGTTGGGACTTCCTGATGGTGTTCTTTTCATGGCTGGTGATTTTAACTCTGTTTTCTCGGGTTTGGTAGATCGTCACCCTCCCAGGGATACTCCTTCGGCCCAATCGTGGCTGGGTGGTTTCCTGGATACCTTTGGTTTGGTGGACTGTTGGAGACTCACGCATCCCACCCAGCTCCAATATACTTTTCACTCCGGGGCTCATGGGAGTCTGTCTCGACTTGATTACTTCCTCATGCCAGCTGCTCAGTCTTCCTCGGTCCGGGAGATTAGACACCTGGCCCGGGGCATCTCTGACCACTCTCCGCTTTGGCTCTGTTTTGAGATGGGTATAGAAGCAGTGGGGCGGGTGGCGCCTATCAATCCTTGGTACTTGAGCTCTCCTGGGACCCGTGATCAATTAATTAAGTCCTTAGACCTCTACTTCTTGGACAACGAAGGGTCCGTCTCCTCTGCAGTGTCCCTATGGGAGGCCTTTAAGACTGTGATCCGTGGGCAGGCCCTATCTCTTATCGCTGAAACTAAGAAAGTAAGGAATCGGGAGGTGGTGGATCTGGAGACTGAAATCCTTGGTTTGGAGGCCGACCTGGAGTCGGGTGTTACTCGTGATAAACTCCATGCCCTTGGTCTGAAGCAATTTGAATATAAGTCCCTGGTCACGGACGCTGCCAAGATGATGTACAGGGAGCAGCAGGGCAGACTTTACGATGTTGGGGATAAGGCGGGTAGATTGCTTGCCTGGTTGGACAAGAAGGAAAGAGCAAATCGTGTAGTGCCTGTGATCCAGACTTCGGATGGTGTGAGTGTGACTGACCCGGTTGAGATTGTGGAATGTTTTGCGGACTATTTCTGTATGGTTTACTCCCCGGTGTCGGACAGGGACGAAGACGACTCCCACTTCTTGTTGCGCGACATAGATCTACCCCGCCTTTCCGAAGTGGAGCGGGTATCTATGGAGGCCCCGTTCTCCACGGACGAAATAGCGGCAGCAATTCGATCTCTCCGTTCGGGCAAGGCTATGGGCCCGAACGGCCTGCCGATTGAGCTGTATAAACTGCGACCTGATAAGATTGCGCCCTATCTTCGTGCGATGTTTCAGGAATCACGTGATCTAGGCACACTCCCTTATGACCAACGCTTGGCCATGATCGTCGTCATTCCCAAGGAAGGTAAACCCGAGACCTTTGTGCGTCATATAGGCCCATCTCCCTGTTAAACGCTGAGCCTAAGGTTCTCGCTAAGGTTCTTGCCACTTGTTTGCTTGCGGTCATTGGTGACTTGATCCATCCGGACCAATCCGGATTTATCCCGCACCGGAACACAGCCCTTAACCTACGGCGCCTTCATGGAGTCCTCGCGAGGGCGGGGTCTCTGACGGAGCCGGCCATTTTGGCCTCATTGGACGCCTCGATGGCCTTCGACACGATAGAGTGGCCCTATCTTTGGGCTGCCCCGTGAAGTTTGGTTTCGGCCCAGAGTTTGTCGGGTGGGTGAAACTGTTGTATACAAACCCTCTAGCACAGGTAGTTGTTAATGGTCGAGTGTCCGTACCCTTCTCCCTTGGTAGGGGGACCAGACAGGGATGTCCTTTGTCTCCGCTGCTTTTTGCTCTCGCACTGGAGCCGCTAGCTGCGTGGCTCCGATGGGAGCCGTCTATCAAGGGTATACGGTGGTCCCCCGACTTCGAGGATCGTGTCTCGCTTTACGCCGACGACATTCTTCTCTATCTTACCTCCCCGTGTAAATCTTTAAATGTCCTCTTTGACGTCCTTACCTCGTTTGGCAAGAACTCTGGCTTGGTTATAAACTGGGCAAAATCCTGTGTGTATGTTATTTCTGGCGGCTTGCCTCCGCTACCACGTAGGTTTCCCATCCAGGTTACTCAATCGGGCTTTAAATACTTGGGGATTTTTATTACACTGGACTCGTCGGTCCGCTTCGAACGCAATCTTCTTCCCCCACTTCGTAGATTGAGGCTGGACGTGGCCCGGTGGCGTAAATTACCTTTGTCGCCGCTTGGCAGGGCCGCCCTCTTCAAGATGATGTCCCTCCCCCGATTTCTTTATGCACTCCAGAACTCCTTTTTTTTTGAAAATCTGTTTATTAGCATAGTATGGGAAGCAGTTACACACATTTCAGGTTCAGTACATCAAGGTAAACCATGCATATGTCTGCTTAAAACAAATATGTTGCTTTGTCATTTCGATTTTACATTTTGTGGCGATCAGAACTGTCGCAGTTAAACAAACCCCTGTTTTTCAGAAACCCTCCCACCACCCTCGAACAACCCTCCCGACACTCTCTTTGCAGCTATCTAATGAAGTGAATAGAACGAACATTTATCTGGGTCACCCTTAATAGTGCAACATGTAGCCTCTTTTTCAGTACACTTAGTCGGTGCGAGGCAGCAAGCCAGTGATTGGATGTTCCTCAACCCATAATCATGCATCACAGCCGGTGACAGTGTATGAGATGAAATTCCGGCTCCGGACATTTTTTATTCCACATTCGGTGCGTCACTGTTATCCCCGTCTTCCCCACCATCCCCCGTTTCAAACTCCCCCAACGTGACAAACCAGTCCAGTGAGATCGGCCTTTTCCGTAGTCCTCTGTATTCTTCGCGCTGTAGCGCTTCTCCCTCTGCCCTGCCCCAGCGCACTACCTCTGCCTTCCATAATTCAGGGTTGGGTGGTTTAGGTGACTTCCACCTCATCGTGATAGCTCGCTTCGCTAATAATAGGGCCAGATCTGCAAAACGTGACGCCACTGTCCTGCTGCGCCGGGAGGGCCCCAGCCCCAACAACGTGCCTTCTAATGTAGGAGATCGGGACAGGGCCCCTGCGCTCTCAAGTGATGCATGGACCGTGGTCCAGTAGTATCCTAACTTGGGGCATTGCCACATCATGTGTATCAGTGATGCATCTTCAGTGTCGCAACGGGGGCAATTGCTTTTAGCATCAGGAAACATCGTATGTATGCGGTGTGGGGTCAGGTAGGCTCTATGCAACAGCATTAATTGAATGAATTTGAACTTGGGGTTCCTGGCTACCTTTCTGGGAAATTGCAGTATTCGGTCCCATTCCTTGTCTCTCAGGGGCCTACCAATATCCTCCTCCCATGTCTCCCTGAGAAACGAGAGAGGGAATGTCCTCCCTTCTCTGATGCCAGCAGCAAGCCATCTCGTCAGATGTGCACCCGATCCCATTAGATAGTGCATCTTAGTGAGGGGGTTTGTGTCAGGTTCCTGTCCCTCAGGTGACCATGTATGTGTGATATAATTGCGAAGACCGGCGTACAGAAGGAATGAGCCCCCAGGTATGCCTTGTGTGGTTCTGAAGTCTTCAAAGGACAACAAGTGGCCGTCTGTAAACAGGTCGCCCACATGCGATACTCCCGCGTTATGCCATGTGGTTAGTGCGGTCATCGTGAGAGCTCCTGTGCCCAATGGAATGCCCAGAAGTGGGATAGTGGGGGCATAGGATGACTTAGGCGAAGTGTATTTCAGAGCCTTCCTCCAGTAAAGGATCGCTAGTCTAAGAAGTGGTGGGGCATCTCTCGGCATGTCCGAATTGGGTAGGAGTAGTATGTGTAATCTCCCTCTACCGTAGTCCTCCTCCGACATGCCGATCTCTTGGAGATTGCGGCCAGCCACCCAGTAAGCCAGCCATTGAAGCTGACACGCATAGTTGTAAGCTCTAAAGTCCGGCAGGCCCATACCACCGGCGCCAGAGGGGAGTTGTAACTTAGACAAACTTATACGTCTGCGGCCGTGCCCCCATATGAGCTCTGTAAGGAGAGTGTCAAGGGTCTTAAATGTCGCTGCTGGAATCAGGTAGGGTAAGTTGGTGAAATGATAGAGAAGACGGGGAAGCATCACCATCTTTGATATCGCTACTCTGCCGGGTATGGAAAGTGGAAGTGTCAACCAGAATTGAATCAGTGATTTCAGTGCTCTGATGGCCCTCCCAAGGTTTCCGTCAATCATCAGGTCAGACTCCCTATAGATTTGCATCCCCAAGTATCTAAAGGTGGTTTCCGCCATCTGGAATGCATGAGGGGCGAAGGGTAAGGGAGTAATCAAGCCTGTTGCCGCAAACGTGTAGCCATAGGACTTGGATTCGCTTATGGTCAGACCAGAGATCGCCCTAAAGTCCTCGAAGACCTGGGAAACAGAGCTCAGGTCTCCCCTCAGGTCTCGGAGATACAATATAATATCATCTGCGTAAGCAGATACGATATGTGCAGTCCCGTGTCTGCGTATTCCATAGTGGGGAGCCATCGATCGAAGCCGACAAAGCATAGGCTCAAGGGCAAGGACAAAAAGGAGGGGGGATAGCGGGCAGCCCTGCCTGGTGCCCCTTGCTATGGCTATAGGAGCCGATATAAGTCCAGAGGTGCGTACTCTAGCCGTGGGGACGGTATACAGCAATCTGACCCAGGCAAGGAATTCAGAGGGTATCCCGAATTTGGACAGGGTGGCGAACATAAAGTCCCACCTAAGGGAGTCAAACGCTTGTTTCAAGTCCAGAGATATGCAGCTCTCTGAGTGCACGTCTCCACCGCCTCCGAGCATCAGTTGTGCTAAACGCCTAAGGTTCATGGCCGTGCTACGACCCGGAATAAAACCACATTGATCCGGGTGGATCAGTTGCGGTACGTATTTGTTAGACCTGGCACCTTGGCGTGAGTTTCCCTTCCACTTTTGGCTGTTGTGCCTCCAATGTTTTGATGGTGTCTGCTACTCAGGGCACTGCGCCACGGCCAACCCGTGCCGCAGTGCAAGTGCTCCCTACTGTAAAGTGTACATATGATTGATGTCCATGATTGGTTCATTGGATTCACTGTTAGTCCCTAGTAAAGTGCACCAGGAGTGCCAGGGCTTGTGAATACCAATACTGCTAGTGGGCCTGCAGCGCTGGTTGCGCCACCCACAGAAGCAGCCTTAAAATGTGTCTAGGGTCTGCCATTGCAGAACCTGCGTGCAGTCTGGTACTGTCACCCTGGCTGGGCAAGTGCACACACTTGCCAGCCCCTAAACCTTCCCTTAACCTTCATGTTAGTCACCCCTATGGTAGGCCAGAGGGCAGGGTGCATTGTAAGTGTAAGGTAGAACATGCCCTGATGTGTGTGGCATGTTCTAATAGTGAATTACTACCAAATTCGTTTTTCACTATTGTAAGGCTACCTGTTCCCTTCTAGGCCAGATGGGCTGCTGGAATTATTACACTCTATAATCCCAGCAGGCTCAGGGAACATGGTAGAAAGTCGTGTTTAGTATGCCTGGACTCAGAATAATAAAATACTTCTTTTAGTAAAGTTTATTTTAATATCCTGTGTTTGCAAATGCTACTTTTAGAAAGTTAGCATTTGCTTGCCTAATCATTTCAGCCCGCCTCTGCTTGGATGTGGATCTGACTGTCTGGTGTGTGTGAGTGACAGGGCTGGGAGTTGACAGGTAGTGATTAGCAGGAGGACCCCTTAATGGGTGGTGGGAGTTTCCCCTGAATGATGCATCAGGCTGTGCCCCTGCCACCACAATGTTGGCTCCGCCCTCCTGGGGAGCGACTGATGACTCAGCCTGCACCTGGCCCAGGAAGGACCGAAGCTTGTAAACAAAGTGCTCAGGCCACTCCTGCCCTCTCAATGCCGGCTCCGCCCCCCTGGGGAGCGGCTGATGTGCCTGCCCTCACACTGAATGCAGAAGTCACAAGTACCCACAACAAGTGCTCAGAGACTGGAGCAGTTATGCAGAGGCCCCCCTGGCTTGCTAGAACAAAAGAAACTGGGTATAAAAGTAGGAGCCCTGCTCCTTGTAAATTAGATCCTGTTTGCGCTACAGAAGAAACTCTGCCCGAAGAGAAGGACCTGGAAGGACTACAAGGAGGAGTGCTGACTCTGGCCTGTGTCTGGTGCCTTGCTGCCAAAGGAGAGGAAAAGAAGAGACTACAAGAGACTTTTGCTTTTATTGAACTTTGTGCCAAACTCTGCTAAAGATCTCCAAGGGCTTGCCTGTGAACTTGCCCCCTGACCAGCGCTCCAGGAACAGTGAGCGCTACCCCCTGACAGCGGAACCACTACAAGACGCTGATTCCCTTTTGCGAGCCTCTCCAGGAAAAGCAGAGCGCGCTCTGATAATCGCGCCTTCTAGCACCACTCTGGGAGCTGCCCACGCTCTGAACAAAGTAACTGCCGCCTGCCTGGCCCAGAAGCAACGTGAGGACCAGCCCGGCTGATCTAAACACCGTGACTGGCCCCGAGCGGCAGCTCGCATCGTGAAGAGAGGGTGGTGCCCGGTGCCTGCTTGCACCCCTTCGAGTCTTGTGCCCCTGAACGCGCCGCCGCTGACACAGCTGTTGCGTGGGGTGCCTGATCGTCGCCTGGAACTAAAGAGGCCTGCCCCGAGGATCACCGCCCTCTGTGTGTGCCCTCCCGTCAGGAAATCCGGAGGCGCTTGTCCAGAGCAGCCCGGCCCGCGCCGCACCGCCAACCCCCGAGCCAGAGCCGAGCCGCCGCTCGCTCCTGACCTCGGACGGAAGACAACGCAACGCGGACTACAGCGCTGACCTGCGCCCAGCCGACTCCCCAGCGAAGGTACTGTTTCTCTCCCTCTGTCCGCCCAGCCTCGGAGCTGCGTGTGGAGCGCTCCCAGGGCCCCCGCTCTCTCCCCCTGTCAGCCGCGCCGCCGCCCGGCGAGGCAGGCACTGATTCCCCGGCCGCCGCTCCCCGCCAGAAGCGTGTGAGGAGGCCGACCGGGCCCGTATGTTGATCACGGAGTAACGAAGGGGCACAGAGAGGCCACGGGCAGCTGGGGGAATCCTGGTTAACAATCAGAAAGGAGAAAAGTATCGTGAGGAGCCTGGAATCCCCGGTTTTGGGGAAATAAGCCGAATAAAAACTATTTGTAAGAAACCCTAAAGAAAGAACTGTGACATTGATAAAAGAGTAACTGGAACCTGCTTTGAAAAGTAACCAAGACTGTATTTACAAGCCTGCTTGAGATTTATATAAAGAGATATATTTTCACAAATACAGTTTGGTGTCATTGTGTGGTGGGTTGGTGGTGATGGTGTAATATTGCAAATGTTTAACCCTACATGCCCCAGAGATTAGCCTAAGACTGCTTAAGCCACACTACCTAGAGGGTAAGCAGAGGTTGTCTTGAAGGTAACCCTCAGCCCTGACGAGGAAGAGAGAGGCCCTGCTTGTCGCCAGTGTTGCACTGCGCCAACCAGAGACTCCCCCTTCCTACAGTATTGCACAAGCCTCGCTGCCAGTACCTTGCTCAATATCTTGGAGTCAGTATTGATGAGGGAAAGTGGCCTATAATCTGCCATTTGCAGCCCTTCCTTGGCAGGCTTTAATATGGATGTGATCAATGCCTGCATTGATGACTGTGGAAGGGACGACGTCCGTAAGGCCTCAATATAAATAGTGTGCAAGCGCGGTGCCAGGAGGTCTACGAATGTCGCATAAAAGTCGGCCGGTAGGCCATCCGTACCAGGGGTTTTGCCCTTGGGGAGAGCTCTAATCGCCTGCCTAATTTCAGCGATCGTAATGGTGCGCTTCAGGTCTTTGGCCTGACTCTCAGTGAGTTGAGGTAGAGTCAGGTCCCTCATGAAGGTCTCGAATGCATCTTCGGATAGGGGCTGCGGAGGGCTGTAAAGTGTTATGTAGTAGTCCCTGAACGCCGTATTAATCCCGAGTTGGGTGTTAGTTGGGTTGCCCGCCTGATCCAGAATATTCAGGATGGGATGATGAATTGGGGAGTCACGTAGAATGCGAGCTAGCAGGGGGCCGGCCCTATCCGCCTGTGTATGCTGCCTGTTCGTGTACTCTTTGCAGTCTAGGAGCCTCAGGTCTTCCAGTAGTTCCGCATGTCTAATGTGAGCCTCCTGTAGTGGCGTGAAGGGTGCATTGGTGCCAGCTGCCTCACTCTCTAAGGGCGCAAGTGAGTTCTCTACTTCCTTCAATTGGGCAATTACCTCACGTTTCCTACCCGTCCCAGCAGCCATTGCCGCCCCCCTTAGGCAAACTTTAAAGGCGTCCCACTCTACTAGCCGGGAGCTGGCCGTGTTAGTATTTGTGGAAAAGTATGTAACTATAGTGTCAGACAGGGAGGCCCGAAATACAGAGTCCTCAAGTAGATCTGGAGATAGTCTCCAAGTTGGAATGGGGGTCAGACGTGTACCCCACTGCCAGGTGAGTTCTACAGGACTGTGGTCAGACAGAGTTTTCCCCATGTGTTGGGTCTGGACTATGGAAGCCGCTAGGGAACGGGAACAGAAAATGTGGTCGATTCTGGTGTGGAGCTGGTGGGGCGGTGAAAAAAAGGTATATTCCCTGTCTCGTGGATGTGCGCTACGCCACACGTCTGTCAGATCCCAGCCCTCGGACCATCTCGCTAGAGCCTCCGCCTGTTTTTTACTCTCAGCTGCCTGCAAAGGGGGGATGTGACCTATCCAAAGCAACATCAAGTACAGCATTAAAGTCCCCCCCAATCAACAAGTGATGATCCGCCCAGTCTGCAAGTACCCCGTTCACCGTCAACAAGAACTCCGCCTGATTCGAGTTCGGCGAGTACACACACCCAAACACAAGAGCCTCCCCGTCCAGCAGCCCCCGCACAAATACATATCGCCCCTCATTATCGATTCTGTGTTCCAGCAACTGGAAAGGAACAGAGCCGCGGAACCAGATCGCCGCCCCCCTGGAGAACGCAGAATAGGAGGTAGCAAAGAGCTGTCCCCTCCATTTCTTGCGGAGTTTCATATTCTCAGCAGCATTCAAATGCGTCTCTTGTAGGCAAGCAATCTGTGTCCCCCTGCGGTTAAGGTGGGCTAATATCCTATGGCGTTTATGAACTGCCCCCATGCCACGCACGTTCCAAGTGCACATTTGGTATTTATTAAGCGGCCCCATTTCCATCTATGAGATGCAGCCAGGTGAAAAACCCGGGTACCCATGGTAGTCCGGTTCCGCGAAAGGATGAGAGTGTCTTACAACCCTGAATTCCCTGAACAAAAGGGTCCCCAGGCAAACGTGCCCGAGATCCAAACCATGGTGCCCAACGTGGGCACAAGTCAGTTAAGTTTGTATGCATTCCGGGGGTGACAGGCCTCTGTCAGTAGTCTCTCTCTCTGCGGCCTGCATTAGTTCAATAGCCCACCCTTGAATAGGCCCCCCATGCAACCCACCGCTTACCATACAAGTGGGGGGAGACAGTCATACGTTACCGCCCGGAGGGGAGCATACTTGCAGCAGTTCAGAACTCCTCCGCCATCTGGGCTGTGACCTTCGGGAAGAGCGGCAAGCTGTCAACCGAACCAGACACCTCAGTATGGGTGTCAGTGGTGATGGTGTGTCTGTCTTCAGCTGCTTCCGCGTCATGTGCTGCCAAGGCCTCCTCCGTTAGCCGTTGTCGCTGTAATGAAGATGGGTGTCCGTCTGTGAGGGCACTAGAATGGTGCGGCTGCGCTGGTACACCATGGGAAGAGTGTTGTCCCGGGCTGGGGTCTTTGTCCTGTTGAGCCGGAGGGTTCCCGTGGTTTCGCCCTGGCGATCTTCAAACGGGTCCTGTGAGGCCGGCGGTGTTAGGGTGACGTCCATCCATTCTTCTGCCTCTTCTTTCTGGCGAATCAAAGAAGTGGGATCTGTTGTCGTGTAGAATTTTGAGCCGTGCAGGGAACAGGAGCGCATATTTCATGTTTCTGTCTCTTAGTTTGCGTTTTACATTCATGAAGGTGGACCTGGCACGCTGCACAGTAGGAGTGAAATCAGGGTAGACCGAGATGTTCTTGTCCTCAAAACGTATCGGCGCCTTCTCCCTGGCTGCCCGCAGGACAGTGTCACGATCCTTGTAGTGAAGGAGACGTGCGATCAGAGGACGAGGGGGTGCTCCAGGTTTGGGGGGCCGCGGCGGCATCCTGTGTGCCCGTTCCACACTATAGAGGGCAGTGAGGTCTTCCTGGCCCACTAACTGCCGTAGCCAGTCCTCCACAAACTGGGTAGGGTTCCTCCCTTCGCTTCTTTCCGGAATGCCTAGGATGCGGACGTTGTTGCGACGGGCCCGCCCTTCGGCATCGTCCACTCTATCCCACAGTTGTTTAAGTTGTTTCTCCACACCCTCCAACTTCGTGGAGTGTTCCGTCTGTTGCGGCACAAGGTCATTCAGTGTGATCTTTTGTTCCGCTACCCGTTCTGCCAGCTTGTTATGGTCAGCCCTCAATAGTGATAGTCCCGTCGCCATATTGTCTATTCGTGATTCCAGGGCTTCGCGCGTCGCGCGTATCTCATTTAGGATGAGGTCCAACTTTGCATCCTGGGAGCCCCTTCCGGTCGGTGGGATGATGTCCACATTGGAGGAGGCCAGTGGGTCCTCAGAGCCCGTGGACTGCATGTCCACTGCGGCTCCCTGGTCATGGGTCCTGCCCCTGTGCTTGCCCATGGATCTCGTGTGCAGGGTGGCGCTGTAATGGGCACCTCCGGGCGCCGTTGCCTACTCCGGAGACCAACCAAAACGTAGTCCACGGCCACTGGGGATACAGGGTGTAGTGGTCAAAGAGGGCAGAGCTTATATAGGGTCTATGCGCGCTGCACTGCAGTTGGGGAGCCTGTACGTCCACTGGGGCCAGCAGGCAGTCGTGACCCCTGCTTCCAGGGAGCAGATGAATAGAGACCGTGTGGCCCCAGGTGTTGTCAGTCGCGACGCGGAATCCTGAACAGGAGCGCGATGGGCATCTATGTTGGGAGTATACGGCCAGGCGGCAATGCACACGTCGTACTTCTGCGCAATGGGCCGGTGTAGTTCCCGGGCTCTCGGGGGTGTGTCCCACACTGCAAAATGTTCGGTCTGAGGGAAGCAACACCTCGATTTAAGGCCCCGTCTCACATTCAGGGCGCCGCAGTCCCGGAACTGAGGGTACTGCCCGGCTGTGCTGGCAAAATGGCGCCGGTGAGAGACAATACACCACAGCTCCGGTGTACTCAGAAAAGTTCGGTCGGAGTCGGGCTCTCCGGTCCGATGATTTAGGGAGCGGCAGCACTGTACCTGCAGTCCCAACCAGTGCTGCCGAGGGCAGACGCCGCAATGCAGAAGGGCGAGCAGGCAATCCGATCCGGGAAGGTTCCCGCGTGTCTCGCGGGTCTCACAGCAGGGCAGTCGGATAGTGCGCAGTGTTGGAAGGCAGTCAGCAGGGCCACGGACACGCGAGGGTGTTTGTACGTGCTCCGGAGCCTCCGCTGGAGTCCACAAATACTTCTGTTCGGGGGCCCCGTTTGGACCGCGCTGATGGTGCAGTGCAAGCCGGGCAGGCCACCTAATTGAGCCCGGGGCTTCGCTTCGTCCCGAAGGCCGCTGCAAGGTCCGGTGACGTAGCGCTCATGTGCTGCTGGCCGAGTGGAAAGACACCGCTCCGCTGCTTCCAGCACCCCCCCGGGGGCTTCCGGTGTAGAAATCAGGCGGGTTGCCGTATGGGGCTGCAGGATATATTGCTAGTGTTTTCGGGCCATGGACGGAGCTCTAGAACTACGCGTCCACCATCTTCGGCTCCAGGCCACGCCCCCCCCTCCAGAACTCCTTTGATGACATCCCTACTAGTTATTTCCGGGAGGTAGAGGGTTTGCAGAGACAGTTGATTTGGGACGGGCGTCCACGCATCGCCCTTGCGAAACTTACCATCCCTTGGTACGATGGGGGCATGGCACTTCCGGACATCAGAAGATATTATTGGGCCTCCCAGTTGTCCGCTATCAACCATTCTGTGTACTCCCCCGGCCCGAATCCGGCTTTTGAGATGGACAAATACCAGTTGCCGGGTGGAGACTTCAATAGAGTGTCAGTCAGTCAGTCATTATACTTTTATTCGACACATGTATCATAAAAAGTACAAACATACAATACATACATGAATATAAAAACCATTTCACCATTACAAAAGATACATATGAAAATCATATAGGAATATTGACTGAAGACACATTATTTAACAACTTTAACCTAATAATCCAGGCACATGATAAAAACTTTGCAACCCCGCAAACGGTAACCATACAGGAGGTATTGGAGATGATGATACGTAGGGCTGATTTGTAATCCCTGACTCCAAGGTTCTTTAGTACAGGTTTTAACCATTTGTTCCTAGCTACGGTATATGCTTTGCAGGCAAAAAAGAAATGGCCTAATGATTCTTCTGGGCAGGTACAGCCCGGACACTTTCTATCCTCTTCCCTCCTTCTACCCCATCTAAACGTAAAAATTTTGAGGGGCAGTGTGCCATGTCTAAATTTCAGATAAAGGGTCCTTTCCCGGGGAATCTGGATAAAGTCCAAAAACAATTCTAGCTTTGTGATGCACTTATGGGATAAAAAGTTCTCAGTTAGTTGCCCCCAGTTTGGGTTATGCAAAGCCTTAGCCTCTATCCAGTCCCAATAAAGTTTTTTTACCATTTGTTTTGGTGGAGGGGATTGGGAAGCCCATGCATCGCTTAAGCCCACGCTAGCTGTAAGTTGTTTTAAAACATTTAGCCACTTAATCTTGCCCGAGGTGTTTAGTTTTAATATTTCATCAAACACTGTGGCGTAATTAGCTAATTCGGGAGTCCTCCTGAGGCGCACCCAATATAAAAGAGGACGTAGCTGGACAATGTCCCGAATGGACCTCCTACCCAAATCTGCAAATAATGGTTTCAGTGAGGTAGAGGCTGGAAGCGAAACCAAATCTCTCATGAACTTATTCTCAGTTAGCACATGGGTATTGGTATTCTCAATGCCCCATATTTCTGAGCCATAGACCGCTCAGGCTATTGCCTTTCCCTCATAAACTGACAGGGCGGGGGCTATTGGTCTGCTCACTGAGAGGCGCTGGTTCTTTAAAATAGTGCCGGAAACTCTTTTAAGATTTAAAATCATTTTACTTATATGGGGTTCCCATTTCATATTATTGTTAATTCTAACCCCAAGGTAGTCAAACTCTTCCACTACTTCAAGAGGTGATCCATTCAAAAACAAGTGTATATTCCTATGATTTCTCTTAGCGGTCATAACCATTAGTTTCGTTTTTGTAGTGTTTATTGTAAGTCCCCGTTCCTGACAAAAAACACTAAAGCGATCAAGAAGGATTTGGAGACCTTTGGGGGTTTTAGATAACAGAAGGGTGTCGTCGGCAAAGAGGAGCGATGGTGTTTTCTCCCCGGCAATAATAGGGGCATCTGCCGGAATCTCTTGCAGATGATTCACCACTCCATTTATGAAGAGAGAAAACAAAGTGGGGGCCATCACGCACCCCTGCCGCACCCCTCTGTTGACAGGAATACTCTTTGTAAGTTGCCCCTGCGTCCCCCACCGAATCCTAGCGAAAGTACCCTCGTGTAATTTAATATTGAATTGTAACAAATAGGATGGGAATCCCATATCCAATAAAACATCCAATAATTTGGCACGGGGTATTACATCAAATGCAGTTTTTAAGTCTATAAAGGCCAGGTAAAGGCTCCCTCTGGCTATTGACACTGTTTTCCAAAAAACTGCACAAAATCTAAAAACCTGATCCATTGCTCCTACATTACTTCTGAAACCTGCCTGGAAATGGGACAAAATGTTATCTTCCATTAGCCAGCACTCAATCCGATTTATGATGACCCTGCCAACTACTTTTTGAATGACATCAATTAAACTAATTGGTCTGTAGTTGGCAGGGTCCTCCCTCTCACCCTTTTTAAAAATAGTGACGACTTCAGCGCCTTTCCACGAATCAGGTACTTGGTGGCCGGACTGAATGAGATTCATGATATTTACAATAAAATCAGCCCAAACCGTAGGGTCATGCAACAATAAGTCCCCCGGGATTCCATCCGGGCCAGGAGCCTTACCCGGAGTTATTTTATGGATAGCATCCTGGACTTCACGGGGCGTAAACATCTCATTTATAATGTCTCCATTTGGTTGGACCAAACAACCAGTATCTAATACGGGAGAAGCTGGCACAGCTTCCAGGCTACCTTCGCCATATAACTTGGAGAAATGGGAGTGCCATTGGCACTCAGTGATGTGGTTTGGAATAGGCTCAGCACCACACCTGTCAAGGATATTTATTAATTTTCAGAACACAGTGGCGTTTTTCCCATGGGCTGCTTCCTTTAGTGCCTGCCAAGGTTCCTCTTCCCATTCTTTTTTGGCTTTCGCAATGCTGTTGCGATAGTCTTGTCTTGCAATTCTAGCAGCTAGTGTGTCCTTGTTTTTTATGGCCAGGGAAATGGCCTTTCTTTTTTCCCTACAGGAGACTGTATACCAAGGGGTACCCTTCCTTTGAGTGTGTTTAATCAATGGGTAGCCCTTAGTTTTTTTTGTAAAAAATGTGCTAATCTCACATATTAGGTTCTTGTACTTGGCTGCTGTCGTAGGCCCCCGAGAATGGAGGAGAGTTGGGGTAACTGGTGATAAGTCACTCGATGCAGCCAGAACTAGAGCTTTAATATTTTCAAGTATCCCTTCATCACACCTGACTACATTCCATTTGAGCCTACGGTTGCAGTTGGAGGGAACTAATTCTTTAGTAATCAACTCATTAGGAACACTGTTACCAATATTATCACCCCAAAACATACCCATACAAAGGGGATTATGGTCGCTATCAATCCTCTGACAGACCTTCATATCCACAAGGTTAGCCCATGACCAAACATCTAAAAGGATGTAATCAATCCGTGAAGGGCAGCCTATTCGATTAAAGGTCATTGCGCCCATACGATCTGATGTAGTACGACCATTTAGGGCCCATAGGTCGTGGGCAGAGACCAGGGCATTTAGCTGTATAGCTCTAGCAGACCACTTCTTAATTGGAGCCAAAGTTAAAGATGGAATAAACTGGTTCCCTACTTTGTTATGAGAACCCAAGAGGTCCTCCTCATCCAAGGGCTCAAAGGTGCAGTTAAAATCACCCCTCACTAGTACTGAAGATTTGGAGGGGAGGCAGGATAGCCTATCATCTAGCAACTCCAATATGGGTGAAGATTGACCACCCGGTAGACCTCTGGCGTAAACACAGAAAAGATCCAGGACATTTCTGCCAGACTGGCTTTTAACAGTGATGTGCAGTATGTCGTTGGAGGGGATATGGTTAACGATGACAACACAATTCAAATCTATCCTTATCCAGATAAGTACACCTCCCAATGGACGCCCCTTCCCTGGTAGGATCGCGGGAACAAAGAATGTGGAATAACCATGCTTGTATTCTGGCTGAACACACCAGGTTTCTTGGAACATACAAATGTGATAATCCTCTAAGAAATTATTCCAAGCAGGATTAGACAGATTTTTCTTTAAACCTGCTATGTTCCAAGACAGGATTTTGATAGGGGAAAAGGACGATGGGGGTCTTTCGAAGATATCAAAGTATCAATGTCCCCTACCAGGGTGTCTAAACTGGTACTATCTAGATTGGGTGGTACCTCCCTGGTGTTGGAAATAAGACCCGTGCCCAGGGGAGTAAGCACCCCTCGCTCGTTGGGAACATCGGGGGACTGAGATGATGGTCAGTCCACCCCTTCTAACCCACTGAAACGGTTGTAACAAGGGAATAAGGGATAATTAAGCTGCGGACCCCACCCTTCCCCATTCAACTGGGAATCACCCATCCAATGATGCCCCTTCCTCCTAAGGACTAAATTCCAGCCTTCCTCAGCAGCCACTCCCCACTTTTGGGGGTTCTGGTAGATAGACTTAACCCTCCCATTACTCCCTCTTCCTGGCCCTTTGTTGGCCGGCTTCAACCAACTCCATCTGACATCCTCATGGCCCTCTTGAGCATAAAAAAAAGACAGCGGTTTAGCTGATACCACCGACTTATTATCACATGGAGGAAAGGAGCAAATAAATTCCACCAATCGTGGATCCTCAAACGTGATAACGACACAATCGCCCTTTTCTTCTTCCCACCTACCCAAGGGGCCCTTTCTACCATAAGTATGTTCTTATTTAGACCTGGAGGTGGCGGGTAATTTTTGTCTAGCCAATGGCATATTTTATTTTTAATTGCCCAGAAGGGCTCAGAAGTAGACGTGGGCAGTTCAGGAATACCAGTTAAAACAACCACAAACGGACATGCATCAGGGGGTAAATTGATGCTTCGTCGTGTGTTGGATTTTCTGGGCTGTGGCTGGGGAATAATAGGAGCTGGGATACTAGGAACCTTTCTCTTCACAACACTGGGACATGTGGAAGTAGGGGGTTTATTGATACTCTTTATATTGGTCGCCAGCAGTGGAGTATTGGGTGAACCGGTTGAAGGTACCGAAGTAACCCCCGTGGGTGGATTTTTAATGATGGGCACATTGTTAGAAACAGAGGATGTTTCCACAGAGGTGCGAAGGCCGGGGTGAATCAACTTGGGATCTTGTCGCAAAAGGATAGTATCTAGTTGATGTTCTATATTAGCGAGCCTAGTCTCCAAAGGCGAGAGCAATGATTTAATAAGAGAAGACATAGAATTCATTAAAGAATCAAGCCCGCCCTCAGAGTTAATTGAAGAGTCATTGCTTCCGCTAATATCCAAGATACTGGCCAAACTGCTATCATGCGTTATGTCATCTGGAACACCCAATGATAATATATGGGGGGTAGAATCCATCATATCAGACTCAAATTGATTGATAGGGGCCAGGAGAATCCCTTCCTCCGTCATCCCAACACCCGAGTTAGCCCCCCCAACATTTGGGCCCATGGCCTCTTGTGAAATTATAACAGGATTATCAATTAAAATGTTCGAGGTATTTAAAGCTGGCATAATAATATCAGAACCACCCACATGTAAAGGTTCATTATCACGATGAATTACCACCACTGTTGCTACTGATTTATTTAAATGGGGATTAACAGTAGATGGTATACTCGTAGGGGGAGGATTAATAGGTAATGATAATAAGCACGTAGCAGGGGTTTGGTCATCAACTGACTGGCTAGAGAGAGGGGCAGAATTATTTATTCCTTGGGGCGGGGAATGAATTAGAGCAATGTTGCCAAGTGATGACCTTTTCGCTTGAACAAGATCCATTGAAACCCTCCTTTCCATAAGGGAAATTCCCTGATCAATCAGAGAATTAGTACGCGAAATAAAGTTGTCTAGAGTGCCAATAACTTTTTTGGTTTTAGCATTACCAGCTCTCTGGCTGCGAGTTTTACAAGTGGACATCGCTAGAAAAAGGGAGACTGGCTGGAGATAGAAAAAACAAATGCTAGCCAAAAACCCAATAGCCAGATAACACTAAAATAAATAACACCAAGAGGCCAGCTGTGTGTAAATTAATACCAAACAAGTAAATGGTTTGTGAACTTACGACCCAAGGTCAATAGCCATAACTAAACAAATGCAGGAAGAGAAAGAGGAGCATGCCCAGGCCAGGCACTGCAGGCCACGGAGGGCCACAGAGGGCCCGCCCTTGTCCCGGGCTTCTCCCGGCGCACTCCCGCGCGCTCCCGCGCAGCGGCACCTGGATGGTAAATTATAGGAGGAGCGCGAGAGGGGAGGAGCCTGCAGGGAGAGCGTCTCAGCTGGTGGTAATGGAGACGGGCAGGCGCTCCTGGGACTTGAAGTCCTGCGCCTACCCTCGCTCGCAGCCCTGCACCTACAACCGCCCCAAGTTGGAGTTTGGGCGTTAGGTAGGTTGTCCCCCAGCAGCGTCACAAGAAGCACAGTCACCAAGGTCCAGAACGAAGCGGGACCCGCGAAGCGGGTACCGCGGGTAGTGACGGTGAAGGGAAGAGCAGTCCGGGGTGAAAGTGCTCGCAGTCCCCAATCCTTGGCAGGTAACAGAAGAAAAACGATCCAACGAGGCCCCAGGCACAGGGGGATTTAACAACGCTGAGGCGGGGGAGGAGCCTGCAGGGAGAGCGTCTCAGCTGGTGGTAATGGAGACGGGCAGGCGCTCCTGGGACTTGAAGTCCTGCGCCTACCCTCGCTCGCAGCCCTGCACCTACAACCGCCCCAAGGTGGAGTTTGGGCATTAGGTAGGTTGTCCCCCAGCAGCGTCACAAGAAGCACAGTCACCAAGGTCCAGAACGAAGCGGGACCCGCGAAGCGGGTACCGCGAGTAGTGACGGTGAAGGGAAGAGCAGTCCGGGGTGAAAGTGCTCGCAGTCCCCAATCCTTGGCAGGTAACAGAAGAAAAACGATCCAACGAGGCCCCAGGCACAGGGGGATTTAACAACGCTGAGGCGGGGGAGGAGCCTGCAGGGAGAGCGTCTCAGCTGGTGGTAATGGAGACGGGCAGGCGCTCCTGGGACTTGAAGTCCTGCGCCTACCCTCGCTCGCAGCCCTGCACCTACAACCGCCCCAAGGTGGAGTTTGGGCGTTAGGTAGGTTGTCCCCCAGCAGCGTCACAAGAAGCACAGTCACCAAGGTCCAGAACGAAGCGGGACCCGCGAAGCGGGTACCGCGAGTAGTGACGGTGAAGGGAAGAGCAGTCCGGGGTGAAAGTGCTCGCAGTCCCCAATCCTTGGCAGGTAACAGAAGAAAAACGATCCAACGAGGCCCCAGGCACAGGGGGATTTAACAACGCTGAGGCGGGGGAGGAGCCTGCAGGGAGAGCGTCTCAGCTGGTGGTAATGGAGACGGGCAGGCGCTCCTGGGACTTGAAGTCCTGCGCCTACCCTCGCTCGCAGCCCTGCACCTACAACTGCCCCAAGGTGGAGTTTGGGGGTTAGGTAGGTTGTCCCCCAGCAGCTTCACAAGAAGTACAGTCACCAAGGTCCAGAACGAAGCGGGAACCGCGAAGCGGGTACCGCGAGTAGTGACGGTGAAGGGTGAAGGGAAGAGCAGTCCGGGGTGAAAGTGCTCGCAGTCCCCAATCCTTGGCAGGTAACAGAAGAAAACGATCCAATAGAGTGCTTTATTGCAGGGCATCTAGGCTTCACCTTACGGGACCAACAAGGATTGCTGTGAGTGTGTGGCGGGCTGCGAATGTGAGTATGGGCTGGGATGATCGAGTTACGCTGGCGACTCCACTTTATGCGTCTGAACGGTTGGGATGTCTCTGGAAGACGAAGGGGTTTGAAAGGTGGGACATGATTGGTATCGGTAGAGTGGGTGACCTTTGGGTGAAAGGGGCGGTGAAGCCCTTTGAGACACTTCAGAATGAGTATGAACTGAGTGACAGAGAGTTTTTTAGATACTTGCAGGTCCGTCATGCTCTGACTTCGGTTCTGGTTTCCGGTACCGCCGTCCCTCAATCCTCTCCCCTTGAAGACCGTATACTTGACGGTCATCTACCTGATAGTACGATCTCTTTGATCTATAAGAAATTGATCAACAGTCGAACGGATCTGCTCGGCCGGCTTAGAGAACTGTGGACCGGAGACGGGCTGGAATTGGACGACGAAGACTGGCAATCGGCACTGTCCTCTCCGAAAGAGGTCGCCATTCCCGCCCGTCTCCGACTCGTCCAGCTTAAGATATTACACCGGGTGTACGTTACTGGTCCCCGTTTGGTTGCAATGGGTTTTTCCCCAGATGGGCTGTGCAAGCGTGGGTGCGGGATGAGTGCTACGTTTCTCCATATCATTTGGGAGTGTTCGGAGGTGGCTGATTATTGGACTAGAGTGCTTGCGGTGATGGCTGATGTTACTGGGATTGCCCTGATGCCTGAGGCCCGGAGGTGTTTGCTGAACGTGTGGGAACCTAACGATTACACAGTTGCCCAGACGAGATGGGCGACCCTGGGGTATGATTGCAAAACGAGACATAGCGCAACTTTGGGGCTCGCAAAGACCCCCCACCGTGTCCGTGTGGGAAGAAAATATGGATTGGTCTATGTTTAGGGAAAAGACGGTATACTCAGCCAGGGGCAGACCAAGGGCATGGACGAAGATCTGGTGTCAGTGGAACACCTATCGCGGGAACATCTGTACACCTCCACTGGTGGAGACCCCTGATGTCCTCTTGTCCCCTTGAATTGGCACTCCCATATGTTCGAATTTTTTTATTTCTATGGCTTGCCCGACCTCCCCTCTGTTTCTCCCCGCCCTGACTTGATCCATTGATTGCAATTTTGTGTTTTTCATCAGTGAGCTTTTCCCCCCCTCAGGGGCTGACTCTGTCCATGACGCTATTCGCCTTTGTTTTTGTGTTTGTTTCCTTTTGGTTTTCTCTAAAATAAGAAAAGTTTTCTATCCTGCTTCTACACTGTGTGCGGCATTTTGCATCCTGTCCTTGCCTGACCGCTGGGTTTTCGGCCACTGATTCTCATGTATCGCACTATGCCTTGCGTATTAGCGGCCGGCCCGTGGGGTTGTAGGCCCGTGTTTGTAACTATAATTTTTGCTGCTCAATAAAAGTGTTTAATCAAAAAAAAAAAAAAAATATTCAAATATATGTATTAGTGTTTCACTTTGTGTATAAGTGCCTGCATGGGTTGGTGAGTTGCTACATGTGTATGTATATGGGTTATTAGATGTTTTTCTTAGTATCAGTATGAGTGTTTGTATGGTTTGGTGGGGGTATTACTTAGCACATAGATGCATGAATGACTGACTCTCTGTTTGTATGTGTTTTGAAGACAGCATATGTGCAGGACTGTATGGGTGGATGAGTGTGTATATGTGTGTGTTAGTGAGTGAATGACTGTCTCACTAGTGTGTTTATCAGTAACTACATATGTTTTAATCTAGTATATGTGAAGATTGATGTATATAAGTGAGTATATGTGAGAGTGAGGAATTGTAAGAGTTCCTGTTTAAATTAGTATGTGTTTCTATAAGTGATTGTTTAAGAGAGTAAGTATGTGTAAGTTTCCTTAGAAGTAAAGTGATAGTGTGTGTATAGCTGTATATGCAAATAAATGGATGTTCAATAGTTTATTTGCATGTGAGAGTATCTTTAGGATGACTGTCGGTGTGTAAGAGGATGCATAGGTGTATCACTTCATATGAAGAGTGAGTATATGTATGAGTGACTATATAGAACTGTTGGTGAATGAGTGCATGAGTATATAGATGGTGGAATAATTTAATTGGTTGTTGTAACTGGTATGGCTATCTCCATTTTTTTGAAAATGTTAGTTTTTATTTTTGAATATGTGTTTCAAGGGTTACATTTCAGTGAAAGGAGGTCTGTCACTCTGTCACAAGGATGGTGTCATCAGTGATGTCATGAGTGATGTCACTGACCATGTCATGAGTGATGTAATATGTGACGTCATCAGCAGTGCATTGCACGCGCAAGTTATAGTGAGTCCAACTAGCTATAACGTGGGAATTTCAATGGTTTTATGCGAGTAAAATTTCCAGCTGACTATAACTGGTGTGAAACCTATAGTTTTTTCAGTGAATTTAATAGGTTTTTTAAATGCTAATTCCTAACTATAACTGGTGTGAAACCTATGTTTTTTTCAGTGAATTTCATAGGTTTTTTAAATGCTAATTCCTAACTATAACTGGTGTGAAACCTATGGTTTTTTCAGTGAATTTCAAAGGTTTTGTAAATGCTAATTCCTAACTATATATAGGGCCTCAAACCTATGAAATTTAATATTTTTTATAATGAATCCTATATTGTATATTTATATAATACTATTTTTTTATAAAAAAATGTTTAAATTTTTTTTTGCCGTGGAGCGCTCCCGGGGCGCGTACCGGGGAGCGCCCCGGTCAGCGCAATTTTGCGGCGCGTACCGGGGAGCGTCCCGTGACCGCTATTGCCGCGAACGAAAACGTCCTCGTGACGTATCGCGTAGCCGTGTCCGCGTGATACGTACGGCATAAGCGCGCCCGGAAGCACCCACGCGCATACGAACGCGCTATGTAAGCGCCCCGGGACGCGCCCCGGGGCACGCCCAAACATCATCGTGACGTATTGCGTAGCCGCGTCCGCGTGATACGCACGGCGTAAGCGCACCCGGAAGCACTCGAGCGCATACGATCGCGCAACATAAGCATCCGACGCGCTTACGCGACGCACCCCGAGGCGCGTAGCATAAGCGCGTCGGGTCATGTGACCTGAAAATAACACTTTTTATTGGTGCAGAACAGTTTTGGTTTCCAAATGATGAAAGCCCGGGTCATGTGACCTGAAAATAACACTTTTCATTGGTCCAGGACATTTTTTTTTTTCCAAATGATGAAAGCCCCCACCTTTTTTCCTTATTCAGACTTTGTCCTTTGACTGAGGAAGACCTGTTTGGAGATCTGTGACTAATATTTTGTACTTTAAAATGGCTACAGTAGCAGCAGCAGCTGGAGCATCTGCACCACCACCACCACCACCACCAAGAGGACCACCACAACATCACATTGGTGGTCAAGAAGAAGAAGAGGAGGAGGAGGAGGAGGAGGAGGAGGAGGAGGAGGGGAGTAGGACATTCCTGCCAGAAGACAATACCCCATATAGGCCAAAGCAGCATATTGTATGGGAGTTTTTTTCCATCCCAGAGGGCAAGAAGAAAGTGAATGTGCCAAAGGTGACTTGCCAAATCTGTGGCTCTGAACTTTCAAGGGGGAACCCTAATAAGAAATATTAATTTGGCAATAACACCATGATTCGGCACATGCAGCGCAAGTATCCCAACAACTATGCTGCGGCAGAGGTGAGAGAACTGGCCAGTAACCCTCCCCAATCTTCACCCAGCACCTCCAAAAGAAAGCAACCCACTCCATCGGGACCAGAGACAAGGGAGATGGTCCCAAACATACAACCACAGTTTGGTGAATTCAAGATCACTTGTATTTTTTGTGGTAAGACCATCACCTATGATGAGCAGAGCATAAAGCTCATCAACCGTGCTGGTGACAACCACAATTGCCCCAAAAAAACATAATTTTTTCCTTATTTTTCTTTGCTCCAGTTGAGCCGTTTACAATTCCCTTTTTTTTGTTTCTCCCCATAAAAATAACCAAAAATATATAAAATAGTTCATAAAAGCCAAAAAAAGTACAAAATGTTCAAAAAAACAATTAAAAAAACAAAAAGAAGAAAAAAAACAGTTCTTTTTAGAACTACCTCCAATTTATAAAAAAAAAGGCTACATTGTTAAAAAAATCTGTCATTCTTTTTTCTCCATGGTACGCTCCCCGGTACGCTCCCCGGTGCGCGTACCAGGCTATCCCCCCGCGAAAATCGAAAAAAAATAAAAAAAATGTTTTCCCCGCGAAGCCCTTTTATGGCCCCCACATCAAACCTATGGGGTCAGGGGGGGACTACCCTGCCCCCTTTTGGTCATTTCCCCCTTTGTTTTTGCCACCTCTTGTGTCTCGATCCTACCGAGACACAAGATGGCGGCCGCTCCGGACTGTTTGGAATGTTGACAGACACCCGAGAGCCAATCAGCTTTCCGCGCGCGAACTCGCGTAGCGCGCTGGTACGCGCCCCGGTGCGCGTACCGGGGCGTGTTTATAGATATATATATTTTTTTTAACCTAAATTACTCAAAATCCTCTGGAGCACATATCTTGAGACATAGCAAAGGCACATCGGGCTACCAGTCCCTACAATTTTGCCAAGTTTCGTGGGAATCCATTCAGCCGTTCGGGCTAAAAGTGAGTCCAACCGCCCTATGGAAATTAACATGGGAAAAACACGTTTTGGGACCCCCCTTTTATCTCGGCCCCCGCTTGACGAATCCCCCCAAACTTTCGGGGAAGGAGCGGAACGGAGCTGGCCATTTTCTTGGAGAAATTCAGCCAATTCCGTCAATCAACGCCAAAGTTATTCCCAATAGAATGTTGCAGATTTCCTATGGAAACTAGGTCCTAACTATAACTACCTACTGGCAACCGCCAGTAGGTAATATATATATATATATATATATATATATATATATATATATATATATATTGACACCAACCAAACTTTCACCATCAAAAGAGGCGCTGACTCCGTGTATCTCAGTTCAAGGGTTTTTATTTGTTACATCAGCTTCTGCTCAGACGCGTTTCGGCGGCTCTTCCCGCCTTGCTCACTAACTAACTAACTAAATATATATATATTTTTTTTTTGTTTGTTTTTTTTTTGTTTTTTTTTGGGTGCAATGTGGTCTTGTAACGGGATCGCTCTCCAGCGGGTGCCGGCGTTGGGCCCGACCAATGGCCAAAAAACAATTTTTGGTGCAAAGGACGCCGCACACAGCAACTTCAGTTCACAGATTTATTTCAGTGCCCAGTCTAACACCAACGCGTTTCAGCCTGACGGCCTTGCTCATTAAATCTGTGAACTGAAGTTGCTATGTGCGGCGTCTTTTGTACCAAAAAAAAACAAAAAAGAAATATATATATATATATATATATATATATATATATATATATATATATATATATATATTTATATTCCCACGTTATAGTTAGTTGGACTCACTATAACTTGCACGTCTGCAATGCACTGCTGATGACGTCACATATTACATCACTCATGACAGTGTTTTTAAAAAAAAAATTGATTGGTTAACTGGCTTATTAAGTGTATCTTAGTGAATACATATATTAGCGAGTAATGTTTAAATATTTAAATATATGCATGAGTGATGTAATATGTGACGTCATCAGCAGTGCATTGCAGACGTGCAAGTTATAGTGAGTCCAACTAACTATAACGTGGGAATATATATATATATAAAATTTCTATGGCAAAATGAAACCCCTCATTTTGTTCCTTTTCAAATTAAATGTATTAAGTGTTACCACTTTATTCCAATCAAGATGACTTCAGGTGTGCCATACTTTTGTCATTAGTAAGACTGTTAGCGTTCTAGTTGTTCTTTAGAACACTCTGGGACATTCTGTCATTGGGCTATAGTTGGGCTACATCTGGCTGATATTTGGGCTACATTTGGGCTCTTTTGTCTCTGGTGGCCATCTTGGGAGACTGCATATCAGAATTTTTTTAATGAAATATAAGAGGACTTGAGAAGTCACTCAAAATGTGCCCTAATTTTTCTTTCTTCAGCACTAATCATAATTTCTATGGCAAAATGAACCCCCTCATTTTGTTCCTTTGCAAATTAAATGTTTTAAGTGTTAAGACTTTATTCCAATCAAGATGACTTCAGGTGTGCCATACTTTTGTCATAAGTAAGACTGTTAGCGCTCTAGTTGTTCTTTAGAACACTCTGGGACATTCTGTCATTGGGCTATAGTTGGGCTACATCTGGCTGATATTTGGGCTACATTTGTTTTTTTTTGTCTCTGGTGGCCATCTTTGGGCTACATTGGGCTACATTGGGCTACATTTGGGCTCTAACATATATATAGCCCAATGTAGCCCAATATATATATTTTTTCAAAGTTAATTTTCGTAAAAACCACTGGAGCATATATCTTGAGACATAGCAAAGGCACATCGGGGTACCAGTCCCTACAATTTTGCCAAGTTTGGTGGAAATTCATTCAGCCGTTCGGGCTAAAAGTGAGTCCAACCGCCCTATGGAAATTAACATGGGGAAAACACGTTTTGGGACCCCCTTTTATCTCGGCCCCCGCTTGACGGATCCCCCCGAAACTTTCAGGGAAGGAGCGAAGCGCAGCGAGGCAAAGCTAAGGAAAATTACAGGCAGAACCCTCATTCGGCGCCAAAGTTATTCCCAATAGAATGTTGCGGATTCCCTATGGAAAACGATCCTAACTATAACTACCTACTGGCGACCGCCAGTAGGTAATATATATATATATATATATATATATATATATATATATATATATATATATATGTATATATATAATATATAGCTCATGTTGTACCATAGCTTTGATGGAAACATACTGACATACTGAAGAGTCGGATATGATATATCTGTGACATAATTTCTTGTGATTAAGTTATTTCTTGTACAGTGCCAGGATAATGACCAGTCATTTTCATAACTCCAAAACGGAGTCTTCTTCGTCACAATCCTTACTCAATGAGATGAGTCCTCGCCCACAAAACTGGCAAACAATTGCCTTTCAACCAGCATTGTATAAAGGTTTTCTTTATATATCAATTGTAACCTCTTTGCTGTTACATCCTCTTCTTGGCTGTCTAAGCCACACCGCCGCAAATACTGTAAAACCGAATCTAGGGTGTCAGTAGAACCACTTTGAAGGGAGATTTGGGTTGGAGGACAGCCACGAAGAAGAACCTAATTTGGAGTATTGTAGATTGCGGGTGT
Organism: Lissotriton helveticus; assembly: GCF_964261635.1. Lineage (NCBI taxonomy): Eukaryota > Metazoa > Chordata > Amphibia > Caudata > Salamandridae > Lissotriton > Lissotriton helveticus. The sequence goes on along the minus strand of NC_136072.1, from coordinate 832,083,898 downwards.
GTAATCCTAGCATTACAGTAGTGCGCTTTACTTATTATTTTGAACTAATCCTAGCATTACCACATCATCGGGTAATCCTCGTCTCAGTCCTATCTCCATGAGGGTATGCCAAGACTCAATAACTGCTAACCATTTAAGGTATAAAAATAAAAGGGACATTTACTGTGACACCCACCTATACTACCATATGTGCAAATACTTATGAAGTGATGACAGTACAAGAAGATAGCACAGCATCTGAAACTCGACCAGCTTGGCTGCATGACACATCTACACATTAATGAATGAAATATGTGTATTGGGAGGCCCAAGTTGCTGCTTTGCAGATCTCCAACATAGGAATACCTTGGCTCTCTTCCAAAGAAGTTGCAGTTTCCTTAGCAGAACTTCCTATAAATCCTAATGGAAGAGGTCAATCCAGAACGTTATCTGCTGTCAAAAATACTGACTTGACCCAGCGAATGGTGTGGAAGGTTTATAACCTCTGCCACCTGCACCAAATGTAACTACAGTGAATGGCAAGAATGGAAAAGCCTCTGTGTGGGACAGATCTAGTAGTAATGTCCACCTTATATTCAGAGAATGCCATTTAAATTAATCTTAACACATTTCAGACCTTAAGAGAGGACCAGGACCATTTCAGGCCTAAAGAGAGGACCAGGTCATAGCGTGACCTTATCTTGACTAATTGTGGGCTCTGGAACATTGATCACTAAAGCCCCCAACCCCAGGTGTAATAGCTAATAAGAAAGTGACTCTAGTGGTCAAAAAGGTAACAACTACTGAGTTTAAGGGCTCAAAAGGAGCACTCTGCAAACCTTGTAGCACCAGGGGAAGATCCCATGATGGAAGAGGGGATGAATCCGCGTACTATGTTCACAACTGTGCAGGAGTCAACCTAACAGAACATCAACCCTTCAAATGTATTAGCCTTGAGCCCTGATCACTTTAATAGTTGTGCACTGAACTCATAGTGCTGCTGAGTTCCAATACAAATCCTTCTCTTAAAAAGTAAAATATTCTCATATGATCCAAGATCCTTAACTTAGTACCAGTGAGTAAATGGATCCCAATGCCTTTGGTAAGAAGCCAGACTGGTGTGTATTCTAATTTGTTCAATGTATTCAGCCACCTCTACTTGAACAACCAAAATGCTGCAGATTTAGCCCCTAATTTTCCTGGCTATTAGGCAAAGTCTCAGGAGAGCTGCTTGGAGAAGAGCTAGCCACTGAAGTGGGCTTGGAGAAAATATCACGTGGATCAGATGCACCAGCAACATCCTGAGTAAAAGAGGAAACCATTGTCTCTGGGGCCAAAATGGGTTAATCAGGATCTCTTGAACCTTCAGCTGAATCTTTCTGAATACCAGTAGGGGAACAGGGTATTAGGAGGAAACACATAAAGCAGACCTGTGGCCCACTGGAAAGAAAGGGCAAACATTCCCCAGAGCTTGCCGACAGTGGTTCCACATTGAAGAATTTAGTAGAAGATTGGATGCCTAGCTGATGCGAGAGATGCTCAACCACTTCTCGACAGAGGTGTAATCTAGGTAGGATGGAAAACTGTTCCTCAGTCTGACCATACAATCTCTGACCACACCAGATAACCTGTCATGTAGACTAGATTGGATTCTTCACACAACTCCAGAGCATGACCACCCTTGCAGTGCCTGAGAGTGGGTCGCCCTCTTGATTCATGAAAGATCAAATTGTTTGACTATCCATGCAGACCAACACTAAATGCTCTGTCAGTAAAGGAGCAAATACTTCGCAGAACTCAGTTCCCTCCATTTGGACGAGGGTGGTGACTCCATCAGTGACTGTACACCCTGAGGCCGCGGTCATCTAAAGCTGCATTTCATACGGGGACAATGGTGTCCATGGTAACCATCTCGGATAGAGGAGGAGCAAAAGAAACTAGAGGCTCCCCTCAACTTCTGTACAACAGATTTAAAGCCACCTGGCTAGCTCCTTCTGAATGTAAGGCAGCGAGGGCACTTGCGCCTTAACGAGAAGACTGGAAGAGTCCGAATGAGAATGAAGGGGACTGGCAGGAGAGCCCATTGAACCACAGCAGATGTGGTCGAGATAAACCTGTGTACCTGGAGCCAAGTCCTAGCTGTTGCACTGTCTTAGGCCGACAACCTCCAAAGCATGAAGTGACTGTGAGGATGCTTTTAGGTGCAAACAATGGATTAACAAAAACGTAGAGGACCCCCACTACAAGGAATGGTGAAGGCCCTACCCACAATACCCATATCTCGCAGTTGGCGACCACCTGTAGGAATACTTTCCTCTTGCGGCCTGCATTCGCTCAAAATCAGCAGGATTTTTAATGTTACGTTTAGCATCAAAGAGAAGAAAGTTTTCCTTGAGGGATGAGCATGCTTTACACACATACATGCACACTGAAAACATAGTTGTGTCCATATTTTTTATTATAAAAATATTATTATTTGTATTAACAAAATTGAACTTTAGGGCCTTTGTGTATGTTCCCCTTACTGACGCTTAAGAAAGTAGGTTTGCAAGGGATTTGCAGATGCAAATGAAATCTAACCACCAAAAGGTGAAGATTAAGTGGTTCATAAAATTTTGCCAGAGCATGTTAATCTACCATAAATTTGTGGAGTTCCCATTCTACATGACTGGCAGTCCCCCTTTCCATTTAAGTCCTTATCTTATTTTGAGTTCCCGGGTTTAACACCTAGTAATTCCAATAATTCCACATCCCGGATTTAATAATACAAGCATTTCCAGTTACTCTGGACTGCGGAGTAAATGGGTACTACATTTTGAGAGTAAGGGGCATATTATCAAGGGCCTTATCTCCGCTTCTTTGGCTTTAAAAGCCAAAAAAGCGGAAATAATATTTTCGCCCTATTTACAAGGAGGTGCTAACATGCCTTAGCGCATGTTAGCTGCCGTTTTCCCAACGCCTCGCTCTGCATCTCTAATGAGATGCAAAGTTGGCATCACTGGGCGTACCCCTCACAAAATACCTTGTAAATTATCACTTGTGTGCATCGCGATATTTACAAGGCGGCCCACAACACGGTTAGCGATTTTAAAATCTGCGCTAACCGCGGTTTTCGCCAAAAACTAACGTCTGCTGAAAACCTGACTTACCTGCATTATCCAATGGCAGGTGGATCATCAGGCTGAGTGCACCCTTGCCTATCAACAATGTTTTCGCCATTCCTGTGGACTTTTTGCTGGATTTCCGGCGATATCCCCTCCTACAACGCCGCTATTGCTGGAAGTTTATCACCCTGGAGAAACGCGTTGTTAATAACACGCTAACCGGGCAATATATTCCAGCGATAGCCGCTGATAAATAAAAAAGCGCTAAGCGCGCTTTGCGATATTTATTGCCGTCTGTTGCTGATATGCCCCTTAGTCTGCCAACAGCCTATCATAGGTGGTGGTCTATCCATCACAGGGTCCTCGCTGTCAGTACATCGGGGAGGTCTCCCCTGTCAGTCTTCCATGCCAGGCAGGGAAAACCAACATTGACCTCCTCTTTCAGGGGAAACACTCCCTTTGTCTAGAGGCCATTGTTGTTGCTTTTTTTGGTTTACAGAAACAATTGGATGTCTATTCTAGTCACTGGCTGGAGTTGGCTCAGGCAACATAGATCGCATACCCATTCTGTACTGAGCACGAAAGGGGGTTAAGTAGTAGCTGATGTTTATGACTGATCCAGAGCTGCCAAGCTCCTCCTCCTTGGCAAGGAGACTGGAAGAACAGACTCAACAGCTTGTGACAGGGATGTCGGTGCAACAATTAAAACATATCATTGAATCTATTTTATTTTTATTGTTCTGCTTTTTCTTCACAATTTTTTTTTTTTTTTTAATCTGGATAGGAGTACGAACAACCGTGTTCTGAGTAAATATCACTGACAGCACTCAGCTATTGTCACTAACGTCAATAGGAATATGTAAAGAGATGCTTAGAGGATAGACACCTGAAATGCACTTAGGGATTGTGGTGGCATGACAATCTACCACGTAGGCCATTTTATAGTAAAAAAAAATGAAAATGATATTTGAATATCTCCAACAAAATAGCATTTATGGAAATGTATTCATTCATCCTTCCCACTGTCACTTATCTCATGGAATTCTAAAGTAACTGATTATGTACTCAGATGACAGTGATGTTGCCACTCGCTGAAGAGGAATGTATTAAGAGTTTAACATTTCCAGCTCTGTTTAGACCTGGGGTAGTGCTGAAGAAAATGTTAACGGGTCTTTTTTCACTTTCCTAATGTTACTGAAGAATGAGTGCGAAACATACCAGGTCTGTTGCTAGCGAAGTCTGGCATAGCTTGACATTTGGAGATATGTATGCTGTCAGCACTAGTATTCCGCACTGTAGCACTACCTGTGAATCTCCAAATAGCTTTAATTGACTTTAGAAGATTTGGGGTTTCAAAAATGATGGTAGGACTGGGGCAAAATAAATTATAGATATGAACCGACTCCAAACCTACTGGCCTTTCGGAGATACTAACATTTTGTGAAAAAACTATGGACTGCCATAAAGGTCAGTCTATCTGAAATGAAAGTGGCCTTTCGGCTGCTGACTCCAAGGCCTTCCCCTGTTGAATATTCCATGCTTCCTGATTTCTTTCACCCTAGTCTCTTGCTGGAAGACGGGTGATTTGATTGGTGGCTTGGCACATGGCTCATGTGCCTATAAACAAGGTAGGGACGGCGATAGTAGGCCTTAAGAATGATGTTGGTTATTAAGAAAGATGCAGTTATAGAGCAAGGTATCCTTTGTGCCAAAGACAAACTAATTTTGCAACATACGTGTACCGTAAAGAATGAACTTGTGTCATCTTTGAGCTTTAATATATAATAGACCATGAATTTGTGTGCCTTTCCATATTGTGGCTCATGCATATCATTCAGCTTCTAATGCCTTTTGTCGGAAAATCACACAGTGCGCATTTAGCCCAGCTGGGATCATGTTTCGTCTCCACTAATGAGAAGTTGTTGTTTCCTTATAGTGTTGAGCAGTGGTGAAGCAAGGGTGTCATATCAAGGCCTAATGCACGCAAAGCCTCCCAGCCTTTCCCTTTCTTTCCCTTCTCTCTGTGATTTATATCTCCTTCCTTTTCTCTCCCATCTCTTTGCTTTCTTTCCATTATGCTTTTACAATCTCATTTGCCCTATTTCTCGTGCTGTCTATGCTCTTCTTTTATGCTATCTCATTCATATCTCCCTGGTCTATTCTCACCCTCTCCATTCCGTCCCTCTTTTTCCTCTCTCTCTTTTATATCCCCATTTTCTCTTTTCAAGCAGTGCTTAATTTGTGCCTATGTTTGCTGGTGCTCAGCACCAACAACAATTTCTAAACGCTGCCACTAGTGGCGATCTCTATTTAGTTTTCAGAAGATCCCATTAGTAGAGTGTTTAACAGTTCAATGTACTGTAAAGAAAAGGGTAAAACTAGCACTACCACGCCACCTCTACAGCCTGGGGGACCTGGACTAGCCAAAATGTTACACTCGTTTACAAATACTTTGGTCCCTGGCACTTATATGTTTACAAATTAGGCACTGCTTTCAAGCTGTCCTCGTCCTTAAAGCCCCTTGAGACCTCTTTCCTTCTGCATGTTTCTCCTTCAAACTTTTTGCCGTTTTCTTTTTCTTTCCCACTACTGCTTCAATTTCCCTCCTCTATCACCCTCTATACTTCAGTTTTCCCTTTCCCTATTAAAAAAGAAACTTTCTGACTTTTTTTACACCAAGACCCATTTATACAGACTTTGAATGTCTGCCCATCTTTGCTTTACTTCTTGGCATTTCCAGAGGCTGCATGGGGCCATGCGTCTCACTCTCCATGACTGTCTTCCACTTGCCCCACTAGAAAGTCTCAACAGAGCCAACCAGGAGACAATCAGAATGAAACAATACACTCTGAATGGGAAGTATGGTCTATTAAATAAACTACAGCTGGTGCAATGCACTCTGTGCCTCCGCCTGGATTAGTGCCCCAGTGCTTTCTCAATTAGCACTATGTTCTCCCTCCATCTGGCATAGGTGGGTCTATGGATAAAGAGCCTGGCTCTTTTAGTACTGCTAGGTCCACAGCTGTATTGTAACTTTTTCATTAATATGGAGCGTAGATCCCTCATCTCAATCTCTCATTACTCTTCCCCCTTCTGCTCACTCAGGACCCTCAGCCCCTAAAGTTGTATTCATTTCTCCAGAGTCTTCAGTAGCATTTCCAGGATGGCCAGATGGGGCTTGTGTCCCAGTGCTATTTGTCCTGCCCACCCTTGTGCCCCACCACCACAGTTGATGAACATGCCAGTAGATGACACAGATAAAACAAACACTGCAAATTTCCAGGAAACTTTCCCAAAAAAGTGTTTTTTTTTGCCTACTTTGTGCATAGAAAGTTTTGGGGTGACCCGTCACTGAGGCCGAGGAAAATGGGGGCTCCCAAAATGCAAAATACCCCTGCATTTCCCATAGACTTGTTTAGGCATTCTACCACAAAAAACTGCTCAAAGTAATTATGCCAAATGTGGCAGGAATATGGATTGTGAATCGCTCATTGTGCCTTTTATGAATTGTTGTATATCCGTTCAGTATTGTTTGAGAAATATTTAAATTGAGGGACTCTCGCGAGAGTCCCACTAACCCGATAAACAAAAATAGCGCATTCTGATTGGCACAGGGAGGTAGCACTCTGATTGGCTGCCAGCAACATGAGAAAAATGTTGCTGGCAGCCATTATAGGACTCTTGAACGTAGACCCCTGTCCTGAAGAAAAAAAAATATATATATATTATAATGGGACAGGGTAGGGATACTCTGGCCCATAGGTGCTGTGGTGGGGATAAAAATGGACCCCTACCCCGGGCCAATTTTTATCTAAAATCTGTAATTTTTTCATGATCCGCAGGAGTCCAGTGGGATTGCAACAAAAACAAACGGCGGCCCGCCATTTTATAATGAATCTATGGGGAGGAGGGCATCAGTAGAACCCTCGTCCCACAGCTGTGTCCGTCCCCGGGAATCCCATCTCCAGGGACGTCTCTTGTTTTTAAGGGGAGAGGGCTATGTGGCCTCCCTCCAGAGCCTTATTAGGCCCCAGCGACCCCATCCCCCAGGGCCACAGATTTCACTCATACAAAACCAGTGAAATTAAGCAGTAATATTTACCTGAGCTAACTATAACTTACGCCCTCGCAATGCACTGCCCATGACCTCACATATAACATCACTCATGACATGGTAAGTGACATCACTCAAGACCTCTCAAATTACATCACATATGACATCATCCAGTGAGTGTAAGTATTTTCTAAGAGTTTATGATATTATATACTAACTTACCACAAAAGTTAAATTAGTATACCCTGTGCACTACAACTGAGTGATACTACTTCTAACATATATTGGGTAGCTGTGTGACTGTATGTATCCTTATATGTATGGGCATGTAAATGGCTGTATGAGTGGGTGTGTGAGTAACTGTAAGGGTGAGTGAGATGCTGTGTGAGTGGTGGTATAGGTGAGTGAGTGGCTGTTTGAGTGGGTGTTTGGTTAAGTGAGTTGGTGTGTGAGTGGATGTATTGGAGAGTGTCTGTGTGAATGGCTCTATGGGTAAGTGAGTGGAGTTCTGAGCGCTTGTATGGATGTGTGAATGGATATGTAAGTGGTTGTGTTGGTGTGTGAGTGTCAGTGGTGGCTCGCTGAGGGAGTGCTGCAGGCGGTGGGGCGAGGTGGGGTGGGGAGGGGCAGGGTGGGGGGTAGTGAAGGCTGGCATACGACGGACAGGAGTGAGATAAGTAATTAAATAAATCAAACAACTTTGCGCGCCCTGCATCACCAACTCGGTGCTGCAGCGCGCTCAAGGTAAATTATTTTAATTATTTAATTACTTACCTTACTCCTGTCCATCGTATGTCAGACTCCACTACCCCTACCCTGGCCCTCCCCTACCCCGCCCCGCCCCACCGCCCGCAGCACTCTCTCGGCGAGCTGTTATTGGTGAGTGTTTTTTATAGGTGAGTGAGTGGCTGTGTTTTGGTGCTGTATGGTGATGCTGTATGGTTGAGTGAGTGGATGTATGAGGGACTGTGTAGGTAAATAAGTGGGTGTATGAGTAGCTGTATGGGTGAGTGTGTGGCTAAGTGAGTGACAGGTTGTATAGGTGGTTGTAAAGGTGAGTGAATGGTTGTGTGACTGGATGTACGAGTGAGTGGGTGTGTGAGTGCATCAATTGAGGAGTGAATTGGTATATGAGTACTGGTATGGGTCTGTGAATGGGTATGGGAGTGGTTGTATGGGGGTGTGAGTGGTTCTGTGGATGTCCTCAGTGATGTAATTTGAGATATAATCAATGATGTTACTGATCATGAGTGATGTAATATGTGCGGTCATAAGCAGTGCATTACGGGGCGTAATATATAGTTAGCTCTGGTAACTATAACTGCTGAATTTCACTGGTTTTGCACAAGTGAACTCTGAGCCTAACTATAACGTCCCTGTAAGCTTTGTATTTTTAGTGAATTTTTAAGGTTTTGTAATTCTATTTCCTAACTTTAACGTCCCTCTAACATTTTTTTTTTAGTGATTTTCTAAGGTATTTCAAATTCTAATTCCTAACTATAACATAACGGTAACCTTTGGTTTTAAGTGAATTTCTATGGTTTTACTGGTAGTCGCATTTGCAGAGTGGTGGAGAAAGTGGGCGGGCCTCCAACCAGGTCTCAGGAATCCTTCTGTGGCAGACTTACTGGAGGTAACAGGAGGGCTTCTGGACCCCCAAAAACCCCCAAGAACCCTCAGCATCCAAGAGGTCTTCATCCCTCAATCAGCAGTGTGCCAAAAGGGGCATTTGCAGAGTGGTGGTGAAAGGGGGAGTGGCCTCTGAAGACCTCTCAGCAACCTCGAGAACCCCGGAGGACCTGCCTGCCTTGACCCTCTTAGAGACTGGGACTCCCATGAGCAGTGGTTCTGCTCAAACAGCAATACCCCTGGTGCCAGCCCAGAACCGTGAATCCAGCCCACTCTGCACCTGCCGAACCCTGCCTGTACTCGAGTAGACAAAGACCCTGAGGACGTCCCCCGGTGATTCTGTCCTGGAACCCAGTGCCCAAGGACCCTCCTCGATGACCCAGACGAAGCCTGCAGCCTCAGAACCAGGGACCCCCCCAACTGCGACCAGCAGAGAGTAAGACTTCCCGATGCCAAAAGACACCCCTGCACCCGGCGCCCTCCAGCCCCTGGTGCCCAACTCCGAGGTGCCTACCTACCCTCCAAGATCCCAACTTACCCCTCGAAGTGTTGGTCGCTCCAGAAGATCCTCCGTCCCCGAGCCTGCAGCCTTTATTCCCTTTTCAAGATCTCCATTGAATAACATTGAGCGCCCGACGGCTCAAAAGCACCCTGCACCCAGGCGCCCGAGTGCCCCTGGCAGTGCAACCTTTGTCCTGTCCTACTTCCCCATTTGCCCTGAGCAAGTAACCAGGAGCCTAGCTCCAACAGCCGCGTGGCCTGCTAGCCAGCAGCCACCAACCAAACGCCCCCTGCCTCTCATTGGAAAACATTGGGCCTAACTAACTGTGCAACCTGCTGCCCCATGGCTGCTGAGGGTGTACCAACTGTACCTACCTGACCCTGGGAGACCCCTGAGTCTATGCCCAGAACCTTAACTCTGCCAGTCGAGTACTTACCTAAAAGCCGATAACTCACTTTTCTTCCGTAGGCTAATATTGACTGGTTTCTCTTGGAAATTCTTCTAAGTGTGGAGTTTTGGAACTTTAAAATATTCATCTAAAATCAGCCAAACTACGAATTCCAATTTACTTACCTGTTATCAGGAGATCCCTCAGTGCTGCATCTTTGAGCCCAGTACTGACCCTGAAAAGTAATTCTAACCGTACTTACCAGTAACTTGAATTTCCTTCCATAGGATATCATTGCCTGCTTTGTGCTGAAAAAGTTTCTAAGTGGCAATTTTTGAAACTTACAAATATTCTCTAATAATCGTGCCAACGATAAAAACATAATTACTTTGCTGTTTTACATAGAGGTCCCAGTGCTGAACCTAGGAGTCCAGCACTGGATTACAAAAGTAACGTGAACATACTTTACCTGCAAATTGAATTTCCTTCCATAGGATAACTTTGGTAATTCCAACTGAAAATGTTTCTGTCAACTTTTAAAATATAATAATATTCCTTAAAAATCACTACTGTGACCAAAACGCTTTTACTTAACTGTTTACAGGACATGTCCCAGGACTGAATCTAGGATCCAGTCGTAAGGTTAGAAAAGTAATCTACAAGGTAACTAATTGCATTTAACTAGAAATTCCCATTGAGCTCAATGTTGCATTGTGTTTGAAATTGTGTTGCCTATTGCAACAAACTGTAACTATTGCATTCAAAAAGTCTATTGCCTATTTGAAAAGTATTTAACTAAAGTAACTCATCCTGAGAAAGTATATTTTGATACCTTGTTGCTTCTAAAATAAACCAACAATATCGTTTGATACAAAACAATTGGCCTAGAGTTCAGTTCTTGAGTGTGTGAGACCATTTGCTGACTGAGTGTGTACAACAAATGCTTTACGCTGTCCTCTGATACTGCCTTACTGCTCGACCAAGCTACCACTTTAGAGAGTAAGGTTATATCTAACTTTAGCCTCTGCCAAACCTCTGGGGACAGGGGACTCTATACACACTGTACCTTGCTTTAGTCCAGTATATATAGAGCCACTTTCTTACAAACAGTCCAGCCTGAACTGCCAGCCAGGTCCTCCCTGGACCAAAAACTAGCATCCTAGGACCGGTTTCGGGCTTTCAGCCCTCATCAGCCAGGATAGCTTGAATCCAGTGGCACAGTGAGCCCGGGACCCACGTCTGGGCATACCCGGCGCACTTAGGGCAAGAAAGCAAAAGACACAATTGATGGACAGAATGCTGAACAAATCAAAACATTCACCCCCAGTCTTTTGCTCACCATGCCATCCTAGTTTAGACCTGGCCATACTGTTGTTTTTGCATTTGTCACCCAGAGTGGGACGGATATGCCCAGACGTGGGTCCAGTGCTCTCCTTGCCACTGGAATCAAGCTATCCTGGCTGAAGAGGGGTGAAACACCAAAACCGGTCCTAGGGTGCTTGTTTCCAGTCCAGGGAGGACCTGGCTTGGCAGTTCAGGCTGGACTGTTCCCATGGACTCAGGATCACGGCTGATTTGCATATGGCTGGGTTCAAACTGGAATGGCATGGTGAGCAAAAAACGATGGATGTAGGCCCATCTCTGTACTGGGGTGAATGTATGACATTGTTCTGCATTCTGCCCATCAACTGTTGTTTTTGCATTTGTCATCCCGAGTGGGACAGGTATGCCCAGGCATACACCATGCATACACCAAAACCGGTCCTAGGATGCTTGTTTCCAGTCCAGGGAGGACCTGGCTTGACAGTTCGGACTGGACTGTTCCCATGAGGCGCAGGGCCTAAGCTGATTTGCATATGGCTGGGCTCAAACTGGAATGGCATGGTGAGTAAAAAAACGATGGGGCTCATTTACTAGGCCCTTGCGCTACGTTTGCGTCATTTTTAACATGGGAAAAGTGACGCAAAAGTGGCGCAATGGGCGTGAAAATCTGCTCCTATGGATTTAGGCCCAGATGTCTGTACCGGGGTGAATGTATGACATTGTTTTGCATTCTGTCCATCAGCTCCACTCAAATCTGTACATAACCTTGCAGCCAGGCTCATTACCGGCTGTAAACGGTTCAACCACATTTCCCCAGCTCTCGAAACTCTAAAATGACTCCCCATTGAAGGCAGATCCACCTAAAAAAACGCATGCATCACACACAAAGTCCTCCATCAAAATGCACCACCATACCTTGCCAATAAACTCTGCAAAGTGAGCTGCAAATGGCCCCTAAGAAGCACTAACGCTCTCCTCCTTGGCCCACCCCCGCTAAAAAAGAAATCCACTCAATCCCGCTCCTTCTCCGGAAATGCCCCCTACATCTGAAATGCCCTCCACAAAGACCTACGATGCAACCCTTCCTGCACCAGCTTTAAAAAAGATCTCAAAATTCACCTCCTCAATAAATATTGGGGTCTCGACTTGCGTCTTAAACTCGCTCTTCCATATCTTATAGGTATTTCAACTCTTTTCTCCGAGTATCTGTGTACATGATATGTATAACCTCAAGTTTTTGTTATTCTCTGTTTTACCTGCTGTTTATCCTTTAATGATGTTGTAAATGTTGTAATTTTGTTTTACCATATGTATCTCAGTGTTGTAAAGCGCTCTGATGTTTTTGTTATTCTTTTGTGTTGTAATTTGTCTCTTACCGTAACCAGCTCTATCATGTAAAGCGCTCTGATACCTCTGGGTCCAGCCAGCGCTATATAAAACCTCTAAAATAAATAAATAAATAAAAATAAATAAAATAAACTGTTGTTTTTGCCTACTATCTGAATAATGCAGCATAATTTGCCTTATCTTGTCACATCGTGAATCCTATAACATAATTTGGTGCTTCACTGCTGCATAATTCTAGTGGCCTTGCTGATAATTTAAGTAAATAAAGACAGAAAGGCCATGTTAATAATTCACAATGAAGTTCTACATAAGAATCATGTCTAGACTTTTGCAGAATGTTAAAACGTGAACAGATTGCCAGCATTTGTTTTTAGGAAAGGTGGTGAGCCTACATCTGTCAGATCTGTGCTGCCTCTTGCCCTCTCAAAAGAGCAGTGCTCTGTGGAGGACACTCTGTCTGAGAATGCCCCACACACTCTTGTAAGGTGTCTAGCAGGCTCGACCTGAAAGAGAAACAAATATTTTTGTTTCTTTTCCGTCCTTTGTCAGCAGGTCAGCTCTGTTCAGGATTTGTAATAGAAGCATGCATTACACTAATAATGGTAAAGCTTTCCTAATACCTGAACCTGTGATATACTTCTAACAATCGAGACTGCCCTGCTGTTTAAAAGCTGGCGCCTGTATTTAATTAGTAGGGCAGCTCTGCTATTTAAGACGTGAACTAGTCTTTATTTTGGTTATTTCCATTAATATCAGTTGGCATTTAATTTAATTTAACAGAAATAAAAATAATAGTGTCCCATTCATTTGTTCAAACGTAACGTTTCGATCATGTAATCCTTTGTCACATTCTTCTCCTCGTAGCAGACTAGTATTTCTTCTCTTTTCTACAGTGTAGCGTATACAGTACTGTACAGTAAGTAATGTTTCACAGTACTGCAATAGCTTGTTTTAGCTAACTATGCTAATTTCTGTTTGACCGCTAGATGGGAGTGTAGTGCTGATTTTAGGCTAAGGAGGTTAGTTTCGACAGACGGGTGAAATAAAAAAAAACTGTCAATTACTTAAAATGTAAATGTCAGTTTAATCGATGATCTGGCCTACAAGGGGAATTTACTTGGACTCATTTTCTCAGATGATTGCATGACTGGAAACTGCAGTGGCGTAAGGATATTTAGTCCCTGTAAAAGCAAGGAACTGATTAGAGGGGTGGGGCCTGGCTTTATTCTTCTGCAATGCAAAGGCAGAGAGAGATCTTAATAGAGTCTGTGTTGGAACACTAAGCATTAAGGCTCTTGTTAGGAGCCGCCTGTTAAAAGGGCCAGTCCTTCTTCAACCTGGAGTTACCAATATCAGGAGAACAGGTGAGTGCAATGGCGAGGACCTCCAGGTGAAAGTAAACAAATCCGCTGTGATCTCACAGATCTCTGGGAACTGTATTGAGGGTTACATATGTGAAGATGAGCTTTCTAAAGAAGGCATGCTCTACTTTCTACATCAAATGTCTGGTCGTTTTTATGGTCTGGCTCAACAGCGCAGCTGTCACAGACAATTATGTGAGACCCACCAAGAAATGGGCTTTGCCATTTGTTGAGAGCCAGTTGTGTTGATTGTCAAACGTTTCGACAAACAAGTGCTACCCCTTTACACAGATGTTATCCTGTTGTTATTTATCCAGATGCCTGAGCCTGAAGTTTCAAGGGCACACATATGCTTTTGTAATGTTATTAAAGTGTCTTAGAAAACTAGATCATTTATGGTGTTTTTCTCTGGCAGCAGCACAGATAGGAGGAGGCAGTCATTAATGTACATGGATTTTTTGGGCTGGCTTGCGTGTGCATTCGTGAGCCAGACCTTTTAGAATTGCCACCAATTGTTTAATTTTCCTCACAGAGGAAAAACAGCTAAAGTAAAACTGAAACTAAAACATTTGTTTTCTTACAACGCTAACTAGTCAATTTCAACCACAATCAATGTTTGTTTGGAATTAATTAAAAAGTTCTACTCAAGTTTTGCCTGTAGCTGTCGAGTGGCCATGTCTAACACGTGACATTCCGAGGTAGTTCTGGCTTTCCTGTCATCAGCAGCACTTTGAACGCTGACCTTTGTTAGTATACGAACTAGGGTAACCAACTGGCATGGGTGCAAGTTCAGGACGGTGAGTGCAAAAATTCAGGACAAAGGGTCAAAATTCAGGACAGAAGGTCAGAATTCAGGACGAAAATTTGGGACAAAAGGTACGTTTTGCATACACATCAGAGGAAGTTGCGCGATAGTGCATACGTAAATAGACAACCAACACAAGCACAAGTCAAAATAAGTTTATTTTAGTTTGAGAGAACCTTGCACTCACTGCATCTGTTGTGTACGCAAGAGAAACACACCTGCGTTTGCATATTAAAAAAAAAAGTGAAGAAAAGGATCAAAGCTGAAGGCTTCTCAGATCTTACATACCCCCTCTCCCCACTGAAAAAAAACACCAGATCACAAATGCTGTCACTGGGCAGAGAGTCCCATTGTCATTCTGTATGTGATAATTAGGCCGCCATACAGAATGATAAATAATGGGCCTGATAGCAGTCTGTGCCAGGATGGGGAGGGGCTGCTGCAGGCCACAGATCACAGCAGGAACGTGAGCTGGCCCCGCAGTGAGAGTTACAGGCTGCTTCCAGGAGGCAGCTCACGCCAATGTCTGAAATTACAGACAAAAGGCGTCCGTGGAAGAAGAAACCCTTACGGACACCGGACAAGAGGCCCAAATTACAGGATGTCTGTGAAATTTACGGACGGTTGGTCACCCTAATATGAACACACACAGACACACACATATGTGATAGAAAACCTTACTACAGGTCCAGGCGAATATATGATGATACAACGAATTCCGTTGCAACGCATGCCTTTACCACGCATGCGTTACAACGGAATTCGTTTAGCACGCATAAACCTTTCACCGACTATTTGCTTGGTGACGTCATACGACGTGAAAAGAAAACGGCATATTTTTTACCGATTTCTCTTAATCGACTCTGATGCCGACGTGACTTATGGTGAGTTGTTTTATTTGGGGGGGAGACCCCCCCAAGCCCCCCCCTTTTTTTTTTTTACTTTTACCACATATGCCTTTACTACAAACATCGTAGTAAAGGCATGCGTGGTAAAGGCATTAGTTGTAACCACGCATGCGTTGTACAGCATGCGTGGTTAAAGATTTCGTGGAAACGGCTTCGTTGTAAAAGCTGTTTCCCGGTCCAGGCATGCAGTGTTGCTGGCTAAAAAGCCAGAAAGGGCTCAAAGTGTTATTCTAACAGCGCAAGTATTTGTTACAGGGATGAAACGAGTGAAGAAGAAAGAAGTTTGAGAAACGGAGATGGTGAAAGAGGGAAAAATATATGGGAAGATCGTACTAGAAAGTAAGTTACAGTGATAGAGGCAGAGAGAGAAAGAAAAAGTCACAGGAAAACAGTACCACAGTCAGAAAACCCGAGAACGAAAGGATATCCTTCAATGGACAGAGGGCCATATATTTTTAAATGGGGATCTTTTTCTTTTCAACCGGCCCTGTTGCCTAGAAGTCTAACTCAGCTCTGGAAAGTTTTAATAATGGCATAGATTGCATTGAGTGAGTGACTGCTGTTGTTTCTGGCAAAGCTTTCGTATGTTGGTAAGGCGTATCACATGGAAAACAGGCATGTTTGCATAAAAATATGACTGCATTTAATATCAGAGACTGGTGGTGTAGCCTAGCCTAGGAAAGGAGACTGAATGGTAACAAATACGTGTTTGATCGTCATGTTTTCCATATACAAACTCCATGTTTTCTGACACTCTTCAAACTAACATGACAGCGAAAGAAACCCTTACACTTCTCTGGTGCATGTATTGTAACTGGGGCTGCAAGTTCAAATTAACCTTGCGAGACCCTTCTTGGAAGGAAGAAGGGAACGTAGTATTAGCTTATGTATCTTCTGTATGTTTCTGCAAACAGGCATTGTTAACTTATTTTTGCAGAAAAGCAGAAGACGAGAGTGTGAGTGATCCCACCGCGTTCCTTAAAATAACATTAGTAATGCTCCAGTTATTACACTAGGTGGCGCTCAAACACCACTCTACTGAGCGCTGCTGCTCTAAAATGTACCTTACTGCTCTCTCCACTGCAGCATTGGTCGAGACTCGTCTGTTGGTGGAGTAGTCTAAGACCTTCTTTATCAACAAGAAACTTTGTAAACCTATCCTTGTAAAACAGCACCGTTGGCTCCTTGGATTGGATATAACTATTCATATCTATGTGAGGAATGACAATCAAGGGAGGCAGGCCTCAGACTCTTGAAATCCCAAACAGAACTCTCAGTTGGGGAAGATAGAAAGTATTTATATACCTAAGCATGGCCAGCAGGAAGATTATGCCTCTACCCTGGATGCAGAGACCGTCTTCCTTTTCCCACCTGGGACACGAAGAACCATTGCTGCTTGCTGGGACTATCTGGTGCGTATCCCATAGTGCACCACACCCCTTTGACTTGATAATGCTCTGGCACCCAGGCAGCTGCCTTAGGGGCGCAGACAGTAGAGCGTACTGTTGTTCTCACCCCTGTCTGTTCTTGTATATCTACTGCTAGAAGCCCTTCCTCCTGCCCCCTGCCCGTACCCTCTGGCCACATTCTGCCTCGGTGGTCGTTCTGTGCGGGTGCACCTGTTTAGTGCAGTGCGTAACATAGGCTCCCGCAGCCCCCGCCGTGGGGGGGACGGGGGGTGCAAGCTCCTGGGGTCCCCCTCGGCACATTACTCTGGCCGGAGAGCTCATGATTGAGTCCGGAGTGGGCCCCTGCACGTGCCTTGCAGGGGGGCCCCCTAAAGTTTTGTTGCGCCAGTGGTTTAGTGGGATGTGTGGGGCCTTCCAGTATGCATAAGATGCCGGGGGCTGGGTGGGGCTCACCTGAGGTGTCTTCTGCCCACCGGTCTGCTTGTGAGTCACGGTGTACTCCCACTCCAGGAACGATGCTCTTCCCACACCTCACCGCATTACCGTCTCCGAGCATTCCTGTGGTAACTCTGCTGTCCTAACTCACTTACTGGGGAGTACGGGTCCAACCCAGGGATGGATTGGGATTTAAAATCGGCCCGGGCACGCAAAAAAAAAACGGCCCCTACATTTGCATAATCACTCCTCAGTCAAATCACTGCTTTGGCGTAATCTTATAAAAGGGGGTGGGGCAGTTAAAAAAAATGCACGCGTTAGTTTACAATGGAAAAACAAGTGAGGCCACTTCTACTCAGGACCCCTACCCCCGCTCAGTATATGCACACATTAATGGGCCGGCCCGCGAGACAAACGGAGTGACACCTCTGCCTGTTGCAAAACAGAGGTAACGAGCGCCCATCTGCCTCTAGAAAGGCCACTCAGACACCCAGTGGGCCGCTGGCTGATCGAACAATAGAGACAGCACCCAAATGGCCCCTCAGACTGCTAAAAAAAGCAGCCCACAGCTGGAACTGGACACCGGCCCCTCGGGCATTGCCCGAATGCCCGCGTTACCAATCTAACGCTGGTCCAACCATTGTGCACCTGGGGGGAGAGAAGGTTTTTAATTCATGTTCACCAGCTCCCCACCTGACACGCTGCATATTTAATCTTCCCACAAGTGACAATCCCCTTTAGTGCTGCCCACGCATAGGGGATTTCCTGATATGTTTAATAGCCGACTCTTGCAAATAACATGTTTCAATCACGCGCCTTTATAAGAAATGAGCATCTGTTCATACATGCCAACATTTTAGCACAGGGATGTGGGAGATTTAAAATAAAAAATCGGGAGAATGAAAATTCCCCATTGACTTCTATTGTAAAAAATGCAATTTCAGGCGGGAGTCAGCTCAAATAAAGCAATTTTTGGCTTGAAAAATCGGTAATCTCCCGCCTGAATCGGATCTATTGGCATGTATGATCTGTTTTATGTCCACTTCATTATTCTCGAGTTGGGTGCCGTTGTCCCGAGATAGGTACTCGCCTAGCGCAGGTGTGTGCATTGGATGAACACTGCTCTTTACAAACACTACCATTTGGGTGCATGAACCTCCGAAGTCATAGTCAGCACTCAGTCCAATTGGGAGCATTTCCGAATGTCAGACACCGCCTCCCTTTTTACCTTCTCACTGGCCGGTATTGTGTTCCTGCTCCCTCTCCTTGGGGTTCGAGGTAAGCCTGTGGAAGTTACTGTGCAGCTCAGTGCTGCTTTAAGTCCCGATTACCTGTGCGCTGCTACACAGGATGCTGCTTTTCCAAGGGCTGAAGAGGCTGCTGTGTGCACTTGGAGTAGTGTGTAGGTGCCGTGTTTTGACCCGAGTTTTACAGGGTAAGGGGGGCACTCAGGCAATGGCCGAGGGGCCGGTATCCGAGTTCTAGCTGTGGGCTGCTTTTTCGGGCAGCCTGGGGTGCCGATTTGGGCGGTGTCTGTGTTGTTTGGATGTCACCAGCGGCCCAGTGGGTGCCTGAGTGGACTCTCTGGAGGTAGATGGGCGACTATTACCTTCCCTTCATCAAATGGGCAGAGGTGTCACTCCCTTTCTCTCGCTGGGCCATTAATGTATGCATACTGAGCGGGGGCAGGGGGCCTGATCAAAATTGGCCTCACTTGTTTTCAGGTGTGTTTCAGCAGTGTGAACTAATCTGTGCATTTAAAAAAAAATCTAAGTAAAGTAAAAAAAAATGCCTCTGTCAGAGACACCCCCCCCCCCCCACCTTTTTGTAAAACTTCGCAGAAGCAGTTTTTTGTGGAAAGGGCTGTAGTGTAGTTCCTATATTCCCAATAGGCTCTGTGCATTGGAATAATATAAACAGCAGTGTAGACGTAGGACTGAGGTCGACTAGGTCTCTACTGACTATATTAGACTTAATTAGTTTTGCCAGCTAGCTCAGAGGTCACTAGAAACTTTCTCGAATGTTCAGGAAAGAGTTAACTCTCCTGATTTAGACAAGAAGGGATTAGCTTCTGACAACCATATAACATGACAACTTTGCTCCCTCAGAATAAAGAGTGTATCTCTAGAGTTGTGTGAAAACAAAAGACAATTATTTCACTCAGTTAATCGTGCATACTTAGTTTCACCAGAGTGCAGAGAAATAATGAGACGGGCGTTTTCAATAAAATGTGTTATTTATTGAGCAGTCTTCTTTCTCATGCAAGAGAAATGAATTGCCACAATTGCAATACTTATCATAAAGTAAAGCGCGTACAGTAAAAGGAGTATTATGAAATAATACTGTAAAAGCATTGATATGGTTTCTTAGCCATATGATTCTTTAAAATGGATAAAATATATACATACATAAAAACATTGACTAACGTCCTCAACTGGTGCTTCTAATCTACGCCTACCCCGGTGTACCTGACCTAAGCCGAATACGTGGGAAGGAGTAAGTAAGTTGCAGTTTAAGTTAAGTTGGTTTTTGCCAAGGATCTGAATCAAGAATTCTCTTAAGGGTTTAGTCAGCTCTGTACCTTGGTTCTTAGAATGAAGGAGGTCTTGTATCTCTCTCTCAGGACTCGATATCCCAGCAACCCGCAAGGGTGACTGGAAACACCGGAGCTGGATTTTCTCGGCTGGAGAAAAAGACTGCGTCTCTCTTAGTGCGTTAAAAGGGAGGGGCGGCTTCCTTCGGCTCCTCGCATCAGCTGGGCTTCCGGGCAAGTAGATAGTCGCTCTGCTCCAAACCACTGTGTGTTAGCTTAAGGCAACGTTGGTATATTTATACCTGAAAGGTGCCGGGTTTGACGTAAGGTTGGACATAAGACGTCACCTAGAACTAACAGTTCTTTCTGACTCTAAGAGTTCTTGTGCAAATCAAAACAAGAGCATGGGGGTTTTCCCGGGCTGCTGGAGGCTTGGTTTGTTTAAAGAATGCGTTGTACTTTCTAGGAGTCTAGGGGAGTAGTCATGCCGTATTTGGACTGCATGGGCTATTACTAAATATGGATATGATTCTTATGCCTTTATAAGGATATTATTTATTATAGCCATATAAGGGCATAAATCGGTAATATCGAATTAGGGTCCTAGATAGAAATACAACAGGGCCTCTTTTTTGGATATTGGATGCACGAAAAGTATGTCCCAAAGCCTGACACACGAACAGTAATACACCCTTCTCCCTTTCTTACTAAAGTGTTCAGTGCCTACAACAGCAGGACAGCTGACCTTATCCAATGGATGGGAGATAACAGATCTCCACCAGTGTGCTGGGTGCACAGCGTGTACTAATGTATTTACATTTCACATTATTAGATCCAATAGTTCATAAAAACTCAATCAAAAAAATTGAACGCAAGTTTAAGTTGATCTACTTGTTATATTCTGGTTGTATTACTTATGTAGCAAAAATCATAAACATACAAGATAGTCAATACTTTGCATGAAAACATTAAGTATATCGAACTTCAATATTTTGCAAAATCAATGTCTTGAGCAACAAAAGAAATTTCCATTGAGAAACCTAAGTTTTAGGGCCATTCCCAATACATTTCGGGATTAAGCTAATCCCTTCTTCAGGGGCCATCTGTTTCTGTAAACTGCAAAAGTTTAGTGAGTGACCAATTCCGACAATGCATGGCTGACTCAGCTTGCAAAACAATAGCGCCCAATGGCACACTCCTCTCACGATTAACTCTTCACTCTCCACGTCCTGAGCTGAGCTGTGCAGCGATGTCGGGAACTTCTGTGAAGTTAAGGAACCAATACGTGTGCCCCGGTAACACTAACGCTGAACAACGTGGCAAGAAACTTTCCGATACTATTGTATGGATGCCGCTGGCTAAACCGAACCTCTTTCGCCCACATCCGTAGTTGACGGTGAGTTTTTTGAACTATTGGATCTAATAATGTGAATTGTAAATACATTAGTACACGCTGTGCACCCAGCACACTGGTGGTTTTCCACCAGATAGAGATTCAGTATTCAGGCCGGCTGTGTTTTTACTGGGTTGCACGCATTCTTTGTTTGAACTGATTACACTTGATTAGTCTTTTTGATTATTTAGTGGGAGTGCACAGACTTCTCAGTACTTAGATAACAGATCTCAACATTTAAGTTCCTTCGTGAGACAATAATATAAACATGCATGTATAAATTATTTACATTTTTTTTTTTAAATCCCTTCTGTCCTTCCTATCCCTTCTCCCTCTGTCTCATCCCAAACCATTCTGAATACTATGAACTCCCAAACAACCTTCTCAAACTTTCACCGCTCCTTTATCTCTCCCACCCAACTAACAAACACTCACGACCACTAGTTACAAAAAAACTTTACTACTTCCCCTTCTCAAATCCATTCCTATCATTCTATTTCTACTCCAAACTCCCCTTTTTAAGCCCACGCCTATCGTTCTATAGATATACCTACTTCAAACTCTACTAAATACACATGAAACCAAGAGCACAAACCTAACACAACTAATACACAAGAAACGAAAAAGTTACTAATCTTGGGTTCCAGAGAAGCATGCTACTCACCCAAAAAGTTCTTCAATGCCTCGTCAGGAGCTGTAAGCACTATATTAGTAGATTTATAATTACAATTACTGTGTCGGATCAGCCCTTCCATCACCCCTAAGAAACTTGGCTGATATAACTGGTTAATTTGTTTATCAGCCAAATATTAGGTGAAAGAGACACCAATTATCTCCAGCAGACTTTCATTTCAATGTCATCAGGTCAAAGAAATAGAACCTACCTGTTATCAACCTAATGAAGCATTTGCAACACCCGTATAATAGCGTTGACTGCACGCAGTCATTCTCGGAATGATTAATTGAAATCGAACTGAACGACACCAATGAGAGCATCTTCTCCTCCAACATGCAGCTAGATTTTTAAAAAAAGTTTACGAAAAATTACATGTGCAGACCCCAGTGCTGAAGGGTATTGTTTCTGACTTAACCAGTTAATGTTTTTTTACTAAACAACTGTTATATTTTTATTTTGTTACATATATGATTATAATACCTTCATTTGCTTCATCAAAATTATTTTCAAGGAGAAAATGGAAGTACTCTCAAGGCCGCCCACCGGCCAAAAAAAAGTAACATAATGTGGAGCCTAAGACAACGGCAAATAGATTAAGTGAGCCGTGGGTTGAAAAGGTTTGGGAACCACTGTCATAAGGTTTGTCTGGATTAGTGCAGGGTGATTCACTGAAATAAGTGTGCACCATATACTAAGCCATCCTATTACAATGTCCCAGCTTCGAACCAGTGTAGTATGATTCCAAAAGCGTATCTACTGTCGGACGCCAGAGTCCCAGTAGTTATACCTACCATGGCCTTTGAAGATATGATCGATTCAAAAGGCCACCTTTGAAAAGCACAAGCCATTTCTAAATTTTGTCCTGTCTGCCATTCTACCCTGCGAGGTTTGATCACTATCTTTAGTGGGGCCAAGACCCTGCCTCTTGGAATGCAGATGCCAGTTCCACCCCCATGAACCATCCCAGAAAGTCCCCTCACAGTCAGAGGTCGCAGTTTCCCTTGAGCCCCTAGTTTATGGCCTTCAAACAGGAATGCATAGATGTTGCGGTCCCTCTAGCACTCAGATGTGAATTAGGGACAAGCCAACAGGCACAAAGAGCCATGAGACTCAAAATGTCCACTTTCCCAAAAGTAACACTTCCACACACGTATTGTTGGATCCACTCGCACTACGGATTCACCATTACGAACTCATCGGTATCAAACAGAATACTGCTACTAATCTGCCCGTAGGAAATACTGCTCAATAGCCTTTCCCTACATTCCTCCATGTTAATCAAATGCGAGAAGCAGGCCCCGTCGTACCGATCACCCCACCCGGTGCCATTTACTACCATTGCTTGAAACGCACATACCCTACCTCTTCCCAACACCACATCTTGTCACCAGGGAGAAGTCCGATCTAACAAGAGACATGCAGAACCTTGGCACATAACTTTTTTAAATACCAAACAATGTAACAGTAACCTGTGCACAAAGGCCCCACCAGTGCAAACCTTAGGCACAACCGATGAGCTACCTCCGTGGACACACAACCAGTGCTGCAGGACCACAAAGGAGCATTCGAGATACAGGTCCTGGGTATATGTCTTACCCCTTGACATGAGACTTGGATCTAACTCAAATCAGCCAATCATGTGTACGATGAGCCCAGTGCTTTGGCACATAATGGCAGTGTCAAACGCGCTCAAAGGCTAGTATCCAGATCAGCGGAAAACTGGGAAGGAGAAAAGCACAAAGTCAAGGGAAAGCTCCATTTCCAACAAGGATAATTCAAAGACTTCCAGGCCACCAGGATAACATTCCAGGGCCTGGTGCCAGCAGAGGACACTTCAGGTTGCTGTTCAGTAAGAGCGCATGTCAACACAAGGCATTTGCATGGACTGTTAGAGACGGAGTGGCCTACTTCCGCACAGTACCCCTTGAGACAATTTATTTTCAGGTTCTGAAGAAGAAAAAGTCAGTGTTTATAAATGAGGTGTTAGGGTTCTAAAAGGTGAAAATTGAACAATCTTTGTTCTGGAAATGTCAAGAAGCACAAATAAATGCGGCACATCAGAATGAAAATGTCATTTGGCAGCCCTTCTACATTTTCCCAGTATCTGGCGTGGACAGAGATTTCACGAGGTGTTTAGTGGGATCCTGCTTCCAAAGTATACAGCTGTTCTAAACAGGTGTGGGATACGGACGACCAGAGTTGATAGTGAGAATCATTTAACAGGAGGAGTGCCATGGTCTTCAAGAGCTGTAGATTCCATCACAGGTGCACCCAATGCGCGTAGCTCCACAATGTTGCCGAACACTCCTTAGCCAAGACTGCGCCTTAGTTCCCTTGTGTGACAAGGACATAAGAGAAGTCCTCCACTCTGCTCAGCTTCCGGTTCTGAAGAGGAGGAAATAAAAAAAGAGTTTCAAAGAGTTTCAATACTGGCTGCGAGTTTTCCTATCAACCCCTTGCAAAAAAATATGTGTTCCAATGAGAAGAGAGAGTCAACCAATCAATCAATCAGTAGGTTTGTAGAGCGCTACTTGTCACCCATCAGGGTATCTAGGCACTGAAGGTGGGGCTCAGAGAAATCCCTGGCCAGGAACTTATGACCAGGATGTTGATCATTGTAAATAGCAGGCTAAAGTCTAGTCCCCAGAGGACAACCACATACTTGTAACAATGGCTTTGCAGCTTGATCAGGACAGATTCACGTTCATTGGATAACCGTGTAATGTGGATATAGGTATGGATATATGTGAAAAAATCGATGTGAAAATAACAAACATGGATGGAGTCTCGGGGGCCTATCCAGTCAAAGCCCTTCTCATTTGAACAAGAACTCCAAACAATACTAAATCAATTCAGACATTCAAATCTGATTGTGAAGATCAGCTGAGCACTCAAGCCCTATTCTCAAATCATTGGGTGGGTTACATTAATCCCTAGTCAAAATCAGTCTACCACACCACTGTTGCAGATAAGTAACCTTTTCTTTGGCTCCATGAAACGCGTTCTGTGCATGCAGAAGTAAATGGCATAACATTTTAAGGCGATGGGTAGCTTTCCGAACACTGCTTGTATTACCCGGGCATCCTATCTGACTCCACAACCCAGAGCCAAGTTTTGTGAGGAACAATAGGCAGCGCTGTAGGCCTTGTAGTGGATGATCGTCATGAACAGTATTGACTTCCCTCCCACCTGTAAACTGCATTATGGGTATGCCTGTCTGTTACCTGCCTGCCGACAGAGCACGTGTCGAGGCATGCTAAAACGAAATCTTGCTAAACAGTCTGCAGGATAATCTTCGATTCAGCTCTATGGTCAAATGTCAAGATGTAAGGGGCCTCCATTAGACGTCCAGTTAATGTAAAACTACAGCACTGATCTGAAATGTCAGCAGGTATCTAGCCTGTCGCCCTCATTTAGGTATTGATACGGTTTCTGCCCGTGCCAAGAAGATGGCATGAGACCACTGCTTAATATGGCATTGGGAATAAAAGTAATAGCCCCATAAAACAGGCTCAGATTTATGCAAGTCAGCTGGTACTTTGTCGAGGGCGGAAGCCTTGCCCCTCTTGTTTGTTGATTTCTGCAAGAATTTCTTTTAATGTACAAGGCTCGATTGTTAAGACTTCTCCCTAGTAATTCCACTATTTTTAGCATATCCTGCCAATGCTTCGGGATCAAGGTACAGACCCTCTGTGATATGGGCGTTTGGTTTTCCAAACTGGCATTTAATGGCACAGGCAAAAATGTGGCCACCCGGTTTTATGGCATTTTTTCTACAATTGTTGGACCATTAGTATTTATCTATATTTACTTTGTGTTTTGTTGAATAAATAAAGAGGTAAAATTGTGCATTTCCACATTTGTGTAGCTGATAAATGTGCATTCATACTTTGATGCCTGATGTGCTTTAGTAAATTAGGCAGCCAAATGTAACATAGCAGTGCACATACAGGTGAGTATTAGCTTTGTACTTCAAATGTATGTTGACGTATGCCGTTATTTAAGGAAACTAACAGGTACATGCATCAATCAGTTATGCGAGCGCAAACGGTGCGATTCGCAAAAATCAGCCATTTGCGCCTGCAAAAAGGGCATTTGTGATGTATCAATGTTCAAGGCACTCGTAATTTGAGAATTTGCAATTAATTGCGATTTCTCAAATTGAGATTGCATTTAAGTAAGCGCATTTTGCGATTCCTTAAATGCAATGCAAGAACCACTTTAAAATAGCGATTTCCCTACTAGGGGACGCAAATTACCATCAAGTTGAACTTGATGGTAATTTGCAAAAACCTTGAAAAATGCACTAAAGTGCATTTTTCAAAGTTGTAGGTTACACACACACACATGCCCATGGGGCATGTGGGTGCGCAACATGTGCACAGAGCAATTTCAGGGGTGCAACAGGGTGTCCTTTGGATACCCTTGCATCCTTGTGATTGCATGCGCAATTTGCGAGAACCTATTGATACTCGCAAATTGCACATGCAATCTCCCATTCATTCTTATGGGCACAGGAAGGCATTCCTTAATTGCGACTCGCAATTTGCGAGTCTCAATTAAGGAATGTTTGGTAATCGCTAATTTTATAGCGATTCCTACATGCATAGGCTTTTGCAATTCCTTAATTGCGATTCCTTAATAACCGCAATTAAGGAATCACAAAAGACAACATTGATGCATGTACCTATTGTCCTATTTTTTTTTTTTACCCCCCATGCTGTTTAACTGCTCAGCTTCTTAGTATTCACCAGAATCGTATAGCTCACACTGTTCTCTAGGGTTGTGGTTATCTTCCTGCATTTTAAAGCTGCAAGCAACAATACCCTCCCTCAACTGTAATGTTTGTAAAACCCAGTAGTTGAAGTGGGGGGGATCTGAGGGGCATGACGTGCCCATACTGTTTTTAATTTTAGAAAAACAGTTCCCCAACTTTGTGTAAAAAGACGACCGTCCCGGGACAGTTAATTCTGACAGTTTAAATGCTTCAGCAGAAGTGTAAAGCAGGCAGTTTACTGTGATAATCAATAATCAAATCTGTTTATTGATTTAGACCTCATCAGAGATCAACAATATAAAACATTCATAATCAATACAATAAAAAAAAATGACTGGCTTGATATACATTATCTACTAACAGTGCCAGCTGCTCCCGGGAGGCAGTAGTGGTGCAGGGTTTAAAAAAACAAATATATATATATATATATCAATTACCTGCTGTCACCTCTCCTCCCCTCCGTCCTCTCCGTCCCTTTCCTTCTGTAGAAGCAGGAAGCACCCAGGCTCCCTTAAGTCAATCACAACGCTGCAATGCAGTGTTGTGATTGGTCTGTGTGCCGTGGTTCGGCGCTCATACAGGGACTGGGAGCCTGGACATGTTCCCCACCCAGGCTGTACAATACAGAGTCATGCAAAGCACGCATGACCGCCGGCCAAACAGTCATGCGCACTTAGAGAGTGCCACCAATCCTCCCCTCTGCTCCGCCCCACCCCACAAAACTGGTTCAGTACGGAAAAGTAAAATGATAATAACATCACGTTATTTTATTTTTACTTTTTTGTAGTACTGAAAGGCAGTGGGGCGATGCCCCTTTGCCTTAGTGAAGGAGCTGCCCCTGTCTATTAATACAATGATATGGATGTTTTAAAAATGTATTAAGCTTATAACACAAATTCCTCAGGAGGTGACCTTATTAAAGCGAACAATTCATTAAATCTAGATATAATACATTTAAAACACATAGGTTTTATAAAAACGGTTCTTAGCTTCTACCAGGACTTTACTGGGCCAGGCGTTTAAAACATGGATAATATCTTGGACGCCTCCCTTGCATAATTCACAAAATCCTGACTTGTCACTTGTGTCATTCCACTGTTTAGTATAGGTATTTATTGGTTAAACTCCAAAACGTAACATAATAATACAGAGTTTAACACTGTGATCTAATATAAATTTCAAATATTTTTGGTGAATCTTATATTTTAAGTTATCAGCGAATGGCCTATAATTTACTATCTGGGAACAGTGTGTAATGTCCCCATCATAGCTCAGTCTGGGTGTCATATTTTTTCAAAACAATTTCAAAAGTGTTGGTGAAAAAGACTCTAGGAGGGTGATGGAGCATAGAAAATGCTCTAAAGCAGTCACCAGATTTTCATTAAACGTATACTGGCTCATTCCTTCCTTGAAGGTTTTGCTTTTCAAGAGAGCTCTCAGAGAGCCTTCTCTCACATGCAGTAAGTTATATTCCCATCTAATTACATTTGCCAAAGATCTGGAATAGGCTTTATCATGAGCTCTAAGCGTAATGCTTGCACCGATATAGCTTGGCTCATAGCGGTGATCTTACGGAGAAGCTTCCCTTTGTTTAAATTTAGGATTGACCACTTATTTATAAAAAAGTACTTAAGTGAATATGAGAGAGTGGGGGATATCTTTACTTGATAGATATCAAGAAAGGATTGAAAGTGTCTCCTTCCGAAGGAGGAATGGAATGTTTTTGAGGCACTTACAAGAGCTATTGCATTAAGCTCAATTAGTGAAAAATTAGTAGTTTCTAATGTTTCAGAAAAAATCTCCCCAGTCAATTATATGTCCTTACATCCTCGAGTGATCTCCCACCCAATTTCCAATTGAAGTGACTGTAGTGTTTCCTCTCCCTAAACTGTTTCATTTTTGTTAAGTAATGTTTATATATTTTTTACATTCTACAGTGTATCCAAAAAGTGCATTCATGTTACGTTGTAAACCAATTGTTGTGAGGTCGAAAATGACCACATCATCAGCATGCATTAAAAGATAGATTGTGTGATGCGATTTTTGGAGGAATGTTATTTACATTCAAGAAGTCTTGGATACGATTCAGGGCTACCCGATAGAACGGTCTCACAAACCTGTTCAACCATCTCTTCCTCACCTCTTCTTTTTTCCCCAACAAGACATGAAGTTTAAAACTCAGAGATTCTGACGCCGTTGTCAAAACAAGCGATTGCCCCGACTTTTCCTCACCCAGAGGTTTTCTTCAGTGTTTTTGGTTCAGAAAAAAGGTGGAGGTCAGAGGCTGGTTCTCAACCTCAGGGAATTCAACCCTTGGGTGGCTTACCTCCGTTTCAAGATGGAGGGTATTCACCTGTTGAGGGATCTGCTTCAAGAAAGACATTGGATGGTGCTTCTTGACCTCAAAGGCACCTATCTTTCTGTTCCCATTTTTTCACCTCAAAGGCGGTATCTTCATTACGGTTGGAGAGTTCAGTGGTACGAGTATTTGTCCCTTCACTTTCAGTCTCTCGTCAGCCCCCTGGGAGTTCATCAAACTCTTGAAATCCATAGTGGAACACTTGAGGGAGATGGGGGTTTGCATGATCGTCTACCTAAACGACATGATTCTTATGGAATAGGACAAAGCCAACTTCTGACACATCTGTCTTGGGCTGTGTCTTTACTTCAGTATCTGGGGTTTGTGATCAAATCCAAAAAGCCCATGATGGTTCCTTCTGTACAGATAGAATTCTTGGGGTTTCAGGTGGATTTGGTCATAGCCCAATTACTGATTCCACCTCCAAAAGTTAAATTCATCAAACGGGAGTTGAGATCAACACTGTCTAAACAGATGGTCTCTTTGAGATTCCTGGCTAGGATTGTGGGAATGGTTAGCTTCTTCTATTCAGGCAGTGTTCCCTGGTCCTCTGCACAACAGAGCTCTGCATTGCTTGAAAATCCATTACCTCCAACAAGGTCTAAGCTACAATTACCAGATCCCTTTATCTCATAAAGCTCCGGGGGAACTCTGTTGGTGGCTCCTGCACAGGGGGGTGGGGAATGTAAGGACCATTTTTGGGCCAACTCCCAACGTTATCATCGAGGTGCAGGGATTTTTCTACCGGTGGTCAATTTTCTGGCAGGCTCCTTCGCCATAAGGGCCCGCTCAAAGATGACGAGGAACTGCTGCCTTCTGCTGAGGATGGACAATGTCTCTGCAACTCGATATATCAATTGTTTGGGGTGCACCAGGTCACCCCTTCTCATGAAAATAGCCAGAGACTTTTTGCTTTTCTGTCTCTCAGAACAAAAGTCATTGTGGAATTTCTTCCTGGCAAGGACAACCTGGTGGCGGATTGGAATTACAGATTCCTAGTAGACTACAGCGATTGGAAGCTTCATCCTCAGATCTTTTAAAAGGTTCTGCATTCCATGGGTCCGTGTCAGGTGGATCTGTTCGCATCCCGTCTGAATGCGCATCTGAAGACTTTTTACACTTTGAGACTGGATCTGATGGCCCTGGCAACGGATGCTTTACTGCAGCATTGGGAAAGAGAGGTGACCTGAGCATTCTCACCCTTTTCCATGATATCGAGAGTCATGGCTCAGGCCAGGCTGCATTTGGCATCCTTAGTCCTGATTACTCCAGTCCGGAAGACGTAACTATGGTTCCCGATCTTTCTGGAAAGGTCAAAAGTGTTCCCCATTCTTCTTCCTGTGTTCTCTCGTCTGCTCTTGGATCTAGTGGGCTCCCCCATCCTCCTCTCCTCCAAGGTCAATTAACTCTTATGGGTTGGAAAATATCGGGAGATATGGGCAGGTTGAAGGCATTTCAACGGCAGCTGACACATTTATACAACAAGCTTGGGCTCCTTCCACCCACACATGATATTCTTCTGCATGAAAGAGATGGGTGGGTTGGTGCCTTTAACAGGATGTGGATCTCGTAGGATCTGATCTCAATGATGTTCTGAATTTTCTTTCTGAATTGCGGAGTCTGGGTTATATTACACGTCACTAAATAATTTCAGATCCGCCTTATCTACTGGCCAAAACCTGATTGATGGAAAACAGGTAAGTATGGACCCTCTGGTCTGTAAGTTGTTAAAAGGTGTTAGGGTGGTGAACCCTCCGAAACCTCGATATTCGCAGTTGTGGGACATCAATCAGGTTATGTCTTTACTTGACTCCTGGCCAGACAATTCTGATTGGTGCTGGAAACAGATGTCTGCAAAGTTGACGGTACTTTTACGTTTGATTTCACATCGAAGGGTGTCTGATGTCAAAGCCCTTGACTTAGCAGATAGGTTGCTTTCTCCGAATGGCATTTCCTTTTCTTATTTCTAAAAG
Organism: Lissotriton helveticus; assembly: GCF_964261635.1. Classification (NCBI taxonomy): domain Eukaryota; kingdom Metazoa; phylum Chordata; class Amphibia; order Caudata; family Salamandridae; genus Lissotriton; species Lissotriton helveticus. Next base: position 832,052,943 of record NC_136072.1, on the reverse strand, counting down.
GACGAAGACTATGTCCAGGTCCATTGATTACGCAGCTTTTCTAGATATGCAGTTATGTGTGGTAAAATGTTTAAAGGTTTATGAAGAACGCACTTTGTCACATAGGGTTGACCCGCTCGGGTCTCTGTTGTTGGCTATTCAAAAACCCTTTAATCCAGTTTCTGCAGCAACCTTGGCCCTTTGAGACCGTTTGTTCATGGCTGAAGCAGGCATTGATGTAGCCATTTATGGCGCTCATTCTGCTAGAGGGGCTATGGCCTCCAAAGCGTATGTATTGGGATCCAGGTCAGAAGATATTTTGCATGCCGCTGATTGGTCTTCTGACTCTATGTTTAAGATTTTTTTATTATAAGCCTATTGTGCATGCTTCTTCTGTTGAGATTTGCCAGCTTTGAACAAGCATCATAGGAGCCTCCGGTCCTGCAACAAAATAGAAAATTTCCTAACTTTTGCGACAAGAATTTTAGATTCTATTAAGGACATGAAGGCAAGGATTATCCCACCTGTTGGGACAGTTAAGCTGTATTATGCCAATGGTTTAACACACAAGTTATGTTACGACAGTTACTGTTTTGCCCACCCTTGTGATTCAGTCGGGTTTTGGATCGAGATACATTTTTTCTTTTGCTTTCAGGCTCCGATCCAAAACAAAGTGGAACCACCCTGGTGCTGATGTTCTCTTTGGCTCTCTCTGATCATGAACTAGACTCTGGTGCCGTGAAGCCATTGTTCCCTTTGGGTATCCATGTTGATCTGGAGTTTGGTGATTCTCAGTCGAATTTCGTCCTGGTCATTAATTTGTTCCTGTTATGGACATTTGTTTAACTTATTCATTGGACTGCGATTTTCACAAAGAAAGAGGTGGTAAAGATGCTGCCTTTATATTTTTTAGGTTATGCCTGTACTTTATTGGTGGGCTATTAAGGAGGCGTGGTTCAAAGCTTCGTGGGTAATGTAGTTTTGTTTTATTGTTTTTTTATTGGCTGCTGTTTTTGGTGTAGTAAAGATAGAGAAAGCATAATCCTCGCCACATGTCCTTAATAGAATCTAAAATTCTTGTCACAAAAGCTAGAAATGTTTCTATCCCACCTCAGTCTGTGACGAATAAGGGAAGAGCGGAGTAGGATGGCTCCGTTCTTTGAATGACATGAAACCCCTAGCACTGCACTGCCTTATCCAGTGGCAAACTTTAACAAAACCTCTCGAAGGATTAGAGCACAACCCAGAAGGATAGTGCTATGCTGGGCTGATGACCTCTCAGGCCTTAGGGCTGTGACAATGTCAACACATCAAATTAATCGAAGGCAGTGCAAAGATAGGCTGTGCAAAGTGTGCATGTGTGTCATCCACAGTATTAATGACTGGGACAGTGCTGTACATGCATGTGTGTGGGGGAGAGAGAGAGAGAAGTTAAGTGGTTCAGAGTCACCGAAGCCACAAGTGAGTGATATTATAAGGGTGTGTGTCTGTTTTTTTTAATCCTCAAAGAAGGTCCAGCGATCTGTTGCCCACTCAGGGTACTTGAACCCAGTGCTTAATTTGAGCAGGAGCTTTCAGGTGCTCAGCACCTGCACTTCTTTCACAGGGCCGGGGCTACAATTTCTGACCCTGCAGGTGGTGGTCTCAATATTAATTATTAAAATTCAAAATAAAAAGAATAACATACATTGCATGGTTTCTGGCTGGTAAATGTTCATAGACAGGCCAGCATACGCCTGTCCAGGGAGGCATGATTGTGTATCACCAAGTTAGTGATGATGTCATCTCGCCGATTTCAAATCCAAGAAGTCATCGACAAACTATGTCTTGCATTCTATTCCCAGAGTCTGCTGCACCATGCCACTGCCTGAGCCTAAGCCTCCCATCGGATAATTGTAGCTGGGGGCTGGCTCAAGACGGAGTTGAGGCAATGAAGCTGCAAGAGCACATTTGGAACTTGGGAGTGAGGGCGCTTGAAGAAGAACTAAAGTAAAGTAAGTGTGGACTTTCCCCTTGCTGTGTAGCCAGAGTAGCATATCCTGCAGCCCTGCATTGCTGCTATCCTCAACGTGCTCGATGCGGCTGTGGCCCAACACAACTTTTGTGCGCCATGGTGTCACCTGTAGAATATGTGCGCTGCACCCCAGCATGGTAATTGCTGAGCGTGCTTGAGTCCACTAGGCACCACAGCCATACTTACCAGCATTGGCAGCATTACGGCTGGGGACAATGCCTGTGCTGTAGCAGGCAGGGTCACAGCATGCTGAGCAGGTGATGCCAATGCCGTCGCCTTCCCTGGACCTACTAATTACAGGCAGCACTAGTAGTGACATCCCCTGCTGTGCTCGAGCAGCTGCCTGTTCTGCAAATAACCCAGTTATACTGCACTGATTAATATATGCAAAAAAAGAATTTTCATTTGATGTACATTTTGTTTTTGCACTCGGTGTAGGTAAGAAAGTAAAACACATGTCATCTTCCTCTTCTTTAGGAAAGACAACAGGAAAACGCAGAGTTCAAAATAGCAAGGACATGTACAGGCTGACGACAGGGGTCACAGGCAGCAGCAGTGTTATAGATGAGAGAGAGAGCAGGAGTAAAGAGGAGAAAGAAACAACATGAGAGGAGAGTGATATGACGGAGCTAAGTAGAAGAAAAGGAGAGCAAATCAGATACAAAGAGAAAGCAGCCATGATGTGAAGAAGAGAGCATTAAGAAGAGAGATGATAGAATGGAAGGATGTAGAGGACAGGACAGAGGACAAAAAGCAGACAAATGATAAAACGGAGACACAGCTAATCACTGCTAGAAGAGTGATAGTAAAGAGCCAAGATCGAGGGGAGAGAGCAGAGCATGGATAAAAGTAAAGAGAGAGGAAAAAGGGCAGGGGCAGAATGAATAGAGGGCAAATCAGAAATGCAGGGAATAAGGTAACACACCAGGTGTGACAAAGATGATAGGAAACATTTAGAGAGGTTAGAATATAGACTCTTAGAGCAAAGACGTAGGAGACAGACAACAGATCAAGGTTAGAAAATAGAGACTGAGGCAGTAAGAGTGTTGAAGGTGGGGCTCACCGGAGGAAGAAGTGAGCTGTGGCCTCCTTGGCAAAATTTTCAGCACCTGCACTTCTTTTTTTACAAATTAAGCACTCGTTGATCCTGGTGAGAACCACTTATTCTATGGAAATCTCTGAACTCCTAGAATACATCAAAATGGCAATCCAAGGGAAAAGCACACAGAGGATGTCGATGCAATCAATTGAGTCTGCTGATGAAGCAGGCAAAACAGCACGAAGTACTGAACTACTACATGCAAAGTAAAAACACAAAAGCAAGGCAAACAAAATATTGTGCTAAAAGTCTTGCTTGGAGATTCTACAGCCAGTACAAAAGCTGTGTGTTTTTTTGGTTCATAACAAATTACATCAAAAATCCAAAACCATGCACCAATCTAATCTAATAATGGAAAATGATATGACAAATATGAATGTAAATGTACAGGAATTTATATAGCGCAAATCACCGAGCGGTTTCTAAGCGCTTGCTTAGGGAACCCGTCCTGGTATTCCCCTGTGAGATAACCCCGGCAGGGTATCCGCAAGGTGAAAGCCAGGCATCCCGCCGCGAGGGGCCGTTGTGGAGATTAAGCAAGCTATTGCCCAGAGTCGCAGAGTGTGAACCCGTGAATCGAGTAGGCACCGGAGCGAGAATTGTCGAGTCCATGGAGATTTTAGGGCTCAAGACCCCGCCGAGCCGGGAATTGAACCCTGGTCCCGGGCTGACCTCTGCTTCCAGGTCTGCCTCCTCTAACCAGTGAGCCACACTTCTCCATGAAGCAAGCCGTTACCATTTAATCTCCCAAATTAGCGCTCAAACTATCTCCAAGAAGAAAGGAACAAGCGTATCAGACTGAAAATGAACTAAGCAAACAGCAAGCTTCAAATCTCTGCCTATACGAAATATAAGAGGAAGGGTTACTTGGTACTAGTCTGTATGAGCAGCCTTCAGCATTAGGCGGGAGCGTAACTGCCCAGCACAAGTTGATCCAAGTAAAGTTAACACTGATGAAGCAACTCCCTCGTACAAGAGGATGGCCTCACTAAACACAACGACATCTGCTTTATCTTGACAAATTCTCACGTTGGAAAAGCAGTCAAACACCATGGCAAAAGTTAAAAATTCAGTAACAGCAATGGACAACAAAGTGGTCAAATTACATTTATTAATAAATCGGGCACAGGAAGATGATGAATCTACAAATGTAGTTTGCCATGCTCTACTAAGTTTAACTAGCATGCGAATGTACCGAACATCTTACCTTTAATGGTAGAAATGTTTAAAACAAAAAAAATATATAAGCCAGTGTAGGCATCATATTCAACAAAAGGAAAATCCTGAGCAGTCAGGAAAATGTTAAAATAAACTGAACCCAATACAATTGTAACAACTGCAGAACTGCATCCTCTGCTTAACCAGGCTTCAGTACTATTTTGAATCTTCATATAAAAATCAGATGCCAATATGAAGGAAAAATTACAACCATCTGAATGTGCAAATACAGAGGCCTTGGATACTCTTTCTAGAGCCTGTTAATAATGAGGATAAGGGATGAAAGTATCCAAAAGCAAAAAATGATCAGGCAAACTTAAATCTATATATTTAAAAAATGAATTGGAAAAGATTAAGAAAACTTGACTAGAAAAATCAAAGAGTAGTAGAAAAGAAACACCAAAGGCGGAAGGTGATCAACCGCAAAGGTTTTACCCACTATTTACTCCACATAACAGCAATTTCCACTCAATTAATAAACTAAACCAGAATTCTCAAACAACTATAAAACCGATCTTGGAGGATAACAGATGTAACAGCACCGCCTCAAAATAACACGGAAGGCACTGAGAGGAGAATGAATGCAAGTGAATCTCTGGTAAATAACCAAGATAAAGTAAACAAATCCCACAAAACTTACGCCGCATAACTTATGAGTAAAACTAAAGGCCAATTTGAATTAAATATAACTAATCTGAGGAACTAAGGGCCATATGTATCATCAACCTGATTTGCGATTCTCAAATAGCGATTTTTAAGAAATCACTATTTGAGAATCGCAAATAGGTATGTATGTACAAAATCACATTTTTTTTGCGATTTCTTAAAATTCCTTAATTGCGATTAGCAAATTGCGAATCGCAATTAAGGAATACTTTCCCATTCATTTCTATGGGCCAGGAGGCCCATAGGAATGAATGGGAAGTCATTCTCAATTTGCGATCCGTAATTTGCTAATCGCGAATTGAGAATAATTTCAAGGGTACAGGGGTGTCCAAAGGACACCCTGTTGCACCCCTGAAATATGCATGGGTGCACATGTGGCGCAAATACATGCCCTAAGGGCATGGCATGTATGTGCGTCACATGGCACTTTAAAAAATTCAAATATGTGCATTTTTCAAGGAATTCGCAACTTACCACCAACTAGAAGTTGGTGGTAATTTGCGATTCCTTAAGGACATTTTGCAAATTTTTTTTGCTTCATACATTGCATTTAAGGAATCGCAAAATTTGCGATTCCTTAAATGCAATTGCAAAATAAGGAATCGCAAATTTTGCGATTCCTTGTTTTGCACCAGATTGTGCTTTATACATACCATTTAGCAAATTCGCATTCGCAAAGGCCGAAATTCAGCGAATTTCGGCCTTTGCGAATGCGAATTTTCTTGATACATATGGCCCTAAGTCTCCCTCACAAGACAGCTTTTCAATTTAACGGCTTTGCAAATAAAACCAGATCCAATCATTTCAAGGGAAATCCAGCCAGTTATAAATGGTGAAAATAATCAAAACCAAAACGCAAACCAATTGTCACAAAACCTGGAGATAAAAGTAAACAAAATGCAGAACACTGGAATTAGTGTACAAACAGCAAACGGGCAGAAATCTCCAGATATATGGGATCCAAGAGATCCTAACAACGTAATGAAAGAAATTATCCCATTAGGAAGTCAAACACAAACTATTGTAAAGGAACTGGGAAACAATTATTTGACTATTTCACTAACTCTGCAATACATTTCAAAAAGCCCAAAAGACTACCGAAATCAGGGCAACATTTTTAAATTACTAAAAGCACTGACTAACCAACACATGTTCTCAAACTCATATATAATTAATGTAGCTAACAAGACGATGGAAAATATACGAACATTTTTTAAAGAAATATAAAAGAGCTAGAACCTACAATAGCCCAAAAACAAACATTCTGTGATTGGGGAAATACGATTTCAACACTCAAACCCAAGGGATATATCATGATTTTACAGCTGGTACCTGACCATTTGGATTCTAGAGAATGGCCCACAGGTATAACACCAATAATCTGTACCAAGGGCTCGTTTAAAAACAATAAGAGCCTCCAATGAATTGAACTTAGTGAGCGACAATGTACATCGAATGCCCAATTACCCATCGCTGGGGTATAGTGTGGATTGTTTGGGATAAGGATAAACGGTAGGGGAATGTTGTTCATACCAGCCTAATCACAACGTTGTTCCAGAACAACAAGGTGGCTTTGGTCACTGGGAAAGAGTAGAAGCCCCAGGCCAGGGGTCACTTTTCTAGTCTGAGTGACCTCCAGATGTATATGTGATGCATGAAGCACCAGTGCTTCTTTGTTTCCTTATGGCTACATTCCACTAAAAATATAAAGATAAGCTTTGAGAGGGCTGTGCATTTTACTTCTAGCAAGTCTTAGCATTTCCATACTCATATGATAGAAATGAGAGTCCTGGTTGGCTGAGGTATGCACCCAGGCTAGGCAGGAACCACCACTCTAATCAGAGTAAGCTAGATACAGAGCTCACCCTCTGGTAGCTTGGCACAGAGCAGTCAGGCTTATCTGTAAAGGCACTGTAGAAAGTATTTATGCAATACACACACAGTAACACAATGAAAACATCACAAAAAGATTCCACACAAGTTTGGAAAAATAGGAAATATTTAAGTAAGCAAAATGAGATAAAAACGACAAAAATCCAATAAGAAGTCGGATATTAATTTTTAAGGATTAAACCAAAAATAGTGCTTAGAAGACACTAGCGGTCAAAAAGATACTTGAGGACACAAGAAACCAGTGCAAATCCAAAGTTCAGGCTGACTGCGATAGAGGGCCGGCTGGCTACAGGAGCCATGCAGGGCCCACTGAGAAAGTACCTTGGATGAAGCAAAGTGTCGATGCTGAGGGCTCAATGCATCAATGCTTTCCACGCAGTCGGGTCACGGAGTATTGGTCGAGCTTTGCTGAAGTTAAGGCAATGTGTTGCTGTTAAGCCACGCAGAGTGTCTTCGTCAAGCTACGCAGGCTGTGGAACGCCTGGCATCGGGCAGCCGCTGCATCGGCGTCGAAGGGCGATGTGGTGGAATTTCTCATTAAGTTGGTTTTTGGTGAAAGCAGCTGCCAAACCCACGTCTGAGGTCCAAAACATGGCGGGGGCAACTCAGGGAAGGGTTGGACTCACATAACGCATAGTCCAGGAGCACCAGCAGTTTTACAGGAAGTCTTTAGTATCTCTGAGACTTGAGAAGAACAGGAGGCAAGCCAGCAAGCCCTTGGAGATCACTTGGATGGAAGGTGGAGTCCAGCTCTCCTTCCAGCAGCGTCAGAGAGCAGCATACAGCAGGGCAACACACAGAAACGCAGTCCTTCCAGAAAAGCAATCCAGCTGTGTCTTTAACCCCTTGCATGCTTGTGACAGAACCGTTCCGTCACAAGCCTCGGGTGAGCTGTGCTTGTGACGGAACGGTTCCGTCACGGCCCGTTCGCTGCGCCTGCGCTGAGCGTTCTATTGGGCCGGCGGGGCCGTGACGGAACCGTTCCATCACAAGCACAGCTCACCCGAGGCTCGTGACGGAGCGGTTCCGTCACGAGCACGGGAGCGCCGTGCGGCCGCCCCGCCCCCCTTAGCACTGAGGCGGAATAGCCACCGCAGTGAAGGGGTTAAGCAGCTCAGTAGTCCTTCTGACAGAAGTTCAGTTCAAGAATCAGAAGAGTCTGATTTGTGGGGGGTTAGAGACCCAGTACTTATACCCACAAGTGCCTTGAACATAGGGAGTCACTTCAAAAGAACTCTGAAGTGCACAAGGATCCCTTTTAGCTCAGTCATGTCTTCCAGGCTAACCCTGGGGAGAAAATCAGTGCTTTGTGTGAGGACAGGACACAGCCTATTCAGATGTAAGTGTGAGCTTTGTCTCCCCTTTCCTCCTGCCCAGGAAGACCCATCAGAATGCGGATAAGTGCTCAGAATGCAGATGACGCTCACCTTCATGTGTTTGTGGCTGTCTAGAGGGCATGCACACGGTGTAGCTTTTACCCAACCCAGATTGGAGACAGGCTGTCAGGCACAAAGAGCAGCATGTAAAGAGAAACATCCACTTTCTAATGGTGATATTTCTGAAATAGTAATGTTAAATGCAACTTCACCAGTAAGGAGTGTGAGAAGTTGGCCTGATATATGATGCTCACTAGTTCTAGTGATCACCTTGTATCAGTTCAAACAACCCTTATGGTGATTGGTTGTAAGTCAACCTTATAGACCAGCTATCCTAGTGGTAGCGTGGACAAAGCAGTCTTAGGCTAAACTCTTTTGGCATGTGAAGCCAGCTGTTTTACCACAATATAACCCCTTGAATACCAGATGAAAGGACACCACACAGGTTGTTATGAAAATAAACAGTCTATTTATTAATACCAACACCTCTGAACTATTTATGAGGTCAGAGGGCTAAGCACATGACAATCTCTTACGAAAATTACGATAAGTTGCACAAAATTACAATGGTGCCCTAGGGGCACGACAAACCATATACTAAGTAAGTGGAATGTGAAAGTCGATAATCGGAATGGAGCTGTCCAGAGGCTGTAGGATCGATGGGACCACGCTATACTAACTTCAGGTAAGTAATAGGAGGCCCACGGGACGCGTGTGCAGAGTGTGAACTCACACGCGAGATGCGTAACAACGTCTATGGACAGTACAGTTCAAAGAAAAGGTGAGTATGGACAATCCTGACTAGTTAGAACAACGACGACTGTGGAACTGGACACTAGGACAGTTAAACTACCCTTGAGCACCAAAATGCTCTCGTTACCTCACCCACGGGCTGCGGGTGCATAGGTGTTAAAGTGCGTCGGGTTCTCGCGTTGAAGTCTATGGAGCCTGAAAGAAAAGATGCTGCAGGCGACCAGGAGGAAGATGTCCGGTGCAATCCAAGGGTGGATTGGTGAAGAAGGAGACCTGAAAGCAGAGGGGACAATGTTCACAGTCACTAGCCAGTGACTGGAGTAGAACCAGGAAGGAACCAGATGTCGTCGTCGCGATCAGGTGAAGAGTGGACGCTTGACTCTGCAGCCACGTGGACCAGGAGGTGTCTTTGACAACCAGGATGGAGGCACGAGCTGTCCCACGCAGGCTCTCACTGTCGGCGGTGTTGGATCCGGGATTGGAGGCAACAGGCCTTGGCAAAGGCAACCCACGCGGTGAGTGAAGAAAGCGTCGGGTGCGGACTAGAAGAGTCCGGGGTTCCCCTCTTTTAGAAGGGAGCAAGGGCCAAACTGGAGCAACCAGATCAGCAGTGAAAATTCAAAGGTTCGTCGTCTGGGAGCCAGCCGGCAAGTGACCAGACAATGCATCGAGCAGCAGACAAGCAGAAGGGCCCCACGCAGATCTCTGGAGGGCTGAGCTTCGGTGCAGGAGCTGCTCGGGGTTGGGGCTTCTCAGTCCCCAAAGCACTTGCTCGAGTTTACCTCGGGAGTCGTGCTGGAAGCGAAGTGCAGATTAGTTCAAGATGGCCGGTCCCACGTGTCTCGTCGCACCCAAGGGTCTCAGCTTTGCTGTAGATGCAGGTTGAGGTCGGAGAGGTCTGGGAATCCGGGTCTCGTCGGGCTCTGAAGTCTGGATCCTTGAGGGAAGACAACAAAGTGAAGCCGCTGGACGCTTGATGGTGCCTGCTTGTGCAGGGTGGACACTCCTTGCCCACAAGGGAGATTCTTCAGTCTTCTGTGGAGCAGAACGTCGAAGGCCAAAGTTTCTTCTTCTTGAATAGTTCAGGATAATCTAATTTGGAATGGGACCAGCTCCTACCTTTATTCTCCTAAAGGGGGCTGCACTACTGACTAGGTCCCTCCCCTGGGTGGGACCAGGAAGGGGGGTGGTTACACCCCCTATCCTTTGTCCGGTCTCCCGCCAGAGCTGGGGCTGGGATGCCGGATGCCCCAGCAACTGGTTTGAACTGGTGTATGCACAGGGCACCTTGTGTGCCTCATGCATGTCTCATTCCTTTCAGGCCTCCCTACCTCAATACACAAAATCCTGTCTGGGGTGGTGCTAGCACCTCCCAAGGCAGGAAACCCTTTGTCCAAGCCATCCTCGTCTGTGGTGGCAGCATCCATTTTGTGATGCTGAGGCTCGAGTTAACTTTAACCGGGGTTCACAGTTACATACATGTCGTGCCCCTGTAGAAGGGTGGAATGCTACCCCCGTCGCCAGAATTGGCGAGGGGGTAGTATTCCAAATCGTATGACACCTTACTCGACATGTTTTCATAATGTTATACCAGAGTTAGTATTTAACCGTGAGGATTATAATGCACTTAAGAGTATATGGTATAGCGTTATCATGGAACAGCTATTAGGACTTGGTTCCGCAAGCTGCAAACGGGCTCAGCTCATGCCAGAGCACCATCTCACATAATTCCAAGCACTCTGCCTTCAGGATTGATAAGGCCTTCCATAGGAGTGACTGATAGGAATATATGTGTCCATTTTAGGGTTAGATATAGGTATACTACATCTATAGCAAAGGGTGTTTACACCACCTTGCCCCAGCTGTCATGCAGCCAGTTGTGTCAGATTTAGATGGCCAGCCAGGGGTGGCATAATACATGCTTCAGCCCCTGGTAGGCCCTGGGTACACCTATGCCCTGGGTACAGGGACTGATAAGGTGGCCCAGTACCAATTGGTAAATGCACCTAAAGTACATGGAGTCCATTTTAACAGAGAGAGCAGGAAGCCTGTGGTCCTGAATAGCAGGATCCGAGGCCAACTAAGTCAAAAACCAGCAAAACACCAGGCAAAAAGTTGGGGGTAACCATAGTCAGATATCCACCTTCCTACATACCCCCCCCCCCCCCAAACGAAAGGAGATAAGGCTATCCTTGACCAGGTAAGCCTATATTGCCTGAGTGGCCATATGAGGAGGTGCATGCACTGGCATGGTTACTCCCTATCTCATGGTCCACTAAGCAATCCCTCACCCTAAGGGTATCTGAGGGTCTCCACCATAGGGAATCTCTACCTGTGGTGTGTTTTGGCAAAGTAAACAGCTGGTGCTGGGATGGAGTACTGAAGTGAGGCTCCACTAATGTTGGGCTCAACTTCCTCCAATCACTATCCACCATATATGCCTTTCTTTCCAGGACTGAGTTGCTGTATGCTCTCAGGGTCAACCTCTGGCTACCTAAAGCTGGAGGCTGGGTCCCTCTGTTTGGCTTACTGGAGGGACAGGTCAGGTTTGGGGCCCTTAGGTCCCAGGTTTGGCTGTGCCCAACAGTGTCCATCTGTGGGAGGTCCCTAACTAATTTTAAGGGGGATCCCTCAGGAGTTTGGTTTATTTTCACTTGGCTAGGACTACTAGCTTAAGTGCCCTTAATCTGCTGATTGGGGAGTTCTTTTGGACAGGGGGCCCTTTGGGGTCCACCACTGGCCTCCCTGACCTCTACAGCCCTGGGCTGACTGAGGCAGGGTAGAGAGGGGCAGGTTACCTGCTCCAGACTGGGTCCCACCTTGGAAGGGTCCACTGACATCAGGGGCTCTGCCAGGCTAGGCCTGACTACCTCTGGGGCAGTTTCTTCACAAGGGGTAAGATCAGTTCCCTGAGGAGGCTGATCCTTTCCTAAAGTCTGGTGGGAGGGAGATTTCTCTTCCTCCTCAATGCTCTCTGTTTGAGTGGAGTGATCCATAGTTTCAGGCTTCACAACACTATTATCAGTCTGAGTTTGGGCTGTGGCCATCACAACCCCACCAACCTTTTCAGGAAGGGACTCAGTTTGGGTATGGGCTGTTACCATCACAGCCCTGCTAACCTTTTCAGGGAAGGAATCTATTTGGGATTGGGCTGAGCCTGGCACAGCCCTCCTAACCTGTTCAGGAAGATTTACCATTTTAGAATGGGTTTCTTGTTCTACCTCAGCCCAGGCTGAGATCTCTAAATCATTCCCCAGTAGGCAATCTACCGGCAAGTTTGATGACACTGCCACTCTCTTGGGGCCAGTGACACCTCACCAGCTGAGATTTACCACTGCCATGGGATGATTTTTCTGCACTCCATCAATGTTTGTCACCTGGTATGTGGCACCAGGTAAAAGTTGCCTTGAGGGGACTAGGTTCTCAGTCACCATGGTGATGCTAGCCCCTGTGTCTCTATAAGCCTCAACTTTCAGACCATTGATGAGGGGCTCCTGTCTGTATTTGCCCAAAGTGTTGGGACAATCAGTGAAGTTGGCAAACCCCATGCCAGTCTCACAGACAGGAGTATCTGAGTTAGGGGACCTGATTAGGCCAGAGTCCCCAGGAACTCCCAAAGTAAAAGCACCCAAATTCCTGGGGCCACTCCCACCACCTGGGGGATTACTACTAGTAGTAACAGGAGGCTTGGGAGTGTTACTTGGGGGTATGTTCTCCTTATTGTTGTTGGCCCTTGGGCAACTGCTGTCAGTTTTCCAATGGCCTACCTGTTTGCAGTTATAGCAATAAGGTTTCTTCTGGGTATTGGAAGGATTCTGGGACCCACCCCCCTCAGAGGATTTTTGGGGCCCTGATGTGGTTTGATCTGTAGATTTATTCCCACCCTTCTCTTGAGGCTTGGTTGATTCCTTCTTTTGGTCACCACCTTGGTTCTTGTTCTGCTGCTTGACCCTTGTCCTGACCCATCTGTCTGCCTTCTTTCCCAATTCTTGGGGAGAGGTCAGATCTGAGTCAATCAAGTGCTGATGCAACAACTGTTTCTGACAATTATTTAAGATTTGCTCTCTCATAATTAGATTATACAATCCTGTGTAATCAGTAACTTTACTTCCCAGTAACCAGCCCTCCAGAGCCTTAGTGGCACAATCAACAAAGTCAGTCCAATCTTGAGCCTGAGTTTTCTGGGTATCCCTGAACATCAACCTGTACTGTTCAGTGGTTAAGCCAAACCCATCAATCAGAGCAAGTTTCAAGACTTGGTAATCATTAGCATCCTCATCTCTAACAGCGAGGAGCTTGTCTCTACCTTTACCTTCAAAGGAGAGCTACAATATAGCTGCCCACTGACTCTGGGGTACCTGCTGTACTTTGCAGGCTCTCTCCAAAGCAGTCATCCACTTGTGGATATCATCCCCTGTCTTATAGGGGGGCACTATTTTACTCAGGTGTCTATTATCAAAACTCCTGTCTTTATCCTTAGGGATATTGCTGCCACCAGTGGGGACTACCCCACTCAACTGTTGCTCTCTAGCAAAGGCAAGCTTCTCTTTGGCAAGGGCAAGTTCTTCCCTCTGGATCCTCAGATTAGCCTGTCTCATCCTTGCTTCATGCTCTCTCCTCTGAGGGGAAGTCATTCTCCTCTGGGGAGAAGTCCTTCTCCTCTGAGCAGAGGCATGAGAGTGCACAGATGCATTGGAGTCCCTAGAATGAGATCTATCTCTTCTAACTCCAAGGTTAGGCCTGCTCAGGGTCAGTACTGGGGGTCCCCCAGATCCTTCCCTATGTAGGTCTAAGTTGGCCCTTGTAAGTCTGCTGACTAACTCAGGACCTTTGTCTGCCTCATCCACTGAGGTGTCTTCTTCTTCCTCCTCCTCCTCCTCTACATTCTCTGTTTCAGGGATGTCTGGATCTCCAAGAGTACCTTCTAAGGCTGGCATGCTCCTATCTGGATTAGAGGGGTCTGTGTTGGCAGCCCTTCTGGCATCATATGTCTCTAAGAGACCTAACAGAAAAGGAGTGGTAGGGTTAGAACCCTGTTTCAATTTCCTGGAGGTACACAATTGTCTCATCTCCTGGAAACTGGGAGCTGCATATCTGGAAAGGACATGTGGAGGGTCACTAACCACAAGGGGAGTCTATGAAGACTCTCCATGGGTAGACATGCTTCTAGTGAGGTGTAAGTGATGCACCTACCTACACTATGGGTTTTCCTACTGATCCCTTGCTAAGAGTTGTAGTCAGGGTGTGCTAGGCCCTTTCTACTACAACAGCTGGTTCAGTAGAACTCAGAGTATTTCTAAGCTTGTTATATGTACCTAGGTACCTTATGTGATCTTTCAAATGATATTTCAAGATTATATTTGGTAAAAACAACAGCAAGCTCAAATCCCAACCGCTGCACACCAATGTGAGAAGTTGGCCTGAAATATGATGCTCACTAGTTCTAGTGATCACCTTGTATCAGTCCAAACAACCCTTATGGTGATTGGTTGTAAGTCAACCTTATAGACCAGCTATCCTAATGGTAGCATGGACAAAGCAGTCTTAGGCTAAACTCTTTTGGCATGTGAAGCCAGCTGTTTTACCACACTATAACCCCTTGAATACCAGATGAAAGGCTGTTATGAAAATAAACAGTCTATTTATTAATAACAACACCTCTGAACTCTTTATGAGGGCAGAGGGCTAAGCACATGACAATCTCTTACGAAAAATACGATAAGTTGCACAAAATTACAATGGTGCCCTAGGGGCACGACAAACCATATACTAAGTAAGTGGAATGTGAAAGTCGATAATCGGAATGGAGCTGTCCAGAGGCTGTAGGATCGATGGGACCATGCTATACTAACTTCAGGTAAGTAATAGGAGGCCCACAGGACGCGTGTGCAGAGTGTGAACTCACACACGAGATGCATAACAACGTCTATAGACAGTACAGTTCAAAGAAAAGGTGAGTACGGACAATCCTGACTAGTTAGAACAACAACGACTGTGGAACTGGACACTAGGACAGTTAAACTACCCTTGAGCACCAAAATGCTCTCGTTACCTCACCCACGGGCTGCGGGTGCATAGGTGTCAAAGTGCGTCGGGTTCTCGCGTTGAAGTCTATGGAGCCTGAAAGAAAAGATGCTGCAGGCGACCAGGAGGAAGATGTCCGGTGCAATCCAAGGGTGGATTGGTGAAGAAGGAGACCTGAAAGCAGAGGGGACAATGTTCACAGTCACTAGCCAGTGACTGGAGTGGAACCAGGAAGGAACCAGATGTCGTCGTCGCGATCAGGTGAAGAGTGGACGCTTGACTCTGCAGCCACGTGGACCAGGAGGTGTCTTCGACAACCAGGATGGAGGCACGAGCTGTCCCACGCAGGCTCTCACTGTCGGCGGTGTTGGATCCGGGATTGGAGGCAACAGGCCTTGGCAAAGGCAACCCACGCGGTGAGTGAAGAAAGCGTCTGGTGCGGACTAGAAGAGTCCGGGGTTCTCCTCTTTTGGAAGGGAGCAAGGGCCAATCTGGAGCAACCAGATCAGCAGTGAAAATTCAAAGGTTCGTCGTCTGGGAGGTCACTAGCCAGCCGGCAAGTGACCAGACAACGCGTCGAGCAGCAGACAAGCAGAAGGGCCCCACGCAGATCTCGTGGAGGCTGGAGGGCTGAGCTTCGGTGCAGGAGCTGCTCGGGGTTGGGGCTTCTCAGTCTCCAAAGCACTTGGTCGAGTTTACCTCGGGAGTCGTGCTGGAAGCGAAGTGCAGATTCGTTCAAGATGGCCGGTCCCACGTGTCTCATCGCACCCACGGGTCTCAGCTTTGCTGTAGATGCAGGTTGAGGTCGGAGAGGTCTGGGAATCCGGGTCTCGTCGGGCTCTGAAGTCTGGATCCTCGAGGGAAGATGACAAAGTGAAGCCGCTGGACGCTTGATGGTGCCTGCTTGTGCAGGGTGGACACTCCTTGCCCACAAGGGAGATTCTTCAGTCTTCTGTGGAGCAGAACGTCGAAGGCCAGAGTTTCTTCATCTTGAATAGTTCAGGATAATCTAATTTGGAATGGGACCAGCTCCTACCTTTATTCTCCTAAAGGGGGCTGCACTACTGACTAGGTCCCTCCCCTGGGTGGGACCAGGAAGGGGGGTGGTTACACCCCCTATCCTTTGTCCGGTTTCCCGCCAGAGCTGGGGCTGGGATGCCGGATGCACCAGCAACTGGTTTGAACCGGTGTATGCACAGGGTACCTTATGTGCCCCAGGCATGTCTCATTCCTTTCAGGCCTCCCTACCTCAATACACAAAATCCTGTCTGGGGTGGTGCTAGCACCTCCCAAGGCAGGAAACCCTTTGTCCAAGCCATCCTCGCTGGAAGGACTCCCAGCAGCAGGAGGTCAGACTTGTGTCTGTGGTGGCAGCATCCATTTTGTGATGCTGAGGCTTGAGTTAACTTTAACCGGGGTTCACAGTTACATACATGTCGTGCCCCTCTAGAAGGGTGGAATGCTACCCCCATCGCCAGAATTGGCGAGGGGGTAGTATTCCAAATCGTATGACACCTTACTCGACATGTTTTGATAATGTTATACCAGAGTTAGCATTTAACCGCGAGGATTATAATGCACTTAAGAGTATATGGTATAACGTTATCATGGAACAGCTATTAGGACTTGGTTCCGCAAGCTGCAAACGGGCCCAGCTCATGCCAGAGCACAATCTCACATAATTCCAAGCACTCTGCCTTCAGGATTGATAAGGCCTTCGTAGGAGTGACTGATAGGAATATATGTGTCCATTTTAGGGATGGATATAGGTATACTATATCTATAGCAAAGGGTGTTTACACTACCTTGCCCCAGCTGTCATGCAGCCAGTTGTGTCAGATTTAGATGGCCAGCCAGGGGTGGCATAATACATGCTTCAGCCCCTGGTAGGCCCTGGGTACACCTATGCCCTGGGTACAGGGACTGATAAGGTGGCCCAGTACCAATTGGTAAATGCACCTAAAGTACATGGAGTCCATTTTAACAGAGAGAGCAGGAAGCCTGGGGTCCTGAATAGCAGGATCCCAGGCCAACTAAGTCAAAAACCAGCAAAACACCAGGCAAAAAGTTGGGGGTAACCATAGTCAGATATCCACCTTCGTACAAGGAGGATTTGTCATTACCATTCCAAACATGTCAATTATAAAAAGCTACTTTTCTCTGATCAGGAATGACACTTTAAAAGTTTATTAAGGAATTCCTAATGCTGGCCTAAGAGAGGGGTAGGCCTCACAGTATTGAAAAACTATAAGTGCTGTTTGTCACTGCCAAGATATGCAAAACATAAGGGTACATGTCCTACCTTTTACTTACACAGTAACCCGCTCTTAAGGTTACTTAGGGCCTACCTTAGGAGTGTAATATGTAATAAAATGGGGGTTTAAGGCTTGGCAAGTAGTGTTAAATACCAATTTGAAGTGGCAATAAACTGCACACACCTTCACTGCAGTGGCAGGCCTGAGAAAGGTGTGAAAGGCTACTTCCGTGGATGGCCCACTCAGTGCTGCAGCCCACTAGCAGCATTTGAAGTACAGACCCTGGGTATATGGTATGCCACTTTACAAGGGACTTGCCCATATAACAGTTATGCCAATCAAGTATACACCAATGTCACCATGTTTAGCGGAGAGGCACATGCACTTTAGCACTGGTTAGTAGTGGTAAAGTGCTCAGAGTTCTAAGGCAAACAAAAAGAATCAGCAAAAATGAGGGGCAATAGGAAAAAAGTTGGGGGAAAGACCACTCTAAGGAGGATGGGTCTAACATATCGTACATCGGGTCAGTCGATGGAGCAATCCCTATGCCTAGGGATGGCACTGACCTCTTAGTCCACTGGCAAGGGAATTGTGATTTGAGCCACGCCACCTGGAAATGGGAGGTAGAAATGTTAAAGACCAGGGTTTCGGCCGTATTGATCTTCAATCTGGATTCCTTTCTGCATTTCTCCAATTTCTCTATTAATGCTGGGATGGAGTGTATCAAGTTGGAAACAGAAATCAGGAAATCATCAGTGTACATTGTAAGGATGTGCACCTCATTTCCCACCATAATCCCCAAAGACATCCTGGTTCTCCCATACTCTGGCTGCCAATGCTTCCAAGGTCAGATCAAACAAGAGCGGAGAGGAAGTAGCTTTGCCTGCTACCCCTCAAAATCTAAATCGGAGGAGACATGCTTCCATTAAGTCTGACTGGAGCAGTTGTACCCCCGATTTATACTCCAATCCGGAACCTCCCCCAGAATCTCAATTACTTCAATAGGAACCCGCCAGTTCATGCGATCAAACACCTTTTCTGTTTCTAGTGACAACAGCAGGTTTCTTCTAACATGATCAAGTATGTGCGTTATCCATGTTCATTATCTTTTCTTTTTGGAGACAAAGCCAAACTGATCCTGGTCTATCATTCCTGGGAGAACTGTTTTTAGGGGAGAAGCCAAGTTCCCCATAAATAAATTTGCTTGAATATTTAAGAAAGGTATTGTTCTTTAGAATAGCACAGTCCAGTCTTTGCTCATTTTAAAGAAAACTCAGTGTGGAGTTTGATGAGGTCCCAGTCTCAGAGAATGTACACTAGAGTTGCATCTGTAAGGGATCAAGGTGGTGTGCCCAATATGATATTCCCTGATGTAATGGGGTATTTAAAACTGTCAGTTATATCGGCCATCTCCCGACACACTCAACATCCCTTCCCCTGATCTACCCCGCTCTTTGTGAGAGCTCATGCACTGTCTCTGTAACAATAACTGTTGCTGAGGTACACTTCAGGTCTACTTTGCAGTAGCTCTGCCCCCTCCTCTCAGTTGGTCAATAACTGCCTGTATCCCTTTGTCCATGTTCTTCAAATTTGGCATAGCGCCTCTTCTCTTTCTGGAGATTTATTTTCATCTACGTGGCTGCGGATTCGGTAAGCAATCATTTCTGGGAGTCTAAGTTTCCACCTCCACTTCTTGTAGTACTTAATTGGAGAATATATTTTGCTACAGGTAGGAACTGTCATATATTCAGGCACATAATTACAAAAAAGATGTGGAACGGGCGTTCCCAACAGCAGTCAATGTAGGTCTTGCAAATTTGATCTATTACCACTCAGAATGTACTTCTCTATTGCAAGATTATGGCTGGCAGATCCTGGAGGAGGTGAAGCACAACTCCATCAGTCAGGCATTCTGTATGCTGCTGACATTCTTTATTTTTGTTGGAAATAGTGGACCCTGGTCAGAATGCTCTGTGATTTGTTGCTTTCTGTCCAAGGTCTCAGCATCCAGTAGGTCCTGTCCAATGTGATGGATTCCTAGTCTCCTGTCTTGAGAAAGGCCCTGACCATCCTTTTGATATAGTTTTCAATGTCTCCACCTTCCTCTCCAATTGCTACAGCCACACTGCTAATGTTTTTCTACTGAGAGATTCTTGAGGTCTTTAACATATTCCTGAAGGCACCACATGTTTTTGTACCATTAGGACTTCTTGCCTCATCTCTTCAAGAGAGCATATGAGAGAACTCACCCAGGTAGTTCACATCTTTTTAGGTCCAGTATTTCCTATTGCAATTCCCCTCCAAGAGAAGAAAAATCATGATGCAAACCCTTAAACAGGTCCTCCAAGAATTGTTTCATGATGTGTGTGTGGAAGTCCTGGACACACAGAGTTGCTCTTTCAGCTGATAGATCATCTGGTTTGCTCTTACCTAGTCTTGTACTATGATGGCTTTGTGAATATTTCTTTCACGCACAGTTCCCTCTTCGCTCTGGTGGCAGCCATATTGTACATAGGGACATGCCTTCCCTGTATACAGTAAATGGGCCTCCAGAGCAACTCCTTTGGCACTATCTGCTGCATGCTCATGTCTATCTCAGGAAAATAAATATGCACAGCTTATTGTTGCTCTGACTGTTATCAATGTATGTTAGTGCTACAGTTTCAGGCACCAGGGTGGACATACTTTGTCTGCATCCCCACTCCTCCATTCTACTCATAGTCCCAGTCTACGAGCCCAATTTTGTTTGCCATGAATGGAGGGCTGATGCCTTTCCCACAGAGTAAAGAGTTTTGCAAGTCTTAAAATCCTTGTTGTGCAAATACCTGCAGTATGTTGGCAAGTCCCAGAGCGGCTGAAGCCTCCTTGATCTGCACATGGAATGGGCCCCTTCACCGATCCCCCTGCGTCCTCTCCGGCTGAGCACCTCGTCTCCTCTTGTGGGAGGGCAATTAAGTGTTGGCTTCTCGGAACACTGCTGGAGTAGGTAACCTGATCCTGTCCAGCCAACCCCAACTGCCATGGCCACACTCAAGCTTCTGCCAGGTGGCGTGCAAGTTGGTCCCACCACTCTTGTGCTGGAGGAATCTGTAGCAGGTGGGTACTTTCACTGGTTCTACATTCTTAAACTGCAGGGTACAGGCGCCTCGGTGTAATAGCCCCTCACTGTCTTAACAAGTGGCCAGTTCTTCCCTTGTCGGCAGGGAGGTAGATCAATGGAGAGTCGGGATTGTGTGATGGGCACCTCTAAGGGTCCCAGTGGAGGCCAAGGATATGGAATCTCACAGAGTGACCTTCCTCTGGAGTTCAGGGCCTTTGGCGCTTGGCACCACTCAACCTGTGGCAGTCAGTGGTGTGTGATGCTGCACTTAGGGCTCAGCCAGGCACGGGGGAGATGGTACTCTGCCTAGTCTCCAGCTCTATGGGTCTTCCCACTCAATACTGCTATTGGAACAATAGAGGTACCAAAGCGGCCCCCTCCACAGAAGCAGAGAGTTGATGGTAGCGGCGCCCAAGGCTATGCATCTCACTGCAGTTAATGATTTGGATGAGGCTTTCCTAAAAGCGCAGTTTCATGCTCATATCGGGGACCCCAAGGATCCCAGTAGTGCCACCCAAGTCCCGACTCTAAGACTGCCCTGTCTCGGCATGGCCGGGAGGTTCGGATCCCAGATCAACAGTAGCCTGTCGCAGCCACCAGCTTAGGGCCACGTTTTCTACTGGGCTTCGTTCCAGGACCCTATTCACTGTTCCATGCCTGAGATAACTATCTACAGAGGACAGAAGACACAATAACCCGTTCTGGGTCTGCTGTGCCATGAATGGAGACAGATTCAGGCCAGCCAGAGCAGTGTAGTAAATAAGCATGTCATACCACGCCGCCAACTTGGCCCCTCCCCATGTGAGATCCATTGGGCTCACCAAGGGTGTGTAAGTTTATAAAAAAATATCGGCTTGGTCATGAGATGGGATGCTTCATAAATCTACTTGTCCTGTTAAAAAACAATCCACTTTAGTGGCATGTAGTGATGTTACACATTCTTGTTATATCAAAGCCCTGGTAATAGCACCGCCGTATATGCCAAGACTCATTGTAACAGGGTTTGTATTCCACCAATGCCCTGGTTTTGCCACCTTTCTGCCAATTTACACACTAAAGCGGGAAGCCGCAAGAAGTGGTAGTTTCATGGTTGCAATATCTGTGCACACCTACAAACTTGCATATTTGAGGGGTTTTGCAAACTCCTCTGTAATCCCTTCCCACCCTGGGAAAGGTTGGAAATGTATTCCTGACAAGGGCAAAAGCAAAAATGTATTTGTGACGTGTACCTACGGATTGGTGTCACTACAACGCATGCTTTTACCACGCATGCCTTTACAACGCGGTTTTTACCACGCAGTCCATTACAACGCATAATGCTTTTAGGCGCTGGATAGTGAATTATTTAATTTACTATTCCAACTCCAGTCCCCGTGGATAGCAGGGAAGGTGTTGGATAGTATATTAAATACATTCCCTATCCTAGAGCGCCCCCCAGCGCATTGCGTTGTAATGGTTTGCGTGGTAAAAGTTGCGATGTAATGGTAGTGCGTTGTAAAAAATTCGTTGTAACCGTGCTACACCATAGATACACATGCTCTGAGTGCTCCTGCCCTCTAGTATTGGGCTCGGACGTGTCTAACTTGTTTTTCTTCAAAGTTGTCTTTGAGTCACAAGGTCTAGTAACTTCTCTTACGACTGATAATGCGCATGAGCATCAAACAATCTCTAATACCACCAGTGTCTTGATTCTTGTTTCTGGATTTAAGCCAGATGTCCAGCAGCATCTAATCAACTAGCCCTTTGACAGTGAACACCTCTTTGAGCCTTAAGTTGATCAGATGTGCTCGGAAAATTAAAACAGAAAAAAAGACATGGACATAGCCAAAGCAATGGGAGATCTCCAGTCTCCATCGGTACAGGTGACCTTTCATGGCTCACAATTCCGTAGCGACACCAAAACCATCTCCCCAGAGGCCTTCATCTCCTACCAGAGGCAAAAGCCACAAACTTCCTGGGGTTATTCCAGGGACGCATATAGGAGAAATAATTCCAAGGGCAGGGGTAGAGGTGGAGCATTAAGGGAGCTGCCCCCTTCAAGCAGTGACTTCCTCTCCCTTCCCTCCAATCACATAACACCTGTCGGGAAACGCCTGCAGGGGTTCCTCGCGCAATGGAAAAACATCACCTCAGGCCAATGGGTTCTGTCCACTGTAGAGCATGGTTACTGCCTGGATCTTACTGCACCACCACCAAACATCTCCAATAGCACACACTCCCTTTCACCAGCGCCTCCTCCAAGACGTAGACCCCATTTGCTCAAGGGGGACATAGAGCCTGTGCCGCCAGAGCAACACTGCAAAGGAGTGTACTCCTGGTACTTTCTAATCCCCAAGAAAGTTGTGTCTCTCTCTAGTCCTCAGGCCCCTCAACATGTATACCCTGTTGGAGCATTTCTACATGGTCAGGCACCAGGATGTCATTCCACTATTGCAGCAAGGCAACTTCATGTCCGCCCTTGATCTGAAGGATGGCTATTTTCATATCCCGATCCACCCTGCACATCGCCGGTGCTTCTGGTAGGTGGACAGCACTTTCATTTCAAAGCTCTGCCCTTCAGGGTAACTACGACTCCCAGAGTCTTTACTAAATGTCTTGCAGTGGTAGTCGCTCATCTCTGGAGGGGCAGCGTCCATGTGTTCCCACACCTTGACGACTGGCTGCTCAAGACTGCATGCAAACAGCAGTGCTAAGCCCACACTTAGATCACTTTAGATCTCCTCCATGATCTAGGTTTCACCATCTTCATGGACAAATTCCACCTCCAATCCCAACAAATACAGCTCTTCCCAGGAGCAATTCTAAACTCAGTCACCAGGAAAGCTTATCCCAGCCCCGCACAGGTCGAAGTCTTTCAGCTCCTACTGCCTCTTTTTCAGCCAAATTGTCAGCTAACAGGAAGAACGTTAATGTGCCTCCACGGCATAATGACCTCCTGCATCACCATCATTCCTCACAATCGATTACACATACATCCACTGGCAGCACAATGGCCTATGGGAGGATCTAGTGTTGATTTGGGCCAGCACCTTTCACTCTCTGCAGTGGTGGACCAGCAACAATCTGTTGCAGGGTATGCCTTTTTTAGACCCAGTCCCCCATGTGACGATCCCCATGGACACCTCTTTCACTGGCCCTGTTGCACATTTGCAGGACATGACTCTCCAGGGACTTTGGCCACCCTTTCAACAAATTTTCCACATCAACTATCTGCAGTTATTGGCTGTCCAATTGGCTCTGAAGGCTTTCTCAATGCCTTGAACATAACAAAACCGTACTGATAAAAACAGACGTGATTGCAATGTATTCCTTTTGAAAACAGGGGAGCACTCACTCTCCCCAGCTCTTGCATTTAGTGCAATCATTTCGCTTTGGGCAATCTGCCACAGAATGCATCTGCTAGCGGACTAACTTCCGTCGAGCAGACAACGGCTTTGCAGACCTGCTCGGAAGGATGCAGCAACAAGTCTACGAGTGGAAACTTCACCCAAAATTCCTTCTTCGGTACTTCCGATGTTGGGAATTTCTTGACCTAGATCTGTTCACAACTGCTGAAAGCACCAAATGCTCAAGTTCACCTCCAGGTTTTTACACTCCCAGTCCATTGGCTATGTTCTATACATCAACTGGTCAGGGATATTTGCCTACACTTTTCCACCTCTCCCACATCTTCCATAGGTGATTCTCAGGCTACAGCAGACATCTCTCAACCTAGTCTTGGTAGCTCCTATGTGGGCCAGGCAGCCGTGGTTCACAACCGTCCTCAAGTTGCCCATAGTCCCTCACAAGGCACTCCTCAATACACCAGACCTTCTAACTTAACACCAGAGTAGTCAGGCATCCTAACTCCTGGCAGCTCAACCTAATAATCTGGCTCCTGAGGTCCTAGAGTTTGGGCACCTCAATTTACCAGATGACTGCATGTCCATCCTCAAAGAGGCTTGCTGCCCCACTAACCAAGCCTGCTATTTGGCTAAGTGGAAAAGTTTTGACCACTTTTGCCTCTCCAGATACATAGATCCACTAAAGCACGTAGTTCAATAAATTGCCTGCTACCTACTTCTCAGCTACCCACTTCACTTACAACACCCAGGCCTGGCCTACACTTCCATTCGCTTACAATTGGCAGTGGTAGCAACATACATACAGAACAGGGAACACTATACATCAATATTCAGAGTCCCAGTCATTAAAGCCATTATGTAAGGAATTAAGAGGGTCTATCTCCCCCAACGGTTACCCCCAGCCCCCTCCTGAAACCGTAATATAGTCCTCACTAGGCTCAAGGGACTCACTTTTAAACCCCGCCACACTTTTAAACCCCTCCAGTTTTTGTCATGATAGGTTGCTTTTTTAGTCACAATTACTTCCCTCAGACGGTTGAGTGAGATTCATGTTCTGCCGCCGTAAGAATCTATTTTCAAAGCACACACTAACAAGAGAGTCCTTAGGACTAACCCAAAGTTTCTGCCTAAGGTGGTCTCTCCTTTCCACCTCAACCAAACAATAGAACTCACTGCATTCTTTACACATCCAGATTCAGTAGCAGAAAGAGCTATCCACACACTAGACATACAGAGGGCACACGTACTATAGTGATAGGGTTAACGTTTTTCCACAAAACTCCACAACTTTTTCTACATTAAGCAATACAAAGGCACTGCCATTCCCAAAGCAGGGATAGCTCCCTGGCTAGTCACGTGCATTCAAACTTGCTAAGACCAAAAGACAGCTTCATGCTCCACCGAGGCCGCATTCTACCCGTAAAAGAGCAGCCTCCATCCCCTTTTTGGGTAATATCTCAAGTAAGGCAGCTACTTGGTCCCCTCCATAAACTTTCACTAAGCACTACTGTGTGGATGTCCTGGCATGCCAACAAGCTTTGAGGAGCTAAGCTGTACTACGTACACTTTTTCAATCTTTTGCAACATCATCTGGCAAGCCGACGAGAACTGATTTACATTCTATGCATAGCACGTGTAGCTGCAGCTACATATGCCACAAATTGAAAATGTTACACTATAAGCATCTGTTTGTGGCATGCAGTGCTATGGATTCACATGGGCCCACCCTCCTCCCAGGAAGCAGTCAGCTGCTGCAGATGCCTTTTTTCTTGCATGGTCATCTTCCTGCAGTTTTTGTGCTCCATCTCCATCTTCGCCCATCATGCAGGAAAACAATCTAATAATGAAGCTGACACCCATGTACATTACCAGTCATAGGAGGACTCACTATACCTCATGACTCGAAAGACAACTTTGACGAAAAACAAGTTGTACACATACAAGCCCAGCAATAGATGGCAGGGGTATGCAGTGCATGTGCATCTACAGCACTACATGCCACAAACTGATGCTTACAGGGCAAGTAACATTTTCATTTCCAGGATGGGTTGCAGGTAAAGTGAACTTGAAAACATCCAGCATATGTTTACATGAGGAATACATACACATCCTTATATGCTCATGCCAAAATGCAGTTACAAAGTTTTTCTAGTAGTAGTTTCCAGACCTACTTCTGTACTTTCTTGTGAATTCATGAAAGTCGTAAATATGCGGTAAAGCAAGGACATATACCACGGGTGCACTTTTGTGACTTTCTTTAATAATTGGTCCCCTAATTACACCTGACATTAATTAAGGTATTTTGTTTTTATTAAATACATATAGGTGATGGTAATGTGAACTGGCACTCAAAGGGTTTGTGCTGCATGTGGTTGGGCGTACTTATCCGAAGGACAAAATAAACATTAAAACTTGTTGTCCTTGACCCTACACCATATGTCCTGGGCTTCGGTCAATAGCAATTCCACACCCCTATGTCATTTACCTCCCTATATCCCAATGTCTGACTCAGTCTATTTTTAGGTCGAGCCTGTCCCATTCCGCAGGAATGGATAGGATCGAATTCATGTCGGCAAAATCCTCTTCAAACTAAGGGGTTTCAGCCCGGCGTTTTCTTGCAGTTCACGTGAACATGCACGAGCATTCACGGCCAGGGCTTCTCCTCCCCTAGCAGCACTCCTCCCACACCAGCAACTCCCCCCTCCCACACCAGCACCTCCCCTCTCTCTCCCCGCAAACACAGCCTTGCCGTAGCAGCACTCCTCCCACACCAGCACCTCCCCCCGCCCACACCAGCACCTCCCCTCTCTCTCCCCGCAAACACAGCCTTCCTTTCATTTCTCCTCCCCCTCCCCAGCCAGCTTCCCCCAGGCCGTGTTCCCTCAGATATGCTATTGCATATCGTTTGCTACCTCTTGTATTTTGTTGCTCTTGATACTTGCACAACTGTCACTATTGTCTCATGTAACGTAACGTTTGCTTTTGTAACATGCTCACTTGTAATTTTGGCTTCATGTATCTAAAAACGCCTCCCTCGCGCTCCTTTCTCCCTCTCTCCCGCTGCCTAGTCCTCCCACCCCCTCCCTCTCCAGCGCGCGCTCCACTCGCATCTGCCTGCTGCTCCCCCGCCCACCCCCCCCCACTCCCCCAACCAGCAATGCCGAGAAGCTTGTTTCCTCTAAGAACATATCGTTTGCTACCTCCAGGCCGTGTTCCCTCAGATATGCTATTGCATATCGTTTGCTACCTCTTGTATTTTGTTGCTCTTGATACTTGCACAACTGTTACTATTGTCTCATGTAACGTAACGTTTGCTTTTGTAACATGCTCACTTGTAATTTTGGCTTTATGTATCTAAAAACGCCTCCCTCGCGCTCCTTTCTCCCTCTCTCACACACAGCAACGCCACTCACACACGCAACACAACTCATCCACGCAACCCCACTCATCAACGCAACCCCACTCATCGACGCAACGCCACTCACACACGCAACGCCACTCACACACGCAACGCCACTCAAACACGCAACGCCACTCACACACGCAACGCCACTCACACACGCAATGCCACTCACACACGCAACGCCACTCACACACACAACGCCACTCACACACGCAACGCCACTCACATGCAACGCCACTCACACGCAACGCCACTCACACACGCAACGCCACTCACACACGCAACGCCACTCACAAACGCAACGCCACTCACACACGCAACACCACTCACACATGCAACGCAACTCACACACGCAACGCCACTCACACACGCAACGCAACTCACACATGGAACGCCACTCACACACGCAACGCCACTCACACACGCAACTCATCCACGCAACCCCACTCATCGACGCAACGCCACTCACACACGCAACGCCACTCACACACGCAACGCCACTCACACACGCAACGCCACTCACACATGCAACGCCACTCACACACGCAACGCCACTCACACACGCAATGCCACTCACACACGCAACGCCACTCACCCACACAACGCCACTCACAAACGCAACGCCACTCACACACGCAACGCCACTCACCCACGCAACGTAACTCACCCACGCAACCCCACTCACCCACGCAACCCCACTCACCCACGCAACCCCACTCACCCACGCAACCCCACTCACCCACGCAACGCCACTCACACACGCAACGCCACTCACACACGCAACGCCACTCACACACGCAACGCCACTCACACACGCAACACCACTCACACACAACGCCACTCACACACGCAACGCCACTCACACACGCAACGCCACTCACACACGCAACTCATCCACACAACCCCACTCATCCACGCAACCCCACTCATCCACGCAACGCCACTCACACACGCAACGCCACTCACACACGCAACGCCACTCACACACGCAACGCCACTCACAAACGCAACGCCACTCACACATGCAACGCCACTCACACACGCAACGCCACTCACACACGCAACGCAACTCACACACGCAACGCCACTCACACACGCAACGCCACTCACACACGCAACGCCACTCACACACGCAACGCCACTCACACGCAACACCACTCACACACACAATGCCACTCACACACGCAACGCCACTCACACACGCAACGCCACTCACACACGCAACGCCACTCACCCACGCAACGCAACTCACCCACGCAACCCCACTTACCCACGCAACCCCATTCACCCACGCAACGCCACTCACACACGCAACGGCACTCACACACGCAACGCCACTCACACACGCAACGACACTCACACACGCAACGCCACTCACACACGCAACGCCACTCATCATATTGTGCTGCAAAACTAAATACTTATAAGGTCCAACAAGCGAGACCTATTGGCAATGCCAATGATTGTGAGTGCAGATTGTGGGTGCAGATTGTGGGTGCAGATTGTGGGTGCAGATTGTGGGTGCAGATTGTGGGTGCAGATTCAGAGTGCAGATTCAGAGTGCAGATTCAGAGCGCAGATTCAGAGCGCAGATTCAGAGTGCAGATTCAGGGTGCAGATTCAGAGTGCAGATTCAGAGTGCAGATTCAGAGTGCAGATTCAGAGTGCAGATTCAGAGTGCAGATTCAGAGTGCAGATTGTGGGTGCAGATTGTGGGTGCAGATTGTGGGTGCAGATTCAGAGTGCGGATTGTGGGTGCGGATTGTGGGTGCGGATTGTGGGTGCAGATTGTGGGTGCAGATTGTGGGTGCAGATTGTGGGTGCAGATTGTGGGTGCAGATTCAGAGTGCAGATTCAGAGTGCAGATTCAGAGTGCAGATTCAGGGTGCAGATTCAGGGTGCAGATTCAGGGTGCAGATTGTGGGTGCAGATTGTGGGTGCAGATTGTGGGTGCAGATTGTGGGTGCAGATTCAGAGTGCAGATTCAGAGTGCAGATTCAGAGTGCAGATTCAGAGTGTAGATTGTGGGTGCAGATTGTGGGTGCAGATTGTGGGTGCAGATTCAGAGTGCGGATTGTGGGTGCGGATTGTGGGTGCAGATTGTGGGTGCAGATTGTGGGTGCAGATTGTGGGTGCAGATTCAGAGTGTAAATGTAAATGTAAATGTAGTTGAGCTTATATAGCGCACAGCTACCCGCAGTGGGTTTCCCGGCGCTTGCTTAGGGAACCCTTCCTGGTATTCCCCTGTGAGATAGCAGGGTATCCACAAGGTGAAAGTCAGGCATCCCGCCGCGAGGGGCCGTTGTGGAGATTAAGCAAGCTATTGCCCAGAGTCGCAGAGTGTGAACCCGTGAGTCGAGGAGGCACCGGGGCGAGAATTATCGAGTCCGTGGAATTTTTAGCCCAAGACCCGCCGAGGCGGGGAATTGAACCCTGGTCCAGGACTGATCTCAGCTTCCGGGTCTGCTGCCTCTAACCCCTGAGCCACACTACTCGCAGATTCAGGGTGCAGATTCAGGGTGCAGATTGTGGGTGCAGATTCAGAGTGCAGATTCAGAGTGCAGATTGTGGGTGCAGATTGTGGGTGCAGATTGTGGGTGCAGATTCAGAGTGCAGATTCAGAGTGCAGATTCAGAGTGCAGATTCAGAGTGCAGATTGTGGGTGCAGATTGTGGGTGCAGATTGTGGGTGCAGATTGTGGGTGCAGATTGTGGGTGCAGATTGTGGGTGCAGAGTGTGGGTGCAGATTGTGGGTGCAGATTGTGGGTGCAGATTGTGGGTGCAGATTCAGAGTGCAGATTCAGAGTGCAGATTCAGAGTGCAGATTGTGGGTGCAGAGTGTGGGTGCAGATTGTGGGTGCAGATTGTGGGTGCAGATTGTGGGTGCAGATTCAGAGTGCAGATTCAGAGTGCAGATTCAGAGTGCAGATTGTGGGTGCAGATTGTGGGTGCCGATTGTGGGTGCAGATTGTGGGTGCAGATTGTGGGTGCAGATTCAGAGTGCAGATTGTGGGTGCAGATTGTGGGTGCAGATTGTGGGTGCAGATTCAGAGTGCAGATTCAGAGTGCAGATTCAGGGTGCAGATTCAGAGTGCGGATTGTGGGTGCAGATTGTGGGTGCAGATTGTGGGTGCAGATTGTGGGTGCAGATTCAGGGTGCAGATTCAGGGTGCAGATTCAGGGTGCAGATTCAGGGTGCAGATTGTGGGTGCAGATTGTGGGTGCAGATTGTGGGTGCAGAGTGTGGGTGCAGAGTGTAGGTGCAGATTCAGAGTGCAGATTCAGAGTGCAGATTCAGAGTGCAGATTGTGGGTGCAGATTGTGGGTGCAGATTGTGGGTGCCGATTGTGGGTGCAGATTGTGGGTGCAGATTGTGGGTGCAGATTGTGGGTGCAGATTCAGAGTGCAGATTGTGGTTGCAGATTGTGGGTGCAGATTGTGGGTGCAGATTGTGGGTGCAGATTCAGAGTGCAGATTGTGGGTGCAGATTGTGGGTGCAGATTGTGGGTGCAGATTGTGGGTGCAGATTCAGAGTGCAGATTCAGAGTGCAGATTCAGAGTGCAGATTCAGAGTGCGGATTGTGGGTGCAGATTGTGGGTGCAGATTGTGGGTGCAGATTCAGAGTGCAGATTCAGGGTGCAGATTCAGGGTGCAGATTGTGGGTGCAGATTGTGGGTGCAGATTGTGGGTGCAGATTGTGGGTGCAGATTCAGAGTGCAGATTCAGAGTGCAGATTCAGAGTGCAGATTCAGAGTGCAGATTCAGAGAAAACTCAGCAGCACCACCACCACCACAGCATCAATCTGTGCAACCATTCAACAACAACTGGTTCAATTATGTTCTCTCAATGTTTCAAGCTTTATTACAAATGTCACAAAAAGATGTTATTTCACTTCTGTTCTTGGATTTTCATCACAATAAAATACACTGAACATAATCTTCACAAACGTTATTTACAAAAGTTTAAGCTATTGCCAATATAAATTACAATCACTTTTATTAAAGTATTAATTATTTAAAAAAATTAAAAGCCGTTGCTATTTGTAATATCAATACATCTAAGTCACGTAAATACAAAACATGTTGCATTAAAAATGCTATAGTCGTCACATGTGCGAAAGTTATAACTATTGGCATTGAAAATGACAAAGCTAATAATTTAGCTATTTTCAAAATCAACACATAAATAAAAAAATTGTCATTTACAAGACCAATAGCTCAAACTTTCATAATGCGAGACCTATTGCATTGCAAATGCTTGTTTTATCAAGAGCTTCATTCTGCATTCATTTTCTTGCCATTTGTCCAGTTTATTACTTGTCCACTCTTGTATGTGACATAGCTGTATCTGATACTCAGTGAACTAATTTATCCTATGCAGGGATCCGGTCTGACCCCATGGTCACTGGTTCGAGTTTCAGCTGATCCGCGGAGTCTTTTATCCTCCTGAGATCATTAAAATGAGTACCAGTGAGTTGGGCAACAATAAACATCTGTTATTCAGTTCCGCACCAAGATACCCTTTTCAGTAAACTTGTGCTGTGCAAATGCACGCTATATTCATGTTCAGGATTCAATGTTCTAGAAGATTCTATCATTCTCTACATATGTCTTATAAGGCATCAAAACTACTTTCTAAAGTATAGCAGAAAGTGCCATGAACTGGGCATTGTCACAGGTCGTGTAGGCTTTGACTGAAATGCTCATCTGAGATAAAAATGAATATACTACCATGATTGTTCAAATGTTGCACTGAAAAAATGTTGAATTCTACAGTGTTCTAATAATGTTTGCGAACGACTATGAAAATGTATTATTAACATAAGACACATTTGTAGAGCAAATATCTACCCTCAGTTGGGGCAGGAGGCTCTCGAGACGATTGACAAATAACATATTTAAGGTTATCCAACGCAACAAAACTCCTTTTATCGACCTCAAAAAATGGAGGGCTGGGTGATCAGCCTGGGTTCGACCGCATGACCATACGTCATACACAGATTCCTGTACTGCATGCATTCAGTGTTGAAACATTAAAACTACATTTAGCATTACATTCTTCCAATAGTGGCAGCAATATCTGTGTGAATGCTTGCATAAGCACTGCTCTTTCATTACTACCCAAAATGGTTCTACCACTCCCTCTGGGGTATTTTCTCTCCCTAGATCCCCAATTAAGGTAAACTGCTTTGGCAGTTCCAAGAAATACAAAATCCTTTTTTCAATACTCCCCAGTTTCTGTAGCCTATCTTTCAGTTAGGAAATAGAGGACATTAAACAATGTTGAAAGTGGCCCCCTGCTCACTTTGGTTGCTGGGGCTGTCGACAAATGTGCCAAGTTGCCAATTATCATCTTCAGGCCTTGTACCTCAATCTCAGCATCATTGATCATCCTTGTTATATTATTAAAGCTGCTCTCCAGTGCTGTAAACTTGGACTGAATATGAAATACATTCTACTGGTGTTTATCTTGACCTGCTTTTAGAGGTCATAGGGGGCCTCTCTATTGGACAGAGTGACTGCTGGATCCTCACGAGGGACAACACGTCCTTTTTTGTACACATATTTTATTGACTCTTTTACATACACACCGAACTTGTACATAGTAGGAGGATGGGTCATGTCAGGAAATAACAAAAACATAACGGTGTGATAGGACCCAGGGGAATATTTAAAGACCAAACTCTAGGAACCAACCCCAGGAATACATAACTACAAAAGAGTTCCAGAGGGTCAAAAACAAGGTGTGAGTCTATGGTGGGCGAGAAACAATCAGAGAAAAGATGACCCCCAAACCGACCACTGAGACGGTTCACTGGGACATCCTAGTGGATAATCAAGAATACAGTGGATGCTCGAAAATACCCATCAGTCACCACTCGAGACCGCCCTTCATCATTTGGGATTTTTTGAAACCATCCTTAATAGTAGGTAGTATCACAAAACGTGAGGAGACTCGATGGTAAATAGTACTCCCCCGCTGAGTAGTGTAGGTATGGTTTAGCACTTACAAAGACTGGTAAGTTGTTAAGGCGTGGTGTGGCTGAGGGTGTGCAGTGCAGACCAAAATTAATGTGAAAAAATTAGGAGAAAAAGTGTCTAAAATAGGATAAGGGAGCATAGAACAGACTTTATTGAAATAATGCTCGCTTTTCCAGATTAAAAGTTATTATGTGAAGACAGTTTGAAAAATGCGCTGTCAAGAGGTGGAACTAGGCCAACATGTTTCAGCAATTCACGGACAAAGTTGTCCTTGCTTTCATCAGGACCTCATAATAAACAAGTGCTACTGCAACCTCAACAAATAAGTGAGTATAAAAAGACAAATATTACAATTCACCTGCAGTCTCCAGGTAAAAAGAGTTTTGTCCTACCTCACAGCTAGTGTCATTCACTGTAAAATCATAAAAGACAAGGGTCACTACAACTCACATGAGTAGAACTAGGTACACAAAATGTAGACCTTAGATCAAGTCAATCAAATGACTGCTCATACTCTTGAAAGTAGTTATATAAAGTACTCAATATCAGGATATTAGTTCGTATGCCCAATAGAATAAAGACACATCTTACCATAGTCTGTGGGACGTGAAGACCTCACCCCACCTGGCAGCGGCTCAGGATTGGAGTGAAGCACCGCTCTAAGAAATATGCAAACCAAAGGAAAACATATTTACCACACTGTGCAAATAACCTTCCGTCAACAAAAAACCTCCGTCACCCCACTAGAAAAGGAGGGCAAGTCAAGGGTGTAATTTCACAACCCAACGTATTAAAATGGTAGTAGACCTCATGAAATGATCTTATCATTCAGCGCCCTTTTGTACCAATGATGCGTTCTTAGCTGAAGTCTGGCAACCACGTCTCTAAGCTTAAATACTACAAAATCTACTCAAGCTAGGACGCGTTTCCGCGTAGGCATTACTGTGCATAACCAGCAACGGTGTTCAAAATGGTACATACTCGACTCAAATAATGCCCAAGTATTCGAAAGCGCTAATGCGCGACTCACCTAACCGTCGGTACTTCCTAGCCGGCAACTGACCCGACTGGGGAGGTACCGGGCGGCTGGGAACTCCGTTGTTAAAAGGGGAACGGTGATTTGCTCAGCGTTCACATGACCGGCATATACTCGTTCCTGATTGGTTACCGCGAGTAAAGAGATCGCGCTGGCTATTGGTTGTTAGGCGTTACCATAGTAACTAGAGTCAGAATAGTATACTCCGATCGGATTTCAATAGTATTATCGTGTATAGTGACTATTATTTACAAAAATGGAAGATATACCATATAGATCAACTAAAGTGTTAATACGAATAATAGCTGTATTATCATTAAAGAAAACTTAGATTGACTCAACGTTCACTGCCATAGACGTAAAAAGAGGGCAAAGATCACGCTGGATGTTTGCCGCAGTGACCAGGATCAAATGAGTACAATCCGACCGGTTAATGGTTGCATTGTATCGTTTTTACATGATGGTGGATATATCTTGTGAAGCAACCTTCCCAAACATCAGTACTGGTTAAATCAGGAAACATTAACAGTGAAGCCTAGCAAATATAAAAATCGAAGGTAAAAGTTAATGGTAATGGAACTATTTGTACGTCACAGAGGTTTGTTCCTGTTCAGATGTTCATAAACACATGGGCAGGGACACTGGTAGGGAGATACTGCTATTCAGAAGAAATTCAAATTGTGGAATTACAGCTCAAAATTATAGACTGGACCAAGGAATATCATCATTGAGTCCCTGTTTGTGAGTATTAAGCTTCAGGACCCATTTTTGTTCCTTGACAAACAAGAATTTTGCTACATCTACGGTGTGAGATGGAATGAAAGGTTGTTCTAACACAGTCCATTCAAATTCGGTTGGCAAATGATTTGCTTCCAAAAAATGGTTGGTCAGTTTGGTGGCTTGTCTCCTACACCGGATGGTGCTTTTATGTTCCGATATTCTAATTCGTATCTTACGGGTGGTCATGCTCACGTACTTGAGTCCACATGGGCAAACGATCAGATACACTAGTCGGTCGCTGTTGCAGTTTGTAAATTTCACTTGTTTCCAAGGTCTAGGTGTTCCTATGTCCAGCTCCAACGATTTCTTTGTTTGTGGGCATGCTTGACATGAACCGCAGGGATGGTGTCCTGCAACTGGAGGAAGATCCCAGAGTGATCCAACAGCCCTAGGTTGGACTTCAAGAGGTCTAGTGTGGACTAATCTGTCTCTCAGATTTGAACCTCTTTTAAAAGAGAACAAAGGCTGCTGTAAAGTTAGTCGTCCAGAGTTAAGAATAGGCCAATGTTTTTTGGTCAATTTTTGAATTCTGTTCGACATAGTTCCAAATGTCTGTACAAATGTAAGTCGTTCCAGTGGTGCTTTAAGAGTCTTAGGCTCTAGAAGGGCTAGGCGGTTATTGTTCATAGCCCGTTTCATGGATTGTTTAACAAGCTTCGGTGGATAATTACGCTTGATCAACTGATCGCATTAGGTGTTAGCATGCTCTTTGTAGGCTGCAGGTGTAGAGCAGTTTCTTTGAACCCTCAAAAATTGTCCAAAGGGGAGATTTTCCTTCAGGGATCTGGGGTGGTGGCTATCGTACAGTAGAAGTGAATTTCTTGAAGTTGGTTTTCTGTACAGTTCTGATTGTAAACCCTCAGGAGTAGCCACTATTAGGAGATCCAAGAATGCAAGTTGGTGTCCACCTATCTCGATGGTGAATTTGAGAAAGGAGTTCCTGGCATTAAGCCAGTCGAGGAACTCGATACATCTCTCCCTAGTACCACGCCATGTTACTAAGACGTCATCGATATATCTTTTCCAGGTTTTCAGGTTATCGATGTAAGGATTGAGATTGTTGAAAATATGTTGCTGCTCGAAGGAATGCACATACAGGTTCGCCAGGCTGGGAGCGTAAACGCTTCCCATACTGGTGCCTGATACTTGCAGGTAAATTTTGTCCTCAAATTGAAAAAAATTCCGTTTCATGGCCAAGGTGGCACAGGCCATGATAAAGTGTACCGGTGTTATGCTGTTAAGTTCATGGGAGTCCAACAAAGAATGGATCACCTCTAAGGTCTCATCTTGTGGAATGGAGGTGTAAAGTGCCTCAACATCGAAAGAGACGAGTAGGTCTGTGGTAATATCGAATTCGATGTCAGGTAATAGACGTAATAGATCCGTAGTATCCGTAAGGTAGGTGGGCATGCTACGTACCATCGGTCGTAAGAAATAATCCACAAAAGTGGAAACAGGCTCCAGAGCTGATCCTATGCCTGAAATTATCGGGCGACCAGGAGGAGGTCGTTGCTCTTTATGAACCTTGGGCAGGATATAAAAGTAAGGCATTTTAGGATGTTCAGTGTATAGATATCCTGCTTCTGCTTGGGTAATCCATCCGTTACGAATATACGTTATCAGTGAAAATAGAAAAGTTCAGGAAAGATCTTGATAAGTTTAAATTTGACAAGATCTATCCTTATTCTAGTGATACATATGTTCCCCAAGAGTATAATCCAAAGAGTCGTAATACAGGCTCCACATATGGTACATCAAGTTCTGATGATAACACCTCTGGGAGTGACACTGGTAGTAATGGCTCAAATATGAGAGGCCGCGGACGTGGTAAGAGAAATGCCAGGAATAATTGGAGAGGCAACCAGCAACAACAATGGTGGTCACCAAATCCGTGGCAGTTTGGAGGAATACCCCCCTTCTTTCCTCCCCAACAACCGCCTCCCTTTCAACAACCTATGGGCCCATGTGTGCCTAATTTTCCAACTAATTTCCAACCAGGATTCCAAGGGAACTTCATTAACCAGCCTTTTTTAGGGTTTGGCCGGGGCAGGTCCCGAGGAAGAAGAAGAGGGCAAACTCAACCCCAGGTTCATTACAGCCCCCCGTCGACCTCCTCAGGGACGAGGAATCTGAGGAGCAACTCGGCCAAGAGCAAAGAAGTAACACAGACCAACGTGATCCCGGAATAGTGATGAATCTAAGCAGACATTCATTAACACCAGTGGAAGAAAAAGCTCTAAATAGAGGACTTGGCTTTGTGCCCACTCATCGAAATGACCACTTCCAAACCCGTTTGGAACTTGCCAATTTTCTTAGGAAGATAAGGCTATATTTCTTTTTCCACGAGAAAGAAATTGACCGACAAGATGAGAAGGAAACAAATACCGGTTTGAAATGTAAATCTACTTTCACACCTTCCACTCATTTGATGCCACCACAGGTTCTTGCCTACGAACAGGCTTTGAAGAATGAGGTTGAAAAGCTCTTTGCTGAAAACAATGAGATCTTTCACAATTTACCAAAATTAGAACATTTGGCTTTGCAATCCCTTACAACTAACAAGGAACTTACGATCAAGCCAGCTGATAAGGGCGGTTCGATTGTTCTTCTAGATACTGATGTATATCGTTCAGAATGCATGCGCCAACTTAACAACAGAAATGCCTACAGCTTGCTCGATCAAGATCCTACTGATGAACTTAAATCAACCATCAAGATTATGATTGAAGAGGCGTCATCCGAGGGATGGATTACCCAAGCAGAAGCAGGATATCTATACACTGAACATCCTAAAATGCCTTACTTTTATATCCTGCCCAAGGTTCATAAAGAGCAACGACCTCCTCCTGGTCGCCCGATAATTTCAGGCATAGGATCAGCTCTGGAGCCGGTTTCCACTTTTGTGGATTATTTCTTATGACCGATGGTACGTAGCATGCCCACCTACCTTAAGGATACTACGGATCTATTACGTCTATTACCCGACATCGAATTCGATATTACCACAGACCTACTCGTCTCTTTCGATGTTGAGGCACTTTACACCTCCATTCCACAAGATGAGACCTTAGAGGTGATCCATTCTTTGTTGGACTCCCATGAACTTAACAGCATAACACCGGTACACTTTATCATGGCCTGTGCCACCTTGGCCATGAAACGGAATTTTTTTCAATTTGAGGACAAAATTTACCTGCAAGTATCAGGCACCAGTATGGGAAGCGTTTACGCTCCCAGCCTGGCGAACCTGTATGTGCATTCCTTCGAGCAGCAACATATTTTCAACAATCTCAATCCTTACATCGATAACCTGAAAACCTGGAAAAGGTATATCGATGACGTCTTAGTAACATGGCGTGGTACTAGGGAGAGATGTATCGAGTTCCTCGACTGGCTTAATGCCAGGAACTCCTTTCTCAAATTCACCATCGAGATAGGTGGACACCAACTTGCATTCTTGGATCTCCTAATAGTGGCTACTCCTGAGGGTTTACAATCAGAACTGTACAGAAAACCAACTTCAAGAAATTCACTTCTACTGTACGATAGCCACCACCCCAGATCCCTGAAGGAAAATCTCCCCTTTGGACAATTTTTGAGGGTTCAAAGAAACTGCTCTACACCTGCAGCCTACAAAGAGCATGCTAACATCTTATGCGATCAGTTGATCAAGCGTAATTATCCACCGAAGCTTGTTAAACAATCCATGAAACGGACTATGAACAATAACCGCCTAGCCCTTCTAGAGCCTAAGACTCTTAAAGCACCACTGGAACGACTTACATTTGTACAGACATTTGGAACTATGTCGAACAGAATTAAAAAATTGACCAAAAAACATTGGCCCATTCTTAACTCTGGACGACTAACTTTACAGCAGCCTTTGTTCTCTTTTAAAAGAGGTTCAAATCTGAGAGACAGATTAGTCCACACTAGACCTCTTGAAGTCCAACCTAGGGCTGTTGGATCACTCTGGGATCTTCCTCCAGTTGCAGGACACCATCCCTGCGGTTCATGTCAAGCATGCCCACAAACAAAGAAATCGTTGGAGCTGGACATAGGAACACCTAGACCTTGGAAACAAGTGAAATTTACAAACTGCAACAGCGACCGACTAGTGTATCTGATCGTTTGCCCATGTGGACTCAAGTACGTGGGCATGACCACCCGTAAGATACGAATTAGAATATCGGAACATAAAAGCAGCATCCGGTGTAGGAGACAAGCCACCAAACTGACCAACCATTTTTTGGAAGCAAATCATTTGCCTACCGAATTTGAATGGACTGTGTTAGAACAACCTTTCATTCCATCTCACACCGTAGATGTAGCAAAATTCTTGTTTTTCAAGGAACAAAAATGGGTCCTAAAGCTTAATACTCACAAACAGGGACTCAATGATGATATTCCTTAGTCAAGTCTATAATTTTGAGCTGTAATTCCACAATTTGAATTTCTTCTGAATAGCAGTATCTCCCTACCAGTGTCCCTGCCCATGTGTTTATGAACATCTGAACAGGAACAAACCTCTGTGACGTACAAATAGTTCCATTACCATTAACTTTTACCTTCGATTTTTATATTTGCTAGGCTTCACTGTTAATGTTTCCTGATTTAACCAGTACTGATGTTTGGGAAGGTTGCTTCACAAGATATATCCACCATCATGTAAAAACGATACAATGCAACCATTAACCGGTCGGATTGTACTCATTTGATCCTGGTCACTGCGGCAAACATCCAGCGTGATCTTTGCCCTCTTTTTACGTCTATGGCAGTGAACGTTGAGCCAATCTAAGTTTTCTTTAATGATAATACAGCTATTATTCGTATTAACACTTTAGTTGATCTATATGGTATATCTTCCATTTTTGTAAATAATAGTCACTATACACGATAATACTATTGAAATCCGATCGGAGTATACTATTCTGACTCTAGTTACTATGGTAACGCCTAACAACCAATAGCCAGCGCGATCTCTTTACTCGCGGTAAAAAATCAGGAACGAGTATATGCCGGTCATGTAAACGCTGAGCAAATCACCGTTCCCCTTTTAACAACGGAGTTCCCAGCCGCCCGGTACCTCCCCAGTCGGGTCAGTTGCCGGCTAGGAAGTACCGACGGTTAGGTGAGTCGCGCATTAGCGCTTTCGAATACTTGGGCATTATTTGAGTCGAGTATGTACCATTTTGAACACCGTTGCTGGTTATGCACAGTAATGCCTACGTGGAAACGCGTCCTAGCTTGAGTAGATTTTGTAGTATTTAAGCTTAGAGACGTGGTTGCCAGACTTCAGCTAAGAACGCATCATTGGTACAA
Source organism: Lissotriton helveticus (assembly GCF_964261635.1). Classification (NCBI taxonomy): domain Eukaryota; kingdom Metazoa; phylum Chordata; class Amphibia; order Caudata; family Salamandridae; genus Lissotriton; species Lissotriton helveticus. The sequence goes on along the minus strand of NC_136072.1, from coordinate 832,012,698 downwards.
AAGGGCGCTGAATGATAAGATCATTTCATGAGGTCTACTACCATTTTAATACGTTGGGTTGTGAAATTACACCCTTGACTTGCCCTCCTTTTCTAGTGGGGTGACGGAGGTTTTTTGTTGACGGAAGGTTATTTGCACAGTGTGGTAAATATGTTTTCCTTTGGTTTGCATATTTCTTAGAGCGGTGCTTCACTCCAATCCTGAGCCGCTGCCAGGTGGGGTGAGGTCTTCACGCCCCACAGACTATGGTAAGATGTGTCTTTATTCTATTGGGCATACGAACTAATATCCTGATATTGAGTACTTTATATAACTACTTTCAAGAGTATGAGCAGTCATTTGATTGACTTGATCTAAGGTCTACATTTTGTGTACCTAGTTCTACTCATGTGAGTTGTAGTGGGCTTTGCAATCAGTCAGAGAACTGACCCTTGTCTTTTTTGATTTTACAGTGAATGACACTAGCTGTGAGGTAGGACAAAACTCTTTTTACCTGGAGACTGCAGGTGAATTGTAATATTTGTCTTTTTATACTCACTTATTTGTTTAGGTTGCAGTAGCACTTGTTTATTATGAGGTCCTGATGAAAGCAAGGACAACTTTGTCCGTGAATTGCTGAAACATGCTGAAACATGTTGGCCTAGTTCCACCTCTTGACAGCGCATTTTTCAAACTGTCTTCACATAATAACTTTTAATCTGGAAAAGCGAGCATTATTTCAATAAAGTCTGTTCTATGCTCCCTTATCCTATTTTAGACACTTTTTCTCCTAATTTGTTCACATTAATTTTGGTCTGCACTGCACACCCTCAGCCACACCACGCCTTAACAACTTACCAGTCTTTGTAAGTGCTAAACCATACCTACACTACTCAGCGGGGGAGTACTATTTACCATCGAGTCTCCTCACGTTTTGTGATACTACCTACTATTAAGGATGGTTTCAAAAAATCCCAAATGAAGAAGGGCGGTCTCGAGTGGTGACTGATGGGTATTTTCGAGCATCCAATCTGCGTTGTAGAGGTGGCGGACTGGCCATCTTTTTTAAGTCCACACTCTCTTGCACTTAAAACCTCTATCTACTCCCTCGGACCCATTTGAGGCCCTATACTTCTGTATTGCGAGTGCCTCGTCGAGTTCCTTTTCTGGAATTCTTCTATACAGACCTCCAGGTTCCAGAACCAATTTCTGTACTGAGCTTTTTAGAATTTTAGAACCATACTTTGGTAGATCTCATTTTACCATCCTGGGTGATATGAATTTTCACCTTGAGGACATGGCATCTAAAGACACATCCTCCTTGGTTAATTCCTTGGAGGCATGTGACTTTGTCCAAAGGGTACTCCATCCGACCCACAAAGCGGGGCACACCCTGGATGGGATATTTTCCAACGACCCCAGACTAACTGTCTCCATGCCTGTACCGATAATTTGGTCCGACCATCTAGCAGTCCCACTTTCCCTGGACATTCCTTGTCTGGAGGATAATTTGGGTACTAACAAGAAATATCTTAAAAGAAGCTTTAGGAATTTTACGAATGAGGCTCTGGCCCCTTTCATCCAAAATATCAATATCACTTCACAGCGGATGGTGGATGAGGCGGCTCAAGAACTCACCGACTCTATTACCAAGGCTGTAGATGAGTTAGCCCCCTCCTCACTCAAAGCTGTGGCGCGACTTAAGCCAACTGCCCCTTGGTTTACGGATGCACTGAGGCTTCTTAGACAAAAATGCAGAAAGAAGGAACGGGGATGGCGCAAATCGTGGGATCCTAAAGATCGAGAAGCTTACAAGGGCCTGTTACAAGAATACAAAAACAGAGTTATTAAGGAGAAACAGGTCTACTTTACAAACTTAACCTGTTCTCTTATATCATCTAAAGAGCTCTTTAAGATCGTAGACTCTTTATGCTCTCTCCAGGCACCCGATCCCGTGGTTGTTTCTCAGGAGCTATGTAATAATATTTCAGACTTCTTCTATAAAAAAATAGATGATATCTACCTAGCTCTACAATCACAGAGGATCTCTTTGAGTGAGGAGAGCTCCTCTAGAATTAAACTTCTCGAATCTTGGGATCTGGATGCCCCTCAGGCCTTTAATCGTTTCCCTGTGCTCTCCCTGGAGGGTCTCAATCTCCTCCTAGATACAACGAAATCAGCTTCTCCTCTGGACCCGGTCCCTCTGAAAATACTAAAGGACTGTAGGGATATCATTCTTCCTCCAATGTTAGAAATAATGAATGGAGCCATGGAACAGGGTATTTTCCCGGTAGCATGGAAGAAAGCTACTGTAAAACCTCTCCTCAAAAAGTCCACTCTAGATCCTGGAATATTGAAGAACTTTAGACCAATATCCCTTCTCCCGGCCCCTGCTAAGATGTTGGAGGTCCATTTGAATTGTCATCTCTCCAACTTCCTTGATTCTTCAGGGTTTCTGGATGGGTCCCAACACGGTTTCAGAAAGCTTCACAGCACGGAGTCTGCTTTGAGCAAGGTCACGGATAATATCCGCCGGAAAGTAGATCTTGGTCAATCCACCGTGCTAGTACTGCTGGACCTTACTGCAGCTTTTGATACCCTGTCTCCCTCTACTTTAACATCTAGGTTAAGGGAGGCAGGGGTAGCAGGACCGGCCCTTAGTCTCCTGAGCTCTTTTCTCCATCAACGAGAGCAGCGTGTAATGCTTGGAGACTACCTCTCCCCTGCTAAGTCTTTGCAATGTGGGGTGCCACAGGGGTCGGCTTTGAGTCCGACCCTGTTCAATATCTACGTGGCCCCCCTTGCAAGACTAGTAAGATCTCAGGGGATGGAGGTTGTGTCGTATGCCGACGACACGCAGATTATGGTGTCCCTGACCCACCCTGTGAATGTCGCCGCGTCCAACTTTAGGTCCTGCATGCAACTTGTTGCAGAGTGGATGATTCTCAACTCCCTAAAGTTGAACGGCGACAAGACAGAAGTCCTGGTCTTTGGCAAAGACCAGGGCCTGTGGTCAGGTGAGTGGTGGCCTTCATCCTTGGGCATCTGCCCCACTCCTACACAATCTGCTAGGAATCTTGGCGTCATTTTTGACACCCGGCTTTCCATGGAACTCCAGGTCAATAGGACGGTGGCCACCTGTTGGGGTGTCATTAGGACTCTGAAAAGAATTGTCCATTATCTTTCCCCACAGGCACGTAAGCAGGTTGTGATCGCTCTTGTTGGTTCACGGCTCGATTGCTGTAATTCACTCTACGCCGGGGCCAACAAGGGCCTCCTGCAGCGATTGCAGGTCGTACAGAATGCGGCGGCGCGTTTTGTACTGGCCCTGCCTTGGCTGACATCTGTGACCTTGGCCAGGAAGAGTCTCCATTGGCTCCCCATCCCTTCCAGAGTTTCGTTCAAACTTCTTTGCCTCACGTACCGTGCCTTGATGGCCGGTTCGGCTGATGCTCTGGGATCCTTGCTCACGAGGTATGTCCCGAACAGATGTCTACGCTCTCTAGAGCTAAACCAACTGGTAGTCCCACGCGCTAAGAAGGCTAGATGGGGGAGCAAGGCCTTTTCCATTCTTGCACCCCAATTATGGAACACACTTCCCCTGGAGATCAAACTACAGCCTTCACTTGATCTCTTCAGGAAAGCGTTGAAAACTTGGTGTTTCATTAAAGCATATCAGTAAGCTCTTGTATCTGACTACCCCTAGCTAGTTGTTTGAGTTATTCAAGGAATTCAAGGAATTATTCAACATCGTTAAGGAATTTACCAACCCCTCAGCCAACTCCAACGACATCACCCCCTCCCAAGCCCTCTGCGACTCCCTAGCCTCATTCTTCCACAACAAAATTGCAGACATCCACAACAGCTTCGACAACCAACCTGAAGACCAACCCACCCAATCCCCCGCAGGACCCCCGCCCCCCCTGAACATCCTCAATGACTGGAAGCCAATCTCCACTGAGGACACCATCCGTCTGATGAACTCTATCCACTCAGGATCCCCCACAGACCCTTGCCCTCACCACATCTTTAACAAAGCAGACTCCATTATTGCACCGCACCTCCGAGACGTCATCAACTGCTCCCTCAACTCCGCAACCTTCCCGGAAAGCTGGAAACATGCCGAACTCAGCGCCCTCCTGAAGAAACCCACAGCTGACCCCACCGAACTCAAAAACTATCGCCCTATCTCACTCCTTCCATTCCCGGCCAAAGTCATAGAGAAAGCTGTCAACAACCAGCTCGCCACATTCCTCGAAACCAACAAATCCCTCGACTCCTCACAGTCCGGCTTCCGAGCCAAGCACAGCACCGAAACCGCCCTCATCGCAGCAACAGACGACATTCGAACTCTACTGGACAATGGAGACACAGTCGCCCTCATCCTCCTCGACCTCTCCGCTGCCTTCGACACAGTCTGCCATAGCACCCTTCTACAGCGCCTCAAAAACATCGGAATCCAAGGAAAAGCACTGGAATGGATCACCTCGTTCCTTTCCGGAAGAACCCAGAGAGTCCGCCTTCCACCATTCAAGTCAGAGGCCACTGAAGTCATCTGCGGCGTACCTCAAGGGTCCTCACTCAGTCCCACCCTCTTCAACGTTTACATGAGCCCCCTCGCGGCCATCGCACGCCAACATAACCTCAACATCATCTCCTACGCCGACGACACTCAACTGATCCTATCACTCACCAAAGACCCTAACACGGCCAAAACCAACCTACACGAAGGAATGAAAGAAGTAGCCGAATGGATGAAGCACAGCCGTCTGAAACTGAACTCAGAAAAAACAGAAGTCCTCATCTTAGGTACCTCCCCCTCCGCCTGGGACGACTCTTGGTGGCCAGAGGCCCTTGGAAAAGCACCCATCCCGACGGACCACGCACGGAACCTGGGCGTCATCCTGGATTCCTCACTCTCGATGAACAGACAAGTCAACGCCGTTTCTTCATCTTGCTTCAACATTCTTCGCATGCTCCAAAAAACTTTTCGCTGGATCCCTACCGAAACTAGAAAAACAGTCACCCACGCCCTGGTCACGAGCCGACTGGACTACGGAAACACCCTCTACGCCGGCACCACCGCAAAACTCCAGAAAAAACTACAACGCATCCAGAACGCCTCAGCCAGGCTCATATTAGACATCCCGCGTAAAGAACACATCTCTGATCACCTGAAAAACCTCCACTGGCTCCCCGTCAATAAGAGGATCACTTTCCGGCTCCTAACCCATGCACACAAAGCACTCTACGAAATCGGACCCGAATGCCTCAACACACGACTATCCTTCTACACCCCCTCCCGCCAGCTACGATCCTCCAACCAAGCCCTTGCCACTGTACCTCGCATCAACAAAACCACCATGGGAGGTAGATCCTTCTCTTACCTAGCAGCTAAAACTTGGAACTCACTTCCCACTCACCTTCGCCTTACTCAGAACCACCTAGCATTCAGAAAGCAACTCAAAACGTTGATATTCGACAAGTAACTCCCCACCCTTCTACAAGCGCCTTGAGACCCTCTGGGTATGTAGCGCGCTATATAAATCTTTTGACTTGACTTGACTTGACGCCCATTGGGCATAGTTGCGCGTTATAAAAGCCATTTCATTCATTCATTCATTCACTGTATTCTTGATTATCCACTAGGATGTCCCAGTGAACCGTCTCAGTGGTCGGTTTGGGGGTCATCTTTTCTCTGATTGTTTCTCGCCCACCATAGACTCACACCTTGTTTTTGACCCTCTGGAACTCTTTTGTAGTTATGTATTCCTGGGGTTGGTTCCTAGAGTTTGGTCTTTAAATATTCCCCTGGGTCCTATCACACCATTATGTTTATGTTGTTCTAGAGCAGTCGTTGGACTGCGGACCCTCTTTTTGGTGCGGTAATTATATATCGCATGTTGCTTGTGACTATTAGTCACTAAGCTTGTGCTCTCCCCCACTGTGCAACACCTTTTGTGACATTCTTCCTCCCCCTCTGATACGATGGGTGAGAATTCAGGCCTATCTTTTACTGATGACGACTTGCTAGCGGCACTTGCAGAGCATCCTGATCTGGTTGATACGGTACCCACTATTATCTCTATAAATGAGGATGAATGGGGTAGACTGCTGGGTCTCAAGAAATCACAGACCAGAACGGCACTACATGGTGCGATAATGGCCCAGTATTTGCGCAATGATTGTGCTCCCACTGGCCTGTTAGTAACTAATGCCCCTAGACTATTCCTCACCGACAAAGAGTTTCTTAAGAGCTGGGCTATGATCGCTTGGCAGTGCACCAGGGATTGGTTAATTTTAATCATCCAGACCGCCAAACGTATAGCAGACACCATACTTATTGAGATACACATTTTGGAGTCTAAGATTAAAACTACTCTCTCCTCTAAAGCCTTTCAAAAAAATCTTGACGAAAGTAATAAAAACAACAGAGAGTATAAGGAATATACGTTATCAGGGAAAATAGAAAAGTTCAGGAAAGATCTTGATAAGTTTAAATTTGACAAGATCTATCCTTATTCTAGTGATACATATGTTCCCCAAGAGTATAATCCAAAGAGTCGTAATACAGGCTCCACATATGGTACATCAAGTTCTGATGATAACACCTCTGGGAGTGACACTGGTAGTAATGGCTCAAATATGAGAGGCCGCGGACGTGGTAAGAGAAATGCCAGGAATAATTGGAGAGGCAACCAGCAACAACAATGGTGGTCACCAAATCCGTGGCAGTTTGGAGGAATACCCCCCTTCTTTCCTCCCCAACAACCGCCTCCCTTTCAACAACCTATGGGCCCATGTGTGCCTAATTTTCCAACTAATTTCCAACCAGGATTCCAAGGGAACTTCTCTAACCAGCCTTTTTTAGGGTTTGGCCGGGGCAGGTCCCGAGGAAGAAGAAGAGGGCAAACTCAACCCCAGGTTCATTACAACCCCCCGTCGACCTCCTCAGGGACGAGGAATCTGAGGAGCAACTCGGCCAAGAGCAAAGAAGTAACACAGACCAACGTGATCCCGGAATAGTGATGAATCTAAGCAGACATTCATTAACACCAGTGGAAGAAAAAGCTCTAAATAGAGGACTTGGCTTTGTGCCCACTCATCGAAATGACCACTTCCAAACCCGTTTGGAACTTGCCAATTTTCTTAGGAAGATAAGGCTATATTTCTTTTTCCACGAGAAAGAAATTGACCGACAAGATGAGAAGGAAACAAATACCGGTTTGAAATGTAAATCTACTTTCACACCTTCCACTCATTTGATGCCACCACAGGTTCTTGCCTACGAACAGGCTTTGGAGAATGAGGTTGAAAAGCTCTTTGCTGAAAACAATGAGATCTTTCACAATTTACCAAAATTAGAAAATTTGGCTTTGCAATCCCTTACAACTAACAAGGAACTTACGATCAAGCCAGCTGATAAGGGCGGTTCGATTGTTCTTCTAGATACTGATGTATATCGTTCAGAATGCATGCGCCAACTTAACAACAGAAATGCCTACAGCTTGCTCGATCAAGATCCTACTGATGAACTTAAATCAACCATCAAGATTATGATTGAAGAGGCGTCATCCGAGGGATGGATTACCCAAGCAGAAGCAGGATATCTATACACTGAACATCCTAAAATGCCTTACTTTTATATCCTGCCCAAGGTTCATAAAGAGCAACGACCTCCTCCTGGTCGCCCGATAATTTCAGGCATAGGATCAGCCCTGGAGCCGGTTTCCACTTTTGTGGATTATTTCTTACGACCGATGGTACGTAGCATGCCCACCTACCTTAAGGATATTACGGATCTATTACGTCTATTACCCGACATCGAATTCGATATTACCACAGACCTACTCGTCTCTTTCGATGTTGAGGCACTTTACACCTCCATTCCACAAGATGAGACCTTAGAGGTGATCCATTCTTTGTTGGACTCCCATGAACTTAACAGCATAACACCAGTACACTTTATCATGGCCTGTGCCACCTTGGCCATGAAACGGAATTTTTTTTCAATTTGAGGACAAAATTTACCTGCAAGTATCAGGCACCAGTATGGGAAGCGTTTACGCTCCCAGCCTGGCGAACCTGTATGTGCATTCCTTCGAGCAGCAACATATTTTCAACAATCTCAATCCTTACATCGATAACCTGAAAACCTGGAAAAGGTATATCGATGATGTCTTAGTAACATGGCGTGGTACTAGGGAGAGATGTATCGAGTTCCTCGACTGGCTTAATGCCAGGAACTCCTTTCTCACATTCACCATCGAGATAGGTGGACACCAACTTGCATTCTTGGATCTCCTAATAGTGGCTACTCCTGAGGGTTTACAATCAGAACTGTACAGAAAACCAACTTCAAGAAATTCACTTCTACTGTACGATAGCCACCACCCCAGATCCCTGAAGGAAAATCTCCCCTTTGGACAATTTTTGAGGGTTCAAAGAAACTGCTCTACACCTGCAGCCTACAAAGAGCATGCTAACACCTTATGCGATCAGTTGATCAAGCGTAATTATCCACCGAAGCTTGTTAAACAATCCATGAAACGGGCTATGAACAATAACCGCCTAGCCCTTCTAGAGCCTAAGACTCTTAAAGCACCACTGGAACGACTTACATTTGTACAGACATTTGGAACTATGTCGAACAGAATTCAAAAATTGACCAAAAAACATTGGCCCATTCTTAACTCTGGACGACTAACTTTACAGCAGCCTTTGTTCTCTTTTAAAAGAGGTTCAAATCTGAGAGACAGATTAGTCCACACTAGACCTCTTGAAGTCCAACCTAGGGCTGTTGGATCACTCTGGGATCTTCCTCCAGTTGCAGGACACCATCCCTGCGGTTCATGTCAAGCATGCCCACAAACAAAGAAATCGTTGGAGCTGGACATAGGAACACCTAGACCTTGGAAACAAGTGAAATTTACAAACTGCAACAGCGACCGACTAGTGTATCTGATCGTTTGCCCATGTGGACTCAAGTACGTGGGCATGACCACCCGTAAGATACGAATTAGAATATCGGAACATAAAAGCACCATCCGGTGTAGGAGACAAGCCACCAAACTGACCAACCATTTTTTGGAAGCAAATCATTTGCCTACCGAATTTGAATGGACTGTGTTAGAACAACCTTTCATTCCATCTCACACTGTAGATGTAGCAAAATTCTTGTTTGTCAAGGAACAAAAATGGGTCCTGAAGCTTAATACTCACAAACAGGGACTCAATGATGAAATTCCTTGGTCCAGTCTATAATTTTGAGCTGTAATTCCACAATTTGAATTTCTTCTGAATAGCAGTATCTCCCTACCAGTGTCCCTGCCCATGTGTTTATGAACATCTGAACAGGAACAAACCTCTGTGACGTACAAATAGTTCCATTACCATTAACTTTTACCTTCGATTTTTATATTTGCTAGGCTTCACTGTTAATGTTTCCTGATTTAACCAGTACTGATGTTTGGGAAGGTTGCTTCACAAGATATATCCACCATCATGTAAAAACGATACAATGCAACCATTAACCGGTCGGATTGTACTCATTTGATCCTGGTCACTGCGGCAAACATCCAGCGTGATCTTTGCCCTCTTTTTACGTCTATGGCAGTGAACGTTGAGCCAATCTAAGTTTTCTTTAATGATAATACAGCTATTATTCGTATTAACACTTTAGTTGATCTATATGGTATATCTTCCATTTTTGTAAATAATAGTCACTATACACGATAATACTATTGAAATCCGATCGGAGTATACTATTCTGACTCTAGTTACTATGGTAACGCCTAACAACCAATAGCCAGCGCGATCTCTTTACTCGCGGTAACCAATCAGGAACGAGTCTATGCCGGTCATGTGAACGCTGAGCAAATCACCGTTCCCCTTTTAACAACGGAGTTCCCAGCCGCCCGGTACCTCCCCAGTCGGGTCAGTTGCCGGCTAGGAAGTACCGACGGTTAGGTGAGTCGCGCATTAGCGCTTTCGAATACTTGGGCATTATTTGAGTTGAGTATGTACCATTTTGAACACCGTTGCTGGTTATGCACAGTAATGCCTACGCGGAAACGCGTCCTAGCTTGAGTAGATTTTGTAGTATTTAAGCTTAGAGACGTGGTTGCCAGACTTCAGCTAAGAACGCATCATTGGTACAAAAGGGCGCTGAATGATAAGATCATTTCATGAGGTCTACTACCATTTTAATACGTTGGGTTGTGAAATTACACCCTTGACTTGCCCTCCTTTTCTAGTGGGGTGACAGAGGTTTTTTGTTGACGGAAGGTTATTTGCACAGTGTGGTAAATACGTTTTCCTTTGGTTTGCATATTTCTTAGAGCGGTGCTTCACTCCAATCCTGAGCCGCTGCCAGGTGGGGTGAGGTCTTCACGTCCCACAGACTATGGTAAGATGTGTCTTTATTCTATTGGGCATACGAACTAATATCCTGATATTGAGTACTTTATATAACTACTTTCAAGACTATGAGCAGTCATTTGATTGACTTGATCTAAGGTCTACATTTTGTGTACCTAGTTCTACTCATGTGAGTTGTAGTGGGCTTTGCAATCAGTCAGAGAACTGACCCTTGTCTTTTTTGATTTTACAGTGAATGACACTAGCTGTGAGGTAGGACAAAACTCTTTTTACCTGGAGACTGCAGGTGAATTGTAATATTTGTCTTTTTATACTCACTTATTTGTTTAGGTTGCAGTAGCACTTGTTTATTATGAGGTCCTGATGAAAGCAAGGACAACTTTGTCCGTGAATTGCTGAAACATGTTGGCTTAGTTCCACCTCTTGACAGCGCATTTTTCAAACTGTCTTCACATAATAACTTTTAATCTGGAAAAGCGAGCATTATTTCAATAAAGTCTGTTCTATGCTCCCTTATCCTATTTTAGACACTTTTTCTCCTAATTTTTTCACATTAATTTTGGTCTGCACTGCACACCCTCAGCCACACCACGCCTTAACAACTTACCAGTCTTTGTAAGTGCTAAACCATACCTACACTACTCAGCGGGGGAGTACTATTTACCATCGAGTCTCCTCACGTTTTGTGATACTACCTACTATTAAGGATGGTTTCAAAAAATCCCAAATGATGAAGGGCGGTCTCGAGTGGTGACTGATGGGTATTTTCGAGCATCCACTGTATTCTTGATTATCCACTAGGATGTCCCAGTGAACCGTCTCAGTGGTCGGTTTGGGGGTCATCTTTTCTCTGATTGTTTCTCGCCCACCATAGACTCACACCTTGTTTTTGACCCTCTGGAACTCTTTTGTAGTCATGCCAGGAAATACCATTCCATCCTCAAAAGAAGTAACGAACAGCTTAGTGTGACATTCAATCATCGGACAGTGGTCCCCCTTAGCCAACCAGTAACCAATGAAGTAGCACCGCAGTGCATGACGGTAGGCGCTATAAAGTTGCATTCATCCAACAACTTAATAGTTTAAACCCAGATCAACAATGTCTGTTCCCTCCCATCCCTATGGTGTCATGCCTCTTGTAAGAGGAAAGTGGTGAAAAGGAAAATGGAGGTGATAGGGTGACTAGCTTAGTTGGGGTGCATGTGGCCATGGTTGTCTGTCTCGGTCTGTCAGCTGGGCAGTGGAGATGTGTACATGGTCCAGGCAAGTAGGATCATATTCCCCAGGATCAACAGATAAGGGAATATTCAAGGTGAAAAGACTGCATCTTTCTCGTCATTCCTCTCCCTCAACAGCTTTATCAGATTTTCCCAACTAAGGCTGTGAAGGGTCAGAACGTTGGGAAGATGATATAGAAGATCTCGAAAAATCCAAAATACTTTAGCTAGTTCATTGACTAATTGGGTACTCTTGGTTCCACTACAGGGTTTAGAAACAGTGGAACAGTCCAGTTTATTATCACCTTATAATCAAATGTGTAGTAAATCCAGACAACATTTTGGCACGGCAGCAGGTCAAAACACATGGAAGAAGAGATTACTCTGCCAACCAACCAGGTATTAATGGCAATTGGATATATTAGGACTTCCTTGACTCAAATGTTGTATATAGTAGTGAATCAGTCATAGATACTTTCTGAGTTGGAACTCTTATTTAAAAATATCAACACTGAGTTAACACCTTTACATGTTAGGTCCAAGTTGATCAAAGAAACACTTACAAAATTGGTAGCCAGCTCAAATAACTTGTCACCCTTGAATGATATTATGGATTTACTAACACTACTTCCTACGAAAATGAAACATCTTTTAAACTCGTCACAGTTAGTTATCGAATTAGTTAATCGTAACTCATGAAACTGTTGGAATGTGCTTGAAAGAAATTGACGCTAATGATCCTCCAAAAAAAAAAAATACCAGTGCAGGAATTTAATTGCAGTTACTGTAATCGAGTCACAATTTTATGTATCAGCATTTAATCAGCGAATAACTCAAAAAATAAATATTAATTCAAACCAACCAACTTAGTAAGGCATCACCAAAGAATGGGCAGACGCATTTGTGAAATGTGTACGCAAGTGACGGTTAAAGAATCTAAAAAACTGTAGAAAATATATCCACCAATAAAGAAACAGTAAAGGGCACGGTTCGAGGGAATCAGAAAAAACTATCCTTTCTTCACTAATACTAGTGAACACAATATGTCTCATTAATTGATTTTTGTAGGTGAGAGAGAGTCTCTTAGAACACCATCAGTAATTGTTATAAATCCAATATGTAAAAGTCTTAAACACATATTGAGGAACAGCATTTCGTCTTATCGGGCCACAGCAATGCTACTTTCTGTGAATAAGCACTGGGGAAATTGATAAGAAAATGAATTCTTAAGCACATTGAGTTAAAATAAATTTCATAAGAGGATGTCATTTAATCATAGTTCTAGAGAATTAAAGAGTTCATCATGGGTAGAAGATCGGCACTGCTTTTAATCATCTTATTTGTAGGTGAATCATATTTACTCATAGTTAATAATATTTGGGGAGCCCGAAAATCACTGCAGGAGGGGAGTCGCTGTCCCAGGATCCTTTGTTGCCCTGAGGGAAGGGCCTTGATTGCCAGCAATGCGCTCTTTAGCTCCAGCACACTCCAGTCTCGCGGGCCAGGCCAATGGTGGGCCCGTCAGCGCCAGGAAGAGGCGGGCGGGCCACCCACCATGGCTCTGGTCAGCTGGTCAAGTTTACTCTGTCTGCTCCAGTGTGCTACAGGCCCGAAAGGTACTGAACCGGCTAATTTGGTGACTCGTTTTGAGATCGCTCCCACCCCAAGCCCTTGAGTCCCCCAGGTGTACTATTGTCTGGAAAATTGACTTTTGCATATTTTGTGACTTGGACTTGAGGGGGTGGTCGTGCTCCTATTATGATCTATTTGGTTTACCCATGTGATTTCTTTTGGGTTGTTTTATGGTCTTGTCTGTTGTTAGGCTTATTGTTGCAAAAATAATTTTCTTTCCTTACTTATTGCTGGACCTAGCGGTTATAAGGACGGCACGCCGAAAGTTCATCGAGCCATGGGCAAAAGAAAGGTTCAGGATAAGACCCAGAGCATGACTTGTTCTAAAAAGGTTATGGGTGCAGTTTGCCACAAGGCTATGGACAAGATTGAGTCTATACTCAGCCAATGCCACGAAATAGCTCAGATAAGGACACCTCAGCCTTCCCCCCCTAACAAGAAATCCCTCCAGCTCGGTCTCCAATTATAGGGCCCTGACTGAACTTTCCCCTACACCCCCACCTACAGAAAGTCTGTTAAGCATATTCCCCTGATTTTTAAGAACTCCCATAAAGAGAGTGGGAAAAGCCCCAGAAGCGGGTTCACAGTTTCTGAGCTCGAACTAGATCCCCTCTATCCCATAATGAGCCACTGAACTACCCTGCAGAGGTGCACGCAATCCGAGTAGAATGCGATAATAGATTTGAAGCCCTCGCTGAGGAGGAGGCTGGAGCTCAGGGGGAAGGTTCAATGGCCATGGTAATAACTGCAAAGTATATGTTGGCGAGTTGAAGGCTCTAAAAAGTAATTATCGAGGCCATGAAAGACTAGATAGTCTCTCTGAGTCTGGAGTTGCTGACTTAATGGGGAGAGTAAAATGTGACAAGATCACTCAAATAGAGATCAGTCCAGATCCCCTGACTGTAGCATCGTGCTACAAAAACTACAGACACACTTGGCTGTTATAACTGGAGCTTTATTACCTGCTTGTTACTCCTGCCCTGTCCCTATCCTAACTAACTATATCCTGTGTCCACTCCTCCTCTTCCTCTCGCCCCCTAGCTCCTCCCACTCCCAGCTACTAGTGTGCTAACTTCATAACATCTCCCCCTTTTGTAACAAAACAAACAGAGCATACTGACTTCTTAGTCCATCTCCTCGATTAGTCTCTTGGGTGGACGTACGTCACGATGAGGTCGTGGCGACCTGGCTCTCAGACCATCAGTACTCAGTGTCTCAGTGATCGGAGCAATGTTCTCTTGGCCATTTGGCTGTGGTTCTTCAACTCTGGGATTGTTCATGTCATTCATCATGGTTCTTGAGGTGTCTGTTGGCAGTTTCTTAAAGTGCGAGATGTTCCTCGTAACTCGCCGCTGCTCGGACTCCGCAGTTACCATAGTCCCTTTTCTTCTGGTGACCACCAGCGGTTCATCCTTGAATAGACAGTCAGTCTTTTTCTGCGTCTCTTGCTTGACGATGACATTGTCCCCTTCATGTAATGATAATGACCGTGCTCTCCTCCGGTTGTCTGCATAGGCCTTCATTTTTCTTTTGTTGCGGTCATCAGTGGCTCTTATTTCCCACGGGTCCTTCTCAGATGATGATGCTTCCAGGGCTCCATCCCACGTGGGAATGCGATTCCTCATGGGACGTCCCAGCATGAGAGTCGCCGGGCATTGGCCAGTCGTAGCATGAGGAGTTGTACGATAAGCTCGAAGGACCTCATTGAGTGCTGTTTGCAAGTCTCTGCCTTCCACGGTAGCATGTTGGAAGGTCTTTTTGAGGGTGGCCATGAACCTCTCAATTGTCCCATTCGCCTGTGGCCAGAGAGGCGTGATCCTGCGGTGATGAAAGTCTAGGTGCTTCGCAAAAGCAGCAAAGTCATTTCCGTTGAAAGGAGGTCCGTTGTCTGATTTAACGATCTTGGGAACACCCCACGTTGCAAAGACTTCATCAAGGACTTTGAGAGTACTGGCAGTGTTCGTGGATGACACAAAACAGGCAATGGGGTACCTGGAATACTCATCGATGATGGCCAGCACATATTTGCCCGATGACAGGGGTCCATAAAAGTCTATGGCGATTTCTTGCCACACACCACTGGGCAGGCTGGTCATATGCAAGGGAGCTGGAGGATCGCCCTTGCTGGTGAGTTGGCAGAGATGGCAATCTTTCAAGGTGGCTTCCACTAATTGATCGAGGAACGGAAACCACACTCGTTCCCTTAGTGCTCGTTTGGTCGACACTATTCCTCGATGTCCTTCATGTGCAAGAGCAACCACTCCTTGTCTCAGTTGAGTAGGAATTACAATCCTCTGATCACGCAACAATATGCCATCAGTCGTGACTGAAAGCTCACCACTTACATGCCGGAAGGCTTGTAGTTCACGTTGAGTCAAGGAATCAGCTTTATCGTCCTGAGGATCATGCCTCCATCGATTGTTGCGGATTTTGTGAAGGACTCTCTGCAAGATGACATCCTGTGCTGTAATCTCTCGAATAGTCTCCATAGGGATAGCTGGAGGAAGAGCTTGATCCGTTACAAAATGAATGTACTCTTCCGCGATGGAGGACCTGGAAGCTGATGATGGGAGAGGATGCCGGGACATGTAGTCCGCTAGATTTTCAGACTTCCCTGGTTTGTGAAGTATAGTGAAGGTATATTCTTGTAACCGTAGGCCCCACCTTTCGATCCTCGGGGGCATCTTGGATCTTGGATTGCCATAGATGGTGATGAGAGCTTGATGATCTGTAATTAGGGTGAAATGTTTTCCATAAATAAAGACATGAAAATGTTCACATGCCCATACCACGGCTAGGCTCTCCTTTTCGGGTTGGGAGTAGGCTCGTTCCGGCTCAGTCAGACTACGACTCGCGTAGGCAATGATGCGGCGTTGATCTGAGTCATTTTCATATTGTGCCAGGATCGCTCCCAGTCCCACCGGACTTGCATCTACAGTTATTTCAGTTTTTCGCTTTGGGTTGAAATATGACAAGTGATTCGCCGATTCCACCGCTTTCTTGATTTCCTTGAATGCCTGCTCACATTGGGGAGTCCATTCAAAAGGCTGACCCTGCTTGGTTAGCATGCGGAGGGGGTGGCTGATCGTAGCGTAATCCTTAATGTAGCGAGCACAATAACTGGCCATTCCCAGGAACGATCTGAGATCGCTGACATCTCGGGGACTCTTGGTGTTGTTTAAAGTCACAATTTTGTCAGGATCAGGTTTCATGCCGGCACCAGAAAAGATGTGACCGAAGAACTTCAGCGTGGCCTGGTGAAACTCGCATTTTTCTTTGTTCAGAGTTAAGTTGGCTGCCAGTAAGGCATGGCAGACACGATTGAGTGCAATGTCGTGTTCTCTGACGTCAGAACCATAGACAAGGATGTCATCGCTATAGTTGAGCGTGTTTGGAATATTTTGAATGACTTGCCGAATCATTTCCTGAAATATCTCGGCCGCCGAGGACACACCGAAGCTCAGTCTTTTATATCTAAACAACCCCAGGTGAGTTGCAAAAGTGGTGATATATCTAGACCCTACTTCCAATTCCAGTTGATGGTAACCTTTATTCAAATCCAATTTGGAAAACACAGTGGCTCCATTAAGTGCTGCGATCATGTCGCTCAAGTGTGGCCCCGGGTGCCGCTCTCGTTCTATCGCAGTGTTGGGCAAGCGCATGTCCACACAGAGTCTGACTTTGTTGGCCGTGCCCTTTTTGGGGCACGGCCGGCGAAACCCAAGGGGTCGGGCCATCAGTGCGTTCGATGATGTCCGCAGCCAACAAATCTTGGAGTTCTTCCTCAACAGCGGCCTGTAGGTGAAATGGTACCCGCCGAGGGTGTTGGGCGACAGGCCTGACTTGTTCGTTGATGTGCAGTCGCACTTGACAATCTTTCAATTTGCCCAGACCTTGAAACAACCTGGGAAACAGGCGAGTCACGTCTCGGATGTCACTAACTTTGAAGAGAATTTCTACCAGGTGGAGTCGTTCAGCAGTTGGTAGGCTCAAAAGACAGTCTGCTTCAGGGCCCTTGATAACATGGATGACTGCTGATATAGTTGTGTTGTCGTGTGTAAGCGTCGTTGAGAATTTCCCTAGGCAGGGAAGTGGCTTCTTAGCCATCCACGTGAAAACTCTCACGGGTGCAAATGTCAGTGGAGGTCGTGGACTCATCCTTTCATATTCAGTAACTGGAATGTAGTTTAAGGAGGCACCAGAGTCTAGCACAAACTTTGAGTCGTGATTTCCAACTTTGATGTCCAGCCGAGGGTATCTCTTAAGCTGGTCCGGGTCTGCTGCCAAATTCAGGTATTCAATGGTGTAAACAGAGTCTCGGGACGAAGGTCTGGATTCTCTGGAAGGTGACCTCCTCTCCCACCGAGACCGACGGGACTCTCTGCTGGAATGTGACGATCCAGGGGACTGTTCCTTCTGATCTTGGACAGCTCGCGCATGTTGTCTTCGAGTGTCGGACCGCGACACTCTTGGAGCTCTGCTTCGTGTGTCAGATCGTGTAGTACCTGAGTGGCCGCTTCGTTTCTCTTTGTTGTAATCCCCACACATTGCCTCGAAGTGGTTAGTGCGGCCACACTTTCGACATCTTTGGCCCATGGCCGGGCAGCTGTCCACATGAGGGTAATCATACCCACATCGGTAGCACTTTCTCACTCTTTCCTGTCGTCTCTCCTTCCTCCATGGTTCTCGACGTTGATAGCCTGATTGCTCTTGACGGGAGGACGTGTGCGACTTCCATTGTTTGTCTCTGGAGCTTCTTCGACTGTCACTCCTGGCGTGTACGCGTCGCGCCTGTTCATGACTCCCTTTGCGTTCCGTTTCCATGACGGCGGCGTACTTCTCCGCCTGATCATAAGCTCGTGTCATCTCCTCTATTTCATCCAATCCATGCGGTTTCCTCAGTAGTCGCCTCCTAAGTTGATCCGAATGACATCCGTCTATTATTTGGGATTTGATGGCAGCTTCAGTAGAGAAAGAATCAAATTCACAGTACTTGGCTAGTCTCCGCAGACGCACCATGAAGGCACTCATGGGCTCATCCTTCCCTTGCCTAGCGGAGTGAAATGTGTGTCGTTCATAGTCTACATTTCTCTTGTGAAGAAACTTCTTGTTCAGGACCTCACACGCTTTAACATAAGTATCTACGTCGGCAGCGGGCAGGTCTTTGAGTATCTTGACTATCTCTCGCCCCGCCAGGTTGCGCAGAGCAATCAGTTTCTTTTTCTCATCAGTGATGTCCGAACCCTCAATATAATCTTCAAACTCTTCCAGCCACTCTTGCCATTTGGGGCCCATGCTCCCTTCCGTTGTTACTTTGATAGGGGCGGGCGCTCGCAAAAGCGATCCACTGGGTGGAAGTTGAGCATCTTCGTCGGACATTCTGCAGCGATCTCACTTGTCTTTGCTAGTGCTTATTTATTTTCCACTGCTTGTTCCTTTCAGTCGCCAATGCTTGTTTTCTTTGCCACCGCTTGTTTCTTTCAGTCGCCAATGCTTGTTTACTTTGCCAATGCTTGTTTCTTGTAGTCGCCAATGCTTGTTTACTTTGCCAATGCTTGTTTCTTGTAGTCGCCAATGCTTGTTTGCTTTACCAATGCTTGTCTTTCTCCAGCGCCTGACTTCAAAATGGCCGCCGTTGCCTTGCACAGGGTTGTCCTTACTAGGCGCCTGACTTCAAAATGGCCGCCGTCCTTGCAGGCACACACGAGGCTGGCTCTCCAGGGTCATTCACTCGGGGGCACTCAGGACTCACCGGCGGCCGGCTTCTGGGGCAGTCCACGCCAGGATTCACTCCTTCTTGGCCACCACGGACATCAGGTGAGATCGGGGTGGGCTCCCGGCTCGCCTCCACAGTTCCCGCTCTTCTTCGCCGAAGACCTCCCAAACCTCACGCATCGGGCGTGAGGTTTTTCCGATGTCCGATGTCGCCGGGGCTCGGATTTCAGCGCTTGCAGCAGCGCTTGCTGGCGGCACGTTGTGGACGCCGTCCACACCTCTGGGGCACTTTTCCTACCTCTCTGGGCACTTCACAGGGTCGGAGTGGGCTCCCGATCCCTGCACACACAGGCTCTTCACACCGGGCACACGCTTCCAGCGTGAGGCGATTCTTTAGCGTGACGGACTGCTTTGTCTTCAGGCAGTTTGGCGCTCGTGTCTTCGACCCCCTCTGCTCCCTCACAGGCCTTGGGGTCACTCTTGACGGCTGCTGGCCTTGATCTCCAGGCGCGGTCCCACTCAGCGGCGTTTTCAAAGCTGCAAGCTGCTCGGGACAGGGCGTCTTTGTAGGGTTTTGTGCACAGTGGGGCTTGCTTCATCCCACCCTCGTCGCCAGCTGTAGCATCGTGCTACAATAACTACAGACACACTTGGCTGTTATAACTGGAGCTTTATTACCTGCTTGTTACTCCTGCCCTGTCCCTATCCTAACTAACTATATCCTGTGCCCCCTAGCTCCTCCCACTCCCAGCTACTAGTGTGCTAACTTCATAACACTGACTAGTGTCCCCAAGGGAGCCATTGCTATCTGTCCGGGAATGTCTAGCATGGTCCATGCCAGACCAGCACATAGTAGCCCCGGTATTTGGCCTACCCCACTCACCCCCCCTCCCTCCCGCCCCCCCACCCACCAAGAGCTTGCTGCTCTAGTGATACTTACACTGCCAACCCAGTACTATCCCAAAGTTTTCATCAGGGCAGGGGGAGATAGATAGATAGAGGTGAGGTCTCATAGATAAAGGGTGTCCCTCTATGTATGGCACTGGGGAGTATCTCGAAAGGGGGTTGTGAGGGATGGTGTCTATAGAAGACCGAATCCCCAGGGAAATAAAGCAGTAATATACCTAGTAGAGGTACCCAAACTCCAAAAGGATGGTTACGAAGATCTCAATTCACTTAAGAATAAGGTCATTTACTGGTTGAGGACTACCCAGCATTGCCACTCAATCATAAGAGATGACATTAAGTTTGTTAAAAGATTATCCTTCCCGGGGATGTTAAAGGATGCATTTAAAGTTAGTTTCTCTCACGTGGTCACAGTCGACGGCCCCATGTCAATAGACTCTCGTACCATCCCCATTGCCAACACCTCTATTACCATCAGATATAGACCACCAGAAAGGACAGACACAGCATATTATAGGGGTGCCTCACAAAGGAGCCCAATAATAAAATTCAGGTGATGCCGGAAGGCAGGAATGACTACCAGAGATAGGAGTACTGTCATCACAAGATGAAAATGTAAGGCCCTTCGGGCCAAATACGATTATGTATCAGACTGAAGCTTTTTCTCTCCCTAGGTTGGCCACAAACTTTGAGGTTAATTGTGAGTTACCTGTTGTGGGTCCAAGGAGGGAAGGGGCAGTCAATCGCCCCACAAGAGAGGTGGGGGGGGGGGTTAGTACCCTTAGTACCGCTCAAAGTAATATCAAAGTATTCCACCAACATTTAAAGGTCCTGGTTTTGAGTGTGGATGGGGTTACCAAATTGCTAGCAGACCCCAACTGGTGCACTTTTGTGGATCTACACGATGAGATTTTATTCCAAAAAACCTGGAGTTTGCACACTCCCCATTGAAATGGGTTCTCCGCATATGGCTTAAATGCCACTAGGAAATAGCTGGGGAGACCCTCAGGAGGTCTAGCAATCTGGGTTAAAATCTCTCTTGGATCTAAAGTCAAGTTGGTCCACGTAGATTCTCAAGATATTCTAGCAGTGGATCTGGCACCCTGCTGTGGTTGGAAAATTAGGATCTTTAATGTTTATAACAGAGTTGCTTGGGGTTCTGAGGAAACTATCTCCATTCGAACCCTAGACCATGCTCTCTCTGAACACCCCGATAATGTTCCAGCGCTGGTAGCTGGTGCTTTTAATTGCACCTTCAAACCTTTTTCCCTTACACCACTAGACTTGACTGAGGAGTGGGACTGCATGTGGCAAATCCCACAGCTTGATCTCCCCCCAGTTAGATGGTCAAAGAGAGGAGGCCATGTGATGGCCCTCACATTATGGCGTGATTTGAGAGCCACCAATAAGAGAACCAAATAGGATTTAAAGGGTGAACTAACTTTCAATAGACCTGGCTATGCCAGCAGAATTGACTATTGCTTGGTTGCCCACAAGCTCTGGCCCCTTGTCTATGCCATGTCAGTAGCCAAATGATCAGACAGCGATCACAAAGACCTTATCCTCACCCTTATAATCTAGGGTGAATCTGAACCTGTTATTAGGAGTAGGTCTGATTTGGGTGACTTATCGATTTCAAACAACCAGAGAACAATTAGATGGGACTGGGTGGAGGAACAACCAAGGGCCTTGGAAAAAGTCAAAGATAAAGTTTGCATGGAGGTGAAAGAGCTGGCCAAACACCCTAAAGACGAGGCAACCGTGAAATTGGGCATTCTCTACAATGAGATTAGGGACTTGCTGCATAAACCACGCAAGGAAGACAAACTGGATGAACAAAAGAAGCAGCTGAGGTGTGACCCACAAGTAGCATGGTATAAACAGGAATGCAGAAAAACCAAGGGAAACCTGGTACAGGCAGTTACATCTAATTTGTGCCTCGATATAGTGGTCTGTAGAGCAAGGTACAGGCAAGTATTAGAGTTAGCTAAGAAGAATTGGGAAGATTTCTTTTGGTCCTCCCTACATAGGACACTGACAGCCAAAGTCGCCAAGACCTTCTGGGAAACGCAGCCCAATGGCTTACTGGTAGAATGACTGTATTGGAGTTTACAGTACAGCCTGAAGAATGGGTGTCCCATTTTGAACATCTCTATGCATTGGGCAACATGGAGGTAGAGGACCCAATAGAAAGGGGGAGGGGAGCCTCATCTGGAGCGGTTGAACCTCTTGTATTTTATCTGGAAGAAACACAGGTAGCGATTCTTTCATGTGTTCCTGCCATAGCTATATGTGGCCTCTGTTGACCTTAGGTCTGCATTTGATTTAGTACCTCGAGCCAATCTCTGGAGAGTAATGAAAGAGATGGGCCTACCACAAAACCTTTAAAAAAATGTAATTAAATTGTACTCATCAAATACAGCCCAAGTGAGATAGGGTTAGAATAACTAACTAACAGCGCAATTTCCAATCCAATGTTGAGTGAGGCAGGGGTGTGTGCTTGCGCCCACCCTTTTCTCACTTTTTACCCATGTGGTGGTTGATTGCTTAGATAGGGATGGGTATGATGCCCCTAAAATAGGTGAGAAAAGAGTACCAGCACTTTTTGACGACGACACCCTACTGATCTCAAAATCCCCTCAAGGCCTCCAACTACTGTTGAATGATTTTATACGGTTCTGCAATGAGCGGGGCTTGGTACTAAATGAGGCCAAACTAAAATATATGGTCTTCTCTAAAGGGAATGTAAAACCACTCAAAAGATGTTTGTATGTAAGAAACAGAATCCTGGACCAAGGATCTGCTTTTTATTATCTGGGTATCCGCCTAATCTAAACTGGGCACCTCATATTGATAAAGTCAAGTTTTTGTTAATCCAGCAGACTGCCCACATGTCTAAAATACACAAACATATGGCGTCCAGGAATGTGGCCCCCTGCACTAGAAATTTACAACATCCAATCTCTAAGGAGGGGTCTTTATGGGGCGGAATTGTGGGGTAGTGGGAATACAAATTGTCTCGCCACTGTAGAAATTCGCTTTTTTAAGATCTCTTCTAAACCTACCTACTAGTACCCCTCTGACTCCATTGTATCTGGACTTTGCCCAAAGACAACTGGCACGCAAGCTAGATTACAAATTACTAATGTTTTGGCGTCTTTTGTGGTCCTTTGAAGAGCTAGCATCCTACCGAGCAGTAACAACTGCCCTCTTGAAACAGCCCCCTGGTAACCTCCCTCCCATGGTTCAGCTCCTTGAGAGATCTACTCAGGAGACTAGGGATGGAGGTGTATTGGTTAAATCCTGAAAGTTTGTCCCTAATATCAAAGGCTAGGGCCAAAGCGATTTACTGGGAAACAATAGTGTAGGAGACATCGAATTTGGTGGGTACTTTGACTAGGATTTTTATAAACTTTAAATCTGCTCCAAGCTATGAGGAAACAATTGATGAAATTGTTCCTCCCCTGGCTCGTAAACTATTTATACAATTTTGTTACAAGACTCTGCCAACTAAACTGTTCTTGGAGCCGAAATGTTTCCCCGGATAACCTCTGCCCATCTTGTTAAGCCAGTTCAGAATCTATAGTCCACCTGTTATTCTTCTGCACCTATTACAAAAATCTGAGGGGCAAGTGAATTATTCCATTGTGTAGACTGGTTGGTCGTGGCCACTACCTTGAGGTGCTGAGAATGCTGTCTACTGACAAACGTAGTTACAATTTTGTGTACTTATTTCAGGAAGACAAAATATTGAATGCAACAAGATTTATTTCAAAATTGCATTATTACCTTTCATTGGTTAGGTTTCATCAACAATATTTCAACAAACTTTATGTATATGTGCCCACATACACAACAGGAAGGGAGGGTGAAGTGAGGGAAAGTGTCAGGGATAAAGTAGGATTGGGGGAATAGTCAGAATCATTCGTGACAGATATTGATCTTAGCTTCAAAAAACAACGTTCATGTGGTTCCTTGAACCAAGGGCCACAATATTGTGCTCGTATAGAGTCCAGAAATCAAATGATGCAGACCACCTAACTCGTCTTCAGCTGCTGCAGTCTAGCTTGGGGGTAGGAGTTGCCCCGCTCATTGCAGAACCGTATACACAAAATTGTAATTATTTGTTTCTTTGTCTGGGACCCCTTTCCCTTATACCGTATAACGACCCAGGTCCCTTGACTTTACTGGGTTTAACCTTTCCTGTGCAATACTGACAAACGTAGGGCAAGAGTATTTTGTTTGGGGGGCGTGGCTTAGACACCATCGGGCATGGCCGCGTGAGCTAAGAGCTCCGCGTCGGCCTCACGATTTATCCTGAGCAAGTGACTTCCCTGGTGGTGTAGGCGGACTCGGGGTGAGCCCCCCAGGACTGTGAGGTGGTTGCACGAGATTTGAGCCTCGGCCCGGGCCCCGGGGGCTGCCCGCTCGGCGATCGCTGCTGATCCCCTTGGAGGGGCCCGGCCATCTTGCTTCTGGCCTACAGAGGGCCTGAGATCCCTGGCCTCGCGTGGGTCAGAGTCCGCCGACCAGTGACCCGGCGGAGGCGGGACTCGGCGCTGTGGTGGAGTGCGGGTGCCGACCGCGCTGCGGACGACCTAGCAGCTGAGGGGCAAAGAACGCTGTGTCGGCCCGGAAGGTGTACAGGAGGCCGCAGATAGCTGGCTGTGCCCGAGGGAGCACTGGCGCGGCGCTGGAGTCGCCGTGGTAGTGTTGACATCCGACATCGACGCTGGGCTTGTCATTAGTGCCCTGGGGAGGGGAATGGATGGCGGTGCCGATGGTGGCCTTCTTGGGACCCGTAGTGGGCAGGGGCAGGCTCGCCCCCACGGGTCGGCCGCGGACTGAGGCGGCTAGGAAGAGCGGCAGTGAAGATACCTTGCCTGTGCTGGCACCGTGGGGACCCTGCATTGAGGCACCCCTCCCTCGCACTGTCGCCCACCGTGCCCTGGGGCGGAGGAGAGCCTGACCCCCCGGAAGGCGAGACGATGTGAAGATGCCCCCACTAGGGCCGTCCTCCCAGGCCGGTGGTCACACGCCTGCTCCACTTCAGGGACCGTGACCTTATATTGCAGAATGCCCGGACCTCTGGCCCCTATAAAGTCGTCAATGCCTCAGTCTCCCTTTACCCTGATTACTCTCAGGAGGTCCAACGGAGCCTCTTTTCCTTTATGATGATCAAGAGGGCCCTTCGCGAGGAGGGTATACAATATGCATTGTTCTTTCCGGCACGCTTGAAGGTGATGGTGGACGGAACTGCTACCTTCTTTGATACGCCAGACGATGCATGGCACTGGCTCGAGCAGTACCGCGCGGGTACGGACGGCGCAGGGCAGCGAAACTCGGAGGCCGAGACTCGTAGGGGCCGTCGCAACAGGAAACGTGTGGTGAATAGGCAGTCACCGTCGACTTCCCAGTCGGAGCTGGAGAGGCAAGCGGCTTTACAGGCGGTCGCTATTATATCGGGAGCGGCGACTGCAGCTTCGATGGTGGACTCGGGGTCCCGGCATGGATCGAAGGAGGTGGGTACAGAGGGTTCTGGGGAAGACAATGGACATCTGCCTCAGGTTACTCCACGGACTGCTGATGGCCTGATGGACGAGTGACGCTGCCTGGCCCCAATCTATGTAAAGTAAGGGGAGGTGCACTGACCACTGTCTTGTGTCCTTGACGGGGCGGATATGGTTCTGCTGGAGATGGTGGGGGGCTTGATTCCTTGCTGGGGCCGGGAGGCGTTGGGGGGGAGGAGGGGATTTTTTGATCTTTTCGATTTTTGACTTTTGATTTTTAATTATTGCCGTTTGATGTTTGAATTTTGACTGGGGGGCTCGCCTGGGGGGGGGGGAAACTGCCGGGTAGAGGGGAATTCAGCACATGAGGCTCGACCAGCGGGCTGGGTAGGTGAGATTGTTGTCTGGCTCGCTTTGGTGTTGGGTCACCCCCTCTAACTCACATTTACTGTGAGACTCTGGTAGCTACCAGGGTATTTCCCTTACTAGGGTTTGTGTTTGGATGGGTAACTGTGGTTTAGAGCCTGTTCTGGGGAAGGGTGGGATGGGGGCTTGTTGGGGAAGTTTTGAAAAGGGGAGGGTTGTCAGTGTGCCCGCTAGGCTGTATTGGATTGTGTCCTGTTGTATTTTCTTTTATGGCGACCCGACTTGAATTAAAATGTGTCACTTGGAATGTGCGGGGGCTGAACTCCATGAGGAAACGTTACAAAGTACATGCCTACTTAGTCCGCAGGGGAATCCAGGTGGCCTTTTTGCAGGAGACACACATTGACCAGGCTGAGGGGCGGACATTGCAGAGGCGATGGAGAGGACAGGTATTCTATACCACTTATTCTGCATTTGCCAGGGGGGCCCTAATTTGGGTGCGATCGGGGGTTCCCTTTCAACCCACAAATATGGGGGAAAGAGGGGAGGGAACGACCAGGGCTGTAGTGCAGTCAGTGGATATCGAAAAGGCATTCAATAGTGTGGAGTGGCCGTATTTGTTCTGGGTGTTGAAGGGCTTTGGTCTAGGTGATCATTTTGTACGTTGGACCAGACTGTTGTATAACTCCGCCACAGCCAGGGTTCGTACGGGACGCACTATCTCAGCGGCTTGTCAGGTGGAGAGTGGCACCCGCCAGGGTTGTTCCTTGTCCCCACTACTATTTGCGCTAGCAATTGAACCGTTAGCGGCGCATGCCCGGCAGGGGCGATTGTATGAGGGTGTTCTGATGCGTGGGGAGCTTCATCACATATCTCTGTACGCGGATGACCTCCTCTTGTATCTGGCTGATGCAGGGGATTCCCTGCGGGGCGCCAGAACCCTGCTTTGGGATTTTGGTCGCTTGTCAGGCTTGCAGGTGAATTGGACAAAGACCTGCCTGTTTCCCTTGTCCCCGGAGGGTCAGACACCTCTGGCGCTTGAAGACCTGAGGTGGGAACCTGACTGCCTACCGTATCTGGGGGTCTGCGTATTTCATGCTCCCACTGACCTCTTTGAGGGGAATGTGGGTGGCGTGCTGAGGGGGCTCAGAAGTTGTATGGCGTTCTGGCGAACCCTCCCCCTTTCGGTGGCAGGACGCATAGCCCTCTTGAAGATGGAGGCGCTCCCACGGCTGCTTTACTTCTTCCGTACCTTGCCGATCTGGATACCCGTCTCCTTTTTTAAGACACTCCGGGTGCTGATTACAGGGTTCATTTGGGGATCCGGTAGACGGCGGGTGACACTAGCTACCCTAATGAGGCCGAGAGAGGAGGAGGGGTTGGCAGCCCCAGACTTTGAGTGGTACTACTTGGCGGCACAGCTGCAGTGGCTCACACAGGCTGTGGCCCGCAAATTTAGAGGCCCAGACGGATTGCAGGGTAGGGTTATCCCTCGCCATGTGTTGTCATTCATTGTGCTCCGGCAGAAAATCAGGTTAGACCAGCTCACCCTGTAGGAGCGCACGCTTCGGATGTGCTGGACTCGCAGTCAGAAACGGGCGGGTTTTGTAGCCCCATATGCCCCAGAAATTCCTCTGAGAATGTGCACGGCCCTCCCTCATGGTGGAGACGCGTTGGCTGGCTGGGAGGAGTGTGGGATCCACATGATTGGAGACTTGTATAGGGATGGCGTTTTGTTGCCCTTCCAGTAATTGCAGAGCGCTTTTGATCTGCCGAGGGGGGATAATTTATTGCACGCTGCCCTTGTGACGGGTATTCAGAAACAGTGGAAGATGGGACTGTCGGAACCCCCAACTTCGTTGAGGTGTCAATACGTCACTATGGCGGCGGGCACATTCAAGGCCATCACTTGCCTGTATAGGCTGCTGTCCACAGAGAGGCTTTCCACCTTGGATAAGTTGAAAGGTAAATGGGAGGGAGATCTTTGTAGGGTTATCCCTGAGACGACGTGGCCACAGCTGTTGAGGCAGGCTTGGAAGGGCACGCGCAATGCTAGGTTTCAATTGGTCCAATGTTATACTCTGCACAGGGCCTATTTAACTCCGGTCAAAATTCTGAAGTATTTTGGAGGGACCCAATCGCTGTGCCCTAGGTGCAATGCAGAAAGTGCTGATTTTGGTCATATGTTTTGGAGCTGTATGGGATTGGGCTCCTATTGGGCAGACGTGGTGGAGTGCTTGTGACAGGGCGTGAGCTGGAGGTGGAGATGGGAACTTGCCTTCTGCTTTGGTTCCCGCATACCCCCGGTACCAAAGTTACTAGCAAATTTTATGATTTGGGCCTGATAATGGCGAAGAGGGAGCTTACCATGCACAGGAAGGCAAGAGCAGGTCCTAGCTTCTGCAGATGGAAGGCGAGCTTCTTGAACTGGGCAGGAAGTGAAGGGCCGCTTTGTCTACAGCTGGCCAGGCGTTCCTCCAATGACAAGGCACTGGAGACAGCGAGGGCATGGGGAGCGTTAGTGACGGAGCTGTAGTGCGGAAGCCAGGGTGGGGATCCCCGGGAACACTGAGGGGAATGCTCTAGATGGGAATACTTGAGCGCATTCTAGGAGGAATCAGTTCCTGCACGACACATTGGGAAATGTTGCATGGTGCTCGGGGTACGTATGTGTAATCTAACAGAGCCTTCTGTTCTTTGAGACCAGTGATTATTGTCCATGAATGTATGTTAGTCCTCTCA
Source organism: Lissotriton helveticus (assembly GCF_964261635.1). Classification (NCBI taxonomy): domain Eukaryota; kingdom Metazoa; phylum Chordata; class Amphibia; order Caudata; family Salamandridae; genus Lissotriton; species Lissotriton helveticus. The sequence goes on along the minus strand of NC_136072.1, from coordinate 831,984,251 downwards.
AGGTGCGGAGATCTATATGCCTAGTTATTGGGTAGTCGACAAGGGCACACTGACAGGGGGGGGTGGGGGTAGAGAGGGAGGTGGGTGGGGGAGATAGGGGATGCATGCTGTGAACCGATTTATCCTGTTTTGTATAATAAGTGATGGGTCATCTGCAAGATGGTCGTGCTCGCATTTTTGATTTGATGGCATGCTGGTTTGAAAATCAATAAAAATTCTTTTTAAAATAACAAAAAAAAAACAGTATTTTGTTTGCCCAAATATTGGCCTGCACTATGGATTAGTCGCACTAAATGTATTGTATATATTGTCTTTTTATCCTACATATTGTATTTTATGGTAGTCAGGTATTCTTTTAAAAATGTTTTTTTATCTTCTATATTGTTATAAACTTGATTGGTGCTGTGTACTTTTTAAGATCAATGTTGTAAACCGCTGCACTCCTGGGTAAATAGAGTCAATAAAAGGGTAAGTACTGTACAAAGTTAGTAGGTGCGCAGGAAGATCACCTTCTGGGTCCAAAAGGTGCAAAAATAATAGGATGAAGCAAGCCTTACAGTGAGTAAGGACAATTCCTAGGCACTCTGATAGGCACGAGGTGCGTAATTCAAATTATAGGTACTCCAAGGGTAGTTGTAATCATAGTAGTCTTTTAATTCAATTCAAATATCAATTGTCGGTTGTAGTAATATAGTTCACATTTCAATCATATTACGTCATATGATAATATTGCGTATGAATTTCAATCATATATCATAGGGTCATGATGGTAATTAACTCCAATGGTTAAGTAATCCCAGATGCATTTCGTGCAAGGACTGCACTTCTTCAGGGGGAATCTGTGTAATAAAGAAGAAAGGTATGTAGGGCGCTAAAAATTCAGGAGTCTGCAGTACAGTGAGCCCAAGATGAGGTCTGTGGGATTAGTATCTGTGGGAGATGCTCGCAGGGAAAACAAAATATAAGGTGTTTTCGACAAATGAAAGGTAATTAAGGTTCATGCATGTGCCGGACGGGGTTTGGAATTAAAGTGCAATGTGTCTAAAACCGAAGAAAGCAAGGAAAAAGACTGGGTATGTTGTTTAAAGTATGCGGTGAGCAAATAATTACGTGCCTCAATTCATCCTTAAAGTGATTGTGAAGATCTGACTACCGATAGCCCAGGGTAAAGAACTGTGTTAACGGCATGAAAATACCAGGGAACAGGGTGGGTGATACCGCGAATAGCGACGGGATGTGAGATAAACAGACATGCAGTGCGAGTGGATACTGTAAACATAAAGAGGAAACATGTGATGTGGTCACTTACCGACCATGGGGGCTAAGAGTCATCCGACGAAGTTCTAACAGTGAAGACCGGTTCGTGTAGACGATAACCCGGAAGACGCCGAGCATGCGCACTTGCTCGATAATATAGAAGGAAAGTGTGTTTATAGAAAGCGGACTAGGCGTGAAGCGGTCGGGAACAAGACGTGAAACCGTCACATCGTGGGAAAGGTGGAAGAAACAGAACATTAAAAACGGAGTGGGAAAATGAAAAAGGGAGGATGATAAATATACAAGAAAAGTGTCAAAAGTCAACATGATATGAACATACATATTCCAAATTACTAAAGAGGAGAAAGTACAGGCATGAAGGTGAAAAAGAGGTCAAAGATAACAACAAAAGGTCAAAGTAGAAAGGAAATGAGATCAAATGATAGGGAGGGTAAATAGGAAGGGTAAAAATAGGAAGGGTAGAATAGGCAGAAGAGAGGTCAAACAAGCATGCAGTACAATACTTATGAGATGCTTATAAGATACTTATAAGTGACAACTATATTCCAGTCTGTCATTTAATCCTTTCGGATGCATGGCGTGAAGGCGGTGTATCCAATATAGTTCTCGTCGAAGCAGATTTTTGTTGTTGTCTATGTGAATATTTTTATCCACCACTTCTAGAATGAGAATGAGAAAACGAATTTGACTTGGATTATGGCAGTGTTGAACAAAATGAGCCGCTGCACAGGACTTCAAGTTCTTCGTGTGTATGTTACTGCGATGTTCAGTCAATCTTGTTTTAATTTTGCGTTCTGTTTTGCCCACGTATGGGAGGACACAGGGGCATCTTAACATATATACAACGTTCGTGGAGTCACAGGTGGCATTTACTCGAAGATGTATGGGCGTTCCTTGAGTAGGGTGGGATAGATAATTACCTGGAATAATGCTGCTGCAATGTCCACAATTATGGCATGGTATCGTACCTTTGAAGGTAATGTGCCCCATTGTGGGGGATTGTTTCAATATGGATGCAATGTTTTTAGAACGTTGGTAGGCAAAGGTGGGTGGTTTGTCGAATGCTTTATTGAAGTCTGTTTCCAATTGTAGCAATGGCCAGTGCTTGCGAATGGACGGTTTAATTTTTGTAGATTGCGTAGAGAATTTAGATACAAAAACAGAACGTGTATCTGTATCTAAAGGCTTTTCTCTAGGTTTTAGTAGATCTTGTCTGAGTTTGGTCGACACTCTGTCTTCTGCAGCTTGAGTCAGTTCTCTAGGGTAGCCCCGTTGTCTGAATTTAGTGATGATAGTGGCGCTATCCTGTACATACAGGTCCGGTGAAGATGCAATCCTTTCAGCGCGGAGAAGTTGTGAGTATGGTAGATGGCGTTTTAGGCTAGGTTGATGAAAGCTGCGGTAGTGCAGATAATTGTTGCGGTCAGTGGTCTTAGTGTATATTGAAGTGACAAATTGATTGTTGGATAATGAAATTTGTACATCCAGAAAAGGTATCGTCGTGGTATTGAAACTGTAGGTGAATTGGATGCGGTCACCCACACGATTAAGAAGATGAATGGCGTTCGTTAACTGAGTTTCATTACCTTTCCAGACGAGGAAAATGTCATCAATGTATTGATAGTAGGCCAATAGAAATGGTTGCCAATCTTGATGGTTCAAAATATGCTGATTCTCAAATTGATGCATGAATAAATTCGCATATGCTGGAGCTGCACAGTTTCCCATTGCGACTCCAGATAGCTGCTGGTAATATTCATTTTTAGGAGATTTGAAGTAGCTGTGGTGCAGCGTAAATTGCATCAGTTCCAGGATAAAGATGTGCAAGTCTGTGGGTTTGTCAGTCTGTACCAAGGCAGATTCCAGGGCTTCTAATCCCAGATTATGGGGTATTGATGTATATAAAGAGTTCACATCTATGATACATAGGATGACGGGCTGATCAGGTGGAAGGAGTAGTTTCTGTCCTGTAACTCTAGTTCTGTAGTAGGGGTATCTCTGTTATAGTCATAATCTAGTGAATAGTCCCGCCCAAGTGCGTGGACCCCAGAGCAATCAAAAATAATCTCTTACAGTGTCGAAAAATGCAGAAATGCACAGACACTTAAGAGAGAATTTAAAGACAGATAATGCAGCCTAAAAAAGGCTACACTGTCCAGTACTTCAACTAGAAATTCCACCATAAAATCCACAAAAACCGCAAAGCCTGTACAGATTTCCCTTGCTTTAACAGCAAAATCCCTCAGGAATGATAGAGAGAAGGACCTGGACAGACAAGCCCCATAGGCTGCCATTATGTGGCTCAGAACAGGATACTGTGCCTTTAAGAGAACTTTCCAGAACTTCACAGTATCCCAGAATGCCCTGCAGGTCCCAGTTACTTTCATTTCTTTTTGAAGGCGTAACACGCCAGACCTGTAGCATTCCGTACATGAATATCTCTCTCCACCGGGGAGGAGGGCGGGCGCTTATGACTATAACAGAGATACCCCTACTACAGAACTGGAGTTACAGGACAGAAACTACTCCTTCTGTAGTAGGGGATCTCTGTGTATAGTCATAATCTAGTGAATAGAATGGCAAGCCCATCCCCACACCAAGCGGCGGTGGAGAACAAAGAAATTACGCCACTATTGTGTGAACAGATTCCGCAGCGAAGCCTGCCCAACCTGAGCGTCTGCCCTGGCATCAGCGTCCAGGCAGTAATGCTTAGCAAAGGTATGCACCGACTTCCAAGGGGCCGCCTTGCAGATCTCTGCAATGGGAACATTACGGAGCAACGCTGTCGTGGCAGCTTTGCCCCTGTGGAATGAGCCTTAGGTTTGCCCCCTAAGGTCTTATTAGCTTTGTAGTAACACAATTGTATGCAGGACACAATCCACCTCGAGATGGACTGTTTAGAGGTAGCAAGACCCGTCCTGACTGATCCATAATTGATGAACAATTGGTCTGACCTACGAATATCTTTGGTTTTATCCAGATAAAACTTCAGCACCCTCCTAACATCCAGGGAATGCAAAGACCTTTCCGCTGGAGAGGAAGGATTCTGAAAGAACGTAGGTAAAGTTATAGTCTGGTTGATATGAAAATCAGAAACAACCTTGGGAAGAAACTTAGGGTGAGTACGCATAACAACCTTAGCAGCATGAAATACAGTATAAGGTTCTTGGCAACACAACGCCTGAATTTCACTCACCCTGCGGGCCGATGTAATGGCCACGAGGAACGCCGCCTTCCAGGACAGGTGCTGCAACGAAGCCTTATGAATAGGTTCAAAAGGCTCCTTCATCAACCTGGACAGCACCACATTCAAGTCCCATGAAGGCGAAGGAAGCCTGACAGGAGGGAACACTTTCTTCAAGCCTTCCAAAAAGTCCTTGATCACAGGGATCTGGAAGAAGGAAGTCTGTGAAGGGCATTTCCTGTAGGCAGTCAAAGCAGCCAGATGAACCTTAATGGAATGGACATTAAGGCCAGACTGCGCCAGATGAAGTAGATATGGAAGGATGACATCCTCCTTGCATGTCATAGGGTCATAGTTCTTGGACTTGCACCAGATGCAAAACCTCTTCCACTTGTAAGCATAAGAAGTCCTAGTGGAAGGTCGCTTAGCCTCCTTCAGTATGTCCATACAATCCTCTGGGAGATTCAGATGGCCATATTGCACTATTTCAGGAGCCATGCCGCCAAACTCAAAGACGAGAGGTTGGGGTGCACCATCCGCCCCCCGAACTTTGTGAGAAGGTCCGGCCTGCACGGCAGCTTCATGTGAGGAAGGAGAGACCGGTGAAGCAGGTCCGTGAACCACCACTGTCTGGGCCATTCCGGGGCAATCAGTATCATCCGCGCCCTGGACTGGGACAGCTTGATGAGAACCGTCGGAATCAGGGAATGGGTGGAAAAGCGTACAGAAAGCTGTTCGACCAGTCGATCCATAACGCGTTCCCCAGCATCCCCGGCTGGTAGTACCTGAAGGCGAAGTCTCGGCATTTGCTGTTTTCGGCGGTGGCAAACAGATCTACGTCTGGAGTTCCCCACCTTGCGAAGACTTCTCCTAGTACTTCGTCGTTTATGACCCATTCGTGGTTTTCCTGAATCAGCCTGCTCAGTTCATCTGCCTGAACATTCTGCACACCTGGCAGATGGGTGGCCGTTATCGACAGTCCTCGGGCCAGAAGCCAGTGCCAGATCGCCTGCGCCTCCTGTGACAGAGTGCGGGATCTCGAGCCCCCCTGCTTGTTGAGGTAATACATCGTTGTCGTGTTGTCCGTCTGTACAAGCAGAGACTTGGTCTGAAAGGACGGATGAAAGGCCTTCAGTGCCAAGTGAACAGCTCTGAGTTCCAGGAAATTGATGTGGTACGTGGACTCCGTCGGGGACCACGTCCCTTGAATCTGTAGGTCTTCGGAGTGCGCTCCCCAGCCCTGGAGAGAAGCATCCGTCACGATAGTCTGAGTGGGAATGTCCTTGTGGAAGGGAACCCCTTTGAGGAGATTCTCCGCTGAACACCACCACTTCAGAGACTGAAGAGCATGTAGAGACCGTCGTATCTTGTCGTCCCAAGATCCTCTCCTCTGGTCCCACTGATCCTCCAAGCACTCCTGCAGCGGTCTCATGTGCAGCCGCGCATGTGGCGTCAGGAAGATACAAGAGGCCATCGAGCCCAGTAGAGATGACACCGTCCTCACAGTAGTCGATGGAGTCGTCAAAAGAGCCTGAGCCTTCCGAAGGAGTGATAACCGTCGCTCCTCCGAAGGTGACACGCTTGCTGACAGCGTATTGATGGAGGCCCCCAAGTACTGAATGCACTGGACCGGAGTCGGGACCGACTTGGACATGTTGATGTGCAACCCCAGCTTGTTCAGCAGAACGCACGTCATCAACCAATCAATCAATCAATGCATTTATATAGCGCACTACTCACCCGGAGGGTCTCAAGGCGCTGGGGGGAGGGGGTCCGCTACTGCTCGAACAGCCAGGTCTTGAGCTGCTTCCTGAAGGCGAGGTGGTCCTGGGTCAGGCGGAGGTGGGTAGGAAGGGAGTTCCAAGTCTTGGCGGCCAGGTAGGAGAAGGACCTTCCTCCTGTGGTGGCTCTTCGGATGCGGGGGACGGCGGCGAGGGCGTGGCTGGTCGATCGAAGCTGGCGTTTGGGAGCGTAGAAGGTGAGGCGGCTGTTGAGGTATCCTGGTCCTTGGTTGTGTAGGGCTTTGTGTGCGTGGGTGAGGAGCCGGAAGGTGATTCTCTTGTTGACCGGGAGCCAGTGCAGGTCTCTCAGGTGTCCGGTGATGTGGCTGCGGCGGGGGATGTCCAGGATGAGTCGTGCTGAGGTGTTCTGGATCCGCTGGAGTCTCTTCTGGAGTTTGGCGGTGGTTCCGGCGTAGAGGGAGTTGCCATAGTCCAGACGGCTGGTGACGAGGGCCTGGGTGACCGTCTTCCTGGTCTCGGTGGGGATCCATCGGAAGATCTTACGTAGCATGCGCAGGATGTTGAAGCACGACGAGGAGACGGCGTTGACTTGTCTGGTCATGGAGAGGGAGGAGTCCAGGATGAAGCCCAGGTTGCGTGCGTGGTCTGTTGGTTTGGGTGCGCTGCCCAGGGCGGGGGGCCACCAGGAGTCGTCCCAGGCGGAGGGTGAGGATCCCAGGATGAGGACTTCCGTCTTGTCCGAGTTCAGTTTCAGGCGGCTGTTCGACATCCATGTGGCTACGTCTGTCATCCCTTCGTGCAGGTTGGCTCTGGCAGTGGCGGGGTTGTTAGTGAGGGAGAGGATCAGCTGGGTGTCGTCGGCGTAGGAGATGATGTTCAGGTTGTGCTGGCGTGCGATGGCTGCGAGGGGGCTCATGTATACGTTGAAGAGTGTTGGGCTGAGCGAGGAGCCTTGAGGAACGCCGCAGATGACTTCGGTGGCCTCCGATCTGAATGGGGGGAGGCGGACTCTCTGTGTCCTTCCGGCGAGGAAGGAGGTGATCCACTCCAGTGCCTTCTCCTGGATTCCGACGTTGCTGAGGCGCTGTACTAGGGTACGGTGGCAGACAGTGTCGAAGGCCGCGGAGAGGTCCAGGAGGATGAGGGCCGCTGTTTCTCCGTTGTCAAGCAGGGCTCGGATGTCATCGGTAGCTGCGATCAGGGCGATCTCAGTGCTGTGGTTGGCCCGGAAGCCAGACTGCGAGAGGTCGAGGGAGCCGTTAGTCTCGAGGAAGGCGGCCAGTTGCTTTTTGGCGGTCTTCTCGATGACTTTTGCCGGAAACGGAAGCAGCGAGATGGGCCGGTAGTTCTTGAGGTCGGTTGGGTCTGCTGATGGTTTCTTGAGTAGAGCGCTGAGTTCGGCGTGCTTCCAGCTCTCCGGGAAGGTGGCGATGTCGAAGGAGGTGTTGATGATGTCCCGCAGGTGGGATGCGATGACAGCGTCGGCCTTGTTGAAGACGTGGTGAGGGCAGGGGTCTGTCGGGGATCCGGAGTGGATGGAGTTCATCGTGCGGATGGTGTCTTCGGTGCTGATCGGGGTCCAGGCGCGGAGGGTGGTGGTGGGGGGCGGTGGTTCGGTCGTGGCGTGCGTCGGTTGAGTGCTGAAGCTGTTGTGTATGTCCGCGATCTTGTTGTGGAAGTAGGAGGCGAGGGAGTTGCAGAGGTCTTGCGAAGGGGTGATGTCGTTGTTTCCGGCGTTGGGGTTGGAGAGCTCTTTCACGATGTTGAAGAGTTCCTTGCTGTTGTGTGCGTTGTTGTCTAGTCGGTTCCTTGAATGCGGTTTTCTTGGTGGCGTGGATCAGCTGGTGGTGTTTTCGGGTGGCGAGCTTGAGGGCAGTCATGTTGTCCGGTGTTGGGTCTCTGCGCCAGGTTTTCTCAAGTGCTCTGCAGTTCTTCTTGGAGCTCTTGAGTTCGTCGTTAAACCATGGAGCTTTCTTGCTGCCGGGTCTGCTCGGCGGGGTCTTCAGCGGGGCGAGGTCGTCTGCGCAGTCGCTGATCCATTTCGTGAGGTTGGTGGCTGCTTGGCTGGGGTTGGTTGTGCTGGTGGGAGGGTTCTTGCTCAGGGAAGTAGCGAGCTGGTCTGTAGTGATCTTGTTCCAGCTTCTGCGGGGAGCCTGTTGCTGGTGATGGTGGAGCGTGGTCCTTCTGAAGCTGAAGTGGACGCAGCTGTGGTCCGTCCAGTGGAGTCCCGTGGCGTGGCTGAAGGCGATGTCCTTGCTGGAAGAGAAGATCGGGTCGAGTGTGTGTCCGGCGTAGTGGGTGGGGGTGGTCACCAGTTGCTTGAGTCTGAGGTTGGAGAGGTTGTCCAGCAGGGTGGTGGTGTTGCGGTCGTTGTTGTTCTCCAGGTGGAAGTTGAGGTCCCCGAGGAGGATGTAGTCGGCGGAGGGGAGGGCGTGTGGGCTGATGAAGTCGGCGATGTCCTCGCTGAATTGTGTGCGTGGTCCCGGGGGTCTGTAGATGAGGGTGCCTCTGAGGGTGGTCTTGGGGTTGGCGTGGATCTGGAAGTGCAGGTTTTCGGCGGGTGCGAGGGTGTCGTCGGTGTTGGTCGTGATGCGGATGGTGTTCCTGTGGATGATGGCGATGCCTCCTCCTGTCTGGTTGACGCGGTCTCTCCGGATGATCTTGTAGCCTTCTGGGATGGCGATGGCGATGTCGGGCGCTGAGGAGGCGTTCATCCAGGTTTCCGTGATGAAGGCGACGTCTGGGTCTGTGGTGTCGAGCAGGTTCCATAGCTCGACGGCGTGTCTGTGGACGGAGCGGGTGTTGAGCAGGATGCACTTCAGGTGGGTGCTGCTGGTGTTCGGCTTGGTGGGTGCTGGTGTGGCGTGGGTCCGGTTGCAGGTGAACTTGCAGGAGTCTTCTAATCAAAAGTAGGGGAGATGGAATATTGATCCATTCACTTTCCAAATAGGTATATTCTAATCACAGGAGAAAGGATCACTTGTCCTGCTCAACCTTAGGTATGCAGGATGGGGGGGGGGAAATGTCCCAATAAAAAGACCCTCAGGCACGTGATGGGTATGGTGGTGTCTTAAGCGGTATATCTTGATTCTCCGCTTATGATTCACGTGTGTGCATAATCATTAGGTCTTGTTAGGTTATGCAGCCTCCACCAGGAGGTTATTACCCAAGGTTGGTGCAGTAGTGAGCCAGAAATAGAGAATGTTTTTTTTTTTTAAAAACAAAAACCAAGAGAGCAAAAATTTATTATGTCTGGTTTCGGGTCTGGTGAACTCTATAATAGTGCATCTTATTAACTGGGTAATGAGTTGTAGTTGCACTTAGAGTATCGAAAAATTAGAACTGGTAAGAGAAGGTTAAAAATTGGTCGACATGTTTCTGCCTCAGTAGCCTGTGTTCTAGGACTTACGGGCATTCATCAGGACCGTTAGTGAAATAACGTGCAAAAAAATATATTAAATACAGTGTTCAGAAGTGAAAGAAAAAGGTTATTAACCTGTTCCTATGTCTTGGAGGTCTTATGGTACCTGTAATGAGTAAACACAAGGTTTTCAACACACACACGGGGTGGGGAATGTGGGAAGACACACACCTCTAGCAGAAATCTGCTACACATTTCTATCCATTGATAGATATTGAACAACTAAAAAATGGCAATACTTTAGTAGACCGTTCTCAATCATGGCAATGTCAACTCTCTCTTATCCTTACTTTACTCGGGCAACGAACTATAGCATGCTTACAGGTGGAGGGACATGCATATATTGGTATAATGTCGTGGGTGCGTCGTTAAATTTAATTGTTTTGACTACTTGTGCTGCTCAGGCAGTGATAGTGCCTACTGGTCGTTATCAGGCACTCTTGGTGTTGTGTAACCGAGATTGACTCGACATGTTGTGCCCATTACTCTTTTTTCGTCGTGACGTGCAAGTCATTCTGATCACTTGGTGACTTGCACGTCACAACGAAAAAAGAGTAATGGGCACAACACGTCGAGTCAATCTCGGTTACACAACACCTAGAGTGCCTGATAACGACCAGTAGGCACTATCACTGCATGAGCAGCACAAGTAGTCAAAACAATTAAATTTAACGATGCACCCACGACATTATACCAATATATGCATGTCCCTCCACCTGTAAGCATGCTATAGTTCGTTGCCCGAGTAAAGTAAGGATAAGAGAGAGTTGACATTGCCATGATTGAGAACGGTCTACTAAAGTATTGCCATTTTTTAGTTGTTCAATATCTATCAATGGATAGAAATGTGTAGCAAATTTCTGCTAGAGGTGTGTGTCTTCCCACATTCCCCACCCCGTGTGTGTGTTGAAAACCTTGTGTTTACTCATTACAGGTACCATAAGACCTCCAAGACATAGGAACAGGTTAATAACCTTTTTCTTTCACTTCTGAACACTGTATTTAATATATTTTTTTGCACGTTATTTCACTAACGGTCCTGATGAATGCCCGTAAGTCCTAGAACACAGGCTACTGAGGCAGAAACATGTCGACCAATTTTTAACCTTCTCTTACCAGTTCTAATTTTTCGATACTCTAAGTGCAACTACAACTCATTACCCAGTTAATAAGATGCACTATTATAGAGTTCACCAGACCCGAAACCAGACATAATAAATTTTTGCTTTCTTGGTTTTCGTTTTTTTTAAAAAAAACATTCTCACACGTGAATCATAAGCGGAGAATCAAGATAAACCGCTTAAGACACCACCATACCCATCACGTGCCTGAGGGTCTTTTTATTGGGACATTTCCCCCCCCCCCCATCCTGCATACCTAAGGTTGAGCAGGACAAGTGAACTTGCAGGAGTGGTAGCTGAAGGGTCCGTGGGTGCGTCTCGGTGTGGCTCGGTAGCAGCCCGGTGTTCGGCCGGTGTTGAGTGCGTTGAGGTTGGTGGCGTCGTAGGTCCGTCGGGACGGCTTCCGGCGGTGGGGACCAGGGGTCCTGGCACTGGGCGCGGTCCAGGCGCGGACGGGCGCAGACGGGCTTACCTTTGGCGCACCTTCGGCGCTCAATGAGTGCTCCCGCTGCGCGGTCGCTCTGGGGGCGTCATAAGAAGGGAGCCGGGAGGGAGGGTCAGCTGGGAGGCGGGGAGCGCGTGGGCCAATCGCCAAGCGGGGGGCGGGGTCGCGGCAGGAACGGCGGGAAAAAACGGAGGGCTTGGTGGGCGGCCCTGCGGTGGCTGGGGCGCCGGATCGGCGTCTGGCAGGCAGCAGGTAGAGGTAGGCAGGCAGAGCAGGCGGGGAGCGTGGGGGCGACCAGGCCGTGGAGGGCGCAGTGGTCGCTCTGGAAGTGTGCTTGAGCTTCCGAGAAGGAGGAGGCCTTGATCAACCAATCGTCCAGGTACGGGTAGACAAACACCTTGTTCTTCCTCAGGTGTGCCGCTACCACTGCCATGCACTTCGAGAACGTTCTGAGCACAGACTTCAGCCCGAACGGAAGTACCGTGTACTGATAGTGATTGGTGCCGACTTGAAATCGCAGGAACTTCCTGTGTTTGCATGCAATGGGCACATGGAAGTATGCATCCTGTAGGTCTATGGCACATAGCCAGTCTCCCTGTTGCAACTGAGGATAGATCTGATGCAACGACAGCATGCGAAACTTTTCTCTGCGAATCCACTTGTTTGCCTGTCGCAAGTCCAGAATGGGCCTGAACTCGTTCTTGTCCTTCTTGCGGACCAGAAAGAACCGGGAGTACAGACCTCTTCCTATTTGAGACAGAGGTACGTCTTGTATCGCCCTTTTCCTTAACAGGATATCGGCCTCCGCCTGGAGCTCGCGCAGCTGATACTGCGAGCTGACCGGGGAAATCGATGGAGGAGGGCTGGTGAACCGAAGACTGTATCCATTGCAAACAATATTCAGCACCCACTTGTCCCGAGTAATTTTTCTCCACTCTGCCAGAAAAAATTGAACGCTTCCCCCCACCGGAGCGGGTAACGGACGAAGGGAAAGTAACCGCTCAGGGTCGAGACCCGGCCGGGCCCTTGTTCGCGGTAGAGGACTGCTGTCCACCTCTACCCCTCTGGCGTTTCTGGAAGGGTCTCCGGAACTGCTGCTGTTGTTGCTGCTGTTGTCCCGAAGACTGTCCTCTTCCTTTCCCCTGCGAGCCGAACCGCCGTTGGAACTGGCGGTAGGGCTTCTTGTCTTTGGGCTTCTCCAAGCCCACAGCCATCAGGGTTTCCGCCTCGGCCTTCATCCGGGCCATTTCGTCGTCTGCGTGTTTCCCGAATAGCGTCTCACCGGAAAACGGCAGATTGGCCACTCGCTGTTGCGCCTCAGGCTTGAGTGACGTAAGCCTGAGCCACGCATGGCGGCGTTGGTTGATACCGTGGCAGTAGCCATGTGCGGCCAACAGGGAGATATCCGCCGCGGCGCTTATGGCCTGGTTCGAGACCAGCATCCCTTCCTTGACGATTTCCATGAAGTCCTCCTTCCTGTCACGCGGGACAAGGTCCGCGAACTGTTCCATGGAATCCCACAGCGCACGGTCGTACTGTCCCAGCAACGCCGAGTCGCTGGAAGCCTTCATAGTAGTGGAAGAAGTCCCACACGCCTTCCTTCCAGCCAAATCAATCCAGCGGCTCTCCTTATCCGGAGGCACGGTGGATGACGGGGAGGTAGAATGTAATTTCCTGGCCGCCGTCACTATCACTGAATCTGGCACTGGGTCCATCCGTAGGAATGCCGGGTCCGAGTCAGGCGCCCTGTACTTCTTCAGAAGTCCGGATGGAGCTGCCTTCACCACCGCTGGCGTAAGAAAAAGCTCTTCCGCAGGTTCGACCAGTCCTGGCACCAACGGCAGTAGAGGGCGAGACAGGTGCTTCTTGTGCAAAGTCTCAAATATCACGGACGTCGTAGGTGTAGGAGCCGTCACCGTGATACCCAACTTCGCAGCCCCCCTCAGGAGAACCTCCTGGAATGTACCGATGTCGTCGATCGGAGACACCCTAGTCTCCGGGGAATCCGACAAAGTAGGTGAATAGGAACGGGTCCTAGAGGTAGTACGGGACCTGGACCTATGCCTCCTATGGCGATGTCTAGATCTCGTGGAGGACCTGTGTCTACTCCTCGATCTGTCTCTCCGCCTGGAGCGCGACCTCGATCTCCTAGGTCTGGGACGTTCCGTCGGTTTCCCCGGGGCGGACGTCTTGGGCTTGGGTGGTTCCTTAGACTTAGGAGGAGTCGGAAGCCTGGGCAACGAGACCGACCTCGGTGGAACCGGAGGCGGCTTGTCTGGCACAGGGTTCCTAGGTCCTGTCAGAAGTGGTGGCAGAGGAGGCAACGGAGGAGGGGTTGGAGCCCTCGGAGGAAGACCTCTTGGCAACGGAGGAGGAGGCGGAACAGTCTTCTACGGAGTATACACCTCCGAGTACACCGATCCTGGTGACCCGCCATCCTTTCCGGACTGAGGGGAGCCCCCCACAGTCCTAGGCCTGCCTGCACGACTCCTCGACGTCGAAGAATGGTGTTCAGGCGTCGAACGTAGATCCCTCGACGTCGAGCGCCCCTTCGGCATCGACCGTCTTCCATGCTTCGGCGTCGAATGGCTTGTATGCCTCGACGTCGATCCCGACCATCTCGACGACGATCCTTTATGTCTCGACGGCGATCGTTTGCGCCTCGACGGCGACCTCGATGGCGACCTCTTGGACTGCCTTGATGGCGACCTTGTCTGCCTCGACGGCGACCTCAACCGCCTCGACGGCGACTTCTTCCTTGCCGGAGATCTCTTCTGCCTCGACAGCAATCTCTTCCGCTTCGACGGCGGCCTCGACGCCGAGGATCCCCTCGACGACGATGTCCTGTTCGTCGACGGCGATCGGCGGTGTCGCTTCGATGGCGAGCGCCGACGCCGGGCCCGTCGACGTCGATCACTCGACGTCCACGCCGAAGACGACGACGATGAAACCGTCACTGGGTTCGACGGCGGCCTGTGCAAGTCCCTCGACGTCGACGGTCGACGTTTTCTCGACCCAGAGCCCTGGGGAGACTGGGAACCGGCCGTGGACCTCCCTCTCGACGTCGTGGTCAGCGCTACCGACCCAGACGGAGACTGGGGACGTTTGCTGGACTTCCTGCCCCTGGGGAGCCCCCCAGAGGCCTCAGCATGGGCAGATGAAGCCCCTCCAGACCCACCTTGCGCCTTCAGCCGTCTTTCCTCGAGGCCCTGAAGTCTGATCTTCATTCTGTCTTTCAGGGTCCTGCCAGAGAAGCCTTTGCAGATCTCACACTCCTCTGGAACATGGGAAGAGGGCAGGCAGAGGATACACACCTCATGAGGGTCTGACTTAGCCATCTTCCTGGAGCACTCCGGGCATTTGTCAAATAATGAAGGCATATTTGACATTAAAAGAGTGCAAAACACCAAGAAGAAAAGCCCAAAAGTACTTAGAAAGCACTTAAATCTATATTACAGTGAAAAAACACCAATAAACCCTTGAAATGGGAGAGCTCAATGCTCCAGGGTCCTGCTTGCAGGAGCCGGAAAAAAGAACTGATAGTAACTGGGACCTGCAGGGCATTCTGGGAAACTGTGAAGTTCTGGAAAGTTCTCTTAAAAGCACAGTATCCTGTTCTGAGCCACATAATGGCAGCCTATGGGGCTTGTCTGACCAGGTCCTTCTCTCTATCATTCCTGAGGGGTTTTGCTGTTAAAGCAAGGGAAATCTGTACAGGCTTTGCTGTTTTTGTGGATTTTATGGTGGAATTTCTAGTTGAAGTACTGGACAGTGTAGCCTTTTTTAGGCTGCATTATCTGTCTTTAAATTCTCTCTTAAGTGTCTGTGCATTTCTGCATTTTTCGACACTGTAAGAGATTATTTTTGATTGCTCCGGGGTCCACGCACTATTCACTAGATTATGACTATACACAGAGATCCCCTACTACAGAACAATGATGTTGTGGAGCTTAATCATGAAATCCGCGGTTGTGAGAAGTTGGCCTGATGTGCAGTGTTCACTATTCTAGTGATCACTATATATCAGTCCAAACAACCCTTATTGATGATTGGTTGTAAGTCAACCTTATAGACCAGCTATCCTAGTAGCATGGATACGAGCAGTCTAAGGCTAAGACTCTAGAGGGCGTGTTAAGCCAGCTGTTTTACCATCACATTACCCCTTGAACACCCAGTGAAAGGACACCACACAAGTGTTATGAAAATAAACAATGTATTTATTAGAATCACAACAACCCTGTACTCTTTATGAGGACAGGGTGCTAAGCACACAACAAAACTCTTATGAAAATACTTAAGTTAGCACGTTATACACAAATGCCCGAGGGGCACGAAAAACCATATACTCTAAAAGTGGAATGCGAGATTACTAGCAGGTAAGTACAGTACTAATAGGCTTTGGAATCGCTAGGACTTGACTAGGGAATCGTTAGATTACTTCTAGGAGACCTAGGGGACTCGGGTGCAGAGTGTGCACTCTCACGCGGGATGCGGGACACAGTCTATGGAAGCTAGTAAAGGCAAAGTTAGTGTTCACGGGCGAACCCGACCTGGTAGGGAGAAAACAACAGTGGATCCTGACCCTTGGATAGTGAGGCTATGCTGGGACACCGAAGTGCCGAAGTTACCTAGCCCAGGGGCTGCAGCTGCATAGGTCTGAAAAGACGTCGGGAATCTCGTTGCCGGACCAGGAGCCTGGAAGAAGGAAGTTGCTGGCAGGCGACCAGTGAAGGAAAGTTCGATGGATCCAAGCCTGGATCAAGGAAGAAGGAAACCTGAAAGCAGAGGGGACCAAGTTCTTGAATCACTAGCCAGTGATTAAGTGGGCACCAGGATGGCACCGGGCGAAGTCACCGCAGTCAGGTGAGTGGGCGCTGCTGGGCTCTGCAGTCTCTCGGACCAGGAGGCGTTGTCGGCGACCAGGATGGAGGTGCGAGCTGTCCCACGAAGGTTCTTGCTGTCGACGTCGCTGGACCCAGGATTGGGCAACAAGTCTTGGCAAATGCAAGGCCCACGCGGTGGACCTAAAATGGCGTCTTAGCCGGACCAGGAGGGTCCAGGGTACTTCTCCGATGGAGGGAAGCAAGGGCCAGTCTGGAGCAACCAGACTAGCAGCAGTGTTGTCGTCGGGCGTCGTTCGGAAGGCCACAAGCCAGCGGGCTAGTAGCCAAACAACGCGGTGAGCAGCAAAAAGCAGAAGGGCCCCACGCCGATCGTGGAGATGCTGGGGGGCTGCTCTTCGGTGCTGGAGCTGCTCAGGGTGGGGGCTTCTCGGACCCCAAAGCACTCACCAGGAAATTACTCGGTGGGCTTGCTGTGCAGAAGTCGTGCAGTCTTGGCGATGGCCGGTCCCTCGAGGTCTCGTCGCACCCACGGTTCTCAGCTGTGCTGTAGAGGTGGGTAGAGGTCAGAGGTGCCAGGGAAGCCGGGTCTCGTCGAGCTGGGCAGTCGGATTCCGGAGGAAGGACGTGCAGCAGACCGCAGTGTTCTTAGATGGTGCCTGCGGATGCAGGGTGACTACTCCTTAGTCACAAGGGAGAATCTTGAGGAAGAAATCGTGAAGTCCTTTCGTGGAAAGTGGTATCTTGATTCCAAAGATGATCTGATTTGGAAGGGGGCCAGTCTCTACCTTTATCTTGGAAAAGGGGGCTGGCACGCGACTAAGTCCTGCCCTAGGGGTGGGACCAGGAGGGGGGTGGTTACACCCACTTCCTTGGCGGGCTTTTCCCCAGCACAGGGTCTGGAGTGTCCCTGGAACTGGTTTAAGCCAGCCTATGCACAGTGAGCACCGGGGTGCCACGTGCAGTCACCTTCCTCTGAAGCCCTGCCTACCTACAATACACAAAACCCTGTCTGGGACGGTGCTGGCACCGCCCCTGGCAGGAAACCCTTTGTCCTTATCTCCTGCTCTGGGAGGACTCCCAGCAGCAGGAGGGCAGACTTGTGTCTCGGTGGCAGCATCCATTTTGTGGATGCTAAGGCTCTGTCTGACTTTTAACCGGGTTATAGGTTACATGCATGTCGTGTCCCTCTAGAAGGGTGGAATGCTAACCCCGTCGCCAGAATTGGCGAGGGGTTAGTATTCCAATTCGTATGACACCTTACTCGACATGTTTTGATAAAGCGATACCAGAGTTGGCATTTAACCGCGAGGATTATAATGCACTTAAGAGTATATGGTATGCGATATCATGGAAACGGCTAAGGGATAGATCCCGAAAGCCGCAGACAGGCTCAGCTCATGCCAGAGCACCATCTCACACGATTCCAAGCACTCTGCCTTCAGGATTGTTAAGGCCTGCCATAGGAGTGACTGATAGGAGATCTGTGTGTCCATTTTAGGGTTAGATATAGGTATACTATATCTAAAGCAAAGGGTGAGTACACCACCTTGCCCCAGCTGTCGTGCAGCCAGTTGTGCCAGTTTAGTTAGTCAGCCCAGGGGTGGCATAATACATGCTTCAGCCCCTGGGAGACTTCTGGGTACACCTCAGCCCTGGGTACAGGGACTTGGAAAGGGCCCAGTGCCAATTCAGTACCTGAGTACAATTTGGATAGAGAGAACAGCTAGGCTGTGGGTCTGATTAGCAGGCCCACAGCCAGGGAAAGTCGTAAACCAGTGCAGCAAAAAGCAAAAATCTGGGTGATCATAGGATTGCAGACCCTACTCTCCTACAGCGGTGTCTTGAATGTATGTGGACATACTTTTAACAGAGCCTTGTAGGTGTTTATCGATGTATTTTCCAGTTGGTTCGTGGATGGAATCGCAGGTACTAACAATGGGTCTAAAAGGTGGCTTAGTGGCGTGTTTATTAATTTTAGGCACTAAGTAAATATGTGGTACCTGTGGATGTTCTTTTATAAGAAATCTTTTGTCTCTTTCTGTGATTGTGTTGGTGGAAACCGCCGTGTTAACAATGGTAACCAATGTTTCTTTGAAGCTGTTGGTTGGATCAGAATTCAAGGACATGTAGAGGTCAGGATTATTGAGATGAGCGTCTAAATTTTGAGTGTAATAGCTGGTGTCTAAAGCTACTAACGCCCCTCCCTTATCTGCTTTGCAGATTGTTAAGTCACTGTTTGAAGAGAGTTGTCGCAGCGCTTGGTATTCGCTAGTGGACAAGTTAGAACGATGTTTTTGAGGGGTTCTTTCTACAAGTTTATGAGAACCCTACGACTAAGACATTTCTTCACCAATATTTGTCCTCCCCAAACAACTCAAGAATCAGGGACACTTATGGGCTTAAGACCGAAAAGCACCTTTATCCCGCCCATCAGTCACAAAGTTTTGGACACGTTTGAAATAGCTGTCCAACAAGATTTACATACAATCTTCAGAACCCCTCAAAAACATCGTTCTAACTTGTCCACTAGCGAATACCAAGCGCTGCGACAACTCTCTTCAAACAGTGACTTAACAATCTGCAAAGCAGATAAGGGAGGGGCGTTAGTAGCTTTAGACACCAGCTATTACACTCAAAATTTAGACGCTCATCTCAATAATCCTGACCTCTACATGTCCTTGAATTCTGATCCAACCAACAGCTTCAAAGAAACATTGGTTACCATTGTTAACACAGCGGTTTCCACCAACACAATCACAGAAAGAGACAAAAGATTTCTTATAAAAGAACATCCACAGGCACCACATATTTACTCAGTGCCTAAAATTCATAAACACGCCACTAAGCCACCTTTTAGACCCATTGTTAGTACCTGCGATTCCATCCACGAACCAACTGGAAAATACATCGATAAACACCTGCAAGGCTCTGTTAAAAGTATGTCCACATACATTCAAGACACCATGGATTTCCTGATTAAGCTCCACAACATCATTGTTCCACCTGATCAGCCCGTCATCCTATGTACCATAGATGTGAACTCTTTATATACATCAATACCCCATAATCTGGGATTAGAAGCCCTGGAATCTGCCTTGGTACAGACTGACAAACCCACAGACTTGCAAATCTTTATCCTGGAACTGATGCAATTTACGCTGCACCACAGCTACTTCAAATCTCCTAAAAATTAATATTACCAGCAGCTATCTGGAGTCGCAATGGGAAACTGTGCAGCTCCAGCATATGCAAATTTATTCATGCATCAATTTGAGAATCAACATATTTTGAACCATCAAGATTGGCAACCATTTCTATTGGCCTACTAACGATACATTGATGACATTTTCCTCATCTGGAAAGGTAATGAAACTCAGTTAACGAACGCCATTCATCTTCTTAATCGTGTGGATGACCGCATCCAATTCACATACAGTTTCAATACCACGACTATACCTTTTCTGAATGTACAAATTTCATTATCCAACAATCAATTTGTCACTTCAATATACACTAAGACCACTGACCGCAACAATTATCTACACTACCGCAGCTTTCATCAACCCAGCCTAAAACGCCATCTACCATACTCACAACTTCTCCGCGCCAAAAGGATTGCATCTACACCGGACCTGTATGTACAGGATAGCGCCACTATCATCACTAAATTCAGACAACGGGGCTACCCTAGAGAACTGACTCAAACTGCAGAAGACAGAGTGTCGACCAAACTCAGACAAGATCTACTAAAACCTAGAGAAAAGCCTTTAGATACAGATACACGTTCTGTTTTTGTATCTAAATTCTCTACGCAATCTACAAAAATTAAACAGTCCATTCGCAAGCACTGGCCATTGCTACAATTGGAAACAGACTTCAATAAAGCATTCGACAAACCACCCACCTTTGCCTACCAACGTTCTAAAAACATTGCATCCATATTGAAACAATCCCCCACAATGGGGCACATCACCTTCAAAGGTACGATACCATGCCATAATTGTGGACATTGCAGCAGCATTATTCCAGGTAATTATATATCCCACCCTACTCAAGGAACGCCCATACATCTTCGAGTAAATGCCACCTGTGACTCCACGAACGTTGTATACATGTTAAGATGCCCCTGTGGCCTCCCATACGTGGGCAAAACAGAACGCAAAATTAAAACAAGATTGACTGAACATCGCAGTAACATACGCACGAAGAACTTGAAGTCCTGTGTAGCGGCTCATTTTGTTCAACACTGCCATAATCCAAGTCAAATTCGTTTTCTCATTCTAGAAGTGGTGGATAAAAATATTCACATAGACAACAACAAAAATCTGCTTCGACGAGAACTATATTGGATACACCGCCTTCACGCCATGCATCCGAAAGGATTAAATGACAGACTGGAATATAGTTGTCACTTATAAGTATCTTATAAGCATCTCATAAGTATTGTACTGCATGCTTGTTTGACCTCTCTTCTGCCTATTCTACCCTTCCTATTTTTACCCTTCCTATTTACCCTCCCTATCATTTGATCTCATTTTCTTTCTACTTTGACCTTTTGTTGTTATCTTTGACCTCTTTTTCACCTTCATGCCTGTACTTTCTCCTCTTTAGTTTTTACACTCTCTTTCATCGTTCATCCTTACCTCTTTTTTCACTTCATTTTCAGTACGCTCGTGGCACATTGTAAGTAATTTGGAATATGTATGTTCATATCATGTTGACTTTTGACACTTTTCTTGTATATTTATCATCCTCCCTTTTTCATTTTCCCACTCCGTTTTTAATGTTCTGTTTCTTCCACCTTTCCCACGATGTGACGGTTTCACGTCTTGTTCCCGACCGCTTCACGCCTAGTCCGCTTTCTATGAACAAATAATAAAATAAATAAATGTATACTTGTAAAGCGCACTGTTACTCCATCTCGGAGTGTCCTGGCGCTGTATACTGCTGGGGAACCCGTACTGGCTTTCCCTGTGAGATGGTCCCTCCTGGGCACCCCCAAGGTGAAGCCAGGCATCCCCGGCGCTGATAGGGCCGTTGTGGAGATTAAGCAAGCTATTGCCCAGAGTTGCAGAGTGGGACCCATGGTTAGCTTAGGCACCTAGGCGAGAATTATCGAGTCCGCGGACATTGACCCAAGACCGTGCCGCGTCGGGAATCGAACCCTGGTCCCGGGCCGACCTCTGCTTCAGGGTCTGCCGCTTCTAACCAGTGAGCCACACTTTCCTTCTATATTATCGAGCATGTGCGCATGCTCGGCGTCTTCCGGGTTATTGTCTACACGAACCGGTCTTCACTGTTAGAACTTCGTCGGATGACTCTTAGCCCCTATGGTCGGTAAGTGACCACATCACATGTTTCCTCTTTATGTTTACAGTATCCACTCGCACTGCATGTCTGTTTATCTCACATCCCGTCGCTATACGCGGTATCACCCACCCTGTTCCCCGGTATTTTCATGCCGTTAACACAGTTCTTTACCCTGGGCTATCGGTAGTCAGATCTTCACAATCACTTTAAGGAATAATTGAGGCACGTAATTATTTGCTCTCCGCATACTTTAAACAACATACCCAGTCTTTTTCCTAGCTTTCTTCGGTTTTAGACACATTGCACTTTAATTCCAAACCCCGTCCGGCACATGCATGAACCTTAATTACCTTTCATTTGTCGAAAACACCTTATATTTTGTTTTCCCTGCGAGCATCTCCCACAGATACTAATCCCACAGACCTCATCTTGGGCTCACTGTACTGCAGACTCCTGAATTTTTAGCGCCCTACATACCTTTCTTCTGTATTACACAGATTCCCCCTGAAGAAGTGCAATCCTTGCACGAAATGCATCGGGGATTACTTAACCATTGGAGTTAATTACCATCATGACCCTATGATATATGATTGAAATTCATACGCAATATTATCATATGACGTAATATGATTGAAATGTGAACTATATTACTACAACCGACAATTGATATTTGAATTGAATTAAAAGACTACTATGATTATAACTACCCTTGGAGTACCTATAATTTGAATTACGCACCTCGTGCCTATCAGAGTGCCTAGGAATTGTCCTTACTCACTGTAAGGCTTGCTTCATCCTACTTTTTAAGATCGCCATGATCGAAATAAAGTTATATATGATGATAAATACTGTTTGGAGTGTTCAGAGCCTACTTATGCCCTTATCTTTTATATACAGGCTTCAGTCCCTCTCTTCCGCTTCCTGGCCTCTCCTCCACTCATTTCTGTGTCAGGCTCCTGATAGCACAACAAGGTCAGAGACTGACAACAGAGATGGCAAGGGAGTGAGCTGTAAGCTAACCCCCAAGAACTCTTCATCTGGCATCAACATGCATTTTTAGTGTTCTATGTTATCCATTCCCAACGACAGGGAGTCCAAATGAGAACGTCTGGAGATGCGAACTGAGCATCATACAAACACTACTTTGCACTTACATTGAGCTACTGTGCGACTGTATGTTTACGAAAGAGGTGATGTAAGGTTTGCTCTCTCTGCTTTATCCAGGAAGGTAATACACATTGAACACACAAGCACGTTTACTCAACTACAGAATGTCAATCAGGTGCCAACTTTCAAAAGGACACCTGTCAGAACCACCATTCTAAATACTGATTAACATTTCAATAAGGTAATCTTTTTTCATTTAAACAGTACACATACATTTTCACTCAAGAAGTCATGAGTTTTTTTTTTGATAAAACATTCAGAGGAACTTAACCTTGGTAAGTGGTGCTGAGTTAATACTGTAGAACAATTGAAATGATACAACAAGGTACATTTTCCAGCACAGGAGCAAGCCATTGATCCCAAAAACTGCAGATTTCAATGACAGAGGTAGCTAACAAGGTTTAGTTCATCGAAAGAATTTTAATGAAATAAAACAGCATGATGACAAAGGATTACCCGAGTGAAAACTGAACTGTACTGCTATATGAATAGACATTACCTGAATGACAATGGATCAGTAATGGCACTCCACGTACCACAATGCTATGGTGGGCGAACTGAAGGCATACACCTTTGCTACATTCCTTGAAATTTTTGGATGGGCAACCACAACCTATGTGGAGGTCCTTTAAATGTACAGCTTCTGATGTCAGTGGATAGCCAATGAAACGGTTTCCTTGTTGGATTAAGTACTTAGGTATGCCATCCGCTTAACTGTTCTGCTTCGTTAAGGTGAGCACCATATCACAAAGTACAGATCGTCTGAAGAGCTTTAATGAATTCAAAACATAATGATGTCAGAACATTACCTTAGTGAGAATGGATCTGCTCTGTTTAAATGAAAGATTATTTCACTGAATAGTGTTCAGCATTTGACTGCTAAAAGTACTGGAAATTAAAGGAATGCATCAGAGACAGTGCTACGGGCTTTACTGGAAGCCCACACAAGTGAAAAGTATTAGCGCCACTTTGTCTGAAAGCAGCCACGATCTGATGTCTATTAATCAAGCCTGTGCATTTTATACATATTTCTGACCCTTATGATTGGAATCCTATTGAGGAGAAGCTGGTAATCCATTCCTGTAGATCCTGATTAAGTCAGATTATCCAGATTAGAAAGTCTATGGCTTCACCATACAGTCCATTACAACTGGTTAGATTGGTTGGTTTGGACGCTGTAGCAATTTGCTACAAAAACGTCATAATGGCAGACCAACTTTTATCTCAGGTATCATAGAGTAGGGAATATTTCAAACTGTGGGAATCCAGGGAAAATGGGAAGTAAAGGAGAATCCAGTAACCTAGCAAATGACAGAAAAGTTTACTGAGTATCCCAAGATCCCGCCTCCACGTCAACCTCCACTTCAATGCTTGGCAAGTCCTCAACTTCCTCTTGAAAATAAAGAGGAATTAAAACAGCCAGGAATCTTTCCATCGTGAAACTCAAAGCCATACAGGTGCCATGCATAGGAATCCTAATCATGTCAGGGGAAATTGTGTCCAGACTACAAGGTGACGGTGTAGAGGGTCTACCTTGTTTTCTAGTGATCTGTTTTTTCGGAGCAGCGGTAGATTGGGGGTTTGCATGACAGCACCTCCCGCTCGGTTGCTGCAGGAATCCATCATAACAGGCTAATAATAAATTGTGTAGAGTGAACCAAAGCAGTTACACAAATTCTGTGAGTGAGAACTGCAATGCGTTCCCCTCCGCTATCCACAATAAATCTCACCCATCCTAACTAAATGCTTTCTCTTAGATAAAGTGTTCAATGTACAGATAATACTGCTGATCATTTCAATTGAGAGAGTACCAGAGTAGCAGGCTTGGAAAGGGAAAGGATTCAACACATCGAGGCAGCACTACCTTGTTAAGCACAGATGAGTTTTAGAGGCGGAGGGTGGGAAAGGATTGCCCATCCCCAAGCATGTATGGATGACCAAGACTGAACGGCAATAAAAAGGAGTAGACATTATTGAAACCCTAAATACCCCACTATGAAAAAAAAAGTTAGTGGCACCAAAATATTTCAGAGCAGAGTTTCACTTAATTATTCAGGACGTCCCATTTTTGAGAAGAAAAGGTAAACCAAAAATTTATGAAAGGAGGGGCGTGGCTTGGCAAGCGGCAATGGCGGTCGCAGCCTTCTAGAGCTCCCGCTGCCCGCGCAGTAATCCTTCTCTTATCCTGGCCCCCGAGCCTACCTACCATATCCGGAGTGCGGCGATAATTGCTGGGAGTGTCGGCTTCCCTCCGGTGTGGTCAGCGGAGCCCTGTGCGCCCTGGGCGCTGCGGGGTGACAACGAAGGAGGAGCGGCCCAGTGTGCGGCTGGGAAGCCTGGGACTCGACTGACATACCCGCAGTGGGTCCGCCGGCGCGGTGCGACCCCCCTGTCAGCTGTGAGCACCGGGGCTGCCCTGCGGATTGGCCGATTGTTGTGCACGCCGGCCCTGAGTGTGGGACGACACAATTGGGAGCCGGAGAGGCGTGGATTCGTCCTGCTGGCCGCTGCGGCCTTGTGACACTCGCGAAGCCGGGGGCCTCGAGTTTCGCGACGCCCGCCTGGGGCGCGCGCTGGTTCGCGGACCGCCTCCGAGGTTGGACGGGGCCTCGGAGCTACATCCTTGAGACGGCCCTCTCCTGCTCCTGCACTGAAGGCGGCCTGGAACACGGCGGGACGGCCGTAGGTGGCCCCGTGGCGGAAGGGGCATCGTGAGTACCAGCATTTGGGGCCCTGGACGGCTGAGGTGGTGGCCATTACACGTTCTATACCCCAAGGGGGGGCAACAAAGCCTTGCAGCCCGCTGGCAGCGTAGCAGTGGATCCTGTGGTTTGCTTTCGGCTTCCCTGGGCAGAGACACGTATTCAGGGTCCTGGGGATGGCATCAAGCAGAGGGTGAAGTCGCCTGCATGAGCCTTGGCTGGGCTAGATAACAGACTGAGGAGACCCCTCGTGATATACCGGTACTGATTCTAGGCGGTCTGTTGCTGTGGAGCCTGTGGGTTGAGTGGGGGGGGGGAAAACAACGCTGCCTAGCCCACCGGGGGACGGGGGGCCTTCAGCTACCGGCAGGTTGAAAGCTGGTTTCGGGGCCTGCCTGGACCGTGCCTGGACACAGAACGTTTACACAGATAAGGCTATCCGGGGCCCACTGTGGGAACCCTTGCTGTTACGCGACCCTCCCCCCCATTTTTGTGTGCGTAGTGGGCACTTCGTGAGAGACTTGCAGCCATGACCAGGGGTGGTGGCGGCTCCACCAAACAAGTGACAATTGACAAATTCACCGGGCCCAGTGGTGGCCCTGGACCGTCAGGAGGTGGCCAGCAAGGGGGGGGGGGGGGCAGACAACGCGGCACTAATGGCGGCCATCACCCAATCAAGAGATGTGCTGGATGCCAAAATAGGGGCAGTGGGCACGGACGTCACTCTCTTGCGCCAAGACTTGCGAAATGCTGTGGCGCGGATCACGGAGGCTGAATCCAGAGTGTCGGTAGTGGAAGACGACGTGGGTACACTCAAGAAGAAGATGGCGGCAATGGAGACGGCGCAACGGGGTCTGGCGCTCCGAGTGGAAGATGCTGAAGGGCGCGCACGCCGCAATAATCTCCGATTTATCGGCTTTCCGGAACGATGTGAGAAGGGTAATATGGAACAATTCCTCACGCAGTGGCTGGGAACCTGGCTGCCCCCGGAGGCTCTATCTACTTGCTTCGTTATAGAACGCGCACACCGCGCCTTGTCACGGATGCCACCGGAGGGTGAACGGCCTAGGGCCGTAATTGCTAGACTTCTGAATTACCACGACCGGGATGCCATTCTGAGGGAAGCAAGAACCAGGGAGACCCTCCTTTATGAAAATCGCAAAATAATGATTTTCCCTGACTACACGAAGCTGGTACAGCAACAGCGCCAATCCTTCATGGACGCCAAAGCGAAGCTGCGGGGTCTTAAATTCCAGTACTCCCTGCTGTACCCAGCGCGCCTGAGGGTGATATTCCAATCACGGACATTGTTTTTCGATACTCCGGAGGACCTCTTTAGATGGACCGATGAGACAGTTAGGATCCGGCCGAATTCTCAGCCAGGGCTGAATCCGGGCCCTTCGAGGGGGGCGTCACAAGAGCAGAGTGGCCAAGCGACCAAGCCCAAGAGGAACCGGCGATCTAGGTCGCGTAAGAGGTCGGCTTCCTTCAGCGGCGCCCAGGCCGGTAGTAGGGCCGAAGAATCAGACCAGTCTGAAGTAGACAACGGCCAAATCTGAAGCATCTGCGCCCCTTTGTACTCTTGTTGCTATGGGCCCTGGCCGACGTGTTATGGGCTCTTGAGGCCCGATGTGCTGGTAGCGCCATGGCTGCCTCGGGATGGGTTTGTGACTGACCGCTGACCATGGGGGGGGATTGTGGGTGGGGACTCGGGGTGCATACATAGGGGCTACTGCTCTCCTTCGAATGTGGGAGGTTCTGGGTGAGGAGTGATGAGGTTGCTATTTACTGGGGAGTTGGGATCCATTGGCATGGCTGGCTCAGGGTCCTCGGTTCTGGACTCGGGGACACCCATGCCGCGACAGGTACTTCATGTTTTTTTGAGGTATAGGGTGGGGGGAGGTGGGGTACGAGTGGCCGGGGACGGAGCCACTGAGTTGGGGCTGCAACATATTCAAGATTGTGGTGACATTCCTTTGATGTTTGGTTCTGGGGTTCGGGGTGGGACGAGAGTTGCTCGTCATGTTATCTTGGGGTTCTGGGGCGGGTGGGTGGGACTGCACGAGTGCTCTGCTATAGTATTCCTTACAGTGGGCGATGAGTGGCAATGGCGAGGACGTTCTGTTCAGTGGGTCCCACTTGATCATGGCTGACAAGACTAATAGACTTCCTGATGCCTCTCTGCGGGTGATCACGTGGAATGTCAGGGCGATGCTCGACAAAATCAAGCGTGGGGCAGTGTTGAGATGGGGGAAAAGTGAGAGTGCTGACGTTTTCTTGCTCCAGGAAACTCACATGATGGGCTCGAAAGTGCTGGGTCTACAGAGGTTTGGCTATCATCAAGTGTTTCATGCAGGGTTTTCCCGGGGATCCAGGGGGGTAGCCATTTTAATACATCGTAGAGTGGCCTATGTCCATGAAAAGCAGTGGGTTGACCCTCAGGGTCGTTATATCTTTGTCAAGGGCATGGTGGGCACTGAATCGGTGGTCTTTGGGAGTGTCTATGCCCCCCCCCCCCTGCAATGGGCCCTAGCTGAGAAACTTTTCACGATATGGGAGGACATCCCTGAATCCCTGGCGGTGGTTGGCGGTGATTGGAATGATGTGATGGAAACGAATGTGGATCGCTGGCGGCGCCGGGAAGTGGCTGAGACTGCCCCCTCCCCTGCGCACACTCGATTGCGTGCTATGACTGAGGGTCTGGGCTGGTCGGATGCCTGGAGACATATGCACCCCACTGCACGCGAGTATACGTATGTCTCTGCCGTGCATGGCTCCTATTCTAGATTAGACTGCGTGTTTGTGCCTGGTGACTGCTTGTGTAGAGTGAAGAGTGCTGCCATCTTGCCTAGGGGTCTGTCCGATCACTCCCCAGTATCGATCAGGGTGGAACTCTGTCGAAAACGCCAACCGTTTCGCTGGAGGATGTCCTCGTGGCATCTTCAGCAGCCGGCCTATGTGACACACTTACGGGAAGCATTGGACCTGTATTGGCGGGAGAATCTTGTGGGAGACATTGACGCTGGGGTGGTATGGGAGGCCATGAAGCCCACTATCCGGGGAGTAGACATAGCGTGGTGTGCCGCGGCCCGGCACAAGCGGCGAGAATTGATTGTTGAAGCGGCAGCACAGGTAGAAACCTTGGAGGAGCAGCACCGCATGGGGGGGGGGGTGAGGCTGGATTACGACTCCTTCTCCAGGCTCAGCAAGCCTACGCATCTGTCCTCCTCGATGATGCGAAACAGGCATGGCTAGCTACACGTAGTAGAATATACCAGTGGGGGGACAAGTCGTGTACGATGCTTCATAGGCTCTGCCAGCGCCACCTTCAGCCGCTTACGCTGCCGGGACTCACGTCCATGGATGGTGGGGTCATTACTGACCCAGTAGAATTGGCGGCGAGCTTTGCCGCATACTTTGCTACTCAGTACGCCCAATGTGATCGCTTATCGGCTGATGAAGTGATCAAATTTATTGAGGATTTGCCCCCTAAGATGGTGTCGGACAACACCAGGAAGGCACTTGATGCGCCCCTTACAGCTGAGGAGCTGGGCGATGCTCTGGGACAGCTTAATACCGGGAAAGTCCCTGGCCCGAGTGGCTATCCGAGTGAGTTTTATAAACAGTTTCACATACAGCTGGGGTCCCATTATCACCGGGCGCTTGAAGCGGCGCGTGAGAGTGGCACATTGCCCCGAGACTGGCGCCATGCCGAAATTGTAGTCTTTCAGAAACCGGGTAGACCTCCAGAGAGGCACGACTCGTATCGCCCCATCTCGCTGCTCAATATTGAGGCTAAGGTTCTGGCCAAGGCTCTAGCAAATCGATTGTCCCCGTATATCATGGACCTGGTGCATCCGGACCAGGCCGGGTTTATGCCTCATAGAGCGACGCGACATAACATTCGACGCGCACAGGCGGCGATTGATGCCATGGGAGCCACCGGGGAGCGGGCGGCTTTGTTACTGGCTGACATTGACAAAGCCTTTGATTCCGTTAGTTGGGCTTACCTATTTGCCCTATTGCCCCGCCTCAATCTGGGCCCGGTCTTCCTGTCCTATATCAAACTACTGTACACGGATAATACGGCCTCGGTGCGGGTTGCGGGAGCAGTGTCGGAGTCGTTTCAAATTAGACGAGGGACCCGGCAGGGTTGCCCGCTCTCCCCCTATCTGTTCGCTCTCCTGGTGGAGCCGTTGGCTGCATGGGTGCGTATAGATGCGCAAATGCGGGGCTTTGTTTGGAACAACAGCTTATCGGATAGGATCGCACTTTACGCGGACGACGTCCTTTTCTTTCTCACCGATCTGCGGCGCTCGGGACCGCGTGTACTAGAAATTATGCGAATCTTTGGGGAAGTCTCGGGCCTATATCTGAACCTGCGTAAGTCTACCCTCTGGGTGCTAAATGGAGATGCCGAAACAGATCATTGGTCGGTGGGACTGCAGGTGGCTACGCATGGCATAAAATATCTGGGGGTGTTTGTCCAACTTACCCAGCGTTGCCTGGGAACGCAACATAATGCCCGTTTGGGACCGAGTTCAGACGGATATCAAGACATGGTCTCGAATGCCCCTCTCTATTTTTGGTAGATCCGCAATTTTTAAGATGGTTGCGCTCCCACGTCTCCTCTATCAATTGCAGAACCATCCCTATCCAATTGCACCCCAGTGGTTCCGACAGGTCAACTCGATCTTGGGCCGCTTTCTATGGGCTGGGGGCCCGGCCAGAGTGGCACTACGTACGTGCTTCTTGTCCACCTACTGCGGAGGCCTGGCCACCTCGGATATACTGTCCTATTACCAGGCCGCTCATCTGCTTATCCTGAACGATTGGTGGTACGGTGACAGTGGGGATCCAGCCTATGCCCTGGAACGCACATTGATGGGTGACAATACACTCCACACGATCCTCTACTCGGCGCGCCTGCGCCGGAAACTGCCGAGGGTCACGAGTCTCGTGTTCGCTGTCTGGCGGCAGGCTTTACGCCGCATGGGATGGTGGGGCCGATTGACCGCAGAGACTCCGCTGTGGCGCAATGGCCTACTACCCGAGTTGTCGGCCTTATCTGGTTTTGAGGGCTGGGATGCAATTGGGATTTCGCAGCTGGGACATGTAATGTCCGGAACGACGCTCAAATCCTTTCAGGCACTCAGCATTGAATTTAACATGCCCCAGTCTCAATTTTTTCGGTATTTACAACTCTGGCACGCACTCATGCCCAGTATTGCCGATATGGATTCGCTCCCTGAATTTAGTCCTATTGAGGCGAAAGTCTTTATGGGTGATCTGGGGGATAAGAAAGTCTCTCGCATCTATCAGACACTAGTCACTCATTGTTCCTCCACCCTTCTTCCACTGAAGACGACTTGGGAAGCTGATGTGGGCCCCCTCGATGAGGATGACTGGAGGGAGGCTCTGGAATCCCCTAGGGGAGCAGCCATTGCCATTCGATTTAGGTTAATCCAATTCAAAATTCTCCATAGGGCTTATTTCACCCGTGAACGACTGTGGAAAGCAGGCTTGATTGGATCCCCGGAGTGTTTGAGATGCGGAGCTGCAGTGGGCACTTTGCTCCACACGATGTGGTCTTGCCCTAGGTTGGTGGGCTTCTGGAGGGGTGTGTGGGACTGCCTGTCTGAGGTACTACACTGGACTCTTCCTCGCACTCACAGGCTGGGCTTGCTTCACATCCTTGAGGGGGTTGGTGGAAACACTTATAAACGTCACTTGCTACTCCTGGGATTGGTGATGGCCAAAAGAGACCTAGCTCGGGCTTGGAAGGATGTGAGAGCCCCTCCCCTGTGTGCCTGGAAAGCTGGAATGGACTTTTGCATGGGTCTGGAACGACCGATTTTTGAAGCACGTGGCTGCCCCCGCAAGCATTACAAGATATGGAAGGGATGGGCTGAGTATAGGGGATTGATGCTCGACCCACCAGCAGAACTGGAGGAGGATCTTTAGTCGCATGTTACTTGCCAGTCCTTGCATTACGCCACGAGTATCGCATCATGGTTACACGCTGAAGCTATCTATACACACGTGCATGGGGGTGGGGGGGGCACGGGAATGGGAGGGTTGGGTAGTTGGGTTAAGTGGGGGTAGGGGAGGGCATAGTTGTATTCCACTTATAATTGCTTTCTCTTGACTGTTTAGTCGGACGCCTGGAACAATGTTGTATATGTAACACAATGCTTGGTGGTGTTCTCCTGACTGTGGGGAGCCACGCGTACTTTTTGCCCGATCCTGCTAATAAACTTGTTGTGAACATTTTTTTTTATGAAAGGCTGCCAATAAGTTTGATTGTCCTAGTCAACCCAGAAATACAAACGGCTGTCTAGAGATCTCCAAACCATCTCAGAACATGGGAGAGGCATACCAACATTGTAGCACCCCTC
Organism: Lissotriton helveticus; assembly: GCF_964261635.1. Taxonomy (NCBI): domain Eukaryota; kingdom Metazoa; phylum Chordata; class Amphibia; order Caudata; family Salamandridae; genus Lissotriton; species Lissotriton helveticus. The sequence continues at coordinate 831,952,639 of NC_136072.1, read as the reverse complement.
GTTGAGAAATGTGTGCATTCGAGTAGCCTTTTAAGTATATCAAGCTGGATCTCACCTCAGTGAATAACTCTGTAGACATCCTGCAAGGTCCTCTTTAAGAGGTGGACAAAGTGGCATCTCCTGGGTTAGGTCGAAAAGGGTGTTATAATGACCATCAAATTAAGAGCTTTATAGAGTGCAGGGCTGCACCCATATAAACCACTTTTCTACAGACAATTTGGCAGGTCAAAGCAGGTGGGAACTGTCTGCGGAAAGGTCCCTTAAATCAAGAACTGCACGCAAAAATCCTGCAACAGTAAGGAGACTGCAATCTTACACATCATAGACAATGACCTTCTGACCACAGATAAGGATGACCCCTGCCTGCTAATGCTGCTGGACATCTTAACTGCCTTCTAAACTGTCAACCATCCCACCTTCACCTGCACTCTTGGAGTCTTGAATGAGAATCACAGGCAATGTACTTCCTTAGTTCTTCTCCAACCATTCCAAACAACACCAGTTTGTTCACATGGGCATCTCAAGGTCATAAAAGATCCCCATCACCTGTGGAGTTTGCCAGGGCTCTATACGGTCTCCTTCAAACTTTACATGGAGCTGTATGTTTTTTTTCCAATGCCGCTACAATTGCTACTTTGGCAGCCCCAAAACAAGCCCACATTATGGTCCTGTCAGCTTTTGTTTGATCTTCTAACTCCGGGTCTCTCAATCCTAAAAGGGCTCGTTCCTTGGTGGTTGGTATAGGGTAACCTAGAAATTCCTTCATGTGGGATAGAATCTCCTCCCAAAAAGGTTGGATCGTAGGACAGTCCCACCAAATAAGTCCCTTAAGTGGCCAAACCCTCTCCAACACAAATCTGAGGTCTCTGGAAAGATCTTTTTAAGTTTTGTTGGATACAAATACCAATCAAAAAGAATCTTATAGTGTGCCTCCCTTAGTTTTTGGGAATGGTTATCGTTAGTGATAGCACTCCAGAGATGTTTCCATTCCGGTTCTGAGATCTATATCCCTGCCCATTGTTCCCATGCCTGCATATATCGGAGTCTCAGAGTGTGTGAAATGGAGAGAAGGTTATAAAGAAAGGAAACCACGCCCCTCATGGATCCCACCCTCTGCACTAATGTTTCTACTGATGTCTTCTCTTGTGTAGCTGCCTCTCTGACCTGCGGCTGGATTGCCCATTGTTTGAGTTGAAAATAGTGGAAGTGTTCGCTGGGCGGGACCTTGAAATTCCTTTGCCAGCTGGCAAAGGTGAGAATGTTGTAATCATCTGATAACATCAAGCAGGCCCCTTCCCTCCATATATCACATGGACCCTTGCGCAGCGCCGGGGAGAATTCAGGGTTAAAGTGAATTGGTGTGTAAGGCGAGGGGAACGTAGACCACTTCAGTCCCCTGGATACCTCATCCCATACTTTAAGTGTGGTGCATGTGGGCGTGCTAATGTACGAGTTTGGCCGCCTATCTTTCTTAGGTTTCCATATCGCATCCCATATTGTTCTCCCCACTACCGCTCTGTCTATATGCAGCCAATGTTTTTTCTGATTCTCTCTTGGACCACTCTGTCAAGATACAGAGCTGGGCTGCTTTAAAATATAGATGAAGGTCCGGCAGCGCCACCCCTCCCTCGCTTGTTGCACGACGTAGAGTGTGAAAGGGAAGCTGCGCTCTACCATTCTGCCAGATGTAACGAGTAAAGACAGTCCGTAATTTGGGCAGGTGGTCCCTGTCCAGGTCTATCGGTAGGGCTTCAAACAAATATAAACATTTAGGTAAAACAGTCATTTTTTGTGTGAATGCGCCTCAACCACGAAATGAAGAGAGGCTGACAGCATTTGGGATTCTGATGAATTTGGAGCAGCAGTGGGGGGTAGTTAACCTTAAACAGGTCCTCCAACGTGGGGGTTAGGTTGATACCCAGGTATTTGAGTGTGTGTTTAGCACATTGAAGCGAGTTGTAATTGTGCAACCTACAGACGGCTTCTTTTGACAGTGTGCGGTTTAGGACAAAGGCTTTTCCTGAGATTTACTTTAAAACCTGAAACTTGCTCTAAATTCTGCAGTTCTTCCTGCAGCGTCTGATCGGGGGAGGTGAGTGATAATAGCACATAGTCAGCGAAAAGCGATATTTTATGCTCCTTCCCCCCAAAAAGAATACCCCGGATTTCTGCAGCCTTTTGAATCCGCAGAGCCAGCGGCTCAATGCCTAGGGCAAAGAGTAATGGCGAGAGCGGACAGCTCTGCCTTGTACCCCTACCTAGGGAAGAAAGAGCTGAACTAGTCCCATTAACCTGGAATCTAGAGCACTGGTATGCGTAGTTAGCTTTAATCGAGTCTATAAACGGTTTGCCAAACCCAAACTGTTCAAGCGTGCTGAAGAGGAACGACCAATCACCCTGTCAAAAGCTTTTTTGGCGTCCAGGCTCACCACGACTGCAGGTATCTTAAATTTGGTTGCCTTCTCAATCAGATGAATGATTCTTCTAATATTATCGTGGGTCTGTCTGCCTTTTATGAAGCCTGATTGATCAAGGTGGATTAAGCTTGGCATCAGGTCCTCCAGTTGCAACGCCAAAATTGAGGAATATAGTTTGGCATCCAGACATAAGCGCGATAGGTCTGTAAGAGGCATATTCTTGTGGATTTTTCCCGGGTTTGTGTATGACCGTGATAAAGGCCTCAGACATTGAGTGTGAGACGGCCGGCCCTCGGCTATCGCACTAAAGAGGTGTGTTAGATGCGGGATGATGTCTGGGGTGAAAGTTTTATAAAAATGGGCTGTCAGGCCATCGGGCACTGGGGATTCATTAGGTTTGAGAGCCATGATTACTCTCCCCACCCCCTCCCCCGTGATAGGAGCATTTAATCGCTCATTCCAGTCCAGAGAAACCTATGGGAGTTCTAGAAACTGTAGATATTGGTGTTGAGCTGCAAGATCTAGGTAATCCCTAGCATATAGATCTGTATAAAATGCCCATATGCATTTGCTGATCAGTATCTTCATGGGAAATGTGCCCCGCTGCGTCTACTATAGTCCCGATATATTCTTTCTCTCTCTTTTCCCATAGCTGTCTAGCTAGGTGTGAACCAATCTTGTTCCCCTGCGCTTAAGAGATGTGGTGTAAATGCAGAAGAGTATGTTTCGTCCTATTAGAGTATATCGGTGTAAGTTTCCCCTTGACTGCCCTCAACTGACATGTGTACCGTGTGTGAAGGATTCTTTTTATGTGCCCTTTCAATAGCCTCCAGAGACTGTTACAGTGCTTCCCTCTCCTTGGCCCTCTGCTTATTTAAGGCGGAATTAAGTTCTAGACTTGTAAACAATGGGATTCTATCAATGTGAGTGGTGACTAATTTTATATGATATTCTCTAAACTTGTGAAAAACTACAACGTGAAAATTAGGCCTCTCTGTGGGTGGCAGAATGAGGGCACTGTGTGTTTTTAAAATACCCCTCACACACTATGAATCCCATAGTGTCATTCTCCCATCATTGGGGTCTTCCCGTCCCTCTACGGGGCGGGGCGGGCTTCAACCTACGAGTGACGCGGGAGCACTTCTATTTTTTGACAATAGGCTATGTGATGTGATAAGGATAGTGGTATGTGTTAGGGAGTGTAGGGACCTGTTTACGTGAATGGTGGTGTAAAAGAAGGTAAAAATACCCTGGTTAGTCGAAACAATTAATTTTAATGGCTTCGCAAGCTGGGAACATTAAAAAGGGGTTAGTAAGTAGAATTACAAGTGTAGTCTACTTTGTCGACATGACATGTTTCATAGGCAGACCCCTCCTGCCTACTCATCAGGACCTCTGTTGATCCCTACAAAAATGCTCAATTCTAAACTAAATGTTAAATGCCTATGGTCCTAAAACTTAACAGCAAAAATCGGCTGCTAGGTTTAGTCTCTGGGCTTGAGTTGGCCCTTAGTGAGGCATTATCATGAAAAATTTTCAAGAAAAATTACCTAATATGGTCTCTGTGGAAAGACAAAAGGGAGAAAAAGGGGTACATGATTGTAGAATTACAATTTGTCAAGCACAATTCATACATGGCTCATTTATGCGTGAGTCACAATGTGGCTTAGTATCCCAAAGTATTCTCAACATTAATTATGTATATGACCTGATGAACTGCCTTTCGCCATCATGGCCAAAGGGTATGAACCCTTGGAAAACTTCAACACAAAGCGTGATACACACTTCAAACACAAACACATATTCACAATCCAAAACGACCCATCTGGTGGTGGGTTTTTAAACAAGCAAGGGTGTGGGCCTTGCAGTTCCAGGACAAGTGTCTAATCAAGAAAAACGTCTCACTAGCGGCATGACATCAGAACATCCACTCATCATACTAATAAGTGGGTCATTTATCACACATGCCGGTTGATGTATTATTCGTGAATAAAACGGCAAATGATGGCTTAATGCCTCACAGACATCAGCCTAATAAGCTCCCAAATGCGCTGTAGTCAAACATGCTGGTTGAAATAATGATCGTAAAGACGAACGAAACCAAATGATGGCAAATGCCTCCAAATGTGCAAGCATGCTACAATTGATACATACATTTGAAGCGTGGTGATAGGACCTCATGAGCCTGCGTCTCAGGGTGATTAGTTGACTGGTTACTAAGGAGGAAAGTTTAAACATAGTCACTCACGCTGTTTTTGGGTGGCAGAATCTCACTGTCAGAGACACACCCCTCCGCTATCACAAGACCAAGTTTTTAAAGACCCATGGTCAGGGTCTCACTTACGTGACCGCATGCCTAATCTGGCTTTATTCCATACCCTTCAGCAGCTCCGTGGATGTGACCGGAGTCCTGCCTCGGCTTGTGTTCTTATGCCGGAAAAAAGCCTAGTCATGATTGCCTCTGAAAAAAGACTAGAGAGCTGACCCAAAATGGCGGCGTCCATCGGGACACTGCTGGTCTATAGTCTGTCGTCTATTTTTTCTTCTCTTGGTCGTGTTGTTTAGGAAAATTTGCGCACTACTTTCTAAATACCTCTCATTCATGCCGCAACATCTTAAATTAATTTGGAAGCGATTTTTGTTTTTATTTTGTTTTGAATTAGTCTACCAGGAGGCTCACTGAATGTGATAGGCGGGCTCGAACTTTCTTAAATGTGAAAGGTGTTATATTGAATGCATGATCCATATTCAGGGTGGTCAGAGTCTATGCACTGTCTTTTAGAAATGGTGAGCTATTCATGGGTCCTTCCGCAAGACATGTTGCACTATGTTCGTCAGCATTATGCTGAGTCTCACATTAGCCCATGTTCCTATTGTTTTTTTCAATCTGCTGAAACTATAATACGGATAGCCTCATAGTTTGAGATCTCAGGGTATCATCGTTCTCGTGTCATCATGATTACTGTTGCTGTGGCATGCCATGGGGTGGGTATATGGCGCAATCATTAATGTGGTGGATGGCCGTGCCAAACGTCAGAGTTGGCCCCATGGAATATCATCATTAAGGCCGCAGTTGTTAGTGTCCAAGCGGAACACCCACCTTTGTTCTTTCTCCAAGAGCATATGTTCCCTGGATACCTGCTCTATCACTGTCCATGAGATATCATCAGGCCTGTGTCCTTTTTCCAGAAAGTGAGCGGTCAGCTTGGTACTAGCTCTTTGGCATCTGATTGTGCTCTTGTGTTCCCCTATCCTGGTCTTGATTGCCCTGCTCGTCATTCCCACATATTCGAGGCGGCAGGGGCACGTGATGAGGTACACTACGTTGCAACTGTTGCACGTTGTGAAGTTTCGCTGTTCCCAGGTAGATCCATTTCTAAAAACCAGGTTGTTGGTCTTCTTTGTCAGGCAACATACTTTACATTGACCACATGGATGGTGGCCTTTCACAAAGTTAGTGTCCCGTCCTTGGTTATTGTTGTTGGTCTAGTGTGTACAAGGATGTCCCGTATGCTCCTCCCCCTCCTGTGGGAGAACAAAGGTTTAGGTAACTGGAGTCCCCCACTGTTTAGAATACGCCAATGTTTGTTGATGACTTTCGAAACCCTGTCTGAGCAGGTATTGAATGTGGTAAGGCATATGGGTCTCTGTTCCTCTTCTTTGAGTATCTTTTCTTCCAGGAGGCTCTCCCTGCAATTATTCCGTGCCCTCTTACATGCCTGATCTATTATCCTTTCTGGATATTGGCGGACTGCTAGTTTCTTCTTCAGATCCTTTGATTGGACCTTGAAACTCTCAATTTACGTGCAATTCCATCTTAGACGGAGGAATTGTCCGTAGGGTAGGTTATCTCGGAGATGTTTGGGGTGGAAACTCTGGTACAAGAGGAGGCAGTTCCTGGCTGTACTTTTGAAATGTGTTGTCGTCATTAGCCTTCCATCTCTTGGGAAGATGTTCAGGTCAAGGAACACCAGACTGGTTCTGGAGACCGTGCTGATGAACTTGAGAAATTCGTCTTGGTAGTTCAACCACGTCAGGAATTGTTTTGATGTATCCTCATCCCCATCCCAAATGATCAGAATATCGTCGATGTATCTCTTCCAGACTTTTATCCTTTGTCTGAATGGGTTGTTGGGGTGTAGGATCCTCCTGGTTTCCAAATTGTGTACGTAAAGACCAGCTATGCTGGGAGCAAATGTGCTCCCCATGCTGGTCCCATGTTTTTGTAAGTACAGAGTCCCGTCATATTCAAAGAAATTCTCCTTCAAGGCGAGGGAGCAGCACTCCATCACGATGTTCCTTGGTGTCTGGTATTCCCAGTCGTCATCAAATAGGACGTCTTCAATGATACTGAGCGTCTCATTGTGGGGGAGACTCGTGTAGAGACTCTCCACATCACAACTGATCATTAGTTGGCAATTTGGATCAAAGGGGAGGTCTTCCAGCAAATTCAGTACATCCTTAGTATCCCTGAGGTATGTACTAGTGCGTTGTACCATGGGGCGTAAGAAAGCATCTGCAAATTTTGAGATCGGTTCCAACACTGAACCGATGCCAGACACAATCGGTCGTCCTGGAGGGTTATCCAGTCGTTTGTGTATCTTGGGTAACGTATATAGGTATATTGTCCTTGGGTTTTTTTGACACAGGAAATCACCTTCCTTCTTTGTTATCCAGCTGTGGGCTCACTCACTCACATTGATAAAATCCCATTGTTTACAAGTCTAGTTCAGGAGGGTGATTCTATCATCTCCTCTACACTTCCCCAATTGATTTTTTGGAATTACAGTCAGCGTGCAGCTGCGGAAGTCAAACTACCAACTTCTCCACAGAGAGATATAACACCTCCACTTACCTTTACACATTTACCACCATGGAAGTTCCATACGACAAGTGAAATACGAGTTGAAACATGTCTAATCTAGGACTTGCCTTTACCGAGGATGAAATTTCAAACCTCATGTCATCACTAGGCACTTTTGAGGGGCTTAACACGGCGGTGCCTAGTACGAGTAACAGCGACTGGGATGAACTGGAGGAACTGAGGAGAACCCAGATCAAGACTGCGCTCCATGGCCTACTCATGTCTGAGTATCTAAGAGTCAATACAGCACCACCAGGCTTGGTGGTCCATAACGAACCGTTCATTTTCCTTGAGGATAAAACTTTCAGAATCGACTGGTCCCAGATCTCGTGGCGATGCACCCGGGACTGGATTGTATTATTTATAAAAACAGCCAGCAGACTAGCATCTGATTTAAAAATTGAAATTCAAGTCATTGAGGTTCGACTGAGGAACTACGAGTCCCCTGCCGCACTCAAAAAACACCTGGATGAATTGAATAAAACACTCAATGATTTCGAAACATCCTTGAAACTTAACAAGTACGAGAAATTCAAGAAGGATACATCCAGATGGACACAAGAGAAGGTCTATCCCTACATCAAGGATGATCACCATTCCACTAGAACCAACACCACTGATGATGACTCCGAAGACAGTGGCTCCACCGGCTCAAACTCAAGTAGAGGAAGAGGACGAGGATACCAAGGCACTCGCCAGAACTATCGACGATCACACTACCAGGGGGTAAGAGGTTGGAACAACCATCCGCCGCCAATGACGTACCCACACCAGCAATACGGGCCCCCACCATTTCAACACCCACAAGGACCACACCCACCATGGTCTTACCAACAACAAGACTATGGCTATTACAATCAGAATCCTTTTTTAGAGGTGCGCCATGGAGGCAACCGGGGGCGCAACCGGAGGGGAACGACCGTACACTGGACCGAAGGAGAAGAAGATCCTCTGAGAGTGGCAACAAGGAGCATGACAGGGGCATCCAAGAACAAGAAGTAAGTCTCGTTGTAAACCTGACCGATTCAACCCTGACAGAAGCTCAGATGAGAGTTTTGGAAAAAGGCCTGGGGTATGTCCCTACAGTCAACATGGACAAATTCCTTCTCTGCAAGGAAATCAAGAGTTCATACGACGTTTGAAGATACAGTTTTTCTTCAAGGACAAAGAAAAAATAACGATTTGGGAGACACAATTTCACACCTTTGGATAGCACCCTACCTGTGGAACTCCTTACTTTTGAGAAGGCGGTTATGAAAGACATCAAGGATATGGACCCAAAGGAAAAGAAGGTTTTCCAAAACATCACCAAGGATGAACGAGAAGCCTTACATGAACTGAGCAACAACCCCGACTTGATAATAAAACCAGCGGACAAAGGGGGAGCGACGGTCATACAGAGCAAATTACAATACAACAATGAATGCGTGAGATTGCTTCAGGATCAAAGAAATTATGAAATACTCAGGACCGATCCAACCGAGAGGATCCAAGTAAAAATCAACACCATGGTGGAAGAAGCACTGGCCCACAGCTGGATAACAAAGAAGGAAGGTGATTTCCTGTGTCAAAAAAACTCAAGGACACCATACCTATATACGTTACCCAAGATACACAAACGACTGGATAACCCTCCAGGACGACCGATTGTGTCTGGCATCGGGTCAGTGTTGGAACCAATCTCAAAATTTGCAGATGCTTTCTTACGCCCGATGGTACAACGCACTAGTACATACCTCAGGGATACTAAGGATGTACTGAATTTGCTGGAAGACCTCCCCTTTGATCCAAATTGCCAACTAAATGTTAAATGTTAAATGTTGTATACTTGTAAAGCGCACAGCTGCCCCAGCAAAGGGGCGTCCCGGCGCTGTATACCGCTGGGGAACCCGTCCTGGCTTTGGTCCCTACTGGGAATCCCCAAGGTGGAGCCAGGCATCCCCGGCGTTGATGGGGCCGTTGTGGAGATTAGGCAAGCTAATGCCCAGAGTTGCCGAGTGAGACCCCAGGTTAGAGTAGGCACCGAGGCGAGAATAGTCGAGTTCGTTGACCCTGGTCCACGACCCTAACTAATGATCAGTTGTGATGTGGAGAGTCTCTACACGAGTCTCCCCCGCAATGAGACGCTCAGTATCATTGAAGACGTCCTATTTGATGACGACTGGGAATACCAGACACCAAGGAACATTGTGATGGAGTGCTGGTTCTCGCCTTGAAGGAGAATTTCTTTGAATATGACGGGACTCTGTACTTACAAAAACATGGGACCAGCATGGGGAGCACATTGGCTCCCAGCATAGCTGGTCTTTACGTACACAATTTGGAAACCAGGAGGATCCTACACCCCAACAACCCATTCAGACAAAGGATAAAAGTCTGGAAGAGATACATCGACGATATTCTGATCATTTGGGATGGGGATGAGGATACATCAAAACAATTCCTGACGTGGTTGAACTACCAAGACGAATTTCTCAAGTTCACCAGCACGGTCTCCAGAACCAGTCTGGTGTTCCTTGACCTGAACATCTTCCCAAGAGATGGAAGGCTAATGACGACAACACATTTCAAAAGTACAGCCAGGAACTGCCTCCTCTTGTACCAGAGTTTCCACCCCAAACATCTCCGAGATAACCTACCCTACGGACAATTCCTCCGTCTAAGACGGAATTGCACGGAAATTGAGAGTTTCAAGGTCCAATCAAAGGATCTGAAGAAGAAACTAGCCGTCCGCCAATATCCAGAAAGGATAATAGATCAGGCATGTAAGAGGGCACGGAATAATTGCAGGGAGAGCCTCCTGGAAGAAAAGATACTCAAAGAAGAGGAACAGAGACCCATATGCATTACCACATTCAATACCTGCTCAGACAGGTTTTCGAAAGTCATCAACAAACATTGGAGTATTCTAAACAGTGGGGGACTCCAGTTACCTAAACCTATGTTCTCCCACAGGAGGGGGAGGAGCATACGGGACATCCTTGTACACACTAGACCAAAGACCAACAACAATAACCAAGGACAGGACACTAACTTTGTGAAAGGCCACCAACCATGTGGTCAATGTAAAGTATGTTGCCTGACAAAGAAGACCAACGACCTGGTTTTTAGAAATGGATCTACCTGGGAACAGCGAAACTTCACAACGTGCAACAGTTGCAACGTAGTGTACCTCATCACGTGCCCCTGCCGCATCGAATATGTGGGAATGACGAGCAGGGCAATCAAGACCAGGATAGGGGAACACAAGAGCACAATCAGATGCCAAAGAGCTAGTACCAAGCTGACCGCTCACTTTCTGGAAAAAGGACACAGGCCTGATGATATCTCATGGACAGTGATAGAGCAGGTATCCAGGGAACATATGCTCTTAGAGAAAGAACAAAGGTGGGTGTTCCTCTTGGACACTAACAACTGCGGCCTTAATGATGATATTCCATGGGGTCAACTCTGACGTTTGGCACGGCCATCCACCACATTAATGATTGCGCCATATACCCACCCCATGGCATGCCACAGCAACAGTAATCATGATGACCCGAGAACGATGATACCCTGAGATCTCAAACTATGAGGCTATCCGTATTATAGTTTCAGCAGATTGAAAAAAACAATAGGAACATGGGCTAATGTGAGACTCAGCATAATGCTGACGAACATAGTGCAAGATGTCTTGCGGAAGGACCCATGAATAGCTCCCCATTTCTAAAGGACAGTGCATAGACTCTGACCACCCTGAATATGGATCATGCATTCAATATAACACCTTTCATATTTAAGAAAGTTCGAGCCCGCCTATCACATTCAGTGAGCCTCCTGGTAGACTAATTCAAAACAAAATAAAAACAAAAATCGCTTCCAAATTAATTTAAGATGTTGCGGCATGAATGAGAGGTATTTAGAAAGTACTGCGCAAATTTTCCTAAAAAACACGATCAAGAGAAGAAAAAATAGACGACAGACTATAGACCAGCAGTGTCCCGATGGACGCCGCCATTTTGGGTCAGCTCTCTAGTCTTTTTTCAGAGGCAATCATGACTAGGCTTTTTTCCGGCATAAGAACACAAGCCGAGACAGGACTCCGGTCACATCCACGGAGCTGCTGAAGGGTATGGAATAAAGCCAGATTAGGCATGCGGTCACGTAAGTGAGACCCTGACCATGGGTCTTTAAAAACTTGTATTTAAATGATTAAGAGAAGCACACCTAAATTTTAAAGACATTTTTTTAACACTCAATTGAGTTGTATGAATTTTAAACATAAGCGTGCAACTGAGGAAGCACGTTTGTCCTAACCGTGCCTACTGTAAAGTCCTATCTTAGGTGGGAAACACACCTAACCTCGATGCACTGTTGCTATTTGTGGTTCAAAACGAACAACACTTGGTTAAACAGTTTATGCAAAAATAATCATCAAACTTATTTCTATTTCACTCTTCAAATTTACTTCACAGAATTACAAAAAATTCTCATGTTATGTTTCAACATCAACATAAATGTGATTTACAAAAAATCATATCACAAATATTCAACATCCGATGATGGTTAATCTTCTCTATGCCCAGTGCATTTCGAGCTCAAGGAGCTCTTCATCAGGGGCCTGAAAACTTAAATGAACAATGTATCAGCTATCTCATAACAGAAAATGTCAAGAATTCTCAATGTACTTGGCACAGTCTTACTAGAAGTGAAAAAATTAAAACAAATTAAAGACGGTGACTCAAAGTCAGAGAAAGAACCTCATCCCACCTCAGTGCACGATAATGCCTCTTATACTCACTCATTCGCAGAACGTCCAATGTCCTACAAAAGGGGCGAGAGTATATTGGAATCATTCTAAAGTGTGCCCTACACATCACTGTAATGACGACAGTGGGTGCCTAGACCACCATCTTACCTTAATAATGACTGTGAGTGGTCTGCAACAGGAGTCTTCAACCGAAACTAATGCACGCTCACCGCAGTCGAGATCAGCGAACTACCAACAACAAACAGGACCACGTTTAGTGTCACGAGCCTTAGAACCTCTCGGGTCTGCCGCTTAACATCTCTCTACCCTTACCTCTCTCATGTGTTCAAGGGACTTCTGGTACTCGCCCTCGCGATGACTCTACGTAACGGAGAACCGCCTTACTGATAGCGCTGCCTCTCTATAATACTAAAACTATGAACACTGAAAACGGACAGCAGCTATTCCCTGTCGTAACTTCGGTTCATAAACAACCGCCACCTCAAATCATGTAAACTAAACGGAAAACCGCAACATCATTTAATTAAATGTGCACACATCCCAGTAAACTACATAACAAGGTGTTCTGAGCAAACTCTAGAAAATCGAACCTTAGTGAAAAACGGGCGCCATCTTAGAAGGGTGTAAATACCAAACCTTCGCTCAAAGTGAATGTGGTGGACAGAGGAAAATTCAAAGAAATAAATGAAATGAAAAAAATAAATAAAATGAAAAAAATGGAAAAATAGGATATAGAAAACGTGAAGAAGAATCACCTGAAAATTAGAACAACATTACTTAGGGTTATTCAGCATACCATATTACTAAATACTCCAGTTGTTTAAGTTGTTGGATAATTGTGTTGCCTTGTACATTGGAAGACTTGACATCCTGAATTAGAGAATAGATGTCGGTTGCTTGTTCGTTGGTATAAGCTAAGGTGTTAGCTCTGTTTTCAGTTAAGCTTGAAATTTGGTCGAATGACATGGTTGGGTGCTCTACTCTGTGTAGACAATGTCTCAAAATTTATTTAAATGATTAAGAGAAGCACACCTAAATTTGAAAGAAAATTTTTTAACACTCAATTGAGTTGTATGAATTTAAAACATAAGCGTGCAACTGAGGTAGCACGTTTGTCCTAACCGTGCCTACTGTAAAGTCCTATCTTAGGTGGGAAACACACCTAACCTCGATGCACTGTTGCTATTTGTGGTTCAACACGAACAACACTTGGTTAAACAGTTTATGCAAAAATAATCATCAAACTTATTTCTATTTCACTCTTCAAATTCACTTCACAGAATTACAAAAAATTCTCATGTTATGTTTCAACATCAACATAAATGTGATTTACAAAAAATCATATCACAAATATTCAACATCCGATGATGGTTAATCTTCTCTATGCCCAATGCATTTCGAGCTCAAGGAGCTCTTCATCAGGGGCCTGAAAACTTAAATGAACAATGTATCAGCTATCTCATAACAGAAAATGTCAAGAATTCTCAATGTACTTGGCACAGTCTTACTAGAAGTGAAAAAATGAAAACAAATTATAGAAGGTGACTCAAAGTCAGAGAAAGAACCTCATCCCACCTCAGTGCACGATAATGCCTCTTATACTCACTCATTCGCAGAACGTCCAATGTCCTACAAAAGGGGCGAGAGTATATTGGAATCATTCTAAAGTGTGCCCTACACATCACTGTAACAACGACAGTGGGTGCGCCTAGACCACCATCTTACCTTAATAATGACTGTGAGTGGTCTGCAACAGAGGAGTCTTCAACCGAAACTAATGCACGCTCACCGCAGTCGAGATCAGCGAACTACCAACAACAAACAGGACCACGTTTAGTGTCACGAGCCTTAGAACCTCTCGGGTCTGACGCTTAACATCTCTCTACCCTTACCTCTCTCATGTGTTCAAGGGACTTCTGGTACTCGCCCTCGCGATGACTCTACGTAACGGAGAACCGCCTTACTGATAGCGCTGCCTCTCTATAATACTAAAACTATGAACACTGAAAACGGACAGCAGCTATTCCCTGTCGTAACTTCGGTTCATAAACAACCGCCACCTCAAATCATGTAAACTAAACGGAAAACCGCAACATCATTTAATTAAATGTGCACACATCCCAGTAAACTACATAACAAGGTGTTCTGAGCAAACTCTAGAAAATCGAACCTTAGTGAAAAACGGGCGCCATCTTAGAAGGGTGTAAATACCAAACCTTCGCTCAAAGTGAATGTGGTGGACAGAGGAAAATTCAAAGAAATAAATGAAATGAAAAAAATAAATAAAATGAAAAAAATGGAAAAATAGGATATAGAAAACGTGAAGAAGAATCACCTGAAAATTAGAACAACATTACTTAGGGTTATTCAGCATACCATATTACTAAATACTCCAGTTGTTTAAGTTGTTGGATAATTGTGTTGCCTTGTACATTGGAAGACTTGACATCCTGAATTAGAGAATAGATGTCGGTTGCTTGTTCGTTGGTATAAGCTAAGGTGTTAGCTCTGTTTTCAGTTAAGCTTGAAATTTGGTCGAATGACATGGTTGGGTGCTCTACTCTGTGTAGACAATGTCTCAAAATGTATTTAAATGATTAAGAGAAGCACACCTAAATTTGAAAGAAAATTTTTTAACACTCAATTGAGTTGTATGAATTTAAAACATAAGCGTGCAACTGAGGTAGCACGTTTGTCCTAACCGTGCCTACTGTAAAGTCCTATCTTAGGTGGGAAACACACCTAACCTCGATGCACTGTTGCTATTTGTGGTTCAACACGAACAACACTTGGTTAAACAGTTTATGCAAAAATAATCATCAAACTTATTTCTATTTCACTCTTCAAATTCACTTCACAGAATTACAAAAAATTCTCATGTTATGTTTCAACATCAACATAAATGTGATTTACAAAAAATCATATCACAAATATTCAACATCCGATGATGGTTAATCTTCTCTATGCCCAATGCATTTCGAGCTCAAGGAGCTCTTCATCAGGGGCCTGAAAACTTAAATGAACAATGTATCAGCTATCTCATAACAGAAAATGTCAAGAATTCTCAATGTACTTGGCACAGTCTTACTAGAAGTGAAAAAATGAAAACAAATTATAGAATGTGACTCAAAGTCAGAGAAAGAACCTCATCCCACCTCAGTGCACGATAATGCCTCTTATACTCACTCATTCGCAGAACGTCCAATGTCCTACAAAAGGGGCGAGAGTATATTGGAATCATTCTAAAGTGTGCCCTACACATCACTGTAACAACGACAGTGGGTGCGCCTAGACCACCATCTTACCTTAATAATGACTGTGAGTGGTCTGCAACAGAGGAGTCTTCAACCGAAACTAATGCACGCTCACCGCAGTCGAGATCAGCGAACTACCAACAACAAACAGGACCACGTTTAGTGTCACGAGCCTTAGAACCTCTCGGGTCTGCCGCTTAACATCTCTCTACCCTTACCTCTCTCATGTGTTCAAGGGACTTCTGGTACTCGCCCTCGCGATGACTCTACGTAACGGAGAACCGCCTTACTGATAGCGCTGCCTCTCTATAATACTAAAACTATGAACACTGAAAACGGACAGCAGCTATTCCCTGTCGTAACTTCGGTTCATAAACAACCGCCACCTCAAATCATGTAAACTAAACGGAAAACCGCAACATCATTTAATTAAATGTGCACACATCCCAGTAAACTACATAACAAGGTGTTCTGAGCAAACTCTAGAAAATCGAACCTTAGTGAAAAACGGGCGCCATCTTAGAAGGGTGTAAATACCAAACCTTCGCTCAAAGTGAATGTGGTGGACAGAGGAAAATTCAAAGAAATAAATGAAATGAAAAAAATAAATAAAATGAAAAAAATGGAAAAATAGGATATAGAAAACGTGAAGAAGAATCACCTGAAAATTAGAACAACATTACTTAGGGTTATTCAGCATACCATATTACTAAATACTCCAGTTGTTTAAGTTGTTGGATAATTGTGTTGCCTTGTACATTGGAAGACTTGACATCCTGAATTAGAGAATAGATGTCGGTTGCTTGTTCGTTGGTATAAGCTAAGGTGTTAGCTCTGTTTTCAGTTAAGCTTGAAATTTGGTCGAATGACATGGTTGGGTGCTCTACTCCGTGTAGACAATGTCTCAAAATGTATTTAAATGATTAAGAGAAGCACACCTAAATTTGAAAGAAATTTTTTTAACACTCAATTGAGTTGTATGAATTTTAAACATAAGCGTGCAACTGAGGTAGCACGTTTGTCCTAACCGTGCCTACTGTAAAGTCCTATCTTAGGTGGGAAACACACCTAACCTCGATGCACTGTTGCTATTTGTGGTTCAACACGAACAACACTTGGTTAAACAGTTTATGCAAAAATAATCATCAAACTTATTTCTATTTCACTCTTCAAATTCACTTCACAGAATTACAAAAAATTCTCATGTTATGTTTCAACATCAACATAAATGTGATTTACAAAAAATCATATCACGAATATTCAACATCCGATGATGGTTAATCTTCTCTATGCCCAATGCATTTCGAGCTCAAGGAGCTCTTCATCAGGGGCCTGAAAACTTAAATGAACAATGTATCAGCTATCTCATAACAGAAAATGTCAAGAATTCTCAAAGTACTTGGCACAGTCTTACTAGAAGTGAAAAAATGAAAACAAATTATAGAAGGTGACTCAAAGTCAGAGAAAGAACCTCATCCCACCTCAGTGCACGATAATGCCTCTTATACTCACTCATTCGCAGAACGTCCAATGTCCTACAAAAGGGGCGAGAGTATATTGGAATCATTCTAAAGTGTGCCCTACACATCACTGTAATGACGACAGTGGGTGCCTAGACCACCATCTTACCTTAATAATGACTGTGAGTGGTCTGCAACAGAGGAGTCTTCAACCGAAACTAATGCACGCTCACCGCAGTCGAGATCAGCGAACTACCAACAACAAACAGGACCACGTTTAGTGTCACGAGCCTTAGAACCTCTCGGGTCTGACGCTTAACATCTCTCTACCCTTACCTCTCTCATGTGTTCAAGGGACTTCTGGTACTCGCCCTCGCGATGACTCTACGTAACGGAGAACCGCCTTACTGATAGCGCTGCCTCTCTATAATACTAAAACTATGAACACTGAAAACGGACAGCAGCTATTCCCTGTCGTAACTTCGGTTCATAAACAACCGCCACCTCAAATCATGTAAACTAAACGGAAAACCGCAACATCATTTAATTAAATGTGCACACATCCCAGTAAACTACATAACAAGGTGTTCTGAGCAAACTCTAGAAAATCGAACCTTAGTGAAAAACGGGCGCCATCTTAGAAGGGTGTAAATACCAAACCTTCGCTCAAAGTGAATGTGGTGGACTGAGGAAAATTCAAAGAAATAAATGAAATGAAAAAAATAAATAAAATGAAAAAAATGGAAAAATAGGATATAGAAAACGTGAAGAAGAATCACCTGAAAATTAGAACAACATTACTTAGGGTTATTCAGCATACCATATTACTAAATACTCCAGTTGTTTAAGTTGTTGGATAATTGTGTTGCCTTGTACATTGGAAGACTTGACATCCTGAATTAGAGAATAGATGTCGGTTGCTTGTTCGTTGGTATAAGCTAAGGTGTTAGCTCTGTTTTCAGTTAAGCTTGAAATTTGGTCGAATGACATGGTTGGGTGCTCTACTCCGTGTAGACAATGTCTCAAAATGTATTTAAATGATTAAGAGAAGCACACCTAAATTTTAAAGAAAATGTTTTAACACTCAATTGAGTTGTATGAATTTTAAACATAAGCGTGCAACTGAGGTAGTACGTTTGTCCTAACCGTGCCTACTGTAAAGTCCTATCTTAGGTGGGAAACACACCTAACCTCGATGCACTGTTGCTATTTGTGGTTCAACACGAACAACACTTGGTTAAACAGTTTATGCAAAAATAATCATCAAACTTATTTCTATTTCACTCTTCAAATTTACTTCACAGAATTACAAAAAATTCTCATGTTATGTTTCAACATCAACATAAATGTGATTTACAAAAAATCATATCACAAATATTCAACATCCGATGACGGTTAATCTTCTCTATGCCCAATGCATTTCGAGCTCAAGGAGCTCTTCATCAGGGGCCTGAAAACTTAAATGAACAATGTATCAGCTATCTCATAACAGAAAATGTCAAGAATTCTCAATGTACTTGGCACAGTCTTACTAGAAGTGAAAAAATGAAAACAAATTATAGAAGGTGACTCAAAGTCAGAGAAAGAACCTCATCCCACCTCAGTGCACGATAATGCCTCTTATACTCACTCATTCGCAGAACGTCCAATGTCCTACAAAAGGGGCGAGAGTATATTGGAATCATTCTAAAGTGTGCCCTACACATCACTGTAATGACGACAGTGGGTGCCTAGACCACCATCTTACCTTAATAATGACTGTGAGTGGTCTGCAACAGAGGAGTCTTCAACCGAAACTAATGCACGCTCACCGCAGTCGAGATCAGCGAACTACCAACAACAAACAGGACCACGTTTAGTGTCACGAGCCTTAGAACCTCTCGGGTCTGCCGCTTAACATCTCTCTACCCTTACCTCTCTCATGTGTTCAAGGGACTTCTGGTACTCGCCCTCGCGATGACTCTACGTAACGGAGAACCGCCTTACTGATAGCGCTGCCTCTCTATAATACTAAAACTATGAACACTGAAAACGGACAGCAGCTATTCCCTGTCGTAACTTCGGTTCATAAACAACCGCCACCTCAAATCATGTAAACTAAACGGAAAACCGCAACATCATTTAATTAAATGTGCACACATCCCAGTAAACTACATAATAAGGTGTTCTGAGCAAACTCTAGAAAATCGAACCTTAGTGAAAAACGGGCGCCATCTTAGAAGCGTGTAAATACCAAACCTTCGCTCAAAGTGAATGTGGTGGACGGAGGAAAATTCAAAGAAATAAATGAAATGAAAAAAATAAATAAAATGAAAAAAAGTGGAAAAATAGGATATAGAAAACGTGAAAAAGAATCACCTGAAAATTAGAACAACATTACTTAGGGTTATTCAGCATACCATATTACTAAATACTCCAGTTGTTTAAGTTGTTGGATAATTGTGTTGCCTTGTACATTGGAAGACTAGACATCCTGAATTAGAGAATAGATGTCGGTTGCTTGTTCGTTGGTATAAGCTAAGGTGTTAGCTCTGTTTTCAGTTAAGCTTGAAATTTGGTCGAATGACATGGTTGGGTGCTCTACTCCGTGTAGACAATGTCTCAAAATGTATTTAAATGATTAAGAGAAGCACACCTAAATTTTAAAGAATTTTTTTTAACACTCAATTGAGTTGTATGAATTTTAAACATAAGCGTGCAACTGAGGTAGCACGTTTGTCCTAACCGTGCCTACTGTAAAGTCCTATCACACCTAACCTCGATGCATTGTTGCTATTTGTGGTTCAACACGAACAACACTTGGTTAAACAGTTTATGCAAAAATGTTTAACCAAGTGTTGTTCGTGTTGAACCACAAATAACAACAGTGCATCGAGGTTAGGTGCGTTTCCCACCTAAGATAGGACTTTACAGTAGGCACGGTTAGGACAAACGTGCTACCTCAGTTGCACGCTTATGTTTTAAATTCATACAACTCAATTGAGTGTTAAAAAATTTTCTTTCAAATTTAGGTGTGCTTCTCTTAATCATTTAAATACATTTTGAGACATTGTCTACACAGAGTAGAGCACCCAACCATGTCATTCGACCAAATTTCAAGCTTAACTGAAAACAGAGCTAACACCTTAGCTTATACCAACGAACAAGCAACCGACATCTATTCTCTAATTCAGGATGTCAAGTCTTCCAATGTACAAGGCAACACAATTATCCAACAACTTAAACAACTGGAGTATTTAGTAATATGGTATGCTGAATAACCCCAAGTAATGTTGTTCTAATTTTCAGGTGATTCTTCTTCACGTTTTCTATATCCTATTTTTCCATTTTTTTCATTTTATTTATTTTTTTCATTTCATTTATTTCTTTGAATTTTCCTCTGTCCACCACATTCACTTTGAGCGAAGGTTTGGTATTTACACCCTTCTAAGATGGCGCCCGTTTTTCACTAAGGTTCGATTTTCTAGAGTTTGCTCAGAACACCTTGTTATGTAGTTTACTGGGATGTGTGCACATTTAATTAAATGATGTTGCGGTTTTCCGTTTAGTTTACATGATTTGAGGTGGCGGTTGTTTATGAACCGAAGTTACGACAGGGAATAGCTGCTGTCCGTTTTCAGTGTTCATAGTTTTAGTATTATAGAGAGGCAGCGCTATCAGTAAGGCGGTTCTCCGTTACGTAGAGTCATCGCGAGGGCGAGTACCAGAAGTCCCTTGAACACATGAGAGAGGTAAGGGTAGAGAGATGTTAAGCGGCAGACCCGAGAGGTTCTAAGGCTCGTGACACTAAACGTGGTCCTGTTTGTTGTTGGTAGTTCGCTGATCTCGACTGCGGTGAGCGTGCATTAGTTTCGGTTGAAGACTCCTCTGTTGCAGACCACTCACAGTCATTATTAAGGTAAGATGGTGGTCTAGGCACCCACTGTCGTCATTACAGTGATGTGTAGGGCACACTTTAGAATGATTCCAATATACTCTCGCCCCTTTTGTAGGACATTGGACGTTCTGCGAATGAGTGAGTATAAGAGGCATTATCGTGCACTGAGGTGGGATGAGGTTCTTTCTCTGACTTTGAGTCACCTTCTATAATTTGTTTTCATTATTTCACTTCTAGTAAGACTGTGCCAAGTACATTGAGAATTCTTGACATTTTCTGTTATGAGATAGCTGATACATTGTTCATTTAAGTTTTCAGGCCCCTGATGAAGAGCTCCTTGAGCTCGAAATGCATTGGGCATAGAGAAGATTAACCGTCATCGGATGTTGAATATTTGTGATATGATTTTTTGTAAATCACATTTATGTTGATGTTGAAACATAACATGAGAATTTTTTGTAATTCTGTGAAGTAAATTTGAAGAGTGAAATAGAAATAAGTTTGATGATTATTTTTACATAAACTGTTTAACCAAGTGTTGTTCGTGTTGAACCACAAATAGCAACAGTGCATCGAGGTTAGGTGTGTTTCCCACCTAAGATAGGTCTTTAAAAACTTGGTCTTGTGATAGCGGAGGGGTGCGTCTCTAACAGTGAGATTCTGCCACCCAAAAACAGCGTGAGTGACTATGTTTAAACTTTCCTCCTTAGTAACCAGTCCACTAATCACCCTGAGACGCAGGCTCATGAGGTCCTATCACCACGCTTCAAATGTATGTATCGATTGTAGCATGCTTGCAAAATTGGAGGCATTTGCCATCATTTGGTTTCGTTCGTCTTTGCGATCATTATTTCAACCGGCATGTTTGACTACAGCGCATTTGGGAGCTTATTAGGCTGATGTCTGGGAGGCATTAAGCCATCATTTGCCGTTTTATTCACGAATAAAACATCAACCAGAATGTGTGATAAATGACCCACTTATTAGTATGATGGGTGGATGTTCTGATGTCATGCCGCTAGTGAGACGTTTTTCTTGATTAGACACTTGTCCTGGAACTGCAAGGCCCACACCCTTGCTTGTTTAAAAACCCACCACCAGATGGGTCGTTTTGGATTGTGAATATGTGTTTGAAGTGTGTATCACGCTTTGTGTTGAAGTTTTCCAAGGGTTCATACCCTTTGGCCATGATGGCAAAAGGCAGTTCATCAGGTCATATACATAATTAATGTTGAGAATACTTTGGGATACTAAGCCACATTGTGATTCACGCATAAATGAGCCATGTATGAATTGTGCTTGACAAATTGTAATTCTACAATCATGTACCCCTTTGTCTCCCTTTTGTCTTTCCACAGAGGCCATATTAGGTCATTTTTCTTGACAATTTTTCATGATAATGCCTCACTAAGGGCCAACTCAAGCCCAGAGGCTAAACCTAGCAGCCGATTTTTGCTGTTAAGTTTTAGGACCATAGGCATTTAACATTTAGTTTAGAATTGAGCATTTTTGTAGGGATCAACAGAGGTCCTGATGAGTAGGCAGGAGGGGTCTGCCTATGAAACATGTCATGTCGACAAAGTAGACTACACTTGTAATTCTACTTACTAACCCCTTTTTAATGTTCCCAGCTTGCGAAGCCATTAAAATTAATTTTTTCGACTAGCCAGGGAATTTTTACCTTCTTTTACACCACCATTCACGTAAACAGGTCCCTACACTCCCTAACACATACCCACTATCCTTATCACATCACATAGCCTATTGTCAAAAAATAGAAGTGCTCCTGCGTCACTCGTAGGTTGAAGCACGCCCCGCCCCGTAGAGGGACGGGAAGACCCCAATGATGGGAGAATGACACTATGGGATTCAGTGTGTGAGGGGTATTTTAAAAACACAGTGCCCTCATTCTGCCACCCGCAGAGAGGCCTAATTTTCACATTGTAGTTTTTCACAAGTTTAGAGAATATCATATAAAATTAGTCACCACTCACATTGATAGAATCCCATTGTTTACAAGTCTAGTTCAGGAGGGTGATTCTATCAATTCCAAAAAATCAATTGGGGAAGTGTAGAGGAGATAAGTTCTATACACTTCCCCCTTATATTAGCTTTAAAAACATACCAATTAGTTAGGGGTGAAGTATCCTGCGGCTGATTTAATCAAAAGAATTCTGTGATGGCTCCCCAGAGTTCCTCTCTTAGTAACCTATCCCTTATCAGAGAGAGATCGGGAAATACCACATTGGCGACTTAGGAGCGCCCCCCTCCCAGGCGAGACAAATCATGACTAAACTAAGGTCTGAGATAGAGATCGGGAGGATTTTCGCTTCCTGAAGAGAACCCATGAGACCTTGACTTTTAAAGATATAATAGAGTCTCGAATATGTTTGGTGAACGTGGGAAAAGAATATGTAGTCCTTGGTGCCGGGTAGAGATATCGTCACGCATCTAAGAGACCCAACGCTTGTGTTGACTGTTTAAAACTCCTGGGGGTGACCTGTGAGGGTGGGTACTATCCATGTCTGCATGCCATGTAAGGTTGAAGTCTCCCATCAGTATCACTGGGCCCTCCACAAACCCCCGATCATAGTGAGCAGGGCAGATAAAAATGCCGGCTGCCCTGTGTTAGGAGCATACGCCGATATGAATATGAAGAGCCTCCCTCTCACTTTCCCTTTCACTATAATAACTCTACCCTCCTTATAAGACTTTATAGCTTCAGGTTGGAATTTCAGGGAATTGTGTAACATTAGAGCTACCCCTTTGTGTCTGGTGGTCGCTGAGGATCTATAGATCTATAAATTAATGCATAACGTTTATGGCACAGCCGAAGCTCGTTTTAGGTGTGTTTCCTGTAGGGCCATTACCTCAAAATCATGGTCTAACAGATATTTCCAGACTTTCTGCCTTTTAAGGGGCAAATTCAACCCCTTTACATTCCAATAAGCTATAGATATCAGCATGATCTTGTAACACCCATCACATTCAAATCCATATCCTGTGTGAGGCCCACCTCTCCCCTGCTTGTGTTGTCTTCTGGAAGGTAACATCTAGCCTGGTCGATCTATGCAAGCGAGTTCTGAGCCATTAACATTACGTAGCCATAGTCTCTACTGGACCATCTCCATCCCCTGTAAGCCCCCCCCCCCCCCCCAACATTGACAACAACTATACAAACAAAACCTTCGCCAGGACGCTCCTGCGCCTCCGGCCATAGCGATGTGGAAGAAGTTCGTAGTGTGGTGCAATCTGTTCAGGTCCAAAGCCCCGCCTGTCTTTCTCAGAAAATTGTTGTACACCAAAATATCTAATGGCACAACATGGTGGGGGACTGGGAGCGGGTGAGCAATGTCTGTGCTCTAGACTGTCATAGGTTCCGCGGATGAAGATCTTTTCCCTGTGGCATCACCCCTGTTGGGTGAGACTCCTGTAGAAAGAAATAAAACATAAAAATAAAAAAACTTTTGTAGTTGTGATTACCATCTTACTGCAGCCTCTAATCTTTCGAATGATGGCCCCCTAAAGATCATGTGCTACCGTGGGGAGTGGTCACTCTCTTGTCCTCTTGAGGCAGTCCCAGCTTGGTCCTCTGCGCTAGGAGGAAGACCAAGGAGATTCAAACCTTCCTTCAGATCCGTGATATGCTTTGTTTTGTTGTTTAGTTCAAAGGCCAGCCTGAAGGGATAGGTCCATCTATACTTGATCTTACCTGCTCTTAACTTCAAGAGGATGGGCCTTAACTGCAGTCGCCTTAACAGTCGCCAGAGCAAGGTCCTGAAAGAGGCTGCAACGAAAGCCCTGGAAAGATATCTCATCTTTTTTTCTGGCAGCTTGCAGAGTTGCCTCTAACTTTAAATGAATGCATTTTAACAAGGATATCAAGGATGCGTCGCTATTCTCCTCCCTGCTAGGGCCCCATGCGGTGCACTCTCTCAATCTTGACCTTCGTCTGGCTTGATCTCAAAATTTCTGCAAAGAGCCCCTCGATGAACGCTTCCAAGTCTGGTCCTTCAGCTCCCTCCTTAAGGTCCTTAATTCTAATGTTATCACGCCTTGATCTATTTTCCAAGTCCTCCGTCTTTAATAGATCAGTGTGTAACTAAGCTTGTAAGTCCTTTACACTGTCCTGAGTGGCCGCCATTCTTTTCTCAAGTTCCTAGGCCTGAGATTCCACCTAAAGGACACGTGCCAACAGAATCCACATCTTGTTAAAGCGCCATCATCCGCTCAGAAAGGTCCTCTTTCAATTGATCCAGGGAGGTCCTAATATCCACTTTTATTTCTGCACGGAGCTCTGATTTGAACTCCCTGAGGGATGCCATTAAAACCTCTTTAGTGAGAGCCATGGTGTCAGTGTGTCCACCCTTCTCTTGCCATTGCTTCTTCTCTGCCGTGGGAAATAACTGGATACCTTAGCTGGCCCCTTTTTGGTTGGCATATGTGTCACCCGACCACCCCCTTGCTCCATGGGAAACCCACTTCTGCTCAGTCCTGTCAAGTTCTCCCAGAGAGAGCCTTCCCAGCCGTAGTGATCTAGAGTTTCCTGAAGTTCTGCGTGCCCCCATGAGTTAGTCAAGCAGAAGTCGCCTCAGTGCTGGCACACCCAGCTGCCCCTCCGACCCCCTCAGAGTCCAAAAGGCACATTTAAGGTTTGAGTGGTGTCTTCCTGAGTGGCAGGCCACTTGCTGCAGGCTTCTCTGAACACCTCTGGAAGGAAAGTACAGCTCTTGCTTCCCAGCGCGCTCCCTCTCTCTCTGGCTTCTCAAACTTCAGTGTGTGGCAGCGGTGGCCGCCATCTTAAGGTCAGACACAAGGTTCTTAGTCGGCCTGTGCTGCATCTTTAGCATTCAAGGCACCTCGTGGGGAAGCCAAGTTATATATTAGGGGGACCCTCGATGCCAATGGGGGACTCCAACCACAACAATCGATAGCCTCCTACTGGTAGTCCCCTAGGGGCAGATGGGGGGAGCCGCCTCCAATCTCGGGTCTGGGCAGCTCATCTCTCCCTCTGTTATTGGCCTTTCTGTCATCTCCCGCAAATTGCCTCCAATGCCTCATGGCCTCGTCAGTGAGTGTCACCGAACGCTGCTTCAAACTACGCGGCTCCGCTGATGCTTGACTGGGGTCGAACGAAAGCCCCGAGCGCCACCGCCATTTTGAATATGGGCCACTCTGCCACTCTATGTCATCTTCGTTCACCGGCGGTCGGGAAAACATCCTGTGACTTTCAAATTTCCAGTCGCTAGCTGCTCCGCACTTTGGTCCCTTCACTCCGGATGAGTTTTGGGTCGAACTCGCACCTGGAAACACCGAAGGCAGCCAAGGGACGGCAGAGCTGAGGTGAGTTACATCCACCTGGCCACTCCCCAAAGAGTCAGCTCTTTAAAAAACACTGCATCACAATACATTACCCACCCAAGACCCAACTTCCTCTCTTACTCGTTCACTTTATGCTGATCTTTTCCCATTTACAGTGCCGTGCTGCCTTATGGCTAGGTTTGCGCTATATAAATACCATGTACATACAAACATTCTCCATTCTGGGGCCATAACTCATGATGCCTAGTGATTATGTTGGGAGGGGAGAGGCAGGATACTGCCTGGAATAGTTAATTACCATGCAATATTGAATTAGTGCCTTCACAAGGACAACTTATTATGCATGTGGTTGTGAGTTACTCTAAGAAGCTATGCTTAATACCTATGTACAGTAGCATGGATGATAACATGTGAAAGCTTTCTTACATTCTAGCCACTACCACTCCAGGATAGCATAGGAAACAACCCATTCAATTTATTGAATGGCAGGAGAGTGAAATATCTCCTAGAATTAAGGGAACAGGTGTGTACACATGGGTTTGAGAAAATGCGTAAAAAATTCAATGCTTTCTGAACTCTGTCCCTCAGGGAACTGAGTGATGTCACTAAATACACTCCAAAAAGCTTCAGGAAGGCAGATACTCGGCAAAGATCCTGTGGGACAATGCTGCCAATTCATGATCTTACACTGTGGGCCACGTGGTACAGATGTCAATTCAATAAATAAACATTTTCATCCTAACAAGTCAATCAAACTGAAACTTCACCTTGAAAACAGGATTACATTTTATCATATTTCCGCTGGATGCTTGCCAGGAGGGTACAAGGAAATTATGTGTGCCCAGTATATTCCACGATTTGCCACCTGGTCTGCTCTTATTGGATAGAGCAAGGCAGTGGAGAAAGTAAGAGCTGAGGGTGATTCTGTATGACTGAGACGGAAATGTCACACTTGCAGTGGACTTGCTCAAAGCCCTGAAACCAGAGTGGACTGTTTGCTTCCGGATATCAGCTGTTAGTACCTTTGTGAGCTTGAATTGATGGTCTCAATAGCATTCTACTAATCAATAAATACTTGATTTGGGAGCATATGGGACAGACACGTGAGCTCTATACCTACTTATAATGGTTTGCAGCAGTAATTCATCTCAGTTCCACTTCTATATGCCTTTTATAAAGCAGACCAAAATGAAGCTCTGGCTAAAAGGAGGGTTTTCAAACAGCAGAGTGTTGTTATGGATTGAAAAATCAAGTAAATGTGTGTGTAACTTTGGGAATTACACAAATTACTGTAACAAAAAAGTACTTATATATGTAGAACATTCCCAGTCGCTTTAAAGAAGGGGCAAATGTCCCTTTATGGTATTGTGTACAAAGAAGCAAGGTGACTGCTCTTCAGTTCATGACGGGAAAACTGCCAGTTGGGGTAGCTCCCATTAAAAACAATGTTTGCTTTGGAAGCAACCTCTATAACCCTCCCAATAATTGTAGAACTGCTGTAGAATTATACTGGTGAATAGTTCAGGGAAATGAACAGTGTACTGCGGGTAATGGTTTACAAAAGGCGACCAGTCTGAAGCTTCCTTAAGTAAGGGTTTAGAAGCAGGGGTCTTGTTATTTATTTATTTATTAATTATTATTTATTTATTAAACAGTTTTCAATAGCGCGAACATGACCCTTGGGTATCAGAGCGCTTCACATTACATGAGATATAATGGAGTCAATCTTGTAAAAAATATAACAAGATTACATTAGACAGTTTTAGTTCAGTTTACTACCATAAAGGGTTGACGAGGATTACAAGGTTATATAGAATAAACAATGTCCTGAGGTAGGTTAGGTAATAGTTATATGTGGAGTACTAGGTCTTCCTGTATATGATTGTTTTTAAGTGTCTTTTCCTGTGCCTTCTATATTCTCAAGTCAATGGAATATCTTGGACGTCTCTGAGTCGAAGAGTTAGTGCCAAGATATCATGCCTATGGAAGGAACTTACTCATTAGAAATATCTTGGTTTCCCTCTTAAAAATTGCTGAGTTTGGAATTTTTCTGATATTCGGGGGAAGTGAGTTCCAGATTCTAGGGGCCGCTCGTGAGAACGCTCTAGCATAGGTTTTTTTCTTTCTGAAGACGGGTGGTCTCCGCACCAGTTCCTTGGCACTCCTGGCTGGTCTACTTCCTCCAGATATTTCAATTTTTTGGGCAAGGTATCTGGGTGTATTGTAATGAAGCGCTTTGTGGGTGATACACGCCATCTTTAGCTGAATTCTGGCTTCGTAAGGTAGCCAGTTTAAAGCTTTCAGGTGAGGGGAGATATGGTCGATTTTCCTTGTTCCTGTGATAAGTGTTGCTGCTGCATTGAGGGATGCTTTTAATGGTGCCGTGGAAATTTTTGGTAGCCTTGCCAATATTGTACTTCTATATTCAATCCTCGAAATAATCAGTGATTGCACTGCTTGTTTTAGATCCGCTTCAGATAAAAATGGTTTTATTTTTCTTAAGTAGTTCAGATGAAAACGGGCGCTTTTTGCCATTGCTTTGATGTGGGCTTTCATGTCAAGGTTCTCATCCAGTGTGATTCCGCGGAGTCAACTAGGGTGGGGGTGCAGTTTAAAGCCGTGATCAATTTGGACCATTCCTTCACTTCCGAGTGCTTCTTTTGTGGTGAGATTAGTAAGAATTCTGTTTTATGTGCGTTTAGCTTCAGATGATTGATAGTTAACCATTTGAGTCATTTTTAGGGCCTCGTTCATTACGTTGATGTCTTCCAAGGATGTGATCTTAATGTATAACTGCATGTCATCCGCGTACATGTGGTAGGATATTTTGGAATTTCGGAGAATTTCTGTTAGGGGTTTGATATATAGGTTAAACAGTGACAGAGATAAGGAAGATCCTTGTGGGACTCCAATTGCGTTAGGGCATGAAGGTGATAGAGATTGGTTGACCTGGAATCTTTGGGTTCTATTCTGTAGGAAGGATTCAAACCAACTCAGCACCTTGCCAGATATTCCCATCCTTTCATGGAGTCTGTTCAGTAGTTTTACACGATTAACCGTGTCGAATGCAGATGACAGGTCAAGGAGGATAAGCAGACAAGTTCGATTGTGATCTAGTGCCTGAAGTGCATCATCGACTATGTGTAAAATCGCCGTTTCCGTGCTGTGTCCTGTTCTGAATCCTGATTGGCAGTCATCCAATAGCGAGAAATTGTCGATGTGTTGGCTCAGTTGGTTTTTTCACACATTTCTCTATTAGTTTGGCAAGAAGAGGGATGTTAGTTACTGGGCGATAGTTATTTGGATCTGCTGGGTTCGCTGTAGGTTTTTTGATGATCGGGACTACTTGACCTGTTTTTAGGCATTCTGGAAGGCTCCCCTGGGATAAGGAGGAGTTTATCATTTCTGTTCATATTGGAATCACTGTATGGCAGATTTCTTTCAGGCATTTTGATGGTAGTGGGTCGTTGTAGTGATTATTGGGTTTGATGTCTGATAGCGTTTTGGCAATGCTATTCTGATCCAGTAGTTTGAAAGTGTCCCATTGTGCCTTGTTTTTTTCAAGACTATCCACAGTTTTCGCTGTGGTAATGTTCAATGAAGGTGTATGGAGTTCAAGGTTGTCTGCTGCATTCCTGAGTTCTCTTTCCAGCATGTTAGCTTTGTCGGTGAAAAAGTTTGAGAATTCTTCGCAGCTTAGTTGCGTTTTTGTGACTTCTTGGGCAGATTTGGCCAGCTTTTTTGATTGTTGTTTTATGATCTCAAATAGTTTCCGTGGTCTGTTTTTGGCGTTGTCCAATTCAGATCTAATAAATTCCTTCCTGGAGTTAAGGATCTTTTTGTTGTATTCATTTCTGATTTTTCTGAGGGATTTCAGTTCAGGGGATGATCGGTGTTGCCTCCATTTTCTTTCCGCAAGTCTCAATTTTCGCCTGTCTTCATTCAATGTCCCATTGAACCATGGATTTTTAACCTTCTCTGTAACTCTTTTCAGTTTTAGTGGTATGGTGGCGTTGACTATTTTTGTTACTGTAGTAGTGTAGTGATTAGTTAGATCATTCACATTCTGCAAGTTGTGAGGTAGATTTAGGTCTTTCTCGCATCTTTCAATTAGTAGTCCTATATTTGCATCTCTGGTATCTCGCATCAATCTTGTGCTTTTCATAGGTTGTGTGGTCGTTATCTTCTTCCATGTGGGTATCTGGAAGGTTATGGCATGGTGATCTGACCAGTCACACGGCTCTATTGAGAGGACTCACGTATTATCTTTTTTTGAAATTATCCAGTCCAACGTAGCTCCTTTCGAGTAAGTTGGTTGTGTGCATGCTTGTGAGAGGTTTAGTTCCGATAAAAAGTCTTTAAGAGTGTTGACCTGTTTGTCGTTGTCGTTCCAGTGTAGATTAAAATCTCCTAGATATATGTTATTTATTTCAGTGTTAGAGTTAGCCGTGATGATCTATGAAGGTCATATTATTATTACCTGGTGGGTGATAAAGGGCATGCAAGTTGCATCTTTGATTGTTGGTCGATCTTATATTGAGACCTAGGTATTCACATGATTCTAGAGGGTCGGATAGTATTTAGCTAACTTCCAAATCCGATCGGTGAATGCAGGCTATACCACCTCCTGTCTTTTTTAGCCTATCAAGTCTCACAATATTATAATGAGGGGGCACCAGTAGATCCATGACGAGGATTCTGACAGCCATGTTTCTGTAAGGATTGTTATGTCTATTTCCTGGTTGATGAGATCGGCTAGGTCAGAAGCATGTTTAGCTGCTGACCGACAGTTGAGCAGTAGGCATTTTAGTGTTTTCCCTGTTATGCTCGTGTTCAGATTTTGCGAGTCGGTGATTAGCTGGACTCGTTGAAGATTGTTACGGTTAGGTTTCCTCTTATTCAGTCTAGATATTCTGTTGGCATCTATCGGTACTGTTTTAATTTCTTCCTCTCTACTGGTGGCAGTAGACTCATATTCTCGTAGTAAGGATAGGATTTCTTCTTCCGTTAAGTATTTCTGATTCCTATCGGGTCGATTTTGTCTATATGCTAACGGCATCGCCAAGTTATTGCTCTTTCTTTGAGATTTATATAATAGTTCACGGATTTGCTCGACTTTGGTATGAGTGTTATCTGTAATATCACAAAGTTTGTCTACCGCTTGAAGGGTGCTTATTATGGTTTAAAAGCTCAAGCATGTGTAGCTATGGCAAACATATATATTACTGTAACAGAAAAAATACTTAGATGGCAGAATATTTACCTCTGCTTTAAACCAGGGGCAGAAGTCACTTTAAGGTATATTGTCCAAAGTCGAGTCCCAAGAGTTAAAAAGGGCCTTTAGGAATTAAATAACAAGTTTGTGGAAACTCCAACAAGTACAAATGTTGACACTCTGTGGTGGTGTAAAGATCTATCCAGCTCCCTCCTCCCACCCCCCCACCTCCCCTATCCACTGGTTGAAGATTCGCTGTGCCACCTCAGTGTGTAGGCACCACTTGTGATCTGCTAAAGGACATCTACTTATTTTACCCACTCAGGCATTCAGTGACCCTGCCAGGTGGTGACCAGAAAGAAGTCCTGGCGATACAGTACAGCAAGAAATACAAAGCGTGTTGGCACAGGACCCACGCCACTCCACATGTTGCAGTACCACATAGCAGAGGTGCTATCCATGAGAACCTGCATCAGCAAGCCCCAGATGGAAAGCCTTGAAGGGCAAACTAATGTCTCTCAGCGTCAATAGCTTATTGTGGCAATAGCTCTCCACTGGAGACCAGAGCCCCCTGATCTCCACTTCTCTAAGTGACTTCGCTCCAACCCAGTAGCAAAGTGTCGGTCACCACTGTCAGCTCTGGGCGGGGAAGCACGAGTCACATGCCACAGGACAGATTGAACAATCAGCCACCACTGCAGTTCTGGAATCATCTTCTCCGACACCTGGATTGAGTTTGAAAGGCACCTTTGATGCTGGGCCCATTGGGACTTATTTCCACGGTAGGGCATGCATACGCCAGATTACATGGTTGCTATGGAGGATGCACAAGGGTAAATGGCCAAGCAGGCAAAGAGCCACACTCAACTGGATGCAAGAATGAGCATGAAACATCAGGATCATAGACCCAATGTTCCAGATTTGTTGTTGCAGCAGATGAAAAACCTTGAATTCCACCCGGTCTGAGATTACGGAATAAAAGGAAGCCACTGTGACTGTGATGGAATGCTCTGGGACATAAGCTTGTTTATGATAAAATATTTTTCTGGTTACCGATGGTATTACAGGTGTTTAACCCCCTGGATGCGTGCAAAATTTTCCAGCAGTGCGGGAAAATTTCACCCGTGCCCAATTCGGGTGGCTCCCCGCAGTCATATGCACACGAAGGCCAGGAGCCGTCCGACGCATCCAAAGGGTTAAGATTTAAAACAATTCTTTTTGGGATTACATCTGGGACAAACTGCTCCCATGAGGCTTATAACACCATTGCTTCAGTGGTGTAACAATAGTGTCCGGAGGGCCCCCGAGCTCCAGGGGGCGCCCTCTGGCACTGTGCAAGGGCCATTGGCATGAGAGCTCCTAACTGGGTCCGGAGCGTGGGGGGCTCTTTCCATGAAATTTGCACCCCCCCCCCCCCCCCCTCAAGTTTCGTTACACCTCTGCATAGCTCCATAATAAAGCCCACACAGTTGTTTCATTTGACAGTCCCTCTCACGAGTCAATGGCCTGGGGCTACAAAACTACTGCCCATCATCATATATGAAAAGCCCTTATATTCTAAACAAAAAGACAATTTGAACTAATAATGGTAGTGCAGAGGAACTGAAAAATTTAAAACATTACAATATTACCTAGTTTTTGCTGTGTAAAGCACTTCTGCATATGTTTTCCTACCTGGTTAACTTCAAGACCAAGTCCTTTTCTATTTTAGATTGTGTGAAGCACTGCAGCATAAACGCTATTAACTAATTTGTCTATTAATATATGACATAATGCAGTTTGTTTTTAATGTTTCTTTTATGGATGTTTTTATACTTCCCAATAAAGCTATTAATCAACCAATCAACTAATTTTTTTGCTGTTGAAAAAATTACTTTTTGCTACAGTGGCAAGTCAGTCACTCACAGGCTTCTGTAACAACATTTATGTTTACCAGTTTTATATAGCACATAGCTGCCCAAGGGCTTCCCAGCGCTGCTGAGCAGGAGGTCATAGTTAGCATTAACTCAGTCAGGAAACAACCACGTCTTTAGTAATTCCTAAAGCTAAGCTCATCCGTGAGAAGCCTTAATTCTTTAGGTATTGAGGTCCAGAGTTTAGGTACCAAGTGCGAGAAGTATCTTCCTCCCCATCTGGCTTGTCTTATCCTGGTGTATTGGCCAGGCGATCTGAGGAGGATCTTATGGCTCTTTTCGGTGAATATGATGTGACGAGTGCCTTTTTTTATTACCTTATTTTTTGATTGTATGTTTTTCTAGTGAACTTTTATGATTCATCTGGAATATAAAGGTTTCTGACTGACTGAGTGCCCTTAGGGGAGCAGGACCTTTGCAATTCAGGACCCTGTGTGCTATGCATAATGCTTTAAACTTAACCCTGGCCTGTACTGGCAGCCAGTGGAGAAATCGCAGGGCCTCTTTAGCGGACTCATACCTGGGCATGCTTCTAAGTACCCTGGCTGCTGCATTCTGCAACACCTGCAGCCAACTCAACACGTATTTGGGTGACCCGCAAGCAGAGAGAGTTCCCATAGTCCAGGCGCGAGATCACCAGAGACTATCACTGTCTCTTGGTTCACATCTGGAATGAGGCACAGAATTGTACGGAGCATCCGCAGGATTCCAAAACAGGTGGCGTCAGTTTTCTGGCTTGGGTTTCCATAGTCCGGTTAAAGTCTAGCCACAACCCTAAGTTCTTTATGGAGTTTTTATGGACCGGCGGGCAGCCCAATCCTTTTGGCCACTCAATGGTGACTCAAGGGTGTCCCGAGTAGTATCCACCTTTTGTGATCTGAAAGGATCTATCCCTCAGGTATGACACTAGCCATCCTAGAGAGCTGTCTTGTACACCTGCCTTCTTCAACCTAAAAACTAGTGTTTTGTGGTCCATCATATCGAAGGCTGCGCTTAGATCGAGAGCAGGATGGCAGCGCTACCCCCTTGATGTAGGATTTCCTTAGAATACTCTGTGACCAATAGTAAGGCAGATTCAGTGCTATGGGTCTAAAACCCATTTGAGTCTGGTGAAGCACCTCGTTATCCTACAAGAAGTGTGACAGTGTATGGTCGACATGTTTTTCAGCTATCTTTCCTAGGATGGGTAGGAGTGAGATAGGACGGTAATTTCCTAAATCTGTTGGATCTAGTTGTGGTTTTTTCAGCAATGGCCGGACTATGGCATGTTTCCAGGCCTTTGACACTTTCCCTTGCGTGAGGGATAGTGTGAGTAACTCTGTGGCGGTAGTCAATATGGTATCTCCCCCCTGAATCAGAATGTGTAGGGTGATCAGATCTTTAGGAGAACCTGATTTGATGCCCTGTAAAATCTTATTTGTGGTGTCTTTGTTTATCAATGGGAATTGCTTTAATGTGGGTCTTGCCCTGTGCAAGCCTTGGTACTTTGAGGGTCTGGGCTATCTCTACTCCCTTGCATGGAGTTGTAAATATGTTCAACTTTGTTTTTGTTTTTTTTTAAACTGCAAGTTCATTGCAGTTCTCTTTGGATGGGGATTGTGGGGAGGCGTGTTGACGTGAGGAATTTAACCACCTTGA
Organism: Lissotriton helveticus; assembly: GCF_964261635.1. Lineage (NCBI taxonomy): Eukaryota > Metazoa > Chordata > Amphibia > Caudata > Salamandridae > Lissotriton > Lissotriton helveticus. Next base: position 831,917,929 of record NC_136072.1, on the reverse strand, counting down.
ACAGTTCTCTGGATGAATGTGTGGCCGAGTTTATTTTTCCCTGGAAATATCTAGCTTGTGCTCTTTTAATTTCATTATAATAGTGTCTGATCTCTTTCTTACATTGTTCCTTTATGGTAGTGTCATATGTTTTCCGCCAGGTCCTTTCAGTTTGTTTACATGCTCTTTTCAGGGATGCCAGATGGCTATTAAACCAGGTTGTTTTACTTTGTGTCCGATTAGTCCCTGTCCTCTCTTTCTTACAGCAATGTTCTGTCGCGTCAATGAGCCATTTGTCACAGAGCAAGTCTGCTTTCTCTACCTCCCCAGCCGTTTTCAGGGTATGTCTTTCTAATGACTCAATCAGCTTTTATGGAATGGTTCTAGGCCATTTCCTACCTGAATCAAATGCAGTGATGCCTGTGTTTTGTAGCTGCACATTGGTCAGTGACACAGGGATATAAAAGTGGTCTGACCAAGGCACTGGTATAGGGTTGGCTATTTTAGATTTAGGCCCGTTGGTAAATACAGCATGTAAAATGTGCCCTTTTTCATGTGTTGCTGATTGCAACAGCTGGCTGAGCTGCATGGCATCCATGTCTTGGGTAAATCTGTTGGTGGTGGGGTCGTTTTGTTTATCTAGATGGATATTGAAATCGCCTACTACGGTCATTGTCCTTTTAGTGGTGATGCTCTCTGATATGAGACCTGGGAAAAGTTCCGAAAACGTATTACAGGCTCCAAGTGGTTGATAGATAAGCATTTCCGAAAAGGTATGGGTGTGGGATAGCCTCAAGCTAAACAGTGTAGTGTCGCAGTTGAGAAGGGGCTTAAATGAGACATTGCATCTATTAATATCTTTGTATATGATAGCTACTTCTCCCCCCCCCCACCCTCCCTTTTCACTCTCTGTCCTGTCTTCTAATATTAAATCCTTCGGGGAGGGCCAGTGCTAAGTCTGGCATGGACCATTCTTTGAGCCATATCTTGGTCACAAATAAGACGTCTAGTTGTTCTTCATCAATAAGAAGAGTGATCTCTAGTTTGTGTGCTGGGATGGACCTGCAGTTTCAGTCCCATTTTCCATCTTAGTTTCCTCTTTGTTTCTGTTGGGAGCCCCTTTAGACGTGCTCACTGTGCACGTCATCTTTCTTTCTGTCATACTTTGGGGTGTGAATGAGTGGGCACATTGTGTTGTGACATCGGGTCTCACTTTTATAAGTTCTTTTGCACTATATCTAATCACTTCTTGTGTGTCAGACGCGTTTTAACTGGCAGGGTTCCTGGCCCCGGCGCAGACAGGCTTGTCTTTGGTGCACCCTCTGTGCTTCCATGCGGCTTTAGTATCAGCCCCCAGAAGTACAATTCCAGACGCCGCCCCTTCACCTCTGCTCCCTCCACACAAACGGAAAATCCATGGTGGACCGGGAGGCAGAGCGAGGGGGACGGTGAAGCGAAGCTTGGAGGCGAGTTAGTGCACAGGTTAAAATACTGTTTAAAAACTTTAAAAGGGAGTTAAGTATTTAAAAACTGAAAGATCCTCCACTACTTACAGGTGCCAGGAGAGACCCCCTGTCAGTCACGCTTACACCTGAAACAATCTTCTACTGTGTCTCCACCAATGTGTAGCATGCTTTCGGTGGCAAGAACGCTTATGCAAATAATGTGCAAGTTTCTGTAGCAAGAACTCTTATGCAAATAATGTGCAAGTGAAGACAATATTCTATGGGTGTAGTAACTGGTAAATTATGACGAAAGGGTAAATGTCACCCATCATTTACTGGAGCTGTTTATTATAGTGATCACAATTTGCCTTACCATGCCTTCAGGTTACACTAATGTAAAATAAGTGGGGGATTACGATAATGCAAAGCCCATCTGTATATATTTACCTGCCTGCTGAATGTGGAGACAGTGTCTTTTAGCCTGGAACCCCCGTGGGTCAGTTGCTGTCCTTCGCTTTGGTCATTTGGTGACAGTAGAAAATGACTTACACCCCAGCACCCTCAAAAGCCACCAGCTGCCACTAAGGTGCACCTTTCTCTAGCACAGCATCAACAGTCAGAACCAAAAACAAACAAGCATTTGCAATGCAATAGGTCTCGCATTAGGAAAGTTTGAGCTATTTGTCTTGTAAATGACACATTTTTTAGTTATGTGTTGGTTTTGAAAATAGTGAAATTAATAGCTTTGTCATTTACAATGGCAATAGTTATAAGTTTTGCAAATGTGACACCTATAGCATTTGTAATGCAATATGTGTTGTATTTACGTGACTTACATGCATTGATATTACAAATAACAATGGCTTTTAATATTTTTAATAATTAATACTTAAATAAAAGTTATTGTAATTTATAATGGCCATAGCTTAAACTTTTGTAAATAACGTTTGTGAAGATTATGTTCAGTGTATTTTATTGTGACGGAAATCCAAGAACAGAAGTGATATATTAACATCTTTTTGTGACATTTGTAATAGAGCTTGAAACATTGAGAGAACATATTTGAACCAGTTGTTGTTGAATGGTGGCGAATGAGTGATGAGTGAGTGAGTGAGTGAATGAGTGATGCTGTGGTGTTCAGTGATGCGCATAGTAATGTTGTGGTGCCCCTGAAGGATGCTGTGGTGGTGCTGAGTGATGCTGTATGCTTTGCTATGTTTTGTTATACTATGCTATGTTTTGTTAGGTTATGCTATGCTATGCTATGTTTTGTTATGCCATGCTATGTTTTGTTGTGTTTTGTTATGCTATGCTATGATTTGTTGTGTTTAGCTATCCTATGCTTTGTTTTGTTATCCTATGCTTTGCTATTCTATGCCTTGTTTTGTTATGCTATGCTGTTTTGTTTTGTTATGTTATGCTATGCTATGCTTTGTTATGCTATGGTTTGTTATGCTATGCTATGTTTTGTTCTGCGTTATTATGCTATGCTTTGTTTGGCTATACTATGTTTTGTTATGCTATGCTTTCTTATGCTATGTTTTGTTTTGCTTTGTTATGCTATGTTTTGTTATGCTATGCTATGTTTTGTTATGCTATGTTTTGTTATGCTATGCTTTGTTGTGCTATGCTATGTTTTGTTGTGTTTTGTTATGCTATTTTTTGTGTTTTGTTATGCTATACTATGTTTTGTTATGCTATGCTATGTTTTGTTGTGTTTTGTTATGCTATTTTTTGTGTTTTGTTATGCTATACTATGTTTTGTTATGCTATGCTATGTTTTGTTATGCTATGCTATGTTTTGTTTTGCTATGCTATGTTTTGCTATCCTGGTGTGGGTGTGTGGTTGTGTGTGTGGTTGTGTGTGAGTGGTTGTGTGTGAGTGGTTGTGTGTGAGTGGTTGTGTGTGAGTGGTTGTGTGTGAGTGGTTGTGTGTGTGTGGTTGTGTGTGTGTGGTGTGTGGTTGTGTGTGTGTGGTGTGTGGGGTGTGTGTGTGGGGTTGCGTGTGTGTGTGTGGGGTTGCGTGTGTGTGTGGGGTTGCGTGTGTGTGTGGGGTTGTGTGTGTGGGGGGTTGTGTGTGTGGGGGGGTTGTGTGTGGGGGGGGTTGTGTGTGGGGGGGGGTTGTGTGTGGGGGGGGGTTGTGTGTGGGGGGGGTTGTGTGTGGGGGGGGGGGTTGTGTGTGGGGGGGGTTGTGTGTGGGGGGGTTGTGTGTGGGGGGGTTGTGTGTGGGGGGGGTTGTGTGTGGGGGGGGTTGTGTGTGGGGGGGTTGTGTGGGGGGGGTTGTGTGTGGGGGGGGTTGTGTGTGGGGGGGTTGTGTGTGGGGGGGTTGTGTGTGGGGGGGGTTGTGTGTGGGGGGTTGTGTGTGTGGGGGGGGTTGTGTGTGTGTGGGGGGGTTGTGTGTGTGGGGGTTTGTGCGCGCGTGGGTTTTGTGCGTGCGTGGGGTTATGTGTGTGGTTGTGCGTTTGTGTGGGGGGGGGTTGTGTGTTTGTGTGTGAGGGGGCAGTGTGCGAGTGGGTTGTGTGCGAGTGGGTTGTGTGCGAGTGGGTTGTGCGCGCATGTGGTTTTGTGTGGGGGTGTCTTTGTGTGTGAGGGGGCAGTGTGAGGGGGCAGTGTCTGAGGGGGCAGTGTCTGAGGGGGCAGTGTCTGAGGGGGCAGTGTCTGAGGGGGCAGTGTGTGAGGGGGCAGTGTGTGAGGGGGCAGTGTGTGAGGGGGCAGTGTGTGAGGGGGCAGTGTGTGAGGGGGCAGTGTGTGAGGGGGCAGTGTGTGAGGGGGCAGTGTGTGAGGGGGCAGTGTGTGAGGGGGCTGTAAGTGAGTGGGCTGTAAGTGAGTGGGCTGTGAGTGAGGCAGTGTATGGGGGAGCAGCGTGTGAGGGGGCAGCGTGTGAGGGGGCAGCGTGTGAGGGGGCAGCGTGTGAGGGGGCAGTGTGTGAGGGGGCAGCGTGTGAGGGGGCAGTGAGTGAGGGGGCAGCGAGTGAGGGGGCAGTGTGTGAGGGGGCAGTGTGTGAGGGGGCAGTGTGTGAGGGGGCAGTGTGTGAGGGGGCAGTGTGTGAGGGGGCAGTGTGTGAGTGTGCAGTGTGTGAGTGCGCAGTGTGTGAGGGGGCAGTGTCTGAGGGGGCAGTGTGTGAGGGGGCAGTGTGTGAGGGGGCAGTGTGTGAGGGGGCAGTGTGTGAGGGGGCAGTGTGTGAGGGGGCAGTGTGTGAGGGGGCAGTGTGTGAGGGGGCAGTGTGTGAGGGGGCAGTGTGTGAGGGGGCAGTAGTTGCAAGCAAGCTGGATGGAAGGGTGAAAAGTTTGCCAGGTGAATAGATGGAATGACAGAAGAATAGACAGATGGGAAACAGTGAATGAGAGGATATATATGAAAGGATGAATGGACGGAGGAATGAAAAAGGTTGGATGGGGCATTGGGTGGGCTGATAGAAATGTGAAGCAATGGCAAATAGATCAAAGGGTGAAAGCATTGATGGATGAAAGGAGTGACAGCCTTGCTCGCATTCCGCACTCGGTAATATTAGACGAGTGTTTCAAGTGAGCTGGGATTTTTATTTTCTGACTAGTGCCCTTTGTAGCTTTAATTTACAGACACGGGCATGCACAATTGTTGCATTGAAGCATGCACTTACCAGAATGATATGCTGTCTGAAAACCGTGGCACAACAGCTTGTAAATAGCTAACACCGTTAGGAAATGCAATATTAAGGAAAGTATGTGAAATATAAATACGAATGACACAGATTACCTTAACCTTTTTTACATGCACTTTAAACAAAAGTCTAAACCAGACGAAGTCGATAGACTGAATCACCTTTATTTCTCCACTGTAATTAGCTTGAATGAAAACAAAAAAAGCAAGCAATGTGTTATCTTGGGCTAATCAGTTTGTCAACTCCCTCCTATCTCAGTGACTTTGGTAGCGCCAATATGGGGCTGCGAACTATATATGTACAATTGTACATTACCGTAACAGTGAATCTATATTCGGCTAAACTCTTGTGGGTATACAAAAAGTTCCTAGTTTTATAAAAGAGGCCCTTGGGAATAAAATGGATCCCATCCCCGGAGGGTTTATTTCCAGCAGAGAGGTGTCAGGGGGGTGGTGTGCTCCCTGCGTGGAAGGACCTCTGCTGGGGAGGGGGGAGCAGCGCGTGCTTGTCATAAGGCAGAAACAAGCGGATGACACGAAGCAAGACATTCAAGAGCGGTGTCTGCAGCGTCAGGGACTGGGGGTGAGCATCACGGCTCGGAACCCTCAGGGAGGCGGGGGTAGGGGCTTCACGGAGAACATCCGGTGGAGAGAATTCAGGATGGGGTGGGAGCAACAGTATCAGGAAAAGAGGGGAAGAGAAGGGGCAGAGTAAGTCTGATGTGACGAGAGGGGGAGGGGGAGGGGGGGGGGAGAGGTGAGCAGAAGGAGGTGGGACCGGAGCAGAGACATTGTTGGGTGAAGGAGAGACGGGACTGGTTGCAAAACGGTCTGAGGCGGACAGTGCTTAATGTGTAAACAAGTGAACCACGCAGCTACGGGTCACCCACATATAATTAAGAGGCAGAGGGTTCGGATGTCAGTGTTGATTTGCGGAGAAAAGGAGGATACAGAAAACTCACAAGTTGCACTGTACAGTAGTCGTTTCCTGTAACTCATGAAGTGAATGAATGACTTCAGTGCTGATTCGCTGAGGTGCTTTATTTATTTGAAAGTTTTATATAGCGCGAACAAGATCTTTGCAGATATCAGAGCGCTTTACAGAGAGAGGGTACATGAGGGAGCATAGTCAAACAGGTAAGTCAGTAGAACTAACAGTACAAATAGATGGGGTCAAAGCTAATCATGTAAGGCAATAATACAAGTAATACAAATAAGCAAAGGGGTCGAACAAGTAGTACAGATCTGTGCAGATTCTTTAAGAGTCCGAAATAATAGTTCAGGTGTATTTAGCCATGAGGATAGCTTTTACTTCTTTCTTAAAACGTATAGTGGAGGAGATGAGCCTGATTTCAGGAGGAAGTGAGTTCCAGATTCTGGGTGCCATTCCTGAGAAGGAGCGTTTATAGGTTTTTTCCTTCCGAAATCTTCGAGGCTTCAGCAGAAGATTGTTTGTGCCTCTAGTGCTTCTAGAGCCACCAGAGATTGTCAACTTCTGAGTGAGGTAGCCGGGTGAGTTAAGGTGTACCGCCTTGTGTGTCATGCAGGCAATTTTCAGGTGTATTCTGTCTTCAAAAGGCAGCCAGTTCAGGGATTTCAGGTCAGGGGAAATATGAGAGTGCTTTTTTGATCCCGTGATGAGTCTCGCAGCAGCGTTTAGGGAAGCTCTTAGGGGTGCAGTAGTGGTAAGGGGGAGACCGCAGAGGGCGATACTGCCATATTCTATTCGAGGGATGACTAGTGCTTGTACTGCGGTTTGGAAGTCTTTGGCTGGGAGGAAGGGTTTGAGTTTCCTCAAGGTATTGATTTGGAAGTTCGCTCCCTTAGTTGCCTTGCTGATATGTTGCTGCATGTTGAGATTGGTGTCAAGTGTTATGCGTAGAGATTTTGCTGAGTCCACGATGGTGGGTTGGACATCGAGTGCGGTTAGGTGTTTAAGCCACATTTGAGTGGTAGAGGTATTCGCTGGAGGTGAGATCAAAAGGAATTCTGTTTTCAGAGCATTGAGTTTGAGATGGTTATCAGCAAGCCAGGATTGGGTGCTTCTGATCGTTGAGTTCAGGAGCAAAATGTTTTTGGGGGATTGTAGTTTGAGATAAAGTTGGGTGTCATCGGCGTACATGTGAAAATGTACATTGGATGCTTGTAGCAAAGTGGTGAGAGGTTCCATAACTAGGTTGAACAGAGACGGGGATAGGGAGGATCCTTGGGGGACGCCTAGCGATACAGGTATTGGCGAGGACATCATGTTGTTGCTCTTGAATTTCTGCGACCTGTTGTGCAGAAAGGAAGTGAACCACTTGAGAACAGTTCCAGATATACCCATTCTTGTGTTTAGTAATTCGAGTAGCTTCTTATGTTTAACGGTGTCGAATGCTGAAGAGAGATCAAGCAGGATGAGGAGGCAGGTGTCGTTTTGGTCCAGGATTTGAAGTGCGTCGTCAATTATGTGAGTCATAGCAGTTTCTGTACTGTGCCCTGCTCGAAAGCCTGATTGATGAGGGTTGAGTAGCTCAAACTGATCAATGTGTTTAGTCAATTGTAGTTGTGCGCATTTCTCCAGCAGTTTGGCGAGCGTGGGAATATTGGTAATGGGACGGTAATTGTTCAGATCAGAGGGGTCGGCTGTAGGTTTCTTTAGTAAGGGTGTGACTTGACCAACTTTGAGGGAATCAGGTATGGTTCCTTGTTGAAGTGAGCTGTTGATAATTTTAGTCCAAAGTGGGAGAAGCAGAGGGGTAAAGTCTTTTACAGCGCCAGCAGGAAGGGGGTCTGTGAGGTGATTGGATGGTTTCACGGTGCTGAGCAGTTTGCCAATTTCTTCTTCAGAGTAGGTGTCAAAGGATGACCATGTAGCATTGTTTTTTGGTTCAGGGGGTGCTATGCAGTGGGGTATGGAGTAGAGGCTTGCGTCGGTGAGGAGATCGCTCTTTATGCTATCAGTTTTTTGGATAAAGAAAGCGGAGAAGTCTTCACAGGAGGGTGTTTCGCGCACAGTGCTGAGTGGTTGGGCTTGTTCCTTGGTTTGTGTTCTGATTAGCTCAAACAGTTTTCTCGGCCGGTTTTTTGCTTGGTTGAGCTGGAGGCTGAAGAAATCTGATTTTGAGCGTTTAATTTTCCTGAAATAGGCGTTTCTCTTTTTCTTCAGAGTTTTTAGGTTCAGTGCAGAGGGAGCTGATCTCCAAGTGCGCTCTGCCATTCGCATGTCTCGTCTATCCTCATTGAGACTCCCGTCGTACCATGGATTGGAGATTTTGGTGGAGACTCTTTTTTGCTGCATAGGTGCAGCCTCATTAATTATTGAGGTCATAGCGTTGAGATAGTGGTCAGTCAGGGATTGAACGTCCGTCGCGCCGTTAGGTGGAAGTAGGAGATTGCAGCTGTTAGGAGGCAGAGAGCTTGGGTTGAGTTTTTTCAGGTCTCTTTTCCAGACTTTGGGCTTGGAGGATTGAACCGGGTTAAATTTAACTTTTTCATTGATGAAGAATGTGATAATATGGTGATCTGACCAGTCACAGGGTTGGATGGACTCGAGTTGGATATAGTCCTCTTTGGAAATGATACGGTCGAGGATAGAGCCTTTCTCGTGGGTCGGGCTGTTGCATATTTGGGTGAGGTCATGGGCATTGAGGACGTTTTTAAGGCTATTTACCACCCGGTCGTTCCAGTGGAGGTTGAAGTCGCCAAGGTATATTTGGGTGAGCTGCCGTCCAGAATTGGTTGAGATCATATCCATGATTTGTTGGGAAAAGGTAAGGTTGTCCCTGGGTGGGTGGTAAATGCCGTGCAGAGAGCATATCGGTTTGCCCTCATTGATAATGTCGAGGCAGATGTATTCACAAGATGTAGGGGATGGTAGGGAGGTGGAGTTGACTTTCCGAACAGAGAGGTTGTTTCTGTATATGCATGCAATTCCACCTCCTATTTTGCCGGACCTGTCAAGTCTAATGATGTGGAAGTTGGGAGGGACCAGAATATCCATTATAGGTGACGAGGATTCAGTTAGCCAGGTTTCAGTTAAAATGATTAGGTCAAGGTCCAGTGTTAAGATGAGATCAGCGATGGCGGCGGAATGTTTCGAGGCCGATCTGCAGTTGAGGAGAGTGCATTTGAGACGGGGTGTGTTGAGGGTGGTAGACGGTTCTAGAGATAGAGGGACTTTTCTAAGGTTATTAGGGATGGAGATTCTGCTGTTTAGAGTGGGGGGTCTAAGGGGATTTGAGTGTATCGTGGGTATGGTAAGGTGTGTGGTGGATGTGTGGGGGGCTGAGTCGTAGGAGCGGAGGAGGGTGAGAGTGTCGAGGTCTGAAAGAGGGTTGACGGGGCGATGAGGACGGTTGTTGCGATTGCGGACAGGGATTGCAGTCCAATGTGGGGAGTGTTGGGTGGGAGGGTCAACCGGAAGGGAGGGGGACTTGTTGGGAGGGGAGGTGGAGGTGGGTGAGGGGTTGCAGGGGCGGCGAGTGCATTTGATGCGATTGCGAACAGGATTTGACGTCCGGTGTGGGGAGTGTTAAGTGAGAGAGTCAACCGGAAGGGTGGGGGGCATGTTGGGAGGGGAGGTGGAGGTGGGTGAGGGTTGTATGGGGTGTGTGGAGAGTAGGAATTACTTCTTTGAAGAAGTAATTCCGTTTTACAATGAGCAAATTGTATCACAGACATAACTATATACTGTCAGGACTTAAAACAACACACTGTTTTCTGAATAAGTGAATGCAATTTCAACAAGCATTGGCGCCGCGCGGCTGTAAATGTGACGCCCCGCGGCAATAACAAGTCGGATGGGGTGAGGGGTGGGGGAGAAGGGGAGTGAGTGAGTGGGAGTGAAGCGCTGGCTCTCTGCATTGCGTGGGGCGCATTCCTTTGAAGTGTGAAGCAGGCAGGCGGGCCGGCCGGCATGCTCTAATTTTATGTATTGCAGCAGTGCTGAGGGGTGCAGGTACTCTCCCATTCAAATTAAAGAAGCACTGGTATTCATTGAGGGACAGTATCTGCCCGTTTAAAGCAGTGTTTAAAAGTATAGGAATTAACAAGCTAGATAATAAAAAAACAGAAAGAGGATCTGTGTCACCTCCAAAAGAAAAAAACAAGAAACCACATTGAAGACAGGCAGAAACCATATGGTTAAACATAGCACAAACAGCCGTAGGGGGGCGATGTCTGCGCGGTCCACTGTGCGCCCATTTCCTGCTGCCTCACGAAACACAGAACTAACATATTCAGCAGTTTTAGTTCTACTGCGCGCCCCCATGAGTGTGCAACGCATGTTTACATTAATGGATTGTTTCTGCGTCATCGAACATAGTGCTAGGCGTTCTCTAAAGTACCACTTTGCGAGCCATTCACTAGAGTACAGCCATAAGAAAAATCTTTTGTATTACCTTCCTGCTTTTCCAAAACTCTTTTGAAAGCATTAAATGTGTGTGTTCTTTTGTTATGTAAAGGACAGCGTGGCAACAGTTTGAAAACGAGCACAACTTTTCCAACACAGGGGAGTTGAGAGCAACCAACTTCTCAGGACAGCAAAACAGGCGGGATTGTTCGTTTTTTTCTCGCAGAAATCGCAATTTTTTAGATTACTTTATTCAAATGGCCCTCATTTTTTATTATGGACATTTTCTCACAATTTGAGATTTGCAAGTTTTTCGGCCGTTTTTTTTTCTTGAACTGTCATGATTCAGAAGAGGCTGAAAACGACAGAGAGTGAGGTGATGTCAGAAGCAGCGTTGCTGCCCGACATTACATGTGTGAGTGCTTCTGTATTTCAGGGTTGTAAGCACACAGTGTGCACGGGGGTGCGGCGACCAGACTCTGGCTATAACACACAGGCTCAGAAGAGAGTTTCGTGACGTATGACCGACGTATATTTCTGGTACCTTGCTTCCCAAACAAGGCAAAAAAAAACGCAACCTTGTCCCTTCCCAACAAGAACATCACCGAAAGAAACAAGCTGGTACATTAGAAGGGAGACATGCTGCGTGGAGAAATGCAGGAGACAGAGTTAGGGAAGAGAGTGAAAGACAGACAAGCACGGAGATAAAGAATAGAGAATGAGAAGGCCGGGAGAGAGAGGAAAGAGACAGAGAAAGAAAGAAAACAGAACAAGCTCTTGGCATTGCTATGGGGAGGGGGGGAGGATAAACGCGAGACACGGCCTGGCGGCCGTGAAAGTGAAAGTACGGCCGGCCGGCTGTCAATAATTAGGGGAGGAGAAATGCCAGAGCGCACGCTGGGGGAAGCTTGTAAAGGGAGGGAGGCTGGTGGCTTTGATGCTGTGCACGCGCTTTTCACGGGCACTGCATCAAATCGCCCCTTTGGTTAAGCTCTGGATAAGCCCCAATATGTCTCGACATCTGCAATGCGCAGGCGCATTGGCAGAGGTCGAGCCCTAAAAACTGAACCTCTGCTGATAGCCGCAACACAATAGAGCTCGAGTCAACGTCGGTTCAGTATCCCAATGGGTGACGGTGACATCGAAACCAACATGGATCTCTGGGCCTGAGTGGAAGTCTGTACTGGAGGGCGTAAGGGCATGGGATTGGGTCCCAGGGGAAGGACAATGCCTGGGAGGGACAAGCCAGGCCACTGAAAATTTGCAGAATGGTCTCTTTGATGGTCTCAAACTGCTGTAGGGCCGATGACAGCCTAGGGAAATTGGACTGTCCAGGAACAACTGACTAATCTTCCTTGGCGATGATCTCAAGAGAGTGCGACTTAGTTCCTGAAGTCAGTGTGGCAGGGGTCGAGCCCTGCTTCCATGTTTAATGCTTATGTTTGGACTTCGACTTATCCAAAGCTTCAAAGGTAATTGGTCTGGGTCTGTGACCTAGAGCGGGATCTGCATTTAGACTGTAATACTTCTAGTGTTTGCCAATGTACAACTTGGCTTCACTGTCTCAAATCACTTATGTGCATTAGGGCTCTTCTGTCACACAACTCTGTTTTCTCTAGAGCTCAGGCATAAAATACAAACCTCAAGAGTGACTGTGACCGACACCTTCCTGCAGTTGAGACGCAGCTTGAATCCTGTCTTTTTTGGAGTGATCAATGTTCCGTAGCAAAGTGTGCAAAAGGTTTATTGAGTCGTTGGAAGACTGACAAAGGTAGGAGCAGAGCTGCGGATCTGCGTTAGAAGGCAAGGAAAGATCAGAACTGACATCAGTGCGCTGGGGTGGCAAATACATGTGGCTGTGCTCCATAACTTTAGGGGTGTGAATTAGTCTTCACGAAGCTGCACAATGCCACCTATTAACAGGAGGGAGCACCTGCACACAAATCGATGAATGTAGTCTGGTATCTGGGGGATATTTAAAGGAGAGTAACCTGCCATGACAAGGGTCTATCTCTTTGCAGTCCGCCCTCACCACCTATATGTATAAACACATTCAGGGACTGCACTATTACAGCTACAGTAATGGTAAATAATACTGTACTTTTCAGCTAGAAATATTAACTATGTTGTTGTTGGGAGAGAATATTTAGCAGTTATCTGGGTACTGAAAAAACGTATGCTGCACAAAAGTAGCTACCTAGCTACTCTTCCACAAGCTAACTCCTGACTTGCAATATTGTGTGTTAACGTTGGACACTAAAAATAACATGATTGTAAAAATTGGACATAGCTCATATGGGATGCATTTTATTCCCCAACAATGTTAAAAAGGTCATATAAAATTGCCCGAGGAGTAAATTGCAGTAATTTTTACATCTTGGGTGCCTGACCTAGGGTTTTTCAAGAGAGTTCTATTTCTGGTTTCACAGATTGAGATGTATATATATATATCTCAATCTGTGAAACCAGAAAATAAATAAATAAATATATATATATATATAATTTTTTTTTTTACAAAGGAACAGCCATTAGCCAAATATATTGGTTTGGGAAAACATAATGGCATTGGTAGTTTGATATCACTTAACAGAGCTATCATATTGCTTTGAATATACTGTTGTTTCTGTACGTCACTGACTGGCTCAATGTCTGAATGTATATTTTCCACAGAGTTGTCAAATAACCCAAGTTCCTTCAACTGACTTATACCAAACTCATTCAGAGCCGAGAGTAATTACAAGATTAAAAATCCCATAGGCTGCAAAGATTCTAAAGTTTTTAGCTCTACGATTATGCAATATTCCCCATTGAGGACCTAGCAGTCAGAGAAATAGCCATTCTGACGACATCCATTGAGTCGCTGCAAGGAACAACCCACAAGAAGCTTTCTGACAGAATGTTCAAATTATTTTACCAATTTATAGATTTATTCACACTTTTAAAAGCATCACATATGTCTGTGAAACAATCAATGTCAAAACCAACTAGAAAAAACGTTCAGTAGTCTTAACACCACGCACAAGAAAAGGTGAGAGGAACAGACCATGATAGACTGAAGGAAGATAGCGCAGGGTGTTAAAAAAGGACTTAATGTTATTACAGTTCTTTGGTTTTAGGCCTTCTGCTTTCACCTTGTAATACCCAGTACAACGGTCAGAGCTGTTTATACCAATGTACCAAAGGCAGGGTGGTGCTCTGTAGAATTTCAGCAAAGAACGCCGAAAAGTTTGCAGTCGGCCAAATAGACAAGCTAACCAATCAGGGCTCGGCCAAAGGCACAAAGCAGAATGAGCTAGGGACAAACAGTGACAGAGCAAGCATACAACCTACGCTAAGTCTGTATAGCAATTATCCGCAGAGCATGGCACGTTTTACCAGCAACTAGGATGCTACCCTACCCAGGAAGAAAAACAGATGCATTAGAACTGGAGTAGGAAGGTAGAAAGCCAGATGAATAAACACGCTAATTCGAACAGGAGATCAAACTGCTGAACATTCCAAGCATTGATGGGATTAGCGATGGAAAGCATGTTGTGCAACAGGGCCACTTGGTTAATGTGCGTTCTGTGGAGGACAGGCATGTTAACAGTGAATTTAGGGTATATATAATCACAGCCAGTTTCCACCCCAGTTACCCAAATACAATAGACAATCCACAAAATTGGAGATTTATCCCTAATAACGTATTCTATTCCTTATCTCAGGTCACCAAATGAAGAACTAGTTTGGCTTCAGAAAGGAAAATAAGGAAGAGAAGTAGAAACAGCTTAAGTAGCCTTTCTTCTCACTCTTCAGAAAGCCCTACCACCTGTCCCAGCACAATTATAGCCTTCCCTCGACCACGGTCTGAGTGGGTTGTACGTACATTTGTTATGTTCAATTGCAGATTCCAGTTTTAAGAAGAAACTCCCTCCCCAATAATGCAGCTAGCCCTTTTAATGACCACTGTTTAATGCATGGGAAAAACAGTTGTTGGCTTCCTCTATCTCCTTGCAGCAAAAGAGACAGACCCAAACATACCATGTTACCCAGGGGAACGGTCAGAATCACACACACATACATCACAGGCATAGAATCATCGTCCAATACCTCAGATCTTGCCCTATAGCAAGTTAACAATTAACAAGTGCAACTGTATCCTGCAGTATAACCCATACTGCTGAGCCGTACAAATAGTATGGCAGTTCAAGCTGGTTATCTCCCACCGAACCACTCTGGGGCCAGACAATGGACATGGCTTGACTCTCTAAAGCTTAGAACATGTAATTCCCACAAACCTCCAAGGAAAGGATAAGACTTAACTTTGCCAGCCAATCCCCAGGACAGATCGTGCGATGCTACTTTCCACCGCCAGGAGCGGGTAATAAAGCGTTATAAGGGAATCCCCACCACTGCCCACAAATCCGCGTAAAGGTGCCATCAAAAAGAGGCAAACTATTGGGAGCCAATTCCGCAACCCAGAGAAAAACTATTCAGTGCTCCCTTACATTAGCGCCATACAGAAAGGGAGAGACTTCATCTTTCACCAACAGAGGAGCAACAAGAAGCCCGTACACACGCTCAAGTTCATTTCACAAGGTCCTGCCACCTCTTTAGATGGGTCACCGACTGCAGATAAACCTGCTGTGATCTATATAAATTCTGGAAATTAGTTATTACACCAGACTGGTCAAGATTCCCTACTCTGGCACGAACATTTACAGGCCGGCCAACAGAAACAAGATATATGCTCCAATTCACAGTAAGGAAATGGGCCAGCTTATCACAGAGGCCTCAGGCAGAACACCTGTGAGAAGTCTTTTGTCCCTGGTTGTCAAACCCAGTCTGAAGGACCTTACTGCATCTGTACAAAATACAGATGCAAAATAGAAATGTTCGAACAATAATTGTAGTTAGCGCAAAGCTGATATATGGATTGCCCTTACCTGCTTGTACCCCCTCCTCCAAAAAATTCCATGCATACCTGTACATGAAAAGGCCCCACTTAAGCTCCCATCTTTCCAATGACTAAAAGGGTCACCTTTAATATAGCAGCGCTCAAAGAAGCAACTCCCAAGCAAGCAAGGGGACACCTGTATGTGATATGCACATCAGCAGAAAGCAAAGGATCGGTTTACAGCCAGTAAAGGACTACTGGGGACACTTGTACATACTGGTTCCATGGTAGCAGCTGCATACTCTGCACTGCTGAGACAAATAGAATACATCGATTAAGAGCATGAAGGAGCAGCACTCAGACTTTTTCTTTAATAGTTCGGACACTGCCTTTCCTACTCCTGCTCTCAGGGGTGATGAAGAAAGTAGCAAAGGCAGAAAGTACACAGTGCCTCAAAAACAGTTTCATTTCTGTGGTTTTCACTTCCTCCCACCCTCTCCCTAGCACCTAAACACAAAGAAGAGGCTGTTATTGGGCTACCTTTTGGTCAACAGGCCAAACCTGTTACGCAGTCAGCACAAAATGATATATGCAAGTTCACTTCCACTACCCTTGGCTTGTTGTGAATCCGCACCAAAGCAATCTGCGCTGCAGGAACTAAACATTTAAACTTACAGCACAACTGTATACCAAGCACACAGAGTGGCTCTTTCCCACTTACCAAACATCAACAATGCAAAAGGGGGCATTTTCCAAAATGTTCAGACCTCAGCAGTGGGGTGAAGGACACTCGCACGCACCTCAGATCTGAAAGGCAGGGTATGTCACCTGGGCACCCATTGCAGATTACCTGCATTCACTTTGAAACTAAATGCCATAGAAAATAAGCCTTCAAGTCTCTTCATACTTGAACAGGGAGGCGGGAACCTTGCATGCACTTCAGCTACTGTAGCAAGGAAGGTGACTTTGGGGGAATGTTTGCATTGCTTCCTCTTCAAACAACGTTACATAAAAGACAGCTTATCAAAAGTTCTGGCGGCACAAGCACTGGGCCTAGACGCTGAAATGTCAGTAGAACCTCGGATTGGCCAGAAGTACACAGGCTAAGGCTGATCTTGGCGAAAAACAAGCTCCTAAAGTGTACTTCCTTAGTGACTCATCGCTGCCGAAGGCGTCCTTGAAATGCCACAGTTTGCGGCGGTAATCCTGCAAGACGGTTGGACGAGACGCGGTGCACGGAGCCACTTCAGTGTTGGAAAAGGGCCAAAGATGGCCACATCTCAACACAACTTTTCCTTCTTATGCATAGCCCATCTGCCCCGTGCTGTGGCTGTTGTCCTCTTGGCGCTCAGCACTCGCTTTGGCCTCGCAGCTTGAGTCCACTGGCCGGGGCACAGAGATGTAATCCTTCACTTTAATCTCCATGGTTCTGGCTCTCACAGCAGCCAGGTGAAGTTTTTCCAGGAAATCCGGCATCCCTAAATAGAGGATAGCTTGTGAACACCATTTGATAACATGGGCGTACAAAGTGATTTAAAGAAAAAATATCAGATGCCCAAATCCAATTACTTCCCAAAGACTCTGCTCACTCCCACCCTTAAAACCATACATCATGCAATCAAAAATATCCTACACGATTGAGCTGGAACACCCCACTCTAAAATTTCCAAACGTTACTATCCTACCTTGTCCAGCCCCCCCAAAACTCAACTTCATTGTGATACCAAATTTCACAAACAGGCAGCCCCTGTTTGTGGCCAGCTACCCAACCCCTCTCCACCTTACTTCCTGCACAGGACACAAGGCAGCATTGTAGACTTTCTACATTAGAAGTACACGAAACACATACTCACCACTCGACACCATCCAGCTTACACAATATTTTGGGAACACAGTCTGTGGATTGTCGCTGTAAGTTAACAAATAATCGAAGCCATTCTGTGAAGGAAAGACAGTGTTGAACATTCACTGGAAACCCAGATGTCCTCCCAGAACCCAAGTACAGATGTATTCACTTAAGCATACTGCTCACTCATAAAAACCAAGTTAATTACATCTAATAACGGATTTACAGCTTGAAACAACTTTATATTCACACGTTACGTATAATCCCTTACGTTATCAGCTAATCTCAAACAACATCATCACTAAAACATGTGAGTGGTGCCCATAGGCATGACTAGAGTGACTTGTAACGATGATGACTTCAATCCCACTGCAGATACCATCTTCAGATTGCATTTTTTCTTGACATCATGAAGAGGGTAAATGTGGTATGAAAAATGTACTGTAATGAGAATCCAGTGCGCTATTCCTCTTTCTTACAGAAGAGACGGGTAACTTGTGAATCTAGCATTGCTTGAACCAGTCAAGGTGTTGTTACATTACGCAGTGTCCTCTTTTGTGTTGAGAAAAAGTTTAGATTCACATGCTCTGCATAGATTGCAAAGTAATACTTTGTCTCTAAGGAGGTGATAGTGAAGTAGAAAAGGTAACAGTTATTCATATTTTCTGCTTCACCAGAGTAATGTCCCCTGAATGTGTGAAAAGAAGATTACAAAGCAGAATTTTAGTCGTAGTAACACATTACCAAAGAAAGCCAAAAAGCAGATTTTAATGTTTAGAATAAGCTGTTGGTTTCTCGTGAAGTGGCTTTTGAATTAACTATTAAAGCTGAATACAATCCACTGTCCAATACATGGCTTGGTAATAGAATTGTACTTGTGGTGTTAAAAAAAATGATACGAATTAAAATATCTTTCTAAAGTCCTTTATCCCATTACTGGAATACATTCCTTCCAAGATCAAGTGTAGTAGAACACTTTTTGCTAACGACTGGATCAATGTAAAAGGAAGTAAGTCAATGGCTTGACTGACATGAAACAAATTTAATTGTGGGAGAATATTTTGGTGAGTGCCCTCAAAACCAATATACATATTATTATGTATCTTCAGAAAGGTCTGCTGCACAGTGAAAGCTTAAAATTGATTAATTAGGTGGTGACTGCCTTTAGGAACTCTACCCAACTCTAAAGTCCTGTTTCTAGTTGAAGCTGGTAAATATTTGTGGTCCAACTGGTGCCCTGCTATACGGCCCGCACAACCAAAAACTTTTGAACACAAATGGCAGTTTACAACATAGGGGTTTCACCCATCATAGTGGGTGCTGACCCACAACACTAAAGCTGCCCTCACAGAAATCTCAGAGCAGCTGGACCTGTAATATCAATACTGACCCGTTTACTGACCCTCAGGGGCTACTGAACTGCACCCCAAAGCTCCACCATTTACTCGGCTCTTGTGAGAAGCTTCTTATTTGGCTGGCGGTCTTTAGGGACCAGGGATTTTTTACTGTTTCTTAACAAGAAGCTCAGGAACTCGGCTTAGCCACTTAATTATCCAGAATTTAAAATGAGCCGGTTTCCAATGAAACACAAGACCAGATATAAAGCAAAGCTACTGCATTATATTCCTTTAGCCCATTTAACTTATTCTCTGAGACATTGTGTAGAAACATTTCAAAGCTCGTGGATTCAAAAGTCACCAAGGTAGGACAAGTGCAGCCTTTTGGGTTTATTGAAAATATAGCGCCCAACGGGTTAAAGCAACCCTGTAAGCATCTCTTTGTAGCGCGTAGTACTGTAGATTCACATGCT
The DNA here is from genome assembly GCF_964261635.1 of Lissotriton helveticus. NCBI lineage: Eukaryota > Metazoa > Chordata > Amphibia > Caudata > Salamandridae > Lissotriton > Lissotriton helveticus. Next base: position 831,899,002 of record NC_136072.1, on the reverse strand, counting down.
TAGCATACTTCTGCCATCTAGTTTTGGGCTCGGACGTTTAAGAGTTTTTTTCCTTTGAAGAAGACTTTTGAGTCACAAAGTAAAAATGCACATGGGCATCAATTCCATTTTGGACTGCTTTTTTGTACAGCGGGCCAGAGTAGAATATGGAGTGGTGACAGTGTTTAATAATGCATGTTTGTGTTGCCTAAAACATGGGAGTAAATTGCGAGAAGGTGAAAATATCTGTGGGTACATCATGCAAGAGCATGTGAATCTACAGCACTAGATGCTACGAACAGATACTACGAACTGCAAATGTTACCCTGTAAGCATGTGTTGCTGTATGTAGATACACATGCACTTGAACATGTATGCAGATCAATCGAATACCGGTAAATTTTTTAAGGTTGCTGAAAAAAAATAAAGGTCTGTCAACTAACCTCATCAAAAGAGCTGTGGGGCCGGATCACCATCTGCGACTGGTACGTTCGAACACGTACAAAGCTTGGACATTCTGGGACATCAGGGTGCTCCACGGCTCTAAAAGGAAAAGAAAAAAAAAAGATACATTCACAACAGCGCTCACAACAGTTTTGTTCCTTAATGGATACCATCGGATAAGTAAAGGAAACCCCAAGTTTAAGGCAAAAGTCTAACGGACAGCAGTTGAAGTATCTAAATGCAGCTCAGGTACCATTCTGCTTAAGTCGTTTTCACCTTGAGGCTCCTAGTCTAAATCTTACTGTGCAAATTAAAATGTCAAATGCAAGTTCATGTGCAATAACAGAGCACAGCCTGTGACCTGAAAGATTAACTTTTAAGATAGTCCCTTCACAGGTACTGAATCTCTATTCAAGGTGATCTTCCAAACCATGTATGAGTACGTCCTGGCCTACGTAGAGGGAGGGCAGTAATGGCGAGTATAAGAGTGGGGAAAAGAAGGTTAGACAGTTTGTTTCCTCCAGTCACCTTGCTTTAACAACCCTCTGAAACGTCTATTACGGGTGGAAGATGGCAGTTCATTCATCATCAGAAACCATTTATTATAAGTGCAATAACACAAAATCTTGCTCGGAATATGGTCCTTGCCAAAGAAGTTAATGATTGGCTGAGTTCTTAGAGCTGCCTCTGCCGAGGTTACGTTTTTGTAATATGCTAGATTTCTTTGGTTGTGATACTTGGCATGTATCAGGCTCATTATCCACATTTGAATCTGTATGTACTCAATTGCCTAAGGACTTTGAACCAAAGAGCCAAACGCAGCAGCAAGGAGTTACGTAAGAATCTTATCCGGTAGGTGGTGACACGATAGTAAGACAGAGGCACAAGCGAGTGGAGATCTGGAAACAAGTAACAGTAGTTTTCAGCAAGGTATTACAAGACATTCACAATGAATTTAGCTATTTATGAAATTTGTAAAATCTTTTATACCCATTTTCATTTTTTCTCTTTCATTAGCTACCCCTTCTTTTTCATTGGACTTCTTTTTGCAGGGATGTTCCTGTTAACATCTGAAAAATGCTCTGAAAACTCTAAATTTCTGTCCTGCTATTTCTCTTGTTCCCTTAGACCAGCTTAATTTCTAATTTTTACACTTAATTTACACTCACATCTTCTAAAAAAAATTTGATTTAAGTTGCATGTATGCTGCACCCTGCAGCCACAGCCAGTGGTGCGAATAGCCTGTGGTATTTCTGTGCATAAGTAATTGGCATCCAATGTCAATCATGCACTAATGAAATGTAGTCCACTAAACTTATTGTTACTTTAGACTTGTCACAAGAGAATTACTTGTACTCAATTTTTTATGCGGAATACTCACCGGGACACTAGTACCATTAAATTGTTTTGCTGGTCCACATGATAGCGCCGTACATAGACATAATCTCGAGAGTACATTGGATACTGGAATGAGAAACAAAACATTTTTTTTTGATAATCAAATTTTATTGAAGTTTTCAACATAAAGAAGTCCATTTGTAGCAAGTCACATAATCCATTAAAACACCCTTGTCCCTCCCCCATGACATCACCGAGCATATCAGCCTTTGCAGAATAAATTGCTGGTACCCTCCAGGCATAATGATGTATCGAGGTAGGGCCCCATCAAGATGGTAACAAGCCAAACCATTTGCCCCATACTTTACGAAACAGCTCCGGGCATGCCCGGGCCTCAAAGACGGCCTCCTCCTGTATCCCACACCAATCCACTCCCCTCCTCCACCTCCGCAGAGCTGGTGCTTCCGCCTGAGACCATTTAGCTGCAATGTCTCGTTTCGCCACCGCCAGTGCCGTTCCCAAGAAGCGCTTATCGGATCGAGAGCCGTCCAGTCCATCGAACACTCCCAGAAGCAGATGTCTCGGGTCATGGGGAACCACCCAACCCAGAGCATTCGTAAGCTCCCTTTCAACCCCTCTCCAGAATGGTTCCTAGGCCGGGCACAGCCACACCATATGGTATAAGTCGGCCGGAGTGCCAGCACATCGGGCACAGGCCGGGGAGGTTCTTGTACGGGCTCGAAAGAGACGGGCTGGCGTCAAATAGGCCGCGTGGAGGAAGTAAAGCTGGGCCAGGCGTGATTTTGAAGATGTGGCTAGTGTTTTGGGTGCCATAAGGGCATCACGCCAATCTGCTTCATCTAAAGGGCCCACCCAGCCCTCCCATCGCTCTCCAAGGCGATCTAAGGATGTGGGGGATTTATTAATCAAGGCCCGATATATTCGGGAACCCCCCCCGCCCCAGATTCCCCATAATGACTTGGGCCTCCAGAGGACTAAACTACGGAAGAGAAGTAGGTACAGGGAGGTGAATGTGGACGGCACGGCGGAGTTGTAAGTATCTGTAAAACTGGGAGTGTAGGAGTGCGTGTCTGTGCTGTAGGTCAGAGAAGGAACGTATGTGGTCCCCTACTCCATGTCTCCTAGTAGGAATATCCCCACCAGGTCCCAAAGGCGAAACCTCTCCAGGGAAGCGGTCTCCCCTAACCAGGTGCCACACCAGAGGGGCGTTTGCCTAGTCAGCTTCCGATCCCAGTGCACCATACTAAGGGCAGCGCGCCAAGCCATAAGGACCGATCTGGTGATTGAGTGCATGGATTGTGGCACCGGGGAGCCGTACAGGAAGCCCTGCATTTGTGCAAAATCGAGGACAGTGAGGTCTACCCGGTAAGCGGGGTCGGACCAGCCGCCCGCGAACAAATCGTGGATCACAATGAGTTTGGTGGCCAGGTAATAGGCATAGAGGTTGGTGACTCCCATACCACCGTCAAAGGGGGGAAACTCGGCAGTGGGACAGGGACAGCCGTGAACGCCCTCTCCCCCACAGAAACCAGATGAGCATACCATCTAGTTCCCGGAACCAACCACTTGTGAGAGGGATCGAGGTGTTCTGTAAAATATAAAGGAAGCGGGGAAGGACCATCATTTTAAAAAGGGCGCTTCGTCCCAGCGGATTAAGGGGGAGGGACTGCCAATTCCGAAGATCGGTTTTCATCCGGGTGACTAGGGGGGCAACGTTGAGTGCCCACTCTAGTTCAGGCAGGAGGGTCACCCATACACCAAGATACTTGAATGACTGCCTCCGGAGGGGGATCACCACCTGCCAGTCAAAGCAGGCCCGAGAGGGGTGGAGGGGGCCCAGTCTGGATTTTGCCGGATTAAGGCGGAGACCCGATATTTGCTCAAAGGCAGAAAGGGCTCTCCGAGACCTAGGGCCGGAGCGCCCCAGGTCGACCAAATAGAGCAAAACGTCATCCGCATATAGAGCAATTTTGTCCACTTGGCTCTGATCCCACTGTCAGCCTCGGATTAGGGGGTCTTGTCGTATTAACGCCGCCAGGAGTGCCAGCGCAAATAGGAGTGGGGAGAGGGGGCAGCCCTGGCGGGTACCTCTCCGGATCGGGAACGGTTCGGAGAATCTGCCGTTGACAAGCACACGGGCTCTAGGGCTGTTGTATAGGCCTTGGGCCACGCGGCGAAAGGGGATGCCAAAACCCATCCTCTCCAGAACGTCTCCCAGGTATCCCCAGTCCACCGTGTCAAAGGCCTTCTCAAAGTCGACAAGGAGAAGGGCCAGATGGGGGAGAGCCGATGGCGATGGGCCAGGGCGAGGTGGAGACAGCGGATACAGTGTTGGGTACCCCTGGCCGGCATAAACCCGCATTGATCAGGGCGAACTAGGTCCTGCAGGAGGGGCCGGAGCATTTGGGCAATGGCTGTGGAGAAGATCTTAATTTCGGTGTTTATCAGGGAGATGGGCCTATAGCCTGAGCAGTCCAGGGAGGGTAGTTGTGGCTTTGGGATGGCCACGATAGTCGCCACGTCTGATTCAGATGGGAAGGACCCGCCGTCCACCACATGGTGGAAGAGCTCCTTCAGATGGGGAACCAGATCCTCACGGAACACAGAGTAGTATTCCTGGGGGAATCCATCCGGTCCTGGCGTTTTGCCGGAGTGTAGCAGGGTGATGGCTCCGTGGATTTCCTCCGGAGTGAGCCGGCCGTTGAGGGCATCCGCCGTCTCTCTGGGGAGACACGGAAGGCATAATCCAACCACGAGATCGGGACGTGGGTGAGTCGGACCCCCTCCATGTGTACGGATAGAGGGTTAACAGCAAATTAGAGGAAGAAAGATAACCAGTATCTGTGGACCAACATTGTTAAACCCAGAGAAACACTCACTGCACACACAATGGCAGGCCTTAGTTAAGAAGTTAATGCACTGACAAAAGACCAAAAACTGCCCAAGCCCCAGGCTTCAGAAATCAACACAGTGAAGTAAATACAATCGGGATCTCTGAAAAAACACACCACCACAAAAAAATGTAAAGGAAAATCTAACAATAAAAGGCAAAAATGGGAAAAGTTTGTAGATCCAGACCACTTCCGAACCTTACACACAAAATGAAGAAAACAGTACACTAACAAGTTTCATCTAAATCAAAGAATAGAACATGGTACCTCAAATGAAAAGTTCCATCCTCAGAAAGTGGAAAAGAGAAGGCTACAACGTGAAGCGATCCATCTGAAAGTGCTGTGCCCAGTCAGCAGAGATAGGGACACACCTCTTCATTGCTTATTGTAGCCTCGCTTGATGGAGTAGCAGGCTAGTTGTCATAGACTAATTAGTTGCCATTTTGGAGCTGTAACCCATGGTTACAAGTTGCAGCTGACTAGACAGTAGAAACTTTATCCAAAGGAGTCCGATTAATGTTCTGCTACAGTTGGGGGCATGGCCAAGATGGCTGAGTCGGATGCGTTTTAAGTATGCTCCGCGCCAGGCTTATAACTAATCGGTCCTAATCCTCACCAACCCACAAGTGAAGAGTCTCACGGAGCCACCCCCCAGCCCCCTGGATGTGGGGGTAGCCGAGTGGCACATTGACAACCCGCATTGCAGCCCAGGGAGACGGCAGTAAACCTTGGAAGCAGTCGCCTAGAGGCGGTCCCCCAGATGCTAAGGTGATGATACCGCAGCCTTTTGGCTGGCCTAGGGGAACAGTAGACCAGGCCGCCCCCTCAGGGAATTGTGGGCAGTCAGCAACGCCACCTACCTGGGGAGAGGGGGTGGGGGCGGGGGGGGGGGGAAGGGGGGCAAAGAGACCGGCATCCGCCAAACACAGGCCTGGGAGCGCAGCAGTGGTGCGGGAGAGTCCAGGAATGCCAGAGACATCGCATCAGAGGCGGGGACCCGTTCATAGACCGTGGCAGAAAAAGGTTGAGGGCAGACCTGACGGCCACAAAAGGAGTGCAGTGACGGTCCTCTGTGCCATCGTTGAGGACCGAGACCATGGAGGTGGCGTCATCCCGCAGGTGAGGGCCTCGGCTGGTGTGCGCGGGGGAGGAGTGTGTGGGTGCTGGGCTTCCCCCCCCCTCTTACCTCCTTTGGTGTCCGCCTGGGCCAGAGGCCTGGTGCTGCAGGGGCTGGCCCTCGCCTGAAACCTGCTGAACAGTCGACGGGCCTGATCCGACAGCAACATCGCACCAAGGCTTGGGCCCCACAGAGGCCAGCCTGGAGTAAATTAAACACGAACCCCTTCGCTGCCTCAGTGCAGCAGGAGGGGAGTCGGGGGGGGACCAGCCCAGACTCAACAGTGCTACGGAGGCAGGATCTGACCTAGTAAGACTGGGGGAGAATAGACCGTTTCTACAGGACTGTGCACTGGATTGTGGCGGTTCCCCCTCCCCCCAACTATATTGATATAGTATCAGAGAGTGCCATTCACTATACTTGTGACCGCTGGAAACAGTTCCGGCCTAAGGCAATATTATTGTACAAGTGCAGAGACTTGAGGAGAGAGGGGGTGCTCTCTCCTTTGTTGTGGGCCAGTGGCAAGCCAGAATCGTATGCCCTACCCCTGTGTGGCCTTGCCTGAGTTGCTGCCTCTGCTGCGGGTGGGCAGGTCTGGATCGGGGCCCGCAGTGCTTGATGCAATGGTCCGTGATAAAGAGCTGAAGCCTCCCAGAGAGGGGAAGATGGGCCAGTACACTAAGATAGCAGCACCTCCAGAGGTGGAAGCCCCCCCTGTGATGCCGGATAATGCAGCTCTCCTTCTGGCGATTCAGTCATCCTGTGAGGCCCTGGAACGAAGAGTCCCTCCTGAGGCAAAATCTCTGCAATGTGGCTAAAAGGGTTACTTTGGTGGAGACCAGGATATCAGAGCTGGAAGATATAGTCCAGGGTCTCTGTAAAGAAGTTGCAGAATCCCAGGCTACCACCAAAGATGTGGTGTGGTGTGGTGTCTGGCACACTTCCCAGAGTGGAGAGGGTCCGGACACTGAATGTGGACCAGGAGGAGAGGTCGACGATCACAGGGTAGAAATACGGGTACACCCTGACTAAACAGAGGCCCTGAGCAACGCTTCGAGGTTTTCTTGGACTTGAAGGGGGTTAGATAGATCACCACTAAGAGAAGTAAGACTGCAGCCCTGGAGGCGGGATCTAGGCATGGCTATACAGGGGCTGATCAGGGATCGGAGTGGGAAACCCTCCACCCAATGGTGATTGATATAGCACAGGTAGAACATAATCCAGTGACTCACCCCCTCCGATGCCACAACATAATAGCAAAAAGGGGGCCCCATCTACAAACTGCACGCCTGTAGAATTATGAAATTGCGAGGCTTTTGGCAGACTTTCATGTATAATATCAGCCGACATGCTAGTCTTCATTGTTCTCAAAACTACAGATCCCAGCATTCCTTAGGGGCTTCACTCCGTTTTTTGACCACACCCCCTGTTACTGTGAACTTGATTCAAAATACCTATTGGTGTCCCGGCGCTCCACCTACAGACAGCTTGTCCCTGGGAGTGAGTGAGCAACACGGACCTTACTGTGGCTTGATTACTTCATTCAGAAAAGTAAGCATTGCTATGCGCAGCGGTTTGTAGCCAGCTCCGCTGCTGCCTTTTGACCCTGGCGCTCACAAAGGGTTTCTCTTTTTTCAGCGGGCCAACTTTAACTGCCGGCCTGAACTGAGGCCAGTGACCGGCCGCTTCCCTCCCTGTGGTCTGCATAGCCAGGCAGGAACCTCGCGCAATTCGATCTTGGCGAGTGTGGGGGTGTTGTGCTGTGCACCCATGCCTAGAGATATATATTCCATACATGATTTTGTATCATCCATTTAGACCTACACGCGCAAAAAATAATGTGAGCCGCCCTGATACCCGCAAGCTTCTGAAGCCTGACACCACGCCTTAAGTCCTGCTCTGCGCCTATTGCAGGTATGATTCATACTTAGGACAGACCGTTTGCCTTTCCTAGTGCGACCCTTTTAATCCCCGTGCACTGAGCACCTTTACATATGTCTTTTAGGTGTGAACACGATATACCTACGCCACGGCAATCTTTGTGCCCGCGTGCAGGTAAATATTTTCTACTTCTCATGGAGTCTGAGTAGGCATTCTACAGTACGTTAATGTACGTCTGACACCAAATTCTGTACTTTTTTGCAGAATCTGTTTCCCAGTCCCTGTCCTGAAGAGAACCTTGAATACTTAGGTTCGAAACGCGTCGACAATACCACCCTGTGGCTACAACAAAGGGTGCCGCTAGGATGTAAATCATACCACCACTCTGTATCTTAGCCTCGCAACCCTATTTAACATTACACTCAATTCAATCTCTAGGACTGGTGCCCGTTTGTTTGCTTATGGACTAATCTCTGCACTGTATATAATTGCAATTTATTTGAATTATTATACATATGTTATTGTCTTTTGGTGTGTCTAACCAATTTTTTGTTTGATTCTTTGTTGTAAATTTGTAAATGTGTGCATTTGTAGATACTGTATATATGAGCCTTTTGAATTGACAGTGGTTTTGTTTGTGCTTGTGTTTCAAAAAATTGCTGATAAAAGTAAAAAAGAAAAATAAACTTGTTTGGAAATTAAATCCAGTGGTCACATGGTACAGATTGACTGTGTGTCTGGGGAATTGTTTCACGAATAATCCTGTCCAGCTACCTTGTTCTGTTTTTCCTATTGTTGAGATCCGGGTTGGTCAGATGTAGGATCCGATACCTTTACTGTTTCACAACATAATAGCAGGCACCATGTCATTTGGCAGTTAGTGTTTCAAAACCGTACCCTGAACGCCCCACATCCCCTTTTGGAGCCAGGATGCGCCCACTATTGGCAGACAGGGCCCTGTCGATTGTGTCTTGGAATGTGAATGGCTTGGGCGATAGAGTCAAAAGAGGTCTTGTGGCCCAATATATTAAGCGCCTGCACCTGGACGTAGTGGTGTTAAAGGGGGCTCTTTTAGATGGGCTACATCCAGAGGGGGGACATCCAGAGGGGACACCATGCAAATTCCTGGGGAGAGAAGCCTACACCACACTGGCACATGCAGAGAACACATCAGGCTCCAGGGGAGTGGCTATCCTGGTTTGGAAAGAGCCACCTTTCCGAGTTACTAGAAAATGAACTAACCCCTTGGTATGTGTGTGTGAAGGGGCTTTGGAGACAGACAGGTGTTCGGCTGATTGGTGCTACAGATCCACACCATGTAGAAGTTAGCTGGTACATTGCTGGAGGCAGACACCTCTCTCTAGATTGTGGGAGGAGATTTTGATGTGATGGCAATGGAGCAGGACAGGATCCACTGACTGGGCCCCCACAAACCTCTATGCTTGCAACCTTTGCAGCGGGCCTAGGCCTCTCTGAACTTTGGAGACATGGTCAACCACTTGACAACAAGTATTCTTATTTCTCAGGGGCTCATTGGGCATTCTCTTGTCTTGACTAAGTCTTTGCCAGGCAGAGAAAGTGGGCCCTACATTACAAGCGGACTATCTGGCCCGTGGCCTTTCAGATCACTCCCCCTGTTAGTGAAGGCCGGTAGGCGGTGTGGTGGGGAGAGAGGCTTTAAACTTACTGCCTGTGACCTACGAGATCGGGAAGTGGTAGTGGGACTGAGGGTAGACTCCGAGCTTTATTTATGGGAAATAAAAAGTTCAGTTATGTATAAAGTAGTGCTGTGGGAGTCTTATAAAATGGTCTTCCTTGACAGTGCCCAGAACCTAACAGCCCGAAACAGGAGGCTAGAAGTAGGAGCTCTAGAGAGAGTTGAGGGCCAGCCACTGGAGACTGAAGGAACCCTGGGTCCAAACAGCGGCGGCTCCTCCGCTAAGGCGGTGGAGCGTGCCCCCACTGCTCTTTGTGCAGTGTAAAAAAATTAACATAAAATGATAACAACAAGACGTTATTATCATTTTATTTTTCTGTGCCACTCAAAGCCATGTTAGGGCGGGGCTGGACTCGCCGCCATCAGAGAAAGGAGGAGTGGTGGTTTACACTCTCTAAGTGCGCATCATGGTTTGGCTGGCCCTCTTGGCTGGCCAAACAATTGTGTGCACTTACCATGTTCTCCACCTGGCTGAGTTGCAAAGCCCGGCGGAGAACATGCTCAGGCTCCCAGACACTGCCTAAGCGGCCAAATAGGCCACTCCGAGCAATCACGATACTGCGCCTTGCAGCGACGTGATTAGCTGGGAGTCTAGGTGCACTGGGTGCTTCCGGTGCAGCCAGCAGAGTGAGGCCGGAGGAAAAGCATGCAGCGGCAGCGAAGGTAAGTTTATTTTTTTTCCCACCCCTGTTACAAGGCAGCCGCCACTGGGTCCTGAACCAGCTCCCCTCACCCTCACAAGAAGACCCAAAACCCAATTGTTGGCATGCTGCATCGACTGTAAAATACTGGTGATAAGGCTAGGAAGCTCCTGGCGTGGCTTGTGGGTAAGTGATTGAAAAAGCTTTATTCGAGTTATACACTCATAAAAGCACAAGCATACATTTTAAAATTCATACATTTTAAAATACATTACAATTAAAATTCATATTTCATACACATAAAATACATTTTAAACAATTGTGCAAGCTTTGACAAAAAGAATTTTAAAAATTAATATAAAATTAGTACATATTGGAAGATAGAGCCCTCCTCCTAATAGACCATGCCCACCCCAGGTATTTTGCTGTTCCCAGCACAATAGGCATTTCGGTGGAGGTACAAATAATTCTCAACCCCTCAACACCACTTAATACCCCAAGGTTTCTACAAACTGGGGCTAGCCATACTCTCCTTGGGTTTATATAGGCCTCACACAGAAATAAGAAGTGAGTAATGCTTTCATTTGGAGCACCACATACCGGGCAACACGAGCTATTAGTACTCCTCCACCTGCCCGTCAATGACCTCAATGGGAGAGAACCTGACCTTAACTGAAAAAATAACTTCCTATCTATCGGGACAGTTATACTGTCCCAATACTGTTCTAGTACAGGTCTCGTTTTAATTTCCATGAATCTACCCCCCATTGTTTCTGCATATGTACTCCTCCAGAGCTTATGTTCTATATAATCCCAATATATGGCCTTAATGATGCTTTTACTTGGGAATACTTCCCCAAGCGGATTTTCCCAAAGGTTAGAGAGACCGAGCTCAGCAAGAACAACCCTGAGCGTCTTCAACCATGATATTTTGTGGAATATGTCTGACTTAACTAGGGCTAAAAACCCATCAGCATAGTGTCGGATCTCTGGGGTCGTCCACAGTCGTCTCCAATAAAGGATAGGCCTTAATCGGGCGCGGTCACTAACCAATCTCCTCCCTAAATCCAAGCCAAGTGGTATTAATGGTGTACTCTGGGGGAGACTCGTTATTCCCCTCAAAAACCTATTCTCTGATATTTGTAGGGTGGGGAGCCTCTCAAAACCCCATACTTCTGCCCCATACAGGGCTGCACCCAGGGCTTTAGCATCGTAAACCATGAGGACTGGTTTTACAGGCCTAATTTTTGATTTCACTTGTTCTGCCCGGAGCGCCCCTGAAATCTGCTGGTGTCTCAGTACCGCCTTCTCAATATGTCGTGACCAACCTGGCTTGCTTGATATCTCTACCCCTAAGTAAGTAAAAACATTTACTACATCAAGCTCGATATTATTCAGAGATACCCTTGGTTGGGATCGGCGCCTTTGACCAAAAACCATCAGCTTTGTTTTGCTAGCATTAACTTCGAGACCATGTTCCCCGCAAAACATATCAAATATATTCAGGGCCGCTGGAGTCCTGCTGGGGTTTTGGATACAATAAGGGTATCGTCAGCGAACATCAGGATAGGAACCCTGATGCCCGCTAGCGAAGGTGCATCCACACTTGCATCCAACATCCTATCCACGATACCATTGATGAACAGGGAGAAGAGCAGGGGTGCCATTGCACATCCCTGCCGTACACCCCGTCCAACAGGAAAATTAACGGTAGATTCCCCATTACTCCCCCACTGGACTTTGGCGAAGTTGCTTTCGTGAAGACGCATTATTAGAGTGAGCAACTCAAGTGGGACCCCTATCTTTTTCAGGACTGCCCAAAGCTTACTCCTTGGCACCAGGTCGAAGGCAGCCCTCAAGTCTACAAATGTGACATAAAGGCTGCCCTCGCCAAGGAGTACAGTTCCCCACCGCAACATGGTAAATCGAAATATTTGATCAACCGTGCTGGTTGCCCGCCTAAAGCCTGCCTGGTAGGGGGAGAGGGCATTGTTCTCGTCTACCCAGTCCATAAGTTTATTGACCACCATCTTCCCCACCACTTTTTGGATAGTGGCAATCAAACTTATCGGCCTATAGTTGGCCGGGAGTGACCGATCACCCTTCTTGTGGATCGGTATAATTATTGCCCCCTTCCATATCTCTGGGATTTCAGCCCCTTTAGCTAGAGCATTTCCCAGTGAGGTCACATACCTAGCCCACCGCACCTTGTCGTGCTTAAAAATATCTGAGGGAATCCCATCTAAGCCCGGTGCTTTCCCCCCTTGTAGGGTTGAAATTACCAATTCTGCTTCTTTATTTGAAAACAGGTTTCCCTTACAAAATACCACTGGAATAGGTTCTATGGCCACAATATCCCTGTTTTCTGCATACTGGGGTTTAAAATACTCAACCCATGATGCCGCATTTACATTGTTATCTGGATTATTGGGGGTACCACCTCGGCCCCACTTCATAATTTGCCAAAAAAGTCTAGAATCCCTTGACCCAGAAGCTTCAAGTAACTCTTCCCAATATTCCTCATCCCACTTTTTCTTGGCCTTGCGGATGCTAACATTGTAGTGTTTCCTAGCTATACTAATCAAACCCTTGTCTCTGCTTTTAAGTGCCCTACCCAGTTCCAATCTGGTTGACCTGCACTGTTTATTAAACCACCTCGCCATTTTAACTGGGGCTTTTCTATTTACCTTATTTAATCTAGTAAAATGTGGTTTTATAAGAGAAAAGAACGTATCGTGTATAGCTGTTATTGAAGAGGAACCAGGTGTTACGGGATTTATTATTTCCATGGCTGCAATTGCTTTATCCACCTCCGAGACTATGTAGTCCATGGAAGCCACATTTGCCAATACATTTGGCCATTTAACTCTTCGTGTATCATTGGCCATAACCGGTACAACATCGCTACGCGACTCTGGTTGGTCAGGCGTGACCCTCCACCAGGAATGGGTGACGCAAAGGGGATTATGATCACTTTCTAATCTACCCTTGATTTCCATATCATCTACCCCACACCATAAATTAAGGCTACAAATGACATAGTCTATTCTACTTTTACTATGACCATTGTCAAATGTACAATTGCCTCCCTGGTCGCTCTTTGTCCTTCCACTTGTAAAGTTTGCTTGATCCAAACTGTTAGACCTCCCATAGGTCTGCCCCTTGGGCCTTTACTCGCTGGTATGCAAAAATTTAAATAACCTGGGAGGAAAATTGGTTCGCAAGCTCATGTCTCCTGGAATAAACACATTTCAAACCCGTTGACAAAATCTATCCAATTTTGTGACAGCAATCTAGTACACAGCCCTGCGATATTCCATGAAAGGAACCTCCCCGTGGTATTGCCATTATAACTCCCCACATTGATGACTGGCATAGACGCGTGGTTGATCAAGCTCTCACAGTTACATTCCTCCTCAACAACAGTGTCCACACAATTACCAACCCTGCCCTCAGTGACCCCCGTATCTGATAAAGGCCTTGATTCACCCACCATATTTTCCATACATACCATGCTATCCCCTCTCACATTTCCATATTCCCTATTGGTGATCGCTCCATTTGGACTTGATGTTACATCCCTTGTTATTGCCAGTGATTTCTCTGGTATATTCTCCCTAGCCATATTGCCCCCATTTACAATGAGATCAGCCGATCTCCGTCAACATCCCCACCTCAAATTTCCCAACCCATTATGAGGATTGCATGGTTGTCCATAACAGACATTTCCAGTTGTGGGATAGGAACATGGGAAGGGTTAATCTCTGCCAGAGGAAAGAAACTAAATCTCCCTGGCTCGTTATTCCCACCTGAATGAGCGTCCACAGGTCTTGGATAGAAAAAAGTAAGGTCCACAATACCAATCCCACCACTGCTAGTACTCCAACCAGGTCTCGTAATCAGTCCTACCACCCTTGGATCGTGGAAGTTAATTATGACACATTCACCCCCCAGTTTTTTCAGGGTGCTGCCTATCCAATTAACCCTTCTAACCCCGATGATCAAACCATCCACTTCCCCAGGTAGAGGTCTGTTAACCCTTAACCAATGCATAACCTTATTTTTTAGCATTTCATAGGTTTCCCTTTGCCCTACAAGTAGGGGAGGAACATTGGTAAGGATAGCCACATAGGGGTAGGAATCAGGGGTAAGTTGTATCGGAGGTATCCTAGTCGGAGGTTTTGTCACATAGGGTATTGGTTGGCTTAGTTCCTGGACAACAGGGCATGGTGGGGCAACATTCTTTGGTACCATAGGAACCATATTTCCCTCTAATATATTGCTTCCATCACTTGCAAGGCCACCTCTATTTGGCACTTTTGGAGCATGGGGCTTATATGTTCCAACACTATTTTTACCAGGAATTTTATCATTGCTTGCCAAAGGACCATGGGTGATTGTCGAAGTACTTGGCAAGGGTAAAATATTATTGCTGACAGGGGTGGCATTCTTTGGACAATCCTTTCTACCTTTGGCTACAGTGCTCTGGGGCTTGGTCTTCCCACAATTACCATTAGTTAGAGTAGTTAATTGGTCATTGGTAGTCTTACTACTTTGACCTTTTCCCTGAGAGCTACTTGCAATGCTCACAGTAGAAGGTTTTGAAACAACCGGCGGGGCACCCACATCTCGCTCAACTGTTTGTTGGTTGTTCAAATTTCCTCCCGTTTTGAGGCAAGACTTAATTAGAGATTTGGTAGAAAAAAAATTATCTAGGCTAGCCTGCTCTAGGTGGTCCAATTGTTCAGCTAGCTTTTTAAGTCTATCCTCAAAGGGGTTCAAAATGGACCGTATTAATTTCTCCACTTCTAAAAGGAATTGTGGCTTAGATGTTGGTGTCCCAGGGGATGCTATGACAATGGGATCCGGGCCTGATGGTGACGGTATCCCAGGGGATACCATTATTACAGGATCCAATTCCAGTGAAACAACCTCTCCCTCGCCCACCGGTAACCCAATAGGGTTATCCCCAGTAGTATGACAACTCAATTTCTTATGTTTTTTTGGGGGTTTTAGGACCTGGCCTTTCTTTACAATAACACCCCTTTTCCTTTTTATGCAGGGTTTGAGTTTTATAGCATGTGCTGGAACACTGGGTTGAGTTGTAGAATGTTGCCCAGTGGATGAGTTGGTAAGAACACCGGGGGACTTTGCAGGCAGAGTAATGGTTACTATTTCTAAAGGAAAGGTAACCAATGGCTCATTTACTGGGGGTGAAAGATTTGAAGTGTCGTGTACAGCAGGCAGCAAGATAGATGATAAAGGGGTTACCAATGAAGGGAAACTTTGACTTTTGCGTTTCTCGAGAGGGGTTTTCAACAGTTCTATGGACAACCTACGCCCCGCACGTCTTTCTGCCAAGGCGATTTCCCTATCAATATCCTGGGGCAGCCGTTTAAAATAGGTATCTAGGGGGCCCATAACAGCTGCTTCCGCTTCACCCACAAATGGCAGCAAAGTGGAAGTGTTTGTGGGACAGGCCATATAGATAACCCTTAAGCACCTCAATATATAACAACAAGTTAAATCACTGTCGCAACTATGATAACTTGCTTACAGTACCAGTTCGTCAAATGTCAATGGGATGGCCCAGCCCGGCCTCCCTCGGCCCCGGACGGCCACAGACGGTCCCGCCCTTGTCCCGGGCTTCTCCCGGCGCCCTCCCGCGCGCTCCCGCGCCGCGGGGATATTCAATTGTTAATATGCTATCTCAAGAAGGAAGGGGGAGGAGCCTGCAGGGAGAGCGTCCCAGGTGGCAGCAATTGGGAGTTGTGGGCGCTCCTGGGACTTGTAGTCCTGCGCCCACAACACGCTCGCAGCCCTGCAGGTCCCGGCACCCAAATTCAAATACCAGCAATGTCAGTGATAAGGGGAAGGCCTCAGGCGAAGCGGGACCCGCGCAGCGGGTTCCGCGAGCAGTATCCCGGTGGTGAAATGCAGACTTCAAAGGCACACGATCCCAGCGTGGAGTCAGCAGCTAGAACAGAGGAAATCCGCCACTCGGAAGGAAAGGGAGGCTTTTACCGGCACCAGGGAGGAGCCTGCAGGGAGAGCGTCCCAGGTGGCAGCAATTGGGAGTTGTGGGCGCTCCTGGGACTTGTAGTCCTGCGCCCACAACACGCTCGCAGCCCTGCAGGTCCCGGCACCCAAATTCAAATACCAGCAATGTCAGTGATAAGGGGAAGCCTCAGGCGAAGCGGGACCCGCGCAGCGGGTTCCGCGAGCAGTATCACGGTGGTGAAATGCAGACTTCAAAGGCACACGATCCCAGCGTGGAGTCAGCAGCGCAGTCACACGAGTCCGTGGTGCTGGAGACCCGACCTGTGTTCACCTGCGGTGTGTGTCATCAAGCTGCCCGTCTTAGTGGACAATTTGGCAGCACCCCTCGCATGAGGTAAACAAATCAGCTGGGTTGGAATTTTGGCATGGGTCGACCTCTCAGTGTCAGCGAAACGCTCCTCTGTCTAAACGAGTACTGGTTGCTGTATATATAATAACATCATCCAGATTACCATGCCAGAGCACCATTCAGGCCGCTATTGTTTATTCTATTGTGATAGCTCTGTTGCAGAGCGGCTAAAACAAATAACATATTGCATGATGAACTTAGCCCTTGTACAGAATGTTCAAGGTGTATTGATAGAGAGCCTACGAAGTAGTAGTGTAAGCGAAACTGAGTTAGAAGAATATTGCCCTCCAGGGCGGTTAGTAACATAAAACTTTGGTGGGGTGAGGCACGATGCCGAAAAACTCACCAAGATGGTGATGCAGTCATCAATGGTGATGGCCCTCCGATCCATGGCTCTCCTCTCCGTGATAGAGGAAATGGAAGGACTTCCTGTACAAATCCAACCAATCCTGGAGCTGCCCTCATGCTGAGAGCAGCTCCCTGATTGGTTGGAGCAGGCTACCCCAGGGCTCATTTTGGGGCTGGGGGCCTGTGCATGCAATTCCAATTGTAGTGTCTAAAGTGCGCATGTGGATAGGCCGGCTGTTTACAACAGGCCAATTTGACATGCGCACTGGCAGGGGCAGCAGTCATCCAGCAATCTGCAGGAAGCTGCCCCGCCCACACCCTCACACTGGCGTCTGAGCAGAGAGGGCCCGCAGGACACAGAATAATAAAATGGTAAAGACCTTTTTATTATTCTGTGTGTACTGCTGCGCTCACAGCAGGCTGGATGGACGCTCCTCCACCCGTGAAGAGGAAACACCGCTGATGTGCATGAAAATAAATGTGTCAAATGTCATTGTGTTTAGGGCAAAAAGGCAACTTGAGCATCTAAAATGCTGTTTCTGTTAGGGCCTAATGTAACCATTTGACATTGGGACAAATGCTTCTCCACTGACCACCAGCCCAGGTATGCAACAGTGTCCTTTGAGATTGTGATGAGTCTGACATCTCCTTCCTGCAGGATTCAATTCCTACTGAAACACCACTGGGGTGCCCTTATGTGGCAGCAGGTACACGTGACTAGGAGGATGCAGGAAGGTAGCAGGCAAACAACCATCAGGACTAGAATCAGAGGTCCCTCCTGAAACATCAAAATCATATCCAGAATGTCCCTGATTATCTGGGGAGGAGGGAAAGCTAGAAGCAATGTTATGTCCAGTATTCCCCCTAGGAACAGTAGGCACTGAGAGGGTTCTAAATGAGTCTTACGCATATTGATGAAAAAGCCCAAGATGAACAGCATGTAAGCTGTTGTCTGCAAGCGAAGCAACACCATTTGTGGAGAGATGGGCAGTCGCCTAGGTACAGTAATAGAGATCCCATGCCTTCTCAGATGAACCTCAACCACCACCTTGATGAAGACTTGAGGTGATGATGTCAATCCAAATGGGAAGACTGCAAACTGGCCTTGAGTGTACTCTACCACGAGCACAAGTACCTCTTCTGAGGCAGGAAGATCGGTATGTCAAAGTATGATCTTAAACCGCAGGGTCTGGAACTTGTTCCTACGCAAGGAAAAGTTCAAGATGCTCTCTTTGACTTGGGTTCTGTTGGCACTCGAAGTGGAAGACCAGCTATTGTCCCTAAACTTGCAGGACACACACTTCATTTATCCCTTCTTTGGGTACTACTTCTTGAAGCCAGCCATTTTGCTTCCTGCCATGCAAGCCATCATCTTGCACAAAGACTGTATCTGGAAGCCGCCTGAAAATGATATTTAAAACTGAATCAACTAAACCAGTTCTGAAATCTTAGAGCGTGTCTCCATTGACAAACATATATAAAAGTGGGATCCAGACCATATCACTTTATTCCCTTTCAAAGTTCTTCTTGACCAAGGAAGGGAGAACTCTGCAGAGTACACTAAAAGCTGCTGTGTAATAATGGCTGACGTCTGCCTAACAGCCAGCCTCCCAGAGTTGAGGGGACAAAATTCCTGTAGTCTGCACTTTCTGATGGAGGGCTGATGGTCTGCCTGAAACGCCTAGAAGCTTGCCTGCCTAAACAAATTAAATATATGTATCCTTTTTAACTAGAACAGTCTGTGCCAAAATCATATTACGTTTCTCCGCACAAGGACATATCCCTTATACTCCTGTGTTGTGTGAGCACCGAGGTTGTATGTCATTAGAACGCAGGCTTTTACCCCGCATGCAATTACAACGCGGGGATTACTATGAAAGTCATTACAACGACTTTCGCTGGAGGGCGCTGGATAGTGGAATAGTTTAATTTTCTATTCCAACTCCAGCCCACGTTGACAGTAGGGAAGGTGTTGGAAAGAAAATTAAACTATTCCCTATCCAACAGCGCCCTCCAGCGAAAGTCGTTGTAACGACTTTCGTTGTAATCCCCGCGTTGTAATGGTAGTACGGGGTAATCCCCGCGTTGTAATGGCTGTTCTCCGAGCACCGATTCTGTATTGTGCTTAATGAACTCAGAGTCAAGGTAGATTTCTAAAATTTGCGAGGTAGGGGCTCCTGCCACCTTTCCACAAACAATGGAAAAATTTTCATTTACGAGACTTTTACAATCTCAAACAATACAAGGGGAAGAGCATCTTTGAATTACACCCAACAAACGCTCAGATAAAAATGGGGAACATCGCATATTAAATACAGCATCACACATTAGAAGCGTAGATATTAGATACAAGCAGAGCTCTCTGAATCAAAATGATGCAACCAGAAACCTTCTGGGTAAGAGGAGTTAAATGCTTATTTAGCAAAAGTCTTTCTTAACTTATAACTCATGTTATGGAAATGTGGCATTCTGACCAAGCAGACCTTTCCAGAGCATCTTAAAATGTGAAAATAAGATTGGATAACAGAACAACCCAGAAAGTTACAGAGGGCCAGATGCACAATGTACTCTGTAACCCAAGTTCAGCTCAGGTGCACAAATAAAAGCACTGTATGGGCCGAATCCCACAACTGATTCACAGAATGAAAGTATGGATTATGTGGAGTTTCCACAAGTGCAATTTGGTGAACTCAAGTGTTGCATACCTATTAGTAATAGTTTTCACTAACATTCTGCAAGAAGACTGCCACCCCCCAAAACACTTGAAATTTACTCAAATCATGGATATGAGTAAATGTTGTCTGAGTGGGAGAGGGAAATGAACAGCCAAACAGAAAAAAAAGCTTAAGTGCAGATCCACTTATGGATTACATCTTGGCATGCAGACATTTGGATCTGCTACATTTTACTATGCAAACATTGTCAAATATTCTAATACTCTGGGAATATATGAGGGATTCCAATGGTTACTTCTGCGATGCCTTCTGAGAGGCAAAAAGCCCAAGGCTTCCTTGAAACAAGGCAAAACGCAGAGCAAACCTCAATTATTTTCTGAGAACGTTGTAAATAGGGCTTACAATAAATAAGGAAAAGAGCATATACATTTTATAATGACTTCAAATTCACAAAGGGTGAGACCTGGATGTCAATCAGACTCATAGAAAGACAAAGACAAAACTACGCAAAAAGACTCAACACCAAATTGATACATTCAAAATTCACAAGATTAAAGAGAGATGGAGGCAAAATGCGTAGGCTAGTCAAGAAACACAGCATAGTGAGAGGGTGGATAAACATTATATAAATCCTCTTCAGAACAACGACAGGGTAAAGATAGTATAGTACATAAAAGACCCATCATGAATGTCACAAAATTAAAAGAACTAAGGATGCGAAAGATCGCCAACAAAACATCACAGTGAAACTGGAGAAGTGTAGACTACAACACATTTACCTCCAGAGTGGTACAAAATGTAAGGAGAACCATGCACAACCCAAAGAACGAACAGTGAGAAATCATCTCAGCAATTTGTTAAGTCATGGCACTGCGAGAAATGGATATACATTATGAAAAAGAGGCCTACAAACCCTAATTCACAAAGCCAGATTAGGGTGTCATTACCCAAGGAATAAAGACACTGCCAAAATACCACTAACCCCAGAAAAGAGAGATGATCTCAAACGAACAACTTCTACAAATATGATGGATTGAACATACCGGGAAATGGGTCACCCAGTGAACGATCTCTGACCCTGAGACAGCATCACGCTCGATCACTTCAAGTTTAATTACCAGCGCGTCCCATTTCTTCCGGTACTCTGTGTCAAGCTGGGAAGAATAAGAACACAATGCTGTTACTGAATATGAAGCTAGTCCAGTTACTAGCAGCACTTATGTGCTGAATTACCCCACCATGCGTTGAGACAGTGCTTCTTTAGAAGGGCGAGATGGAATACAGCAAGACTTGGATGCCCTGCTTTCATTTTCATGCGCAAGTTTTTGGACTGCGCTCTTTCTTTGAAATGCTACAACTGTCAGTAAGGACAGAGAGTGTCCTTCTTGGGGATTTACTCAACGCTCCAGGGGCAGCTATATTCCCTACATAATTGGGTGCCAGAGTACCTCCAGAAGGTTGAACAACAAATACAGATGGCCAGAATAGAGCTGAACAACTAGTCACACATTCAGAGTTCTTTTAGGGGGTTCAATAACTATTTCCATAAGTTTCTTTATTCACAGACTCTGGCAGCAGATGAGGTCATATATTTCTTAAAGCATTACATTTTTCAGATTACTTTCACTTTGTGTTCTTTCACTTCTTTCTCTGCGTGTCTTTTTACCCCAGTATTTCTTAATTCTCTACCAAAATTGTTCCTCCCCCTCTTTCTATTTCTCCCACTATCTCACACAATCCTGCACCCGCCACACAAGTCTTCCACTTCTTAATTGCTTAAATTGGTCCCTCTCTATGTTCTCTGTAATTTGTCTTTCCTACAATGTTCTCCAATTCATTCGTCATGTGTTTTTCTGCTCACGTCACAACTTTGCCATGTCTTTTTGTGTCTCTCCGCATAGCTCCCATTTACTTCTTCTTGATACTCACTGAGTATGTTCAGCTCTTTTTTCCTAAGCTTTCAGACTTCCAATGGAGCACTTTTCATAGCCTTCTCCCTTCTCTGTCTCATTTAAACACTCATTTGTGAGTTTTCATTGCACAACTAGACCAATATCAGAGACTGGAGAAGAAAAAAACATTACAATTCCCCTCTCTGTAGTTCAAATTGGTAATGCGCTTATATGACTTTTGCTGCAAGGAGCACTCATGAGGTTTTGTGAATGAGTGTGCAGAGATGAATTGCTCACTGTGTAACTAGTGATTCATCACTCATGCTCTAATGAGATATAGAATGTACATTTCAATCAGTGTTCAACCAATAGAGGCATGTGAGCAAAGCAGACCCTTGAGGAAACTTCTTACCTGTACATTAAAAAATTGCCTGGGTGTGACATCTCTGTATGTCCCCAACACTGCAAGAATAAAAACAGGAAAAAGTAAGTAGGGAGGTCAAAGATCTCAATCTTTATTGTTCATATATAGGTAGATAAACAACTGGAGTTTAAGAGTAAGCTCTATTCAGTACAGTATTCTAGGAGTAAAGCCATTATAGGAACAGAAGATGGTGGACTTAAACGTAGGTGGGGCAAGATGATACTCTTTATGTAGTGAAAAAATTCTAAGGGGGAGTAGTATTACTCCAATCTTGCGTTATTGGACCTCTGCGGCGTTTGGATGCAGCACATGCGGGCTCACAGACTTATCTATGCTGTTCTAGTGCAACTTGGAGGGACGATTGAATCTCCCACTAGATGTTTGGTTGACAAGAAGTCCTAATGCTAATTTCTTGTCTACGCTATTGACTCATAATAAATTACCGGAATTGATTTGTGATTATATCGAGAGCCTGTGGGCATATTTGGCTCAGCTTCTCCTATATAGATTTTGTAACGCTCATCTTAATTGATTCTGTCCTGATGATGACCGCAATCTCAGACAGCGGTTGAAACGCCGTCGACGCCTCTGTGGCTGATGAATTTTAGAGGGCACATAATCATTGTATATGTTGTATCCCTTCTTTTTAGAACACAAAATCTGTTTGCCAACTGTCTGGTTTTCTGTATATGTAGTTTGTAATTCCATATACCAGCAAATATTTATTGAGCGCACTATTTTATAATAAATTTTGTGATATTTTTCCAAATTTGACAAATGATAATTTTTGTGATTTTTATAAATTCTAGATAAGTTCTTGTACTCCATTCTCACAACCCTTCACTTTCCCCCACTTTTTCTTTCCTTTTCTTTTCTCTATTTCTTACTATCAAGAAGAAAGGCACTGGTTCTTTCTAAATTGTGATTTGTTACGTGCTTCCTGAACTCTTGTTAGGAATAATCATTGACTACCCCAGGTTCAGGTTGGTGGGTTGCCCCTGTTGATATCAATTGGACAGAGCAGCACAAATATAGGGAGAGGAAGGAGAAACGGTTCTTTTTTGATCTACAGAAAGAGCTTCTATATGCAAAAGTAAAGGGTCAAAAAGAGGTTGTAGTACTTTGACTAAAAACACATTTGGGGAACCCCTTTCCTTTAGTCGAGGACTGTGTTCACCCTAGGATGGTGTTCAACTTCACCTATTTAGGACCATCTATTCTGTACAGCTCTAAAACCCTGGAACTTAACTAACAGTTACTCACTGAGGTCACACAAAATGCATCAAGATCTCAAATATTCAGCCATGAATACACTTCTTAAGAAGAGAAGGCTCTGCTGGATCCCAACTATCCTCCTAACTTTAGCTTGATAACACAGCTTCCATTTCCTTATACAATTCTAGAATGGACATTCACATGCAAGCTTCAGTCAAATGGCATATGTGAAAACAAGTTTACTTACCTGTAACTGTGGTTCTCTAGTATTGGAAGCTTTCATAGATTCACATACCTGAATCACTTCCCCGTCGTCGAGACGGGAGTCTCCGGTACATAAAAAAGCAATGGTTAGCAGTATAGCCAACTGTAAAAAGGCCTAGGCCCATTTCCCTTTTGCAACCCATAACCTTCGTTATGTAAAAAATGACCAAACTTTTCTCTTAGCCAATCAGAGGCACTCACCCTCTAGAACCCTCCTGAGAGAACCTCTTGCCCCTCAGATTTTCGGGCACTTGTGCTTTAATACTTTCTATGCCCAATCCGAGGTGAGCCTCTCAGGGGAGGAGGGTGGGCGTATGTGAATCTATGAAAGCTGCCAATACTGGAGAACTACAGTTACAGGTAAGTAACTTGTTTTCTTACTCCAGTATTGGAACTTTCATAGATTCACAAACCTGAATCAGAATAGCGAGCAGTAAAGTATAGCACATTTTGGTTTTGTCACCTTCTTTTCATCAATAGGCAACACATGATACTTGCACATAGTTGTAACCATATCAATATATACATAGACATATTGCTTCTCAATGACATATCCAATATCAATCAACAATAAAATGTGCTTTTCTTACCAAAGAAAGGAAGGAGGGATGAGAAAGAGGCTCACCGTTATTGGGAAAGGTTCCGCAGCACTGCTTGTCCCACTGCTACATCGCTTCTTGCATGAGCATCTCGGCAGTAATGCCTGGTGAAGGTATGCGTACTCCTCCAGGTGGCTGCTCTGCAGATGTCCTGAATGGAGATGCCTGAAAATAGAGCAGTTGAGGTTGATACCGCTCTTGTGGAATGCGCACGAACCCGTGCAGTCAATGGCTTTCCCGCTGCTTGATGACAGAACTGAAGGGCACTCGAGATCCATCATGAGATTCCCCTTTTTGACAACAGGAAACCCTTCCTGGGGGCATTAAACGCCACAAACAATTGTGTAGACTTTCTAAGCAGTTTTGTTCTTTGCAAATAGAACTTCAGGCAACGCTGGACATCAAGAGTGTGGAGAGCCCTTTCCGCCACCGTCGATGGCTGAGGAAAAAATCTTTTCAAGATTAAGGGCTAATTTAAATGGAAAGCTGTTGGTACTTTCGGAATGAATCTTGGATTCGTTCTGAGGACTAATCTGTCTTCTCTGAATTGGAGAAATGGCTCTTGCGTTGTAAGGGCTTGTATTTTCCCCACCCTTCTGGCTGATGTTAGCGCTATTAAAAGAGCCACCTTCCAGGAGAGGAATTTCAGATCAGCTTTGTGTATTGGCTCAAATGGTGGTTTCATAAGTTGTGACAAGACAATGTTCAGTTGCCATAAAGGTGGTGGAGGCCTGATGGGTAGGTAAACCCCTTCATGAATTGTTTCACAATTCTTTCCGACCACAGAGAAGGACGTGCTGAGTTTCTCCTGTATCGTGAAATTGCCGCCAAATGCACCTTAATAGATGCATTGGCTAATCCCGATTTTGCTAGTTTTAGCAAATATGGGATGATCTGATGCGCCTCTGCCCGCAGAGGATGCAAGTAATTCTCCTGACACCAGAAGCAGAATCTCTTCCATTTCAACCTGTATGTTTTTTCAGTGCTTTCCGCTCTTGCCTTTGCCAGGATTTCTCTGCATTCTGCTGGAATGTTCAAGTGCTGAAATTCTCCGTAGTCAGGAATAAGGCCCCTAACTGCAATGATGTCGGGTCTGGATGCCGCACTTGTCCCTTCCCCATAGTCAGTAGTGTTGCTATTGGTCGAAGACGTATTGGCTCGGTCTCTGATAAAAGGAGCAGCTCTGTGAACCAATGCTGCCTGGGCCACCAAAGGGCTATAAGTATTATCCAGCACGGTTCTTTCTTCATCTTCGTGAGTACTCACGGCAGGAGGGGAATCGGCGGATATGCGTAGGCAAAGACGCCTGACCATGCCATCGAAAACGCATTCCCCCATGATCCCCTTTGGTGACGCCAACTTGCAAAGAATCGGCATTTCTTGTTCTGGGCTGTGGCAAACCGATCCACCGATGGCATTCCCCATTTGGCAAAGATGGTCATCAGCGTGTTCTGATCTAGCTCCCATTCGTGACAGGTTGTCTTCCGCCTGCTGAGGATGTCCGCTGTTGTATTCTGATCCCCTGGAAGATGTATGGCCTTCAGAGTCACTCCGTAATTTATCGCCCATTTCCATATTTTCTGAGCTTCTTTTGACAGAGAGAGAGATCTTGTTCCTCCCTGTTTGTTTATGTAGTGCATTGCAGTTGTGTTGTCTGTCCGCGCTAACACTGATCTTCCTTCTATTCTTGGCAGGAAGCCCAACAACGCAAATCCTAGTGTCCTTAACTTCAATAGGTTTATGTGAAGGTGTGGTTCTTGTTTGCGCCATCGGCCGCTGACCTGTAACTCCTGTAGGACTGCTCCCCATCCTTGGAGGCATCCGTGGTGACTACCAACGGAGCTGGTTCGGTCAGGTAGGAGAGACGCACAGAGATATTGTTCCTGCGAGTCCACCACTTTGCTGCCTGTAACATTGGACGCGAGATTTTTATCTTGTCCTCGAAAAATCCCATTGCTTGGCACCACTGAAGGTCCAGTTCTTCTTGTAACGGTCGCATTCGTAAGCGACATAGGGGAATGAGTGGTATGCATGAGGACATTGTTCCCAGAAGCGACTTGTATCTTCTGACTGAAAGAGACCTTCTTTTGCCGAATTCCTTGGCTAGATTTACGAGTCCCAACTGTCTCTTTACTGACGGGAATGCTTTGTTTTGTAATGTAGATTAAAAATGAGAGGTACCCCTTGTTAACGTCAAGGGAAATAGGGTAATTAAACCAGTGAAGAGCAAGGTTTCCCTAGACCGAGATGTGTATTTATGCACTCCACAACAACAATATAATGTAACAACATACATGAATTTAAAACTTAGAAATTTATTAAACAGACATCTTTAATATAAAATCATTAAAAATATGTGCAATTCTTGATTGCCACAATCAAAGAGAATAGATAAAATCACATGAAACACAATCACACAATTATGACCAGCATAGTTTACACAAGACAGAACATGTTGTATGACTTCAATTTGTCATTACTCTTTGTACATCTCCTATGTTCTATAGCCACATGGTGTCATCTACTTTCAAATACTTGATGATTGACAAAGATGTGTTTTGTGAGATGGTACAGATGAATGCGTCGACGCGTTTCGATGGCTTGAAAGTTTTACACCATCTTTTTCAAGACAAATTCGTTTTGTCGGTCTCTGATAGGGTTATTTGTCTTTTCCCTTTGTTAGCTTGCCGTGTTTGTAATTTCAGATGCTATCGTGACCAGTGAGTACCTTCTGTCTTTTCTATCAATATCTCACGTGGGCTCTTAGGTGGATCTGTCCTAGATGTTTATGAGAGCGTTTTATTCTTCCATAATTACTTCCCTGTGGGAGCGATGTCTTTTATTGGGAGCCAATCATTTGTTAATTCCTGTGGGATATGGAGATCGCTCGCTAGTTGAATTAAGGGCCGGTTATTTGCGGCTGTCTAGTTGTTCCCAATGGGTTAACTGGCGAGATTTCGGGACTGCTGGTGCTTAGACTTTAGTTCGAAGCGTGTTTTCCTGCAGTCCCGTTTCATCTTGATGTTTTGTAATGTATCCAGGATTGCACCTAGAAACTTGATCGTCCTGGATGGCTGTAGAGAGGATTTTCCTACATTTAAGGTCAGGCCCAGATCCGCAAACAGCTCCATGCATGCTACAGTGGAAGCGTGAGCTGCCTCCTGTGATGGTGCCTTTACCAACCAGTCATCCAGGTATGGAAATATTTGGTGCTTTTGTCTTCTTAGATAGGTCGCCACCGGCACCAGACATTTTGTAAATATTATCGTGTGCAGACTTTAGGCCGAATGGTAGAACTTTGAATTGGTAATGGTCTTCGCCACTGTAAAACGAAGGAACTTTCTGTGGGACTGATGGATGGGGATATGGAAATATGCATCTTGTAAATCTAGGGAGGTCACCTGATCCCCCTGGGTTTAAGAGCAGCAGAATATCCTGCAGGGTCACCATTCTGAATGACTGTTTCTTGAGGTAGGCATTTAGGGGCCTTAAGTCCAAGATCGGACGCCACCTGAGAGCATCTTTTCTGATCAAGAAGAAACGGGAATAAAATCCTTGTCCTCTCTGGTTGTTCGGCACCGGTTCTATTGCTCCCTTTCAGAGCATTGCCCGAATCTCCAGACGCATCTGGGATAGGTGTTTTGCTTCTTGATATGTAGGTGGAGTGGGAGGAGGGAAGGGGAGGAATTCCAATGTATGTCCGAATTGTATTACGTGGAGAACCCATTTGTCCGATGTTATCTTCCACCATTGTGGTAAATAATGAGCCACTTTTCCACCCAGGGGAACATTTGACAGGATAGGAGGAGAAGGACCTGCAATCTGTAGGTTGTCATTGTCATTTATTATTATCTCTTCCAGAACGACCTCCTCGTCCTCTGGGAGTGGACTTCGAGTAGCCTCCCGAATGTTTCTGCCCATATTGCTGCCGATAGGGCTGCGAAGAGGAAGAGTAGGATGTGTATCTTCCTTGCTGGTATCCACCTCTATATGAGGGTTGTCCGCTTCCACGGGCGCCTCGAAAAGGCACCTTCCGGTACTGTAATGCACCTAAGGATTTCGCTGTATCTGTGTCTTTTTTAATATTTTGAAGGGTGTCATCCACCAGGCGCCCAAAGAGATCCTCCCCATCAAAGGGTAGGTCCAGAATCTTATTTTGGACCTCTGGCCTAAAGGAAGTGGCCCTCAGCCAACCCTGGCGCCTCAAAACTGCTGCTCCTCCGAGGGAACGAAACGCTGTGGTAGCTATGTCCATAGCGCAATCAATAACGTCAGCCAAAGTTCTCTCCCCTTCCTGTAGAACTTTTTTCGCCTCCTGCTTAGTCTCTTCCGGGAGGAGGTCGATATAGGGTGCTACATCGCACCACAGTTGTCTGTCTTATCTGCCCAGGATGGCAAGGGTATTAGCAGCTCTGACCAGGAGCTCTGACATGGAGGAGAATCGTTTTCCTGCGTTATCTAAACGCCGTCCCTCCCTGTCCGGAGGTGCCGAAATAGGTGCTGCTGGATTTTTTGACCTGTTGCGCTGCCTGTGAGATGATTGAGTCCGGTTTAGGATGGCCCAGTAAACACGCCGGAGCGTCCGCAGGTGCCTTATATTTTTTATCCAGCCTTGTCAGTACCGGTGTAACTGTTGCTGGCGTTGTCATGACCTGCAATCCTTCCTTCCATATGTGGTCAATAATAGACCTGATTGACTTTTGATAGGGCTCTTTAAAGTCATACAGAAAACATTCTGCTTGGGTTGTTTTCATTGGCAGCTGGAATCTTTCGCCCACTCTCTCCATTAAGTTGTAGAATCCACCAATATCCACCGGTGAAGAATCTGCCGGTACTTGGCTGGGTGAAGGCGGAGATGGAATCAGATAATCATCCCATTCTCTGAGGGGTTCTGATAGCTCCCCTATTTCGCGGTCGTCACCATCTGTTGTCACAGGATCCTGTTGCTGTTGGGCCTGAGGTGTCAGCGGAGCAGTGTCCAGCAGGATTTCCCTACTGCGGCTTGGAGTGGCCGGAATTGAACGAGGAGGAAACCTCCGCTTATAATCCGCCAACATGGATTGCAAATCCGTCAACATAGATGATGGCATTGCTACCATCTGTTCCTGAGGCTCTTGTTGGTAGCGGTGGTATGTGACACTGTGGTATTCTTCATACCCTTCCTCATCATCATCCTCTTGACATTTTACATGGACCTACGATGGGCTTGTGGCATACCCAAAGGGCCCATCATCCTCCTCATCATCTGACTCTTCTTCCTCCAAAAGGTGCGACGGGACCAATGGAGTAATTTTGCTTGGAGAAGTTACTGCTGGCGTGATCTTCTTCCTGCTCTTTTCCAGGGTTTGTCTCGTCAACGGGCCCCTCGACAAGATAGTCGTCGATACCACCGTTGACTACGCTGTTAGTGCCGTAGATCCATTCCTCGCCGACATAGTAATCGTCGCCGACATTCCCGTCGACGACTTCATTGTCATCACTGTCGACGACGATCCCGTCGTCGACACTACCGTCGTCATCCTCAACGTCGTCGACGATGTCATTGATGTTACCGGTGTCAACACTCCCGTCGTCGATGCCTCCGCCGCCGACGCTCTCGTCGATGCCTCCGCCGTCGACGCTCTCGTCGATGCCTCCGCCGTCAACGCTCTCGTCGATGCCTCCGCCGTCAACGCTCTCGTCGATGCCTCCGCCGTCAACGCTCTCGTCGATGCCTCCGCCGTCAACGCTCTCGTCGATGCCTCCGGCGTCAACGCTCTCGTCGTCGATGCCTCTGCCGTCGACGCTCTCGTCGTCGATGCCTCTGCCGTCGACGCTCTCGTCGTCGATGCCTCCGCCGTCGACGCTCTCGTCGTCGATGCCTCCGCCGTCGACGCTCTCGTCGTCGATGCCTCCGCCGTCGACGCTCTCGTCGTCGATGCCTCCGCCGTCGACGCTCTCGTCGTTGACGCCCCCGTCGACGCTGGCTCCAATACCACTAATGGTAGCTCTTGTACCTTGGTCGTCGCCGTAGTCGATGATTTCTTCGTCGACGCTCTCGTCGACGATGTGGATTTTTTCACCTTCTCCTCAGGAATACTAGAGGATGGCTTCTTGACTGATGCAGGAGCCAACGGTGGTGTCTTTGAAGCTCAGAAGAGGCTCTTTTGGATTATTTTTCTTTTAAAGTGAGTCCTTTACTCTCCTCTAACTTTTTCTGAGGAGCTTTTGAAGGACTATGCCCTGAAGACCCTTGGTTGGTCTTTTTTAGGGCCTTCTCGGGACGGTCCCCTGAGGAATGAGCCTGAGGAGATCTTGATCTTTTTTGAGATCTCCTGGAAGAAGAGGAGGATTCCTGGTCACTATCGCTAGAAACCACCTCCTTTCTGGCCTTGATCTTCTGAAGCCAAATTAGAAGCCGTCCTTCACGATCTCTAAGAGTCTTACTAGAGAAAGTGCAACATACCTTGCAATCCTTTGCCTGGTGGTCTGGGTAAAGACAGTATATACAGTCTTCATGTGGGTCATCTGTGTAGAGACTCTTTTTAGAGCAGGTGGCACAGGCTCTAAACAGACCCTTTTTTTCCTTTCCAGCCATTTTCAGGAATGTAGATGAGAAATACATTATAAACTTCTCAAATCCACAAGAAATAGCCTGATTATGAAGCTTCTACAAAGTTGGAAATCCAGAGTTTGAGCAGAGCTCAAAGGAGACTCCCTAGCACAACGTGCGGGTAGAAAATCTGAGGTGCAAGAGGTTCTCTCAGGAGGGTTCTAGAGGGTGAGTGCCTCTGATTGGCTACGAGAAAAGTTTGGTCTTTTTTTACATAACGAAGGTTATGGGTTGCAAAAGGGAAATGAGCCTAGGCCTTTTTACAGTTAGCTATACTGCTAACCATTGCTTTTTTATGTACCGGAGACTCCCGTCTCGACGACGGGGAAATGATTCAGGTATGTGAATCTATGAAAGTTTCAATACTGGAGTAAGGTTCCGTTACAATTAAGTTCCACCCTGCAATCTTTATGGAAGCAATGGGAGTTTCTGGGTTCAATAATCTCAGATTGGTGGTGGACGTCAGTGCTGTTCAGATGGTGACATTATCAGATCCTTCACTTGATCAGACACTGCTGACCATTCAACTGCTCCATCAAGTGGAGGAACAAAAATCAAAGACACTGTCCCAAAACTGGTGGGCTCTAGCTATGAAAGTCTAGCAAGTGGTGACCTTAGTGCCACTTGAGAAATTGAACTGGCGAGTGAGATAATAAGTGTCTCCCGGCATAGCCATCTTGCCCTTTTGTTCCAACATAACTCAATCTTTGGTTACTTTACTTCATGCATACCCGCAAGGTTGTGCAAAAAATGGTATTGTCATGCTATTACTCATATGTCTTAAGAAATGCGATAACATGTCCTAAGCTAACATCCATTATATACTGAAGACAATACACTCAGGGGTCAAATAGCTCTTTGAAAGTTCAAAACAATATCAATTGGAGATAGTCTTAAAAAAAAACCATCTTCCTCAATATGAGTTTTTTCTATTTGGCCATATAGTTTGGGCCTAGGCCTGTGGCTGCAACCTGCAGTAAGGAATCTGGTCCCAATTATGGATTTAAGTGTGACACCTTGATATGCCACCTTGAGAGGTGCAGTCTCAAAAAAACTTGGCAGCAGGCAGCGCATTTTCTGCATCTACAGCTCCTATTTAGGTCTCGGCTTAGAGACGCGCGAAGCGCATTTTCGGCAGAGAACTATAGCAATCGTTTCACCCGACAAAGGGAGACAAGAGCTGGGCACGCGCCCAGCATTGTGAATGGGAGAGGGAGCGACAAGAGCTAGTCGCGCGCACGCTGACGGCGGATTTGGTCACGCGCCGATGACTGCTCTCTCCCTCAGCAGCCTTTGCCTGGCTACATCTCCCGCACCTGATGTGCCGAACCGGGACGGCGGCGCGAGGCAGCGCTTCAAGCGCCCCCTAATTGGATACGGTATATTTGAAGATACATCCTCCCCATAAAATTTATTTATTTCTTTATTTATTTATGCAATTTTATATAGCGCGGACTTTCCCCGAAGATGTCAGAGCGCTTCACAATACAACAACACAGCCCTCTCCCTCGGGCCGAAAGAACACGCCTCCCTGACACTTTTACTTACCCCACGCCAAAAAATGCACTAAATAAAAAAAAAAAATAATTATCATCCCAGGGACACCCAGCTCACCACACCCCCTGCTCCTTCCCGGCACAGGGCACTGCAATGGTCAGAGCGCAGCCCATTGTATACATCCTACGCCCGCCCCTCCAACCATTACAACCAGTTAGGTGGGGGAGATCCGTTCAGAGCTCCACCCCGGGGAGGGTCCGAGGGCGGTCCCTACCCCCAGGCGCCCCCGGCCTCCACCACTTCTCACTGTCTGCCTGTGCTGCACGTCCCACCGCTACATACCGGTGATTACTGAGAGGGCAGTTCTGCACGGTGTCTATTTATACACAGAATGCAAAGCGGCGGCTACAACAGCACCTGCTGCTTGTTCCTCACCCCCGGCCAAAACCTTCATGTGCCCCATGCTCTCTGCGCACAGTGACACAGGCGCCCATCCAAGGGCAAACGCCGCGATCTGACCAGCAGAGCCTCGGGTCGTCGCATTCAGTGAGCCTCCACTGACAGCTGACGCCTGAGAGCTGCCCTCACTGTCCAAACACCAGCTGACACTCTGAACCACCGCTGACACCTTGACACCTCTCAACATTACAAACCCTGACTTCGCCACCACACCTACTATCAGATGACACTTCTAAACCACCCCTGACTCCTCCAGACTCCTTTTAATATCCCAAATCTTGACTTCTCCATTACCCATGACATCCGACCACTAGTGACGCATTTGCGTTTCTCCACAGAAGGTAGCTGTGTCTCTGTAGTCCTGGACGGCTCCCCCACTACATGTTGTCTCTAGGGTTGTTGGGGAGTCATGCCGTTTGTTTGTAGGCAGAGCACTGGTCGACTTTGCTGACCTACCACTTACTTCCCTTCCTCTCTAGCTTTGTTATTTTTGCAGATTTATATAGCGCGAACTCGGCCCGAAGGTATTGGAGCGCTTTACATGAGCACCAGTCACATTACACAAGGACACATTTGTTGTCAGTGAAGAGGCGTTCATGTATGAATCGGATTGAATTTGTTTTTCTGTCATTGAAAGGAATGCTGCAGCACAAAGCAATAGTAGTGGTTTGTGTTTTTGAGGTGGTGAATGTGTTATTGTTTACGAATGAGCAAGCGTTACTTTTCCCCTTAAATAAGTATTAGTTGCTGGTGGGGGTCTCTCCACGGCAGTGTTGGTTTATGATTGTCTTGCTCTTTCAGTTCCTTAACCAGGGGTGCCGCTCGAAGCAGTTAGCTGAAACGCGGATTCTGTTTTCCAGCCTGGGGCCAAAGAGAATTCTGTGGAGTTACCGCCATCTGGACACGCTGTGCCCGCAAATACCTGGGGAAAGTTCCTGAGCCACGAGGAAGCAGTGCGGACGCCCGGGACTGCGAGGACCAGCATTCTTTACACCATCCACAGCTGGTGCCTCTTCCCGGGCGTGCTCCGCCCACTCCCCCTGCCTCATTACTGCTTGCGGCCCCCGCTTCGCGGGTGCCGCTCGAAGCAGTTAGCTGAAACGCGGATTCTGTTTTCCTGCCTGGGGCCAAAGAGAATTCTATGGAGTTACCGCCATCTGGACACGCTGTGCCCGCAAATACCTGGGGAAAGTTCCTGAGCCACGAGGAAGCAGTGCGGACGCCCGGGACTGCGAGGACCAGCATTCTTTACACCATCCACAGCTGGTGCCTCTTCCCGGGCGTGCTCCGCCCACTCCCCCTGCCTCATTACTGCTCGCGGCCCCCGCTTCACGGGAGCCGCCCGAAGCAGTTAGCTGAAACGCGGATTCTGTTTTCCTGCCTGGGGCCAAAGAGAATTCTGTGGAGTTACCGCCATCTGGACACGCTGTGCCCGCAAATACCTGGGGAAAGTTCCTGAGCCACGAGGAAGCAGTGCGGACGCCCGGGACTGCGAGGACCAACATTCTTTACACCATCCACAGCTGGTGCCTCTTCCCGGGCGTGCTCCGCCCACTCCCCCTGCTGGTACTTAATCGGAATCCCAACTTGCATCGCGGGGCGAAGCCCGGGCCAAGGGCGGGCCCGTTTGTGCCCGTTAGAGACCGTTATAGACTGGACTGGGCCACCCCGCTAACTTGTTGTTTGGCACATTTATACCCCATTATCCTCAATATTGGGTCATATCAAATTTGGGGTTCTGCTGGGATACATCTACCTTAAATTCCCCTGTTTGTATGTAAGACTGTATCATAAAACGTTTATTATGTCTACACGAGGTAGTAGAAGCAAAACTGCCGCTAAGGAGGGACAAATTACAGGTCCTATAGATAATTTCATCACCAGAGAAAACACCTTTATAGATCAAAGTATCTCCTTGATAGAACGCAGAGTGTCCCAAGATCTAGCTAACGCAAAAAGGTCCTCTATGGGCCATTTGGCGGATGCACGAACGCCGGAGCAACGCAGTGACCCTGGACCGAGTGAAGCCTGTGGCCAAAGGCTTAGCCTTCCAACCACGGTGGATCTATCAGTTTCACAGCTCTCCGACTTACAACTATCATTGGACTTAGAAAAGACTCCAGATCTGGTGATTGAAACTACCCCAGAGGAATTAAGACAGTCAAGAGGGAGGAGGGAGGGTGCAATAAGTAAGAAAAAGTTTTTAGTCCCGAAGAATCAAAAGTCAAATAAAACACACAAGATTTCTAATAAGACAGGAGATACTCGAACCACCACACCACAGAGGAGAGATCAGGAATTTCCCAATGTGATTGTTCATCAGGCACTACTCGATACCCCGGCTCCTATTACCGGCGAAATTACGATTGGCCTCCCATTAGGTAAGGAGGCAGACGTGAACACTGATCCCAATGACCACCTACTAACTAAAATTGGAGACCTTTTCAAACAATTACTTAAACCATTAGAACTGAGATTGGGGCAAATAGAAAAAGCATTAGCTGGCCTGACAACTCCTGTAAAAACAAAAATGAACCAACTGAGACAAAAAACAGGGGGGGGTGAAGCAGCCTTCTGCAGTCTCTAATGTCCCAAACAAACAACCTATTCCACCAGTAGCTAAACCAGTCCAACCGCTAGTGACCAAAAAAAGACATTAGACAACACCCTAAGTAATACTCCGATTAGTTTCACTATTACTAATTCGGCACATAATAACAGATTCAAAAACACCAGCAACACAGTCGAATAAAGGATGGGATAGAGGACCCCACGACGGAAGATTCTCCGTCAATCTCCCACCGGAAGCCAGTCCTTTTACAGTCGTGATGACTGGCATACCAGAACTGGGAGATCAAACTAATGAAGCAACCTGGTCGCTAAATAACAAGGTGCAACATTGGTTAAATGTAAATCGCCCACCTCCTCCCTACTGTTCACCCAAGATCCTAATGGTAAGAAGAGCTCCTTGGGTAGGACACGGAAAAAAACCGATACAAGGTGATTGTGTCATCATTACCTTCGATGATCCCAGATTAGTTGATCACATCTGCTCATGGGACTATCAGACCCCAACTGGGGCTATAGGAACAAAGCACCTTTCCTTCTTCTACCCCTTGAGAAATCGAAATGGCTATCATTACGATGGATCTTGGCATACAGTAGGCCCTCGACATCGGGGTAGAGACGACTGGGGAGGACCTTACCATAGGGATCCCTATAGAGAACCACCATCCTGGGAGGGTTGGAACGGTATTCCAACGTCTAATAGATATAGCGGCCTTGAGCTAGTTGACTGACCACCACAGGACAAAAAACATCACAGATCCATACAAAGGGAATTAGAGGCTCATAGTGGACCACAAATAACTAAGACCCTAACTAGAGACCCCCAAACTCTAAGTGTTGTGTCTTGGAACATTGCCGGTCTCCGCCCCAAGATCGAGGACGGTACCGCCATAAGTTTCCTAGACAGACACCAAATTGTATGTCTCCAGGAGACTTGGTCATCAATGGAATTGCACCTTCTGGGTTTTAGGACTTTCTTTTCTCCAGCTCTGGTTGGGAACATGGGCAGAGCAAAGGGGGGATTAACTATTTATATAGCGAACACTGTCCAAATAAAAATAACCACCCTTGAATTAGACACAAATTTCCAGCTTCTCTCCCTTTCCCTACCAAAAAATTAGACTATCATACTCATTAACTTCTATAATAATTTGGAGGAAGGAGAATTTATGAGTGTAATACTAAACCTAAATGAAAAACTCTCATATCTTAGACAGACAAAAGGAGGGAAAGGTGCTGTCTTGTTCCTATGGGGAGGGGACTTTAATCTCCACCCCTGCCTTAACAAAAATTGTAGTGAAATGATTAGGGACCTGGACATTCCCCTTATTCATTTCTGCCACACTAAATCAGGCATAGCTATGAATTACCTTATGTCTGACTTGGGACTTATAATAACCAACAACTTAAACCCAAAAACAAGAAAGCCAGTGTCGACATATGTAGGGAGAGGCTACCAGTCCACTGTCGATTATGTTCTCATATCGGATGGGCTGTCAAACAAGATTAAACATGTTGAGACTCTATCAAATACATTAAGTGACCATCTTGCCATAAGGATAGAACTCAACTTATCATACCAACAATCCTTGGAGACAACGATAGCCCAAGTCTTAAATCAGAACAATTTACAATTGGCACAGGTAAATGGGTATAGCCTAAAATGGGGGACAATAGACCCTGGGCAAATTACCGAAGAAGTGATCAAAGTACAATACCCTTACATCATAAAATGCCTTGATCTAACTGACAGAGGAGGAAGTTATAATAAACTTCTGTAAAATTCTAACTGTCATCAAGGGTCTTTTGACAAAAACATCAAAGGTAGAAACCTTAAACAAAAGAGGATGGTTTAATCACAGCTGCACCTCGGCACATACTAAGCTTAAACTGGCCTTGAATAACGCAAATAGAGATCCAAGGACAATCGCCAGACTCAGAAAGGAATATCTCTCTGCTCAAAAGCAGAGAAAAGCCGAATTAAAGCAGACCCTGTGGGATGAACTACATAAAAGCGCCCTACAGAAAAACAGTGAGGCTTTTTGGCGAGTAGTAAAATCCCCCTTCTTAGCTGACGATAACCTCCCAAAAATAGAAGTAGCCATAGAAGAAGGAGTCTGGATTTCTCACTTCTCAAAAATCTTCAAGAAACAGACGCCTTCTGAGAGTGAAGAAATAACTCAGCCAGTTGTTGATTACCCTATCCAAATAGAATTTGACATTTCTGAAGTTCTTACGGCCATAAATTTAAGTAAAAATGGAAAAGCTCCAGGCCCTGACGGAGTCCCGGTGGACATTTTTAAATATAATACAGACCTATGGGCACCTATATTGACCAGGGTGTGTACGGCAGCTGCAAAAAAAGGGCTCCTGGAATCCTGCACTAGGTCTGTCATGGTCCCGATCTTCAAAAAAGGAGACCGCAAGGGCCCTGCCTGCTACCGTCCAATCTCACTGTTGATTCAGTGGGTAAGGAAGCAGGCAGGGTCATACTTGAGCGCCTCCAACAATGGGCAGAGGATAGGGGGGTACTGTCAGACCTACAATTTGGCTTTCGGGAGGGGTTTGGTACAGTGGAGCAGGCTTTAAATCTGTCAATAATTGTAGGGAAATACATCCATGCAAAAAAAAGATAAACTCTACATGGTGTACGTCGACCTCTCCGCATCCTTTGACTGCGTGTCCCATACCA
Source organism: Lissotriton helveticus (assembly GCF_964261635.1). NCBI lineage: Eukaryota > Metazoa > Chordata > Amphibia > Caudata > Salamandridae > Lissotriton > Lissotriton helveticus. The sequence goes on along the minus strand of NC_136072.1, from coordinate 831,861,339 downwards.
AGCTATGGCTAGTCCTATCACAAATGGGTGTGGACCCCCCACTTTTAGACTTCTTAAGGGAACTATACTCCAAGGCCTCAGCAAGAGTACGCTATGGTGTTAGGGGCGAGTTGACAGCGTCTTTTGGAGTAGAGCGTGGAGTAAGGCAGGGTTGTGTCTTAGCCCCCTTCCTATTCTCCTTATACACAAACAGTTTGGAGATGGAACTTTTGAGGGGGGCCCAAGACCTCCCCCAAGTAAAGTCACGCCCTATTCCTGCTCTGCTCTACGCGGACGACGCTGTCATCTTGGCCCGTACCCCACGTGAGCTGCAAAAAGCGTTAACTAGGTATGCGGATTTCAGGGGCAGCCTTGACCTCCACATCAACATCAAGAAGACTTTTGTAATGGTGGCAGGTAAAGGAAAAAAAGGGTTCAGAAACATATCCCTTAACAATCAAAACCTTGAACTGACGGCCCAGTACCCCTACATAGGGATCACAATAGACGACAAACTAAATTGGAAAGCGGCAGTTGAGGCCATAAAACATTCCCTTAAGCGGGCAATAGCTGCATTGATGGCATTTTCACAAAAATTAGGCAAACGATCGCCTGTGGAAATGCTGAACATATATAATGCAAAATGCCGAGCAGTTGCTTTGTATGGGGCTGGGGTCTGGGGGCATGTCGATGTCAGCTCTTTACAGGTGGCAGAAAACTCTTTTCTAAGATTTCTTCTGGTTGCACCGAGGCGGATTTCCATATACGCATCTCACATTGAATGAGGCATACCCCACATTGAGGACCTAGCTAAAATTCAACCTCTCCTACTATGGAGGCGCATCTGGACCTCAGAAAAAAACTTGTTCACTAGAGGAATTATGGCAGACTCTATGGCACTAGATCATTCGGGAGACATAAAATGGCTTACCTACATTAGAAATTTTCTTACAGATTTAGGCCTAGAGGATTATTATATAACACCGGAAAAGATCATTGACATATTCAAGAAGGAGTTAAAAGAAATGGCCCTGAGCCACTTAGATGGATTAAGACTTGCAAGTGAAATAGGGAAACCCTCTGTTCACCACACAATTATGGTCCATCTTGTCCCCACAATTCAGCCTTACCTAACGCTCGAAATCGGCATTTTTGATCGCTTTTTACTAACCAGATTTCGATTAAATCTTTTCCACCGGTTAGTAGCCTTCCCCACGAGAAATATCTGGGAACAAACGTTAGGCCACTGTCCTTGCGATGATATATCTGTACAGACCACCATACATACAGTATTATTTTGCAAATACTATCATGCTCATCGCAAAATCTGGCTGGTACCACTGCTGAAATCATGGGACTTGAGACAGTGTCGCCCTGCTATGCTGCGCCTTCAACTTTTGGACTCTGAAATTACCTGTTACCACATGGTTAACTTTTTAAAATGCATTTTTAGACATAGGAACAATCTCTGAGAAAAATTGCTTTAATCATAATGAATTGATTTTAACGGAAGATCGGTTTTTTCCTCAAGCAACCTTTCTTAAACCTGTAATTGAAAAATGTTTTTATTGTAAATATTGCTGTATTTCTGATTTTCATGGTATAATGTGTACAAAAATGCTTTTATGGATTTCTATTATGAAATGCCGAATAAAGAAATTTACTACTCCTTAACCAGGGGTACATAAGCTGGGGAGTTCCACCATTTTACATGAACACACTGAAATAGGAGGAAGTCTCACAAATTTGTATTTATTTTTTTATTTTTTTATTGCAGTTTTTAGGTCTCGCGACCTATCGATGCGCGCATGCGCATCGAGCGGAGCGAGAATTCAAGTAGCGAAAATCCTCATGAAACTACCAGCTTTTTGCTGGCGGTTTTCATCAAGTTCACGTGAACCACGTGATCAAACACGAACGCGCATCAGCCTCCCTCCCTCCTATCGGCCATACTTTCAGCTCCAGCACCTCCCCTCTCTCCCCGCACACAGCCTTCCTTGGATTTCTCCTCCCCCTCCCCAGCCAGCTTCCCCCAGGCCGTGTTCCCTCCCCTGCTACCCCATCCTCACTCATCCCTCGCACCCCCTCCTCCTTCAGGCCCCCACCATTTGCTTTTGCTTAAGGGAATCGCTTGTATCCCATCAATCACCCTCCCACGCCAGCAGCTCTTCCCGCTCCGCCCCCTGCTCTCCGCCCCCTGCTGCATCAAAGGCTTTTTTTTTTTGCTACCGCCTCCGTCAGGCTTCATTCGCATAAAACATATGTCCGGGAGGTTTTGCGTGTGTTTACCATTGAATCCCAGCACTATACTCGCCAGGCACTGTCCTCGTATAATCAAACAACATTCGCACTGATACCCTGTCCTAAAACAGAAACAAAAGACTTCTGAAGCTACGATTCTGTGCCCCAGGGAAGCTGCAAAATCTGTAATGGGTGTCAATTGTGCATTGTTTCTACACGCAAGCTGGAAAACCTCGTGTAGGGCTTTCAGCTCGTCCGTGGTAATTGTGTAATATCGGCCCTTCGTCTGGAGACTGCTGGTATCGCGTCAATGCTGGGCTCACGTCAAAGGCGCTCAGAGCTCATTATGCTTGCAGAAGCGAATGGGTTAATTTTCTGAATATCGGCATCACGTCTATTTTCTCTTATGTGCACTCAATGCCGAAATGCTTAAGTGTCTGAAAGGTTATAAGCAGCACATTCCTAAATACATATGAAAATATTTAAATAGCATCACCTGTACGATAATTTATTAATTTTATTTTAAAAGTTTTTATATAGCGCTAGCTTGACCCGTAGGTATCAGAGCGCTTTACATACACACAATAAAAAAACGGAAGTCCTTTTTTTCCCCTTCTATTGTACCTGCACCCATTGTGTACTGAAACTTCTATCCCAAAATCTCTCCTACTCTGAAGGGGGTAAACCATGAGGTCAGAGCACACATTGTCATTTATTTTATTTTTTTTCTATCGTGCCTTCCTAGCTTCTATTTATGTCATCCCCCACTCTTTGTTGTTCCCCCTTAACGTTGTTGCCTTTAGTTGTTTTGTAGTTACCTGTAAAAATAAACAAGCATTGCCATTGCCAATAGGTCTCGCTTGTGGGACCTTATAAGTATTTAGTTTTGCAGCACAATGTCCTTGTTGCAACAAGGATATTGTGCTGCAAAACTAAATACTTATAAGGTCCCACAAGCGAGACCTATTGGCAATGCCAATGCTTGTTATTTTTGTAGCACAGTCTTGTCCCAAAGGCATTAGAGCACTTTACAATAGAGCATGGAGTGAGTTCTGGTTACAAATATAAAAGCAACCAATTAGGACCAGCAAAACAAGGAACAAACAGTTCATGCATCAGGTACATTACAGGACAAGAAGTAGTTACTAAACCATCATAGTAAATCAGCAGTAAGTAACCACAAGTGCGGCGAGAGCACATATTTCGTAACTGGAAAGGCAAGTCAACTCAACATTGGAGCAGCGAGTAACAAGTCCCACTTTAATCAAAAGGACTTTCAAATAGGAGGATTTCGAGTTCTCTTTTGAATGTGAGTAAACAAGAGAATGTGCTAAGGGTTGGTGGGAGAGAGTTCCAAAGCTTTGTCCCACCACTAGATATTGCCTGTCTCACAGTGTTCTTGCCTTAAAAGTCAGTAGTACGAACAGGAGGAACTCGGGTATTCCCTGATCCTCGTTGAGTGACACAGATTTTCAGTTTTTGATCCAGGTGGTAGTGGGTGGAGTTTTGGAGTATATTAAGAGTAATGCATGCAGTCTTAAGTTGGGCTCTTGCATCAGTGGGGAGCCGTGGCAGGGATCAATGAGAGGCATGAAAACGAGGAGCCTGCATCTATGATTTTTGTCTCTCAGTACTGTTAAGCACAAACCACTCTGCTTGATTGAACTCTTTTCTGATTTTCCTTTGATCATGCTTCAGTTTTCCAGTTACTTGTCTCGTTGTCCATTTGTTGCGCTTGTGTTCAGCTTATGTAAGACTTAGGATTTCCCTGGGCAGTTGTTAATTCGTGGGAGGTTGAATGATATCTTCACTGACCACACAAAGAGACAAAGCAACCTACTTTTGCATAAAAATATAATTGAGGCCACACTCTCAGCCCATGTTAGCAGTTTTCAAAATATTTTTTGCTCAAATCATGATTCTGTGTTGTCTTCTAGATATCCACAATACATACTGGATGGGAGTATGGAGTTGCCCGTCTCATGGTGATAGTTGATCTCTCATCAGTTTTTGGTGTGGCCAACCATGGGGTCCTACCATTTATTCCATTCGAAAGGGGGCAATGGCTTGGATTAGTTCAGAGTCTTCCTTTTAGAATTTATTGAACATGAAACCTTCTGATTGCTCCTTCTCTGTATTTTGAGGGGATCTCAGGGTCTGATGCTTTCTTTTTGGACGCTCACTGACAACAACTTTAAAGATGATTACACATGCTTAAATCTGGAGCATGTGCTGTCAGTGGCTACAACATGGTGTGAAGACCTCCCATCAGTGCACCAGTCACTCTCGATCATTTCTTTTGTGGATGTGTTCTAAGCACATCTCAGAAAGGGGCATGTGCAGAGGTTACAGGACAAAGTCACATGATCCCAGCTTGGCTTGTAAAGTTGTTCTTCATGGTAGTGATGGTTATTGCCTATAGGTATTATAGGAATATGTCATCAGATGACATATCCCTGAATAGTAATTGGCATAGCTTTACAATGGTAATCCCAACTGCTGCTCTTCTGTCAGTGAATCTTTTATGTGTTCAGCTCGTATGTTTTTACTTCCATAATAGTTAGGAAGGCAGGACAACATAGCTTCCAAGCACTGCTATGTTGGTGGTATTTGCAAATGCAAGTGCTTGTGGGCTGTCCAGGCTGCAGCAATGTTTTGGGTTGTGTTTGATGAGTGCGTAGAGAAACACACAGCCACACATGCACAGCCACACACGCACAGCCACAGCCACACACACACACACACACACACACACACAGCCACAACCATACACACACATACATACAGCCACATACACACAGCCACACACACACACAGCCACACACAGCCACACACACACAGCCACACACACAGCTACACGCACAGCCACAAGCACACACACAACCACACACACAAACACACACACACACACACACCACCACACGCACCACCACACGCACCACCACACGCACCACCACATGCACACACAACCACACACACAACCACACAGTCAGTGCACACTTTCACCAGGCACAGGCACCATCAGTCGTCAATGCACGCTTTCACCGGGCACAAACACCACCAGCCGTCAGTGCACGCTTTTACCGGGCCCAAACACCACCAGCCGTCAGTGCACACTTTAACCAGGTACACACACCACCAACCGTCAGTACACGCTTCCACCAGGCACACACACCACTAGCCGGCAGTGCACACTTCCACCAGGCAAACACACCACCAGCCATCAGTGCACAATTTCTACAGACACACACACCACCAGCCATCAGTGCACACATCAATTGTTAACGCATCCACAAATAACTATTGTAGCAATCGCAGTATGGCGCACTTTACTTTCAAACATATTCATCTAAAGGGCAGCATGCCACCACTGCTACAAAAATAAATACACATTTTTTGGCCTACAATTTATAGACTTTTGGTGCAATTGGTGTTGCAATACTAAGCAATGCCAAAAGCTCAAACTTAATTAACCCCATACCTATTGCATTGTAAAGGCTTGTTCTTAGTAATGCATAGAAGCCTGCAAGTGTTAGTCACACTTTATTAAAAGCCTTCAATTATATAAAAATACCACCAACTGCTCAGACCTGCAAGAAAATAGCAGGCAAGCAGGTGTAATCTTACATAAGTTCAAAACAATGCACCAATCTATTGTCAACTATATCTTTGCAAATGTTTGTTGCAAACTCCATAACTGTACAATCATGCAGATAGGGAACCATGTTGCCTGCTTTCCTGTAGGACACTCATGGCAACTCGGACATAAGATCACACCAAGGGCTCAGATTTCAACAATAAACGCATGTCAAGCAACAGCTTTGACTATGCCAGGTTACAGCTAGACTATATTTAGTGCCAAGGCTGCTAGAAAACCAGCCCAGTTACACATGTATGAAAGTGTGCACATTAACGGACATCTAGCTTACAAAATTATACATAAGCTGGTAAACATCATTACTTCTCAAATACATGGAGCAGGAAGATGGAAATGCTAAAAAGAAAATAGAAAAGAACACTAACAAACCACTTCTTCAAATAAAGTGTTACAACTAAAGTGTTTTAAAAGTAAAAGCAGATAATGAATTGGTGTTTCTAGATCAGGGTCCTTTTCCAGCCAGTAGAATCACGTTGAAAGCCAATGGATGTAACAGTATGGAGCATTGTGAAAGAGACAGTATACATATCCGTACTTGGTGTTGGCCTGTTCGGGGATGGCTACTGTGCTTGTTGTGGCTGCAGTGTTCCTGAGGACCGGGTGCTGGAGGGTACAGCAAGGTCTGATTTCTTTGGTCACCATGATAGAAGGCAAGGCAAGGCAAAGGTATTTGAAGGGGAGAGGCGACGGGAGGTGCCTTACCTCAAACCACCAACACAAAGTTGCTCTTCTTGTACAGAGGAACTCTAGTAATATTAACAAATTGAAGAGATTGTAGTTAGAGGGTAGGGAGAGCCAACCAGGAGGGCTATATTAAGGCTCCAGAAGCAGTGAGAAAGGAAGGATGAAAGGACAGAGACAGCTCTTTGGAACTAAGCGGATACCATATACCTTCCAGAAAGCAGGGACTGATACTGGAACTGTATTAAACATTGCCACAGGCTACATTGGAGAAAAGCAAGGTTTCTTCTTATGCACTTCTGAAGATGACAAAAACAATATGGCAAAATTATATCATAGCGTTTGGGCCATACCTAAGAAGACAGATTTGGGGTAAACATTGAGCTATGACAGTGATATTGCCATCTGCAAAATAGCTTTTACCTTCACCAAAAGAAACTTTGGGTTTCAGCACTTAAAGCCAGTGGTCCATGTGGTTGATCAACTACAAGCATCCTATACAATTAAGGACAATTTCCAGATTACACGTTAGCCTGGTGGGTTGGTGGGTTGGTGAAAGGTCATAGCAGTTGTGGCTTAGCCTTTTAGGGTTTTCTGTCCGAGAGTACTTTTATATTAGTTGAATGTCATAAATCCATTCAGAGATGTACTAGTAGCATTGACCGAATCATGGTCACTGTTGGAAACCCCAGATAAATTACAATTTGTAAGCATTTGTACAACTTTTTTATTTTCACGGAGAAGGTAATCTCCACATGTATGTTAAATATGAATGTTAAATCTATCTCATCTTGCATTTTTCTGGGATATGTAACACAAGGAAAAACACCACAGCTTGCATTACATACCTCTGTGGTACTAAACATAAAAAAAGAAATCTGTAAAGCTGAGAATCCTACAGATGCACCTTGATCCTTCATGCTCTTTGCAACAAAATCTTATAAACATCTGTTACTAGCCCATTATGGTTAGGTTATGGGTTCAGGCGAATCAATGACATAGTGGGCTTGAAACCATTGTTGCATTGGCGGAGATTGTGGATCGCTCCTGAGCTCATACCCTTCCGTAAAGCTCTAGAAGAGGTAATGGGACAATCTAGTGCCGGTAAAATCCCTTGGCTTAGGGTGGTCATGGAGCGTTTGAGGCAGATAGGGCTCGAGAATCTCTGGTCTACACCAACAGATGCTTCATCAGTCCTTAAGCCGGTATTAAAAAGGTGCCTTCGGGCATCACATAGACCAACTTACCCTGAGGCCTTCCAGGGTAGGTTCCCTCATTGCTTCTTTTTTTGGAGTTTAAAATTGATTATTGTCTGGAACCATTTCTGGATGAGGCTGAGCCTCCCCCTGAGCAGACTTTGTACATTACATTTAGCTTAGGGATTTTACCTATTTGTTCTTTTACCGCTGCATGGAAGCGTGGAATCTCTGACTCCATTAGTAACTGCTCCTTCTGTCCCAGAGTGGTAGAAACGGCTGAACATGTAGTATTCTTTTGTCAAATCTATCATGGGTATAGACTGAATGGATTCTGTCAGTCTGTCATAACCTGGGGTTTTAGGAACTAGAAGACTGCGCTAAGAATAGTTAGAAGCGAAACCAGGCAGAGTATGGTCTTTGCTGTCTCAAGGTTTCTAATGTACATGTGGAGAAGACAGAAGAAGGTGTCGACTTGATGAATTAGGGTCTCTTCCTGATGTGTATTTTAATCCTTTCTCTGCATCTTATCCTCTTTTATGGGCAAATATTTTTTTTTCACAAATCTTTTAACAATATGCAGGTGTTTGATTTGCAAGTGTACTGTCAATTAGCACGGAGATTTTATTCTTGTATTGATTTTAGGTAGCGCCTTGACAGTGCACGCACCGTTTGCAAGACCTGCAGTAATCTATAAAACAACTCTATTCCCGCCTCCTGCTTACAATTGGTTTATTTCAGCATCCCTCTTCTTTTCTGCCTCCTGTCGCGTTCCCTGAGCCAATAGCTCATTTTCTTTGATTATGCGTGCCGTGGTTATCTCCTGTGTGTAAGAACTTCATCTTTATTGATGCTTTTGTCGTCGCTGCTGTCCCAGTTTTGATTCCCCTTTGCTTTATAAGCCTCCCCTGCACCCTCCGAGCATACACAGCCCCTGCAGCAGCCTTCCTTTGGCCTGTCGCCCTTTTAAATCCCCTTCACATTATAAGCCCTCCCCCTAACCTCCCAGCGCACAGAGCCTCTGCAGCAGTCGTCTTTTGGCCCGACAGTGCTTGTATTCAATTCCAAGTGCCAAACCCTTTCGGGTACATGGTTGTAAACAAATAACAAGCAGTCATGTCCACGTCCCTACCACTCTGCCTTCTTTTTAGTGATCCGAGGTGCAATTATGCCCGCCAGGCAGAAACCAGATTGGTTATCAGCCTTGAAGTGGTGATTTTGCATCGGATTTAGTTTTCCACAGAAGCGACGTTGTTCGATGTGTTAACTAGTCATTATTTTTATTCTTATATAGAACACATTACAAGTTAAATAACAAGTCATGACCTACGAGTTGTTTCATCCTCGGACCTCAAAAAACAGGCTGTGGTTAGTCAACTGTCTAACCAATCCAATCCAAAAATTCTTTATTTCGGTCGTCTAGACCATAAAAGATACATTACATATGCATACATTTAAACAATTATATAAAAAGAAGAATACGATTTTAAGAACACGTTGCATATAAAATGATTACCAGGTTGTTCGAGACATGATAAAGATAGAAACCAATTCATAATTAGGAAAAACAATTCATAGCATATTCGGAAAACACGATCCATAGTATAAAAACAATTATCATATTTACGGCAGTTGTGCATTTAGCAGTTTTTCCTGATCTGCCACATAGTCATAATACATTTTGCCACTGCAAACACTACGTGGGGTAAAGTACTAGTTCTTAACACTCTGTACGCATGCATATGGCTCCTAAAACCCAAGTTCCTGCATAAGGGGACCAACCAGTATTTCCTTGGTCTCTGGTAAGCAGGACAAAAAAAAAGAAAATGTGTTTCATCTTGATCATGGGAATTACATCCTGGGCAGATTTTGTCATCCCTATGTAGCCAATTACAGGTGAAGGTTTTGACAGGCAAAGTGCCAAGCCTCCACTGTATGAAGAGCTTCCTGGCTAGAATAGGGAAAATGATATCCATAAAACCTTCGAATTCATATGAATTTTTGGATTGTAAGAAGCGTTCGGTTAGGGTGCCGTGTTTAGTTGAGGTCAGAAGAAGATCTAAGCTTTTCTCCTTATGGATCTGAACCAAGCGTTTGCGGGAAAGCCTTTGGCAGCCTAATTCAGGAGCCTCCCATAGCTCTGGTAATTTTAAACGGTACAGTTCCTTCTTTACGAAGCCAGCCAGGGAATTTTATCTCGTTGGTTCAGGTCCATTACGTGGGCAAGATCACTCCTATAATGAGCAAGCTCACTGGTGGACCAAAGCCTATGCCAGAATCTTATTGGCTTAGACTCCAACTCGGCAGAGATAGATGGTAGACCCATGTCCAGTTTCAGGGGAAACAGCGGTGTAATGCGGGGGAGGGCCAGAAGACGTCTAAGAAAGTTGTTTTCGACTCTGGCGAGAACCGAACCTGCTCTATGCCCCCATAGCTCACTGCCATAAGATGCGGCTGCTTTGGCCTGCGATTTGTACATTTCCAGCGCATGACTTATCGGTTTGAAGGTTGAAGTATTTACAACCTTCAAAATTGCACCAGAGGGGAGGAGCCAAGATGGCGACCGGGTCGGACGTGTAGTCCCTCGGCTCCGAGGACCATCTCCTTCTTCGCGACTATCCTGCCGGTGATCCTGCGTTCAGAGGGCACATTGCGGTTGCTGTTATGCTCCGACGGCCCGTGGGGAAATCCTGAAGCTCGGACCTCCTTGCAACCTGGAGAAATGTTCGACTGCAGTCTGCGGCCCGCAGCGACCATGAGACCGGGGCCTCGAGTGGACACCGGAGCCGGCCGCGGAGCGAACAACATCGGGCGTCAGCAGCTGTCCGGCACCGGTCGGACCCTCAATGGAGGGTGCGGCCGAATTTGAACCGCCCGCTTCACTTGACTACAGGTACAGAACTGATTGTGCCGGGTGCGTGTCTTTGGAGTTCTTCTGCGGCTGCGGGAACCCTTCCTGTGGATTGCCGAGTGACTGCCTGTGTGCTGGCCCGCTGCCAGCGGGAGGTTCCCGACCTATCCGCCCTACTGATTTCAAACGGGACGGCTGGTTTTGAGACACTGCCTGCGGCCGCTCCGGGGCCTTCTATCGCCTGCCCCGACCGGGGGGGCGTCCATTTGAAACCGCGTGATACATAATGGCGCATAGCCTTGGGGAGCTGGAGCCATGGTGTGGTCGCGGATGTGTGGCGCAGTGGGACACGAGTGGCGGGGAGCGTGGATGTGTTCAGGGCTACGGCGATTTATTGGCGGCTATCGTCTCCCTTCACCACGGACTGGTTTACTCTGCGCAAACCCTGATCATTCAGGTTGACGAACTATTGTTTGCGCAGGGGTGCTCTAAAATGGCGGACCTGCCGGACCACTGTGATATTTCTTGCCCCGCGCCTGTCTTATGCAAGATGGCGGCCTTGTGCGCTGGTGGTGGCTGTGAGACTCCGGGATCCGAGACTGTCCTTGCAACGGACGATGTCTGCCTTGACCGAGGTACGGCCCACGGATTGCGATCACGACGGGAATCTTTTCCCCACGTCTTCCCCCCTGATACCCGGGGTTCGCTCCAGAAGGGGCTGGACATCGAGACTTTTTCCTTTGGCTCGGATTCGTTTGATGCTTCGAGGGTTGTGTATTTCTGGCTCACCAAGGGAACGTTGTACTCCAGTGTTCTTGACTTGCCTGTGTGTTTGGAGCAATGGGCCCCTTTTGGATTACAGTTCGCGCCCTTTTGGGTTCTTTCTGTTAGTGGGGGGGGGGGGGGAGAGTGAAGATGGGACAGGGGTGAACGCTTCTTGTCGCTGTCTTATGGTTCTCCTCGTTGCAGACCGGAATGGGTGTGGGGCGTGTTGATTTCTTGGATACCGCAATGGGCCGACTCTTTGTCTTTTATATTATATGCTAGTAATGCTGCTATTCACCGGACTGTGCATCCTGAGTTAATATTGAACTATGGGAAAATAGATGCCGGGGGGCTGATGGTGGGCTCCTCCTCCGTTTCTCTTCTTTATTATAGCATTATATGATTCCTTTCTTTCTTCCTTTCTTTCTGCATCTGTATTTCGGGTACTCTTTTTTGGGCGACAGGCACACTGCTAGGGGGGGGGGGTAGGCCGTAGCCTTTGCATGCGTGTAGGGTGGGGGGACATCTTTTGTTCGTTTCAGTTTCTATGGGCCTTTTTTTCTCTTTATTCTTATACCCTTCCTTTTTCTGTTTCTGCCTTGGGTCAGTAGGGTGGTTCTGTGGGAGGGGGGCGGCGACTGGCATGCAATATACTGTGTTATTGTTTATCCTGTTGCTTGTTTGATCTCTTCTGATAGACATTGCCCTCACATGCCTTCGGTGGGCTGGTTGGCCTCTGATCCTTCTTAGTTCTTGTCTTTTGAACCGTATCTTTTAAAAACTTTAAAAACTAACCTTACCTTCTCCTGTATCTCGGTAGTGCGCAGATATTCAGTGTAACCCAGGCTGATTGCTATTTTGTATTGAGGTGCTACCGAGTAGCAGTTTAGCTTGCTACGTTGCTTAACTGTTGTCGTGGCCGGCCGGACGGTTGTGGGCCCGTATTTGTTTTGCTGAAACTGTGCAATAAAGGTTTTTTTAAAAAAAAAGTAAAAAAAAATAATAATTGCACCAGAGAGTTGGGACAGCTTAAGCTGGGATCTTACAATTTGGGGGTCCCAGGATAGGTTCTCATGTAATGTTACCCCCAAGTATTGGAAGGTTGTGACCCTTTCTAGACTAACTGAACCCAGAGTAGGGTTGGGTCTGGTTTTTGGGGATGGATTGAAGATCATGAACTTGGTCTTCTCTGTATTGATCTCTAGACCATATGGTCTACAGAAAAGATCAAATCCATCTAAAATCCTTTGGATCCTCATGGGGGTTTTGGAAAGCAGGAGGGTGTCGTCAGCAAACATAATTGCTGGCACCCTCCTGCCGGCCAAGAGAGGGGCGTCATTGTCTATGATGTTGTCAAGGTCAGATATGACGCTGTTGACAAAGAGGCCAAACAGGGTTGGCGCCAGAACGCAACGTTGCCTTACCCCTCTGAGAACAGGAAACCTTGATGACAATGCTCCATCCCTCCCAAACCTGACCTGCGCATAATTACCATCATGGAGCCTGATTAGGGCGTGCAACAGTTGGGAAGGGACACCCAACTCCCTGAGGACCTTTCATAGTTTTTTTCGAGGGACCAGATCAAAGGCTGACCTCAGATCCACGAACACCATGTATAGTCTCCCCCCCTCAACCCTCACCATTTTCCAATACAGGAGGACGAGGCGGAAGACCTGGTCCATGGTGGACGTGTTTTTTCTGAAGCCAGCCTGGAGGGGACTCAGGATTTCATTTGCCTCCATCCAGTCATTAAGATGGTCCAAAAGGAGACGAGAGAAGAGTTTTTGGGGGACATCAATGAGGCTGATCGGCCTGTAGTTGGCTGGGAGAAGAGGTGAACCCTTTTTATAGATAGGTACTATCTCAGCTCCCAGCCAAGTACAGGGGATCTCCATACCTCCCAGGATGGCATTAAAAAGAATAAGGAGGTACGGACCCCAAATCTCAGGATGTTCTCTGAAGAGGTCACCGGGCAATCTATCCAAACCCGGGGCCTTCCCCATTGCCAATCTCTCAAATGCACTGACCACCTCGCCAAGGGTAAATTCAAAGCCAACTGCAGGGTTAAGTGTATCAACAGGGGCCACTTCATAGGCAGACTGTTCAGTATCTTGATACAGTTTGCCGAAGTGGACTTCCCCGGCGGATGATGCAATGTTTGATTCCACTGCCGCTTTGACCTTTCCCGTGCCATTATTCACCAGGGTCCAATTTTTTTTCGAATCCCTGGTTTCTAATGCGGAGGAGATGTCCTGCCAATGGTTCCAGTCCCACTCCTTCTTAGCCAGGACCATGGCTTCCTTATACTGACGCCTAAGTTTGGCGACAGTGGCCCTGTCAGAGCCCTCTTTAATGGAGGCAATTAACTCTGACTTAACCTTTTTACAGGAGGAATTATACCATCTTGAGGTTCGGGACTGTTTGCGTCGGGGGGCTGCCACTGGGTAGAAGACCTCTGCTAAAGATCCCACTAGGTTTTCGTGGATGATTGCCAACTTATTGTTAAAATCTGGGGATCTAGGCTGATTAATTAGATCGTCTTTTTCAACAAACTTCGGGAGAGCTATGTCAAAAAAAAATCTTACATTTTCCTCTGAGCTAATAATTTCCCCCCATTTTAACCTTCGCCTGTTGGTACTAAGGGTCAAGTTACCTGGGTCGTCATTGGATTTGGCAGGTAATGACTCAGCGACAGGAGCGGAATGTTCAGATCCAGTAGAAGAACATTATGGCCACTGTCTGTTCTGGGGGATACTCTAAAATCATGGACCTTGGACCATAAACCGAGGTCGACAAAGATGTAATCCAACCTCGATTTGTGATTCTTCCTATTAAAGGTACACGATGAGGGACTATCTGATGGAGTGCGACCATTACAAGCCCTCAGTGCATAGTTTAAGGTGAGGGCCATGATTTGGACCGCAAGTGGAGACCAAGATTTGGGGTGGGGGGATAAACAAGGTGGAACGCCCCAGAAGTCGTCTTCAGTGGTAAGGGAGCCCTCCTTTAGACCTTCCAGAGGTTCAAAGTGGCAATTAAAATCTCCGCCCATCAGAATTTTATAGTCACTAGGCAGTGACCCCAGAAAGGACGCGAGGTCTTCCAGGGTGGGCAACTCCTTAGCTACACTGACAGGACGGGAATATACATTTACAATTGCCAATTTTAGTGCATTGGGCCACCTAAGAAGTACACACTGGATGTCCTGCAACTGTCTAACACTTCTTTCAAGCATCAAAAGCCTCATTTGTTACTTACAACTGCAGTCCAAAATGAGGCGGTCTTGCTCCCCAATAGCATTATAGGCATGCAGCATGATTCTTTCACAAGTTCCTGCTCGTTTTCACATCGGTGCTCCTTTGGGAATTTGATTTTGTTTGCCTTTAAGCCGGACGTTCTACTTTCAGGGGATCTCATTAAATAGAAAGCTTCCCATTCAACAGGGATCTTAAGGTTTGGGGCGCGAATAGATTAGTTAACGTCTGTTCCCAATCGCTGCACTCTCCGTGCTCTTTCTCCACACTCCCTAACCCCTTCTTTCTGGCTCTGAACGCAGTAAAATGTTAAGTATTTGCATCACATCAGTGAAAAATTATGAAGTCGCATCAGCCAATCACAGCACTCTAAATAAAAATAGTACCTAAGTATATAACCACGTTTCAAGGAATACAATTGCGACAGTGACACCCCCTTCTTTCTCCGCCTTTCCCAACTCTAGTCTCCACCCTTCCTCCCTCTCTTTCCCTGCCTTCTGAAAACTGCGCTGTTGTATGGATGGAGACATTAAGGAGCAGTCTGGAAGTACAAGATGGAAAGGGGTGCACAGACATCGCAAAATCTACTTTCTACCAGAGTATAGTCACAAATATACCTTTGAGGCTCTCTCAGATCTTTCAGACATGCCTGGTGCCTCCTTTTTAAAAGCCCCAAGCAAAATTACATTTTGCTGTTTTAGGGCTAACTCTTTCCAGACAACTGGGGAGTATTTGCGGCCTGCATTTGCAACGTGGTAGACCACTCCTGGTTGCCCAGTTTCAGTAGTCCGTATAACACAAGCCGTGCCATAGCCCACTCTGTTATTTACATTCAGTATGTTCTCTGTAAGGAATGCCAGTAGTAGTTTGCAGCTATGCATTCGAATCAGTCTGGCTGTTGTTTTGGTTCATGATATCTATTCAGCTCATAACACTTTCTCATTTGTTAAAGTTAGAGCTGTTGATGTTAAAAATACCAATGGCAATACCGCTTTGAAAATATAAATTACTCCACTGCAAATAAAAACAGAAAAGTGAAAAATACGGTCATTTTAAACTTTTACAAATGCGAGACCTATTGCATTGCAAATGCTTGTTATATATTGAGTTAAGCATGTTCTTTTTGGGCCGAAATAAAGATCCTTTTGACTGGCGTTAATAGGTTAGGTTTAATGGAATACCTATGCAACCACTAGACATGTAATACGTATGCACCAATCAAACCAACTGGTTCGGAGCATGTAACACTCAAAACTCAGGAGGACTGGGCAAAGGCAATTGCTTCAAATGAAGTGATTCAGAAATATTTAAAAAAAAAAAAATTGTGTGGCATCCCTCCAATAGTCTCTGTGAAGTGCAAGGACAAATAGTGCAAATTCTTTAAATCAATCAGTCGTCTGTCACCTATCTGACATGAGTGTCTTTCTTCACAACAGGCCAAAGCTCAGCTCTGAGAATGACCTGCATGGGACATCCTCAATGAACTGTGTCTACCCTATTCACAAGAAGGAAGACTGCGAACTCACAGAGTAAGCAACACAAAGAACAATAACCTACTTGTTCATCCAGACATGTAAATGTAAATGTAGTTGAGCTTATATAGCGCACAGCTACCCGCAGTGGGTTTCCCGGCGCTTGCTTAGGGAACCCTTCCTGGTATTCCCCGGTGAGATAGCAGGGTATCCACAAGGTGAAAGTCAGGCATCCCGCCGCGAGGGGCCATTGTGGAGATTAAGCAAGCTATTGCCCAGAGTCGCAGAGTGTGAACCCGAGACTCGAGGAGGCACCGGGGCGAGAATTATCGAGTCCGTGGAATTTTTAGCCCAAGACCCACCGAGGCGGGGAATTGAACCCTGGTCCAGGACCAATCTCAGCTTCCGGGTCTGCTGCCTCTAACCCCTGAGCCACACTTCTCCACATGTGAGCCTGCCTCGACCAATTCTTCAGTCTGCCTCCAACACAGAGTACAACAACCTATTTGTTCGTCCAGACATGTTAGCCTGCTTCATCCAACTCTTCGGTGTGCCTCTGGGGACCTTCCTCTTAACTCTTTGGCCACCCTAGGGAAATCTTGGGAACTCTCAAACAAGAGCTGACCTGGGATCCCATCTAATTGAAGGGGGTCGTCCCAATTTTTTAACTATTGGAATCATGTTCACAGCCATTAAGGTTCCAGAAGGAAGGAAAATAAAGAAACACTGTTTGAACCCACAGTTGACTCCCGCCAACCGCCCAAAATCCAGACCAGTAGCATGCCGGACACTTCGGGCATCTGTATGGGTGCCCAGTCACTGGATAATCTCTAGTGTGGCGTTCCAAGATTTAGCCTCCACCAGACCATTGCCTCAAGGCATGTTCAAGGTGTACTGGCAGCCTGAACAGCCACTGCTCTCACCCTATATCCACTGGGCTTCCAGGACTCAGATAACTGGGTCCACTCATGGACACCAGGGCCCAGATACTAGGTCACTTCCAAGACACCATTGGATCTTCAAAGAAGAATGATTGGCTTATCTTAGAAGGGAGGGCTCTGGATTCCTTTAAGTGGTGGATTTCTGAGGCCTCTTTGGGTTTTTCATTAGATGCAACTTTTAACGCATTCCTCTGCATCATCAAAACAAAATCTCAGCCTCGGAAATCTTGAGAACTATTACATTCCCTTTTGAAGTCACTCTGTATAAACATGAGCAAAATACTTTAGTTTTGGTCTAAACACCCCTCACAGTTCCTGTCCACACCAGCAGCTCCCCCAGAGAGTAAAACGGGTCATAGAGTTCAGTGTTATACTAAAGTACAGCAACATTACTATTTGGTGAGGTAACTCTAGCCAACAGAGTAAAAGGCATGTATCTGTGTTTAGGGAGCAGTACTCCACTATTATACTTACCTGTAAATAAAATCTTTTTTCATGGGTTAAGAAGTGCCTGGACATTGATTTATGAAAGGCATTTTCGGTCACACACACACCACATTAAGTTTCTAAGCCTAGACTACCTCTTGGATTACTCAACTCCACAGCCCCGCAACAGCTAAGTGCTTGGTAAAGGCATGTATTTGGTTATACAGTTCAGATTTCCGTCTCGCAGGCCTTTGCCGGACCCTGTAACTGCCCGGCTTCTTTATTACAGGGACCGCAACCACATCCTTGCCCAGGCGAGGACCGGAGGAGCCATCCATGTCGCTAACAGCAAAGTCATGATCTTTCTAGACTTTACCAAGGAAGTACGACAGCACTCTACATTTCTGGAAGCCAAGCGATGTCTTCGTCAGTTGGAGCTGCTCTATGCCATGTTGTTCCCAGCCCATCTGTGGGTGGCGACTCAAGAGGGGGTGCAATTCTTCCAGACCCCAAAATACATGTTGGACTGGATCAAGACATACCAGCAAGCTGGCCCCAGCGAGGGACCCATGGCGCAAAGCCAAGCAGCAGAAATTGAAGCGGCAGGAGAGACCGTGAAGGAGCTCCATCCGGTGTGGAAGCACAAAGAGCAACAGCGAGCGGTGGAGGTGGTGCTGGCAATGAGCAGAGGGGAATAGAGCCCAACTTCATCACCGACTGAGGAAGATGCCCGGGATTCAGAATTCACTTGCGTCACCAGTTCTTCTGAAGACTCCGACAACTAGCTGCCTAGGGTCACACCTGGTACGGCAGACAAACGTATACAACAGAATTCATTAATTGTACAAGGTTTTTTGTGTATGGTTTTTGGAGAGGACCTTTGGTTACTTATTTGTGGTTCCCTATGATGCTGTGAAAGTGGCACCTCGAGGGCTAGACATTTCTTTTAGTCACCTGGTCAGATGGGGAGCAGCCGGTCGCGGAGCCATTTGTTAGTCATAGTCTTCGGGGGTAATCCAAATGCATGCAAGTTGGAGGAATGTTTGAATGGGGGTATTGTACTACTTGTTCTAGGGTGTGGAAGTTGGGGAGTTTGTAATTTGTTTGTTGGGAATGGAGGTTCGATACGAGCCCAGCGCAAGTGTTCCATGCTTAATGGAAGTAAAGAGAGCCAGAATAATTGTGATTTTTGAGTCAGCTTGAGCCCCTGATTTATCCTTCGTATACCCAATGGCGACCCCTATGATGTATAAAGTCCTGTCAAGGAATACTAGGGGGATGTATACTATGGCAAAATGGCACAAGTACTTCTCATATCTTAACAGACAAGGGGTTCATATAGCACTCCTCCAAGAAACACACCTCCTGGCCAAAGAGGGAGCAGAACTACAGTGTACATAGAGGGAGCAGGCAAACTATTATAACTATTTGGCTTTTGCGAGGGAAGTCTTGGTTTGGGTGAGGGCGGGAGACCCTTTCCTGCACACTGGACACCTGATAGATCCAACGGGCCACTATGTGGGGGTCCCTGGGAGGTTAGATGGCAGGGAAGTCACGATAGGTAGCATATATGGGCCAAATGTAGATCAGACAGCATTTTTATCTGAACTGTCAAGGGTGCTGGCCCCCCATCTGGTGGGCTCGGTTATCCTGGGGGGAGATTACATTTGTGTAGCAGATCGCATCCTTGATCATTCCCATTCCCCATTGAGGGACTCCCCGACAATTGTAGTGGCCAGTATGTTCTCGATCTGGCAAGCAGAATGGGGCCTTATTGATTCATGGCGGTCACATCACCCAGGGGAGCACGACTACTCTTTCTATTCTCATTTACATGACAGCCATAAGAGGCTCGGTGCATTCTTGTGCACACCTGATGTCCAAGTCTTGGTCTGAACCACTGAATACCTATCCCAAACTGTATCAGACGACATTCTGCTCCCGGAGATTCACGCTAACATAAAAATCATGGCCTGGAATAAAACTCCTGGCACAGATGGCCCACCTGTTGAATTTACTCTGCTTGTGTAGAAGATGTAGACTCCAGATTGGGGGATCGCTATAAGGCAGCTGGAGACACAGGATTGTTGCCACCTTCTACCGAAACCAGGAAAACCATCCCATGATATGAGAGCCTACTGCCCCCTCTCAATGCTAAACATTGACGCTTAAGATCTTGAGTAGGATACTAGCCGCCCACCTCCTCAATCACAAGCCTGCCCTTATTCATCATGAAAAGGCAGGATTCACCCTGGGTCATAATACAGCCCTTAACATTTGCAGGCTACTCACGATGTTGTAGACAGATACACATGGCATGGCGAAGGCAGTGATCTTCACGGTCGACAGTGAAGGCGTTTGATAGCCTGTAATGGGCCTTCCTTTATAAAGTCATTATGCATTTTCGTCTTGGACAGAGGTTAGTAGCTTGAACCCAGCTACTGTACACAGACCACTCAGCCAGGTATCGGACAGGTCGCATCATTTTGGAAAACAATAGAGTGCAACAGGGTACCAGACAAGGCTGCCCTCTGTTGCCCTTACTATTGGACCTGGCAATGGAGCCACTCGCTTGTTAAGCCAGGGCCGGGAACGCTTATAGGGCTGTAACAATGGGCGCTCAGACCCATCATATTGCATTATACCCTGATGACCTCTTGCTATTCTTACATGATGTGGAAAAAGCCCTTGCGGGGCACAAATATCTCCTGGGGCGGTTTGGAAACCTATAAGGCCTGCCAGTTAATTGGCAAAAATCTTGCCTATTCCCCACACTGGCATCAAGAGCCTTGCCAGAGGTACTGAGGGCACTCAACTGGGAGCTAGGTGCTGCCTTATCTGGGAGTGCAGATCTACCATGAACCAGTGGATCTTTTGGAGGAGAATGTGGGAAAGGCTACTTGTGTACCCTGGTCCAGTGCTAAGATTTGGAAGAACTTCCCTATCAGTAGCTGGACAAGTGGCATTACTGAAAATGGTTGCCCTTCCCCGCCTACTGTATTACTTTGTGGTCCTACCAGTTTGGATCCCTTGGGGGTTTTTCCGAGATATAAATACGCTCCTTTCAAGCTTAATCTGGGGCTTGGGTCACAGGAGAGTGGCGTTGACCACACTTCAGAGGCCTGCGGCAGAGGGTGGGTTTTGAGATCTACTCTATAGCGGCACAGCTACAATGGCTGATGTAGTGGCCAGACTTGTCCCGCGAGGGAAAATGGCCCACTATGTCCCTGATCTTAGTGCACTAGCTAGAGTACTGCTTAGACTTTGTAGCCCCGGTGCTGGGGACACCACAGAATTTTGAGCGCTGCGCAGATGCTGGAATAGAAGTCTTCAGAGGACGTGTGTGAAGCTGCCGTGTTCCCCGGACATGCCACTGAGATTCCTAGAGGCGCTGCCGCATGGGGAAGATTGGCGTAAATTGGCAGACTGGGTGGCCGCAGGTGCGGCAACAGTTGGGGCCCTTTTCGGGGCTGAATTCCTCCCGTTTGAGGAGTTTCGCAAGAGTTATGAACTCCCTCAGTCACTTTCTCCTACATGGCACAGTTATTACAGTCATTCGTAGGCACTGGGAGATGGGCATGGCAGAACCATCTCCTGCCAGACGCTGTCAATATGCGGTCACCTCAATGGGGCCTATTAAAGCACTTACCTGCCTGTATAGACAGCAAGCGGATATTCTGCTACCCCTATTCACCCTTAGAACCCGCATGGAGAAACATTTGGGGATTCCCATTCCGGAGAAGGACTGGGAGACAATAGTGGACAGAGTACCCAAGGTGTCCAGAAATGCTTGTCTCAAACGTATCAATTGTTATGTACTACACAGAACGTATGTCACACTGGGGAGGATTAACAGACACTTTGTACTAGACAACGCGAAATGTCCTAGATGTGGTGAAGGATGGGCCAAGTTTATTCACATGTTTTGAAGCTGCCGGGGATTAGTGGATTATTGGGAGCATATTACTAGAATCCTGAGAAAGGTCATTGAGAAGGAAGTGCCGTTCCCTCCTGGCCACTATCTTTTGAATTGGTTACTGCATACTGTTAAAACTAAGGCCACAATCAAGTTCCAAGACCTGGCTTGCATCCTGGCCAAGAGGAAACTAACCAGGAACTAGAAGGCCTCAGGGAGACCTCGGAGAGAGGTTTGGAAAAAGGAACTGATAAGATGGGCGGGCTATGAGAATGCCGTGAGGCTTCGAGAGTCACTAGGAGGCCATGGCTCACTGACCTAGCTAGGGCTTCGGAGATATTGGTTGATGCCTTGCAGCACCCTTACACCTCATCACCAGAAGAGATGCCAAGCACCACAACCACTGCATTGGGAACTACACTTCACCAGATGGACCACACACAAGAGGTAGACTGAGGCAAGACTTGTTGGGGGGCTGGGATAGAGTACGTACTCATGCAGACACACCAACATAAGGAGATTGTCTTAACCCTATCAGTGCTGCCGTCGGCCGCTGAACTTTCGGAGCACTACCTGGCTGGTCCTGCGAACGTTCAACGGCCGACGCGGCCCCGCCCACTCTCTAGAACGCCCGCACTGCGCCGAAATAACGGCCGCAGTAAACGGGTTAAGTACCATTTCTGGAAACTGAAGTAAGCTGGGGCACTACCGAGGGACGCCGGAGGAAAGTTGAGGGAGGAGGGAAATTTTTTTTCACTGAAGTGCTTTCAACCAAGAAGTATTTATAGCATGAAGTCCAATAAATAAACTGGTAACTTAAAAAAACACGTCCAGGTTATTGTATGTAGCAGTATATCCCTGTAATAAATATGTTTTCTAAACTAAGGAAGAAATAATTCCAACATGTGACAAGGTCTTCAGAAAACAGAATGAAATGTGTAACTACGTATTAAGGATGAGGAGTTCTCTCGGAACAGCTTTCTAGATTCTTCCTAATCAGTTGGTCGGGAGTTCCTGATGTATACTACTGGCATAATCTAAAGTGAAGAATAGGAGGCAGATATTGACTTGTACGTTTTTGCAGAATTATTAGTTAGTGAAGGTTCGCAATAGGTATATCATCACGTAAAAGGATCATTATATTCACTTGGGGATCAGGGAGTGGTTTGTATCAATACCACACCTAGATTGCTTAGGGTAATGCGCTAGGAAGTGGACAAAAAAACCTCTTTTGGCTAGACGGTGGACAGGTGCTAGGTGGTCAATTTCCTACAGTCTGATGTCTTAGTTTTTGATTCGCTTGGTATGAGGAGATTTTTTGCATCCAATTTTCTACCACTTTTCACAATCTACTTTTCAAGCATCCAGCCGGGGAGCTGGGTTAACTGGTGCTAGAGATTATTTTCCAGAAAACTTAACACTGCATATTTTACAAATATTACAATAAAAACAATGACACCTGGCCTAGTTACGTTCGTTTTTGCTCTTAAGGATGCGAAGCCCTCAGTCGACAAAAACTCTAACATTCTTCTCTAGCTAAACCCTTCCTATCCTGCACCTTTCATCTCAAAGGGGTGAGAAGAGGGGTATTCAAGAGCCTTCACCTCATGCTCATTCAGGCTCAACACTTTCTTCTACTCAACCTGGATTGATTGCTGATCTTGGCATATTCAGCAGAAACAGTGAACTCATCTTAATCCAACCCTCACACAAAGCTTTTAGGTACACAAGCCTCTTTGAAGCTACGATTGAGTACTATATGCAGTATTACGCACCCCTGTACTGATAGAGAGCAGTCCCTCCAATTGGTCGCCGCCAGAGTTTGAAGTCCTTCTTGCTAATCATTACTTCCCAAGGCTCCACGTCAGAAGAGGCTCGAGGCTCCAGATGATTCAGATCGCTCCCATCCGAGCTCAAGCCACAAACTGAGCCAGACAAACACAGCATCTCGTTCGCAGACCTAGGAAGGAAAAAATAAATAATAATCAGTGCTTCATTTCACTACACCTACAACATCTTGTTCACGGACCTGGAGGTGGCAGAAGGCAAAGAGAGGAATTGGTCTTCACTCAACACTCCGATCAGCAGCAGACGAGTTTAACTCTGAGCAAGAGGACAAAGGGGTGGGAAATGCATAAAAGGCAAAGGACCCAGTGCTTCATGCCTTCACCTCCAGGCTGTGAAAAGGAATCCATTAAAGCACATATCTTAAGTGCCTGACCACTTTAGTATCACTGAACATACAAGAACCATCACTCGCTGAAAGGCAGGGAAAACAAAGAACACAACATCTTACATCTCAGTACCGAACAGACTAAAAGAGGCAAAAAGACATCGGCGTTAACTGCCTGCACCAAAGCACGAAATGCCCTTTAAGAAGTTAATCAAATTTGTATACAGCTAAAAGGAGGCACATGAACCGGAGGCCTGAGTACACCATACAGCATGCCTTATAAAAAGGGACACGAGGAAAGAAGGGTCACCGTCAGAATACCATTCCACACCTTTAGCTTCATAATGCCTGGAAGAGAGGACAGGAATAAATACACAAAACTGCTGCCTGCACCCCAAAGTACATGAGTTTGCAATACTTAGCAACCATTACTACATGGGAGGGAGACAAGAAACACAGAGCTCAAGTGACCGGTCCCATAATCTACTCTGCAGAGATCATGAACAAGCATTTACAATGCAATGGTTTTGCCTTTGTTAAAGTTAGAGCTATTGGCATTGCTCTTGACATTATTTTTATTTATGTTTTTTTAACATAAATAAATGGCATTGTCATTTACAATGCCACTAGCTTTATCTCTCGCAAATGACACACACACAGAGCCCCCCCACACACACCCCCACACACAGCCACACAGAGCCCCCACACACACAGCCACACAGAGCCCCCCACACACACAGCCACACAGAGCCCTCCACACACACCCACACAGCACAAGCAGGCAACAGGGGCACACGGAGGCACAAGCAGGCAACAGGGGCACACAGACGCACAAGCAGGCAACAGGGGCACACAGACGCACAAGCAGGCAACAGGGGCACACAGAGGCACAAGCAGACAACAGGGGCACACAGAGACACAAGCAGGCAACAGGGGCACACGGAGGCACAAGCAGGCAACAGGGGCACACGGAGGCACAAACAGGCAACAGGGGCACACGGAGGCACAAACAGGCAACAGGGGCACACGGAGGCACAAACAGGCAACAGGGGCACACGGAGGCACAAGCAGGCAACAGGGGCACACGGAGGCACAAGCAGGCAACAGGGGCACACAGAGGCACAAGCAGACAACATGGGCACACGGAGGAACAAGCAGGCAACAGGGTCATGAAAACAAGCACAAGCAGGCAAAAGGGTCACAAGCATGAATTGTAATTTAGACGGGGCTGAAGTGGAGAACGGTCAGTAGGGAAGTAGTGCGGCTGGTACAGTGGTACCAGGCCGAGAGGGGCTGTCTGCACCCCAGTTTGGACAGTTTCCACTACCTAACAGGGATTGGTGGGAGGGGGGGCGTACTTCTTGCTTGCTTTAGGGCTGTTACTTCGGGGACGCAGTGCACGCTCCTGCCTGCTGCCGCCGGGACACGACAACAGGCTGGGAGAGGGCAGGCTGGGAAAGGGAGGGGACAAGCTGGGAGAGGGCAGGCTGGGAGAGGGCAGGGAGGGGACAGGCTGGGAGAGGGCAGGTTGGGAGAGGGCAGGTTGGGAGAGGGCAGGCTGGAAGTAGACAGGCTGGGAAAGGGCAGGCTGGGAAAGGGCAGGCTGGGAAAGGGCAGGCTGGAAGTGGACAGGCTGGGAAAGGGCAGGCTGGAAGTGGACAGGCTGGGAAAGGGCAGGGAGGGGACAGGCTGGGAGTGGGCAGGCTGGGAGAGGACAGGCTGCGAGAGGACAGGCTGCGAGAGGACAGGCTGCGAGAGGACAGGCTGCGAGAGGACAGGCTGCGAGAGGACAGGCTGCGAGAGGACAGGCTGCGAGAGGACAGGCTGCGAGAGGACAGGCTGCGAGAGGACAGGCTGCGAGAGGACAGGCTGCGAGAGGGCAGGCTGGGAGAGGGCAGGCTGGGAGAGGGCAGGCTGGGAGAGGGCAGGCTGGGAGAGGGCAGGCTGGGAGAGGGCAGGCTGGGAGAGGGCAGGCTGGGAGAGGGCAGGCTGGGAGAGGGCAGGCTGGGAGAGGGCAGGCTGGGAGAGGGCAGGCTGGGAGAGGGCAGGCTGGGAGAGGGCAGGCTGGGAGAGGGCAGGCTGGGAAAGGGCAGGGAGGGGACAGGCTGGGAGAGGACAGGCTGGGAGAGGACAGGCTGGGAGAGGACAGGCTGGGAGAGGACAGGCTGGGAGAGGACAGGCTGGGAGAGGACAGGCTGGGAGAGGACAGGCTGGGAGAGGACAGGCTGGGAGAGGACAGGCTGGGAGAGGACAGGCTGGGAGAGGACAGGCTGGGAGAGGGCAGGCTGGGAGAGGACAGGCTGGGAGAGGACAGGCTGGGAGAGGGCAGGCTGGGAGAGGGCAGGCTGGGAGAGGGCAGGCTGGGAGAGGGCAGGCTGGGAGAGGGCAGGCTGGGAGAGGGCAGGCTGGGAGAGGGCAGGCTGGGAGAGGGCAGGCTGGGAGAGGGCAGGCTGGGAGATGGCAGGCTGGGAGAGGGCTACACTGCTTTCCAAGAAGGCTAGTGCAGAAGGTGTGCAAGCACTTATGGGAAAAGCGGGGCTGCATCATAGCAGCAAGTAGTTTCAGAGATATGAGCATGCAGAAGGCGGCTGGCTACCTTGAGGTCGAGAGAAAGAAGCGCACTAATGATGGCCAGCTTCGGATCAGAGGAAGGAGCAAGCAAAAAGTGGCTCAAAGGTGTGAGTCAAAGGAACAAACAGGAGGACCACTTCAGTGAAGGATAGTGTGTCTGGCTGGGCATCAGAGCAGCGAGTAGTATCAGAGGAAGGCAGGAGCAGAAGGTGGCTGGTAGGTGTCAAAGGAACGCACGTGCAGAATATAGCTTCAAGTGGGTTCGTTTCAGATGAAGCCGGGCAACCGTAAAGGGAGGGCAAAACTGTGCATTATAGCAGCGAGTAGATTCAAAGAGGCGCGCAGAAGGTAGTCTGCTGTGAGAGTCCGAGGAAGGTGTGTGCAGTGAGCAGAGCACGTGGGCAAAAGCGGGTGCGAGGAATACGTGCATGCGATGTCCGGTAGTAAGGGGGACAAGGAGCTACGCGACACAGCATTGAGTGGAGGCAGGGGAAGGTAGAAGCAGAGGGCGGCCAGCATTCAGCCAGGCGCCAAAGGTGTTCAGGAGTGCAGCGCTGTGAAGCAGCAGCGAGCAGTGTCAGAGCTACGACTGTGCCAGAGGTGGCAAAGGAAGAAGGGTGCACAAGGAGGCCAGCGACGAGTGTCTGGGGAGGACACGTGCAGGAGGCAGCCAGTAGTGGGTGCCAGAGGAACGATACTGCAGAAGATTACCGAGAGTGGAGGAAGCACAGTTCTGAGGATTACAACACCAAGTAGCGTCAGGGGAAGGAATGTACGAGCAAATCGTGGCCGCACTCACCCAAAGATACATCATGTCAGACGGGACCCCCTGGGTCAGCAGGGACGGACCCCTTGCAGGCTGGCCAGCGGATTCTGCATGCAAGGCGCGAGAGTTCAGGAACAGCAGTACCAGCAGGGTCCCCTTCCTTCATGCAGGACCCGCTACCACCAAAACGAGGGTCCCACGCGGGAGCTGTGCCACAACGGAGCAGCCGTCGCCACAGGACCAAATAGTGGATGGACCCACGAGGAGCAAGAGAGGGGGGGGGGGGGGGGGGGGGGAGAGCCCACTCCGCTCAGGGCCCGGCACACTATGGAGAAAGAATAAAGTCCCACACAGTGAGAGTTCGGTAGCACTCGTGAAGCGCGCCCTCCTCGGCACAGGATACACTTCAGTCCAGGCACGGAGTCCACGAGGAAGAGTTCAGGAGCGAAAGAACTCCCCTGGGAGCCGGGCGCGCGGCAGCTTGAAGGAGCGAAGCTCGCGAGGGCAGGACGTCAGCAGCTGCGCAATCAGATGCGCACCGGAGGTGGAAGACCCCGGCACGAGCTCGGTCCCTAACTCCACCGTATGCTGCCGGACCCTCAGCAGCAACGCCTGCACGGAACTGCTACAGATGACACTGCATTAACTGCCAACTCACTGCACACTGCTCGCACTCACAGCCGCCCTTGCGCCCCGGGGGAACCGCCGAGCACTGACAGATCATTACCGAGGCAGGCCAGGGAGCAGGGCGGGACGCCTGGGCGAGGCAGGTACAGGGGGGTGGGGAACCAAGACAGGTACAGCAAACGAGAACGGGGAATGGAGGGCGAATACAGCGAGAGGGACACAGGTACATGGAGGAGGCGAAGGAAGCAACACAGGTGTGGAAGAGGAGACAAACCCGACACAGGTAGGAAGCCAAACAAGAACGGAGGGGGGGCGTGCAACATGTAGAGGGAACGGGCAAGGGACACAAGTACAGGAAGATAACGGCAATTACAGGGAAAGAACGGAAAGCAAACAGTCAATAATGGGCACAGGGAGCAGAGAACATGGAAATAGGGTTCCAGGGGAGGTAGTGGCACAGATGAGCAACATAAATACAAGTGAGGAGGAATAACAAAGGCACCACCGCTCACGGAGCAGGAAGGCAGGTGCCGGCAATGCCGGACCAGATTCGGGGGCGTTCCCGGCTTTCGGCTGACGTCGCGAGATGTCGGCAAAAGCCAAAGAATCTCGGGAACGCCCCCGAATCTGGTCCGGCATTGACGGACAGGCCCCTCGTCCAATGGCTAGGCTCCATTTATGGAGCCAGCCAATGAATGACGAGGGCCGACCCAAACCCACACTACAGTTCTCATTAGGTTTTCGCCTGCGCGAAAAAGATGCGCAGAGCGCATCTTTTCGCCAGGCAAAACCTAACAAGCATTTACAATGCAACGGTTTCGCCTTTGCAAAAGTTAGAGCTATTTGCATTGTAAATGACAACATTTTTATTTGTGTTGGTTTGGAAAACAGATAAATAAATGGCATTGTCATTTACAATGCCAATAGCTTAATCTCTCGCAAATGCCACACACACACACACACACACACCCACAGAGAGCCCCCACACACAGAGCCCCCCACACACAGAGCCCCCACACACAGACAGAGCCCCCCACACACACCCACAGAGCCCCCCCACACACACCCACAGAGCCCCACACACACACCCACAGAGCCCCCCTCACACACCCACACAGAGCCCCCCTCACACACCCACACAGAGCCCCCCTCACACACCCACACAGAGCCCCCCTCACACAGCCACACAGAGCCCCCCCTCACACAGCCACACAGAGCCCCCCCCACACGCTGCGCTGGGGCAAGCAAGGGAGACAACTCTCGGATGCAAGTATCTTCAGAGAATAGTTACTGCTTGTGTACAAGGCGATGAGGCAAGGAGATACACCGATGTACACTCACCTGAGAGCATCGCTAGTGTTTGTCCTTGCACTGTAATCTCAAGGCGCTGGAGCGAGGATTAGATCAGTATCAAGCCTCCTGCAAGGATTGCTAGTGACTGTCCCTTTCGCACGAACCTCAAGACGCTGGACAAGAAGATGCGACGAGACACCAGCCTCTAGAGAGGATCGCTCGTGCTTGTCCTCAGAGGGTGTTCTGAGGTCGCTGGTGAAGTACACGATTGTCTCTACCTAATATAAACTTATTTTGACTTGTACTTAAGTGGTTGTCTATTTACTTATATACTATTGCGCGACCATCTGATGTGTCTGTAAGACTTACCTTTTGTCCCGAAATGTTGTCCTGAATTTTGACCTTCTGTCCTGAATTTTTGTCCTGAATTTTGACCCTTTGTCCTGAATTTTTACACTCACCTTCCTGAATTTGCACCCATGCAGTTGGTCACCCTAACTGGCCTTACACTCACCGCTAACCGACTTCCTGAACTCCTACTTGGTAATTGTGCGCCACTCAGAGCATGGCCGTCCGAGAACCCCTTCTACGCACTGCAGATGGCTGAATGCAGCCAATCAGCAGCTAGCAGTAGCCTAGCTAACCTATCAGATCTGCCTCCTACCCTCCCTTCCTGGTCTTTTTTGGGGATGGACAGCGAATTGGATCATGTGACAAATAGAGGAGTAATCCATCCCACGGGGCTCTTCCACATGTAGAACCGAGAGGATCTTCCGCATGTCGAACTGTGCACGGGCGATGCTTAGCATGGGGAAGGGCACATGAACTACAAGAACGTAACGTGAGCTATATGCAAATAAGCGGTGTGCGCAGGCGGTGCTGAGGGAACAGCTCATCACCTCTGGAGGTGTGTGTTGCATGCACAGCCACTTGGAATCTGCACTGATCAAAGGCGCCAAGTGGGCATAATCTGGACACGTGCACTCCACACAAGAGTTGTGTGCAGAGGAGTTGGATATATGTGCTGTAGCAAGGGGTCACTAGCTTTTGTATGTGCACAGGGACAGGACCTGTGCACTGATATTAACAGGATCCGGGCATCAGCCCAGATCGCAAGAACTGTGTGCACCGGACCCCTCCTGTGCTGCTCCAAGAAGCGGGAGTAGAGGATAACGTTGGACACCCATACAGACGAAAAAGCGGTATGCACAGGAGCTGCACGTCTGTACCGATCGCGCTGCGCAGCTTTTTCACGCAGGTGAAAACCTAATGAGAATAATAATATGTGGCTTTGGAATACGCCCTCTGTTCCATTGGCTAGCTCCATAAATGGAGGCTAGCCATTGGAACAGAGATCTGTCCGTCATGGCCGGACCAGATTCGTGGGCGTTCTGGCGATTTTTACTCATCCCGCCCCTTTAAGAACGTCATTGCGGCGGTGGGCGGGTTTACTTTTTTTTCTTTCAATGTTTGTTTTCGTCATTTCGGCGAAGATGGTGGCCGGGCAGTAGCTTGTTTAAGATGCTGCAAAGTGTGTCCCGACCTGTGCCAGGGAGCAGGCCACCGTCTGTGCCAGGGTAACCCGATCCTTTCCCCGATTTCCCAAAGGTTCTGCGGCGGCGAGTTCACGAAGCTCCGAAAGCGGAGCATTTATTATGAATGCCCTCCTTCACCCCACTAGACATAACAGTCGCTTAATTAACTTTTGGGAAATCACACATTTCATAACATCACCTCCCTCCCTTTAAACCACCACAAGCAACCAAACGCACACCTCCCTGGTAGCAGTGCCTTCTGCAATGTTAGGTTTGCTGGTGCTTTGCACAAGTCAGTTGGCGTTATTTACGCGGCCAGATGTTGTCCCAGCGGTTGGTGACTCGGATGCGTTCGTTATCTCTCTCCTTTCTGCAAGGGGCGGTTCCAACACCGACATCTGCTCATTTCGAAGTGCTTCTCTGGGCTGGAAATAATATCTTAAAGTGGCACCAGATACAGAATATTAAATCACCCCAGCCCTCTTGGCTTTGACACTCACTGACCCCTCGACTGAGAGGAACACTTAGTGGCTTTTAAATTAAATTGGTGTTTTCTAAAGCGCCCACGGTTTCTTTTCCACCACGTCGCAGCACTATTTGAGAAGAGAAACTGTTCTGAAAGAGGTTCCGCAATAAGAAATTGGGAGGCCGCGCTCGTTTCGAGTACACAAGCTAGCGTGTAAACTCACCAAGCGGAAACAAAACTCTTTTTGAAACCGGATACTTTAATTTGGAATGTGTCTTCTAACTGTACGTACCTCACTGGTCAGATCCCGCCACCCCGCGCAGACTCTTACATGGGGCTCGAGAATAATGTGATCTGTGGTCAAGATGGCGAATAACATCTGGAGATTAAAACGGTACAGTATTTGGGGCCTAGGCTCGTTGACGTGGAAGCACACCTTATTCAGCAGTTATTGTTCTATGTCTATCTTTTTTTAGCGTTTTGCCAACTCTATTATCCAGTGGAGAGTGGCCCATCGAACCCTTGCAATTGCTGTATTATACTTTACTCGCTCAAAAGTCCGTTTCCCGAAGCCAGAGATCGATATATATATGTGTGTGTGTATATATATATATATATATATATATATATATATATATATATATATATATATATATATATATAATATGTGTGTGTGTGTGTGTATATATACACGTATGTGTATAAATGTGTGTATATATGTGCGTGTGCATATAATATATATATATGTGTGTGTGTGTGTATATATATTCTATCTTTCAGCAAAATAATCTTTACACGGCACTCCGTACTTTTAGGCCTCCCTTCCCTCTTGTCTCCTTAAATATGGATTTCGGTGGGGCGGCCGCTCTGTGTTCCCACACACACAGCCGGCCCTTGTTAGGCGATTGAAGTTGCAGCCTTTGAGTGGTTTAATTGGCTGGCAGGATATAACAGGATTTCCTACTCCCGGCCACTTACATCTGAAACTTACATGGCCAGCTGAGCGGAGTGACAGACTCTCCAGCCGCTTTGTGTGCTAATGAGCAGGCTGCCAGGAGAAGGTGAGCTTCGGCTGGGAAGAACCACTGTCTAAAATAGAAGGGGTGTGATTGTGTTTTTATTACACATGTAACTCTCTCAACTAGTGTGCCCTGAAATGCCGGGGCTTCACACGTTTGTATGAACCGGTCTTTTTCTGGCTTGTTTGCACGGTTACAGCGGGTTAATGCACCTGTAGCAAAGAACTGTGCGGTCTGTTAAAATCCTGGCAGAAGTAACTATGCTTTTAATGTTTCTCAGAATGTAGATTGTCCATGCTAAAAGGCAATCCAGTTCATGAATGCTTTATTAGATTGGCTAATAAAAAATAATACATATTTACTTATGAGATTTTTAAAAAAAAACACAATATCATAAAGAATCAGTAAAAATGATAACATTTTAATTGTGAAAGTGATTTACAAGTGTTCTTATGAAAACAAGCTGATGACCCACTTTATTGTTCGTGATTAATGTTGTATGCTAGCTTAATTATTTCGCACATGGATCGGAAAGGCTCAGCCTTTTATCCTTCTCAGATCAAAGGGCGGAGTTGAGTTCGATCCAGTTGAAAATAGTAACAACAATTTGTTTGTGCGTACTTATGTAATGTATCTCGGGCACTTTTCGTACGTGTTGGCCTCTAGGCGCGGTGCCAATTCAGGCGGGAGCCAAACATGATCTGGCCTGCAAGATGTCAGGCGAAGCTTAAGGGCATCAGAGGGTTTTAAGAATCATGGCTCGGAGGGGTGGCCCTGACATGAGGTATTAATCAAGCTCCGAGATGCATCTACTCTGTGGCGTGTGCGCTATAAATGTTCATTTGGTATCCTTTTGCACGTGGTGTGGTTCACTGCCTGACAGGTATCAAGTGCCACAGGTTTGGTTTGAACACGCATCATCAACTTTTTATTGGTGCTGGGCAGTGCCACTGACATACCTGGGAGATGTGGCACCCCTCCCATCGGCCGTGCCCTCTGCTGACGCACCACGGTCCGCGTGCACATCCCGCTGCACACATTAGAGTCACACCTGCCACTCGCCCCAGGTTAAGCAAATGATGGACTGCTTTGTGTCGTTTCCCCGTTTCATTTATTTTGTGAATTAGTAAAGCGCTCCATCCTTCTGCATCTCAGCGCTAGGTCTGTAGGTCAAGCCATCCGATGTAATGTTTAGGCTTGAGTTTTATTTGTTTCTCGGAATTGTACTCTTTCTGCCTCTGTGGAGGACATATCCCAGGAAGGTGTAATGTTTGACCAGATGCGTACAGCTATTTGGTAGATTTAGTTACTAGACAGCTCCTCGCCCTAGGTGCAGCGCCCAGAGACGGAGTATCTCTGGACAGCTGTACTGTTCACGCGAGTTGTGTGCACAGGAAGTGGACGCGCGTGCTGGCATGATGTGTGTACAAAGAAGCTCTTCATCACCGCGGATCACTGGAGCTTTGTGCCCTGAGCTGTAGATGCGCCCTGATCCAAAGACGGCTGCGCGCAGGAGCTGAGACCAACCGAGCTGCGCG
This sequence comes from Lissotriton helveticus, assembly GCF_964261635.1. Classification (NCBI taxonomy): domain Eukaryota; kingdom Metazoa; phylum Chordata; class Amphibia; order Caudata; family Salamandridae; genus Lissotriton; species Lissotriton helveticus. The sequence goes on along the minus strand of NC_136072.1, from coordinate 831,827,971 downwards.
CAGGAGCTGAGACCAACCGAGCTGCGAGCAAGGATTAGCGGCGCAGGACATGTGGAGCGGTGCTGGGGAAGAGAAGTCGTGCAGGACAAGCGAAAGGGTGCCCGGAAGGGGAGCATGAGAAATTAAGTGGTGCTCGGGGAGGCAGTGGTGCAGGAGAAGCGACTCGGTGCATCAGAAGTGAAGTGGTGCATTAAAAGCGAAGCGACGCGTACATCCGGGTCTCTGGTTTGAGCTCTCTGCAGCTTACAGTATAATGGGTGCGAGATCGCACTACGGGGGGAGGGGCGGACACCGACAATGTGTCCCGACGCCCCTCTCCCCTTGCAGGCACTCACCGGGTCCGGCGGCTGCTGGAGGAGAGCTCCCGCTCCTCGGGACTCTCCGGGGCCGCGGAGGGACGTTCTCTTTCCCCGGGGCTCCTCCTGTGCTCGGGAGCCTCGGGACGGTCGATGCAGGCTGCTTCCTCCTTCCGGCTCTCTCCTCCTCCTCCTGCGATGACGCGGAAGGGGGCTCGACCGGCTGGGCCAATCCCAGCGCGGCCCGGGCTTGAAGGCAGGCGCTGCTTCCTCCTCTCACTCGGGGCCGCGGCGGTGAATACACGGAGCAATGCCGGGTGGGCACCGGCCTTAAATCTAAATATTAAGCGAGGTGGGCACTCGCTCGGGGTACCACAACAGCGGCAAGGTCCCTGGCAGGGTGGGCACCTGCCAGCGGACAAAATACTCGAAAATCAGGTGCCGGCAATGCCGGACCAGATTCGGGGGCGTTCCCGGCTTTCGGCTGACGTCGCGTGACGTCGGCAAAAGCCAAAGAATCTCGGGAACGCCCCCGAATCTGGTCCGGCATTGACGGACAGGCCCCTCGTCCAATGGCTATGCTCCATTTATGGAGCCAGCCAATGAATGACGAGGGCCGACCCAAACCCACACTACAGTTCTCATTAGATTTCTCCTGCGCAAAAGCTGCTTGCGCAGCTTTTTGCAGTCGAAACCTAAAAAGGGCCTAACTGTCGATGGGCAGAGAAGTTTGAGATTTAAGCAGCGTTCAAACTTTATAAAATTCTGAATTGGAAAGCAGAGCCACATGAACACTAACTACCCACACGGCAAACACAGCATGCACAAAAGAGGTATTCACTTTAACTTGAACCGTGGCTAATGGAAGGGGGGGGGTCACAGTGCCTAATAGCTTATATGCCAGGCAAGTCTCTGTAGAAACCAATGAATGTGAGAGATGGATGTATGATGCAACTGTGCGTTACGACCCGCACACAAGCCATCTCATTTAAGTAGTAACCCCTCAAATAATGTGGTATGGACTGTGACGGATGTGTGCAGCTTGAATGGCTAGGGCTCCAGAAATAATCTGCATGTGGCCCCAAAGCAAGACTGGGCTCTACTGAAAAACAGCTTTTCTAATTGAGTTTGCCCTGCAATCAGTGATAATGTATGAGCTTGCTCCGCTCAGACACAAACACGGCTTCCAGACGATCTGGAATGCATGCCTGATGCATAAAGAACTTAATAGGAAACATCCCCCCAGGTACCTTCCGCTCACTTCTTAAACTACAGCGAAAACGAGATTCTTTGATACAATTTCTCCTATTTATGAATCACCTAATATCTGGACCTGGTCTTCAGCAGGACACTCAGAGCAGGTGATTTACCGTACACCAAAGAGTATGGACTAATGCCAGTTTTTTGCACTATGATGACTCCCAGATGCTGTTGAGAAGCTCAAGACAAGTATTGACAAAGCCAATAGGTCTCGCCTATGCAAGAGCTATTGACTTTGCCAATTTGTTTTAACCATGTTTTACATCAACCAGCGTGGCTGCTGTTCAGCATAGCTAAAAGTTAGTGGGGTAAAGGAGAGTGGTGTGGAGTGTTATAAAGTGGAGTAGAGTGTGGAGGATGGAAGTGGAGTGTCGTTGATGGGGTAGGGTATCAGAGTGGAGTGGCATAGAATGTTGTGGAGTGGTGCAGAGTGGAGTAGCGTATAGTGTTGCAGAGTAGAGTGGCCTAGAGTGGAAAAGATTGATGTAGAGTTAGTGGCACAGAGTGGAGTAGTGTAGGACAGTGGAAAAGACTAGAGTGCTGTAGAATTGAGTAGCGTAGGGTGGAGTGACAGTGTCAGAATGGAGTGATGTGGAGTAGTGTGTAGTAGAACAGAGTGGAGTAAAGGGCATAGAGGGAGTTGCCTAGAGTGTCTTAGAGTGGAGTAGTGTTGTGGAGTGGCATAGAGTGGCGTAGTGTCTCAGAGTGAAGTACAGTTTAATGCAGTAGAGCGTCAGAGTGGAGTATCAGAGTGGAGTGTTGTAGAGTAGAGTGGCCTAGAGTGAAGGGGCGAAAGTAGATTGGCATACAGTGCATTGGTTTTGAGTGAAGTGGGGTTGAGTGCACTGACGTAGAGTGACACAGAGTGCAGTTGCGTAAAATAGAGTGCTGCAGAGTGGAGTGCAGTGGTGCAGTGTAGATTGGTTCAGGGTAGAGGAGTGGTTCAGAGTGGAGTGGTTCAGGGTAGAGTGGAGAGGTTAGGGTAGAGTAGAGAGGGGTAGAGTAGAGAGGTGTAGAGTAGAGCGGTGTCGAGTGCAATGAAATGGAGAGCAGTGGTGAAGAATAAATTATAGTGCGTGGAGTGATTCAGTGTAGTGGCTTAGAGCGCAGTAGAGTGCAGTGGCACAGAGTAGAATGGTGCGAAGTAGAGTGGTGTAGTGTTGCAGAGTACAATATAGTGGCGTAGAGTGCAATGGTGTAGAGTAGTTTGCGTAGAGTGCATTAGCTTTGAGTAAAGTGATGTTGAGGGCAGTGGCATAGAGTAGATTGTTTTAGAGAGGAGTGGTACAGGGTAGAGTGCAGTGGCATAGAGTAGTGGTATAGAGTGGAGTGGCATAGAGTAGATTGTTTCAGTGTAGAGTGAAGCAGCTGTGGAGTTGTGCAGGGTAGAGAATAGTGGCGTGGAATGGTGCAGAGTGGAGTGGCTGAAGCTGGAGTGGTGCAGAGTGGAGTGGCTTAGACTGGAGTAGTGTAGAGTGCAGTGGCAGAGTAGAGGCTTAGAATGAAATAAAGTTGAGTGTCAGAGTGCAGTGGTACACAGTAGATTAGAGTGGTATAGTGTGTATTGGTACAAACTGCAGTAGAGTAGCATAGAGTGATGCAGATAGAGTGGCAGACAGTGCAGTGAAGCATGATCGAGTGAAGGGGCGTAGAGTGCATTGGTGTAGAGTGCAGTGAAATAGAGTGGTGCAGAGTAAAGTGACGTGGTGTGAAATGATGTAGAGTGGCATAGAGTAGGGTGTTGTAGAGCATAATGGCGTAGAGTACAGTGGTGCTGAGTAGGCTGGTGTAGAGTGCAGTGGCAGTGTATTGGTTTTGACTAAAGAGGTGTAGAGTGCAGCAGCGTGGAGTGGTGCAGGGTAGATTGCAGTGGCGTGGAGTGGCATAGCGTGGAATAGTGCAACGTGGATACAGTGATGATGAGTGCAGTGGAGTAGAGTAGATTGCTGTTGAGTAGAGGGCAGTGTTGTAGAGTGCAATGGCAGAGTGGAGAGATGCAAAGTAGGCTGGCTTAGAGTTTAGTGGCATACAGTGCATTGGTGTAGAGTAAAGCAGAGCAGGGTACAGTGGCGCCGAGAAGAGTGCAGAGGTATAGAGTGCAGGGTTGCAGAGTAGAATAGAGTGGCAGAGTACAGGGATGTGGAGTATAGTGGTGAAGAGTAGAATACAGGGGTGAAGAGTAGAATACAGTGGTGAAGAATAGAATACAGTGGTGAAGAGGACAGTGGAGTGGCATAGAGTGGATTGTTTCAGAGTAAATTGGAGTGGTGCCCAGCCAAGTACAGTGGCATTTAGTGCAAAGTAGGTTTATTCTCAAACAACTTATGTTCATTTAAATTGTGTTGTGCGCTAGAAAAGAAAAAATAACATTGTACATCCTTTCACAAGCACTTCCACACTAGCCAGCATGATTGTCCCATAAATCAGCTCACTTTGAAGTCAGAGAAAGAAAAGTAAACACCAAGCTCCCTGGAAGACAGGGCCTGACATATGACCTCGGTCTTTGAATGCACACCAAATGTGACAATATAAGAACAAGTTTAAAGGCCCGTTTATAGAAATCCAGTACTGGTGGAAGAATAACGTGAATAGGGTTTGGGCAACGGAAAGGACGACGTCAAGCTGGACAGCCTAAAACAAATAAGGCCAGCAAATACAAAACAAGCAAATGTGAGTTTCAAACCACAAAACCAGGGATAAGCAATGGGCGGAATACCTTCCCAGGGAAGCTCATGATGTCTTTAGTAAAACAGACAGCGCAGGCTTTGACCTAAAAAAGTAGAATTACTTTCATCAAAACATACTGTACCCTTTGTGTTAAATCTGTCACTAAGCGGATAGAAGCAGCTGAGAGTAGAAATGGGAATTTCCAACTGTCTAGACACCTTGTCAAGGTTTTTTCACTATGTAATCTGATTTATCAAGATTATTATTGTTAAAGGGGTTGATAAATAGTAATATTTACAATTCAAGTTGACAAAATTCCAATAATGAAACATGGCCTATGTAACATGGCAAGTAGAAAACACAATTACAGTAAAATACAATAATTTGTATGAAGTAAAGGCAAAACGAATTATTATGCGTGCATTTATTTTCCATTATAGTATAGTAGAAAACACATTAACATGACAACAAAAACATTTAGAGAGAATCATATGTTTTAATTAGCAATGTGCCAGGTAAAACATCTTCAATTCAGAAGGAACATATATTTCACAGGCATGCATACGGGCTACTTACTGAAGTACACATATTTTAGCATAATTGCTTTTACTAAATATACCGATGGAATATCGCACTATTTTCAAGCTCTTTAGTTTACAAGGAAGTAAATGTTCCACATTGCAATTCAGTGGATCAGCAGAACGTTTTAATACCAAATGTTATAGATCAATAATAGTTTTTGGGACTATGCATCATAAGGACAGTCTCACGTGTGTGTATATGCCACTGTCCTGCTTGTTCAAAATATTGCGAATACAGAGAAAGCATGGCTCCCCTCGTGCTCAGAAGACTGTTCCAGACTGTAAAACAGTGTTATCTCAGAACCATGTACGCCAATAGAAGAACCTGCACGTTTATCAAAATCATATGGAATTTATTCTGCTTGCGATGCAAATTCAGATCGGACCTGTAACACTGTAGTTCAAGGAAGAATCATTTCTCATGGAAAAAGATCACGTGATTTGGAGAAGCATTTAATTGTAGAAAGTAGCTCAAGAGCACAATGAGCACCAACAAGGTAGGCACAGACATTAGGCACAAGAAAGTGAAAGTAAGTTGTCTCTCCCTCTAGTAGGAAAATGACAGAGCACTATTAGGGAAGGTGTGAGAGACAACCATTATTCAAAGTTGAAAGGCAATTCTAATCATTCTGAGTGAGTGTTCAATTCAAGCATCCAGCCTGTCACAGCACATTTAGACAAAATTGGGCATTCTAGCACTAGGAAGCAGGCAGAGAAATGTGAGCATTCAAAATATGGGATACAAAAATAATACATAATTTAGCCAGTATGGTCAGTGTTTTACGAAAAGAGCCCAATAGACAGAAACCCTTTTTTTTTAGAAAACTGAATAGGTTGCAAGCTAAAGGGAAGAATAATGGGAGAAACTGCGAAGAAAACAGGACTGAAAGAAAAGAGGGAGCTGTGAGCTGGAGCTCTTAACCTACTGACGTGACCTTGAGTAATTAAGCCTGTCAATTGCAGGGAAGAGTTCTTGAAAGTAAACTGCCAATTAATCATTCACATTAATGAATTAATTAATGACTTGAGACACTAATCTCGTTTGAAGATTTATTTAAAAGCCAAATTAATCATTACAAAACGCCAATATTACTTAACTAGGGGAACTGGCATACTCAAATCATAAGAGGCTAGTATAAAATCTTTCTCTGTTCAAAGTCAAGCTAAATCTGACTACAATCGGTCCTTCTCCATAAAAGCACGTCTTTTTATAATGGTTTTATAACACAGAAACACAAATTCATAGCATAATATTACGTAAATGGGCTGTACTAAAATGTTACTTTGTTTGGTACCCAATTAAAATATTAGTTTACATATCACTAGCCATCTCCTACTTCCAGATGATTGTAATTGGTTAAGTGTTTACACGATTTAGCTGCGGACTGGAAATAAACATGAAATGAAACATTGCACTAAGAACTGCTTCTTCGCGATTATAACGGACATAAATGTGCACTGCTACGCTTTTCTTACTAAGGGAAGGTAGCTAGGAAACTGTTATTAAATAGGCAAAGCAAACACAGACCTTAACTTGCATTTAAATTGCAATTATTTTTCTGAAAGAGAATAAAACATGAGCGTGCATAGCTCGTTGTTAAGATAAAGGACTTAAGACTTCTGTAGATATATATGTAATTTATTAATAGAACGAAACTCCACCCGTACACGGAGCGTCTGACCAGCGGCAAGCCAACGGTGACAATGGCCAACCGCAGGACAGGCATCCATGCGCCAGTGACAGGAATTCAATTACAAACATGTTGTTTCACGCGATGTATGACAATCATTACATTACATCACCTTCCCCCTTACAACAACGAACAACCTGAAAAATAAAATAAACTGAAATAAAATAAACATTCAAAACCTAACAAATTCATTGCATCTCTCAGGTGCTCTAATGGGTCTGCCAAATGAAGAAAAAGTTTGATTATTAGTAACAATTTGAACAACATTCCTAGTACATTGTTGATTATCAGATTGAATAGGAAAAGAAACAGAATGAGCAGGCTCTTTTGAACCATTAGGCACATTCAACCAAAAACTCCAGTCCAAATTATCTGAATGACATTTCCTAAGTCTACCCCCAATGATCTCAGCCTGTTGGTCCGTTACCTTCACTAACTGGCGCTTATTCCACCAACCCCTTTTTCCCAGAAATGCAGCTACCTTGCTAACTCTCAAAACCTGAACAGGAGCAAATAATTTCGAACAACCTTTGACAACTCTCCCTGGATTCCTAATCAACACCCAATCGCCCGACAGGATATCTACAACTTTACCATTCAATCCTCCATCAAAACGTAACTTCATTAGATTTTGCTTGTCCTGCACTGACTTCCTAACTGAATCTAAATCTGTCACTTTCCTAACAGTATTTTGACTCAACCAAAAAGGAAACAAAAGAGAACGATTCTCCCTCCCTCTTAAAAGAGAAAATGGAGACACTCCTGTGACACAATGAGGAGACGTATTATAATGCCAGACCTTTTGTTTGACAAACTCCATCACCTTATAATTACATGGCATTGCGGTCTGAATACCTTCTTTAATAACTTTATTCCCCCTCTCAACCAGACCATTAGAAGCTGGAGAATATAAAGCCACCTTCAACAGCTTGATATCCAATTCCTTTAAAAACCTACACATTTTTTCTGAAACAAAATGCGTACCATTTTGTGTGACAATTGACTTAGGGGACCCTTCCAAATCAAAAATCTTTTTGAGAAAAGCTATAGTTGAGTCCGAATCTGGCGATTTTACAAAATCAAAATACATCCACTTTGAAAAATAATCGACCAATAGAATCACATACTTATTCTCCTGCTCCAAGACTGAATACGGTCCTGAAACGTCAACACCAACTTTTTCCCAAGCCGAGTTAGGAAACTCAGTGGGATGCAAAGGAACTTTTAAAGTGCGCCAATGTTTGTCAGACAACAAACATTCAGGACAGGAATCAATCAAATTCCTGACCTGAATATCCATTGAAGGCCACCAATAATGTTGTTTAATACGCATAACCGTTTTCGTCACCCCTAAATGACCCTGGTGTGCCTTATTGATAATTGACTCACGAAGCCCGAAAGGTGGAACACATTTTTCGCCTCTGCGAACTATACCATTCTCTCCTGAAAGTTCCTCCGCGACTTGAGCAAATCTACACAAATCTCCGCTTAAACCCCTAGGTTCTGGCCAACAATGAGTAACAAAGTCAATGACTTTTAACAGAACATTGTCCACTGCAGCAGCCTCCTTCCAGTCACACTCAGAAATAATATCACCCATTTAACTCACAGCATCCACCACAGTAACACACTCCACGTCTTCCACCAGAAAGTCCTCTTCATCATCCGTAGTCATAGCCATCCTGGATAAACAATCCGCACGAAAATTCTTGCCCCCCAGAATATGTTTAACCGTAAAATTAAACTCTTGTAATTTCAATACCAATCTCATAAGTCTCGCTGACATAGAAGCCGAGTTAGATTTATTAAAAATAAAAACTAAAGGCTTGTGGTCAGTAACTAACTCGAATTTCCTTCCCCAAATATACATTTTAAATTTGTGTACCGCCCAGGCGCATGCAAGAGCCTCTCTCTATTGTGCTGTATCTTTGCTCAAAATCCTTAAGAGCTCTAGAAGCAAACGCGACGGTCTGTTCCTGACCGTTAACTCTCTGAGTGAGGACTGCACCCAGACCAGAAATGCCAGCGTCCACCGTAATAATAGAAACAGCATCCTCCCTAAAAGCATGTATGGCTTTAGCTGAAACAATCATCTTTTTAACCTCCCAAAAAATTCTGTTCAACTCATCAGTCCATACAAAACTGGAGCCTTTCCGTAATAGAAGTCTTAGAGGTTCAACTAACTGGGAATAAGATTGCACAAACCTAGCATAGTACTCGGCTAAGCCGAGGAAAGACCGTAGAGCGTCCTCATCAGTCGGAGGTTTCGCATCCTCAATAGCCCTGATAACAGAAAATTTGGGGGTAATACCCTGATCAGAGACAGTATGACCCAAATAATCAATCTTTTTCACAGCAAATTTACATTTATCGCTGCAGACTGTCATATTCCTGGACATTAATATCGAAAGCACCGGTCTCAAAATCCTAATATGCTCATCTAAGGATTTAGCAAAAATGAAAATATCATCAAGATATGCCTGCACCCCTGTCATCCCCTGAAATAACAAATCCATGAGTTTCTGAAAAACGCTACCGGCCGAAGGGAAGACGTAGAAATTTAAAAGCACCAAAGGGGGTGATAAATGATGTGAGTTCTTGGGACTCTTTCGACAATGCAACTTGATGGTACGCTGACCTCAGATCGATCAGCGAGAACCACCTAACCTCCCCTATGTTTGCCAGAAGCTCATGGATCCTAGGGAGAGGATGACAGTCTACGATAATATTCTTAATCAGGGAGTGTAAATCTGCACACAGCCTAATTTCCCGTCTTTTTGCGGGCAACTACGATCGGAGCCACCCATTGAGATGAATTAATAGGTGTTATAATGCCCTGATCGCATAAACCATTCAGCATTTTCCTCAATTCCGATCTAACACTTAACGGAACCGCTCTAATCTTATGTGCAACAGGCTGGGCTCCAGGAATTAACCTGATCTTGTGTTCAAACCCTTTTACACTCCCAACAACTTCTTTAAAAACAGGTTTGAATTCAGAAAGGATATCTTGAACAGCTAAAACATTTGTGTCAGCACAATCCACAATGGAAATGGGTAAATCGTTGTTAAAAGATTTAGGCAAATCACCCACCTTAATAGGGTCATCATTCCCAGGAACCAAATATAGTCCCATTCGAGCGAGACACTTCCACCCCACGATGTTCTTTCCTTTTTCAGTAACATAAATCTTAGTTACTGTTTCCCTCCCAAGACTTTGAACCAAACCAGAGAAATAACCAATCATGTTGATATCCTTCTCACCAAACGCCTTGGGATTAATATCAGATACAGTCAAATCAACTCTTCTATTCCATTTTTCATAGAACGTTGAATCTCTGAGAATTGTGAATGGGGAGCCAGAATCCTCCATAACCTGTAAAGGAACGTTATCTATGACTGCAGAACATAAAGGACCCTTGATAGAGTCAACATCCCCATTACAGTCTAAAGTCACAACAATATTCTTGAAAGAATTAGAACAAGAATCAACATCATACTCAATGAAGTTTACATTTGGAGGTTTCTTGGCAAACCTGCATACTCCTTGAAAATGCCCAATTCGTTTGCAAATAGTACAACGTTTAAGAGCAGGACAGTTAGGAGCATTGCCTATGTGGTCTTTAGAACCACATCTGTAACAGAATACAGTCTTTTTCCTCTGAAAGGGTTTAGGACCAAACTGTGTTTTACTTTTAGGGTTGATTGCACAAACGGCTCCTTCTTGATCAGAATCAGAAAAGTCAACCACATTAACTCCTTGTTTGCTTGGTTCCATCACAACCTTACTAGTCAAGGTAGACCGTTCAATACTTAAAGTGAGATCAATAACCTCATTTAAGGATGGATTTTTACACCCAAGAATCCTTTGTTTAATTTTCCTTGAGGCGCAATTGAACACAAATTGGTCTCGTATGAATTTATCTGGTGAAGGTTCAAAGTTACATGTGATGGCCAGAACTCTAAGAGCAGAAATGTACTCTTTAACTTTCTCCTCCTCCTTTTGTTTCCTTGCATAAAAATTGCGACGTTCTAACATAATATTAGGTACATCACAGAACTGATTTTTAACTCTAGCGATGGCTTCAACATAAACATTCCAAGGGTTGTCTCCACTTTCATCTTGAGAAACAGGAGGAGCTATAGGAATAATACTTTTAAAAATTCTCTGAGCAGCCTGACCAAGACATACAAAAAGAATAGCGAACTTTCGTTGAGGAGAATATTCAGAAGCATCAATAGCAATCAAATGATTTTCGAATAAACCAAACCATTCAGACCATATAATATCTGGGGTTCCTGGTATACTTAAAAATGGGGGTGGTTGAGTAATCTGATGCCATTGATTGCTTGACATACTTTCAAATAAGAAACAAAAAGACTATGTTTTAAATAAAATTCTAAGAAAATGTTATCAATAAAAGTAAAACAAAATCCTCAGAATCTACATATAAATGAACACAATGCTTTGTCCTGTAGATCACAATAAGTAAACCCCTTTTTAAACACTCGTAATTCACTAAAGAAATACGTCTAAATAAACATTTTCAAACAAACATGTGCATTGCAGAAAAAAATGTTTTTTAAATCAGCAAGTAAATCAAGCGTGCGTATCGCAGAAGAAATACGCTTTTAAAATCAGTTATGAGCAAGCGTGTGTATCGCTGTAAAAGAATGCTTCCAAAACTACTTCTAAATAAGCGTGCGCATCGCTGTAGAAATACGCATTTAAAATCAGATATGAGTAAGTGTGCGTATCGCTGTCAAAGAATGCTTCTAAAACCACTCCTAAATAAGCGTGTGCATCGCTGTGGAAATACGCCTTTAAAATTGTCTTTGAAAAACGTTATAACGTTGTCATGAAAGGTAGCGTTGAATTAATAAAAGTCACCTTTGACTTCGCCGAAGAAACGTCTCAAATTGCCAACCTTTCAAAATATCATAAGCGTGCACATCGCTGGAGAGACGTGCAATGATAGAGACACAGTCACCAATACTCGTCAGCGTTAAATCCAGCTGATTGACACCAACCAATAGGCAAGGATCTTTAAGACCGCTGTCCAGTCACACGCGGTCGAAACTAAATAAAAATCCAGACACGCCTCTTGAATCCCAGAAAGCCAATAGGGAAATTGTGGCTTACCAATAAGATCTCAGAACGCTTCCTAAGTATACAGGACGTACTTCGATAGATGATCCAACCTGAATGAAGATCAAGTTCAGATGGAGAATCCAAGGATCACGAAGTAAGGCATCCAAAAGTAATTAAATCCATTCGTGGGTATGGGTGGAGTTGTTTCCCCGATCGTCGCCAAATGTTAAGATAAAGGACTGAAGACTTCTGTAGATTTATATGTAATTTATTAATAGAACGAAACTCCACCCGTACACGGAGCGTCTGACCAGCGGCAAGCCAACGGTGACAATGGCCAACCGCAGGACAGGCATCCATGCGCGAGTGACAGGAATTCAATTACAAACATGTTTATACACGCGCAGAAGCGCGAGCATACATTGCGTGATGTTTCACGCGATGTATGACAATCATTACATTACACTCGTGCACAGCAAAATAAAGAAGCACTCTTCATAAATGCAGCCTAGTCTTGTGAACACAATACTAAACTACAATTGTACTGGTAAAATTACACTAATAAAAGAAAACAAACCTTTATTTGTAAGCCGAGATAATTTATCTTATTTTTGTATATGGACAGAAATAATTGATCGTGGTCACATTTAGTTTAGGGAATCCTAGCCCACCAGTTACTGGTAGCTTTCCTGGCAAAATAAAGTTCTAATTTAACGTGCATAAGTTGATTGCTAAACTTTTGAAATGAAAGTCAGGATGTGCAATACATTTATGTGCGTACCTCACAAGTCTTGCCGCTTTAAATCCTTTGTCATAAGGCAGTCATTTATGTTTAAGCTAATAACTTAATTTAAAAATAACAACCGTAAACTGACAATTTTCACGTATGCTGGTCTCTCTGGACAAATACAGACTGTGTAGGATTTTCTCCGACTAAAGAACTGCAGACGTTATTTTCACAAACTGTAGAAATAACCTTCCTCGCAAAAGTAGGTGAACAGCATCAATTTAAATTAACACTGCATATTTAAATGGAAAATGTAGTAAAAAGCAGAGATAGGGTTGTTATCGGTCAGTGGCTTTGCTAGACACATGGCCAGCAAGGACACTAGTGAACTAAGACTGCACATGCAGTTTACTGTGTAATAACACTAACTATAACTCAGCATGCTACAGAGCACTGGGTTGTCAGAAATTATGTAATTTGAGATGTAATCGTAGTTATTATGACTGCCATGATTTCACATGCTATAAGGTACATACTAGGCCTGGGCGGTAAATTCCGTTCAGTTTGCGGAATTTGGGTAATTTCCCGTTCCGCGGAGAATGCGAAATTGGCCAAAATTGTGCGTTCCGCGACTTCGCAAAATATTTTGCTTGTTCGTGTTCTCAAATGCATGTTCGGGAGATATTTCCCCCCGAGCACGCAAACAGCAATTGCAAACAGTAAAAAATCATCGCTAACAAGCAATTCCACGTGTTCGCAGAGATTTTTTACTGTTTCGCAGCGATTTGCGTAACGCGATTACGCTAATTCCGCCCACCCCTAGTACATACTATGCAAACGCAAGGAGAAAGAGCTAGTGTAGGAAAGTGCCCCTTTTTGACATGGTCGCCCCCACTTTTTGCCTAGTATTTGATGAGATTTCAACTGAAAGTGCACTTGGTTCCTGCTAACCAGGTCCCCAGTGTCCGATCTCTAACAAAAACTGTACAATTGTTTCCCCCAATTGGCACTACCTGTAGCACTCTTTATAAGTCCCTAGGAAATGGTACCCTTATACCTAGGTCCTTAGGTGCTAAAGAGAGTCCCAAAGGGCTGGCTGCAGCACAAATTGTGCCACCCTGAAGAAACCTGAAGATAGGGATGTTTGGTACCAAACACATTGTATTAATAAACCCACAGTAACTCCAGAGTTGGATTTATTAATACATGCACCCAAAGGGCACCATGGAGATGCCCCCTGAAAACCTACCAGCCCCTGGTGTGTTGGTGGACTGGTTTCTAGTGAAAAATAACTCCTAGGCAATCAGTCAATGGAAACAAGTAAATACAAATAGTGGCATAAATCATGTATTGATTTCCTTTTTTAATATCTTTTTAATGTGATTAATTTCGTGTTTATAATTGTATGTAATGTGTCACAATTTGTATTATTGATACAACTTTTAGCAAAGTTTTTTAACTGATTTCATTAAAATGAATGTTTTTTTATATATATTCAGTTTCCTGAACCTTCCCTTATTTACTTGTTTCCATTGACTGATTGCCTATGAGTTAATTTTCACTTGAATTGATTTTCCCTGCCCTAGGAATTGAACAATTTACTGTTCAGGGGGTCCTTGTTTTTCACACTTGGTGGACTGGTTTCTGCCAGCCTGCCACCAGAGAGGAGTGTCTGGCCCCAAGAGTGAGAGCCTTTGCTCACAGGAGGTCAGAAACAAACTTGGGAAATGGTGTTGAGCAGTTGAGCTGCTGTTTAGCATTCCAAACAGTTATATATCAATGGGGTGACCCGAAATACTACCGGACCCGGGTAAGATGCAGTACATGAAAAATGGTCAAAGTAGAAATATTTTTGCAAAGTACAATTTTGCCGGATGGCCAAAATACAGAGACAGATCGCGCCTTGATTCAGTCTCTGAGAGCTTTAAGGAGCCCACTGTTTTTATTCTCTCACTGCCTTTTGATTTGGTGCTCCCCTCTCTCTTGTTCTGATGAAGACCCCAGGCTAAGGACTCAATAACCTTGATTACATAAAGGAATCGAAACATCGACAATCGTTCCCTAATCGTTGGAAACTCAGCAAACAGATTTGTTTTCTACGTCAGTAGAGTGCTATGATTTTTTTGTAATAATTTGCCTATTATAGGCTGGACAGATTTCAGCTAAAATTTAATGTATATATGGCACATGACCTTTCCTTTTCTGCAACCCTCACAAACGCACACTCCTTCTGAGCACTCTCTCACCCCCCTCTTGAGCACCGTTTTATCTAATGTATAGACAATTGTGTTGTCTTCAATAACTAAACGATGATTAAAGAAAATGAATTGCATTTATCGCAGATGTGTCATTGTAATGCCTTGAATGCTTTAAATTTGTACTTTGCAAGAATATTTCTACTGTGACCTTTTTTCACTGTACTGATTAGCAGTCCAAGGCAGGGGAGCTTCAAAGAAGCTACCGTCTTTGAAATGAGTTTGGCTCCCCTCACAGGAGATGAAGCCAGCACCCTTTGAACAGAGCCCACTTGCACCTGGACAGGCATTAAAATTAGCTAGTTAGGTAGACCTTGCACCCCCAGGTTAGTACCACCCCTAAGGTAGCCTATTCGGAGGTGGACACGACTTAGAACAAGTGACCATCTTGGTGATGGCAAACTTAGGAAATCTGAGACAGGATTATGCCTACTTCCCACCGGAAGTGGTCACAGAGAGAGCATAGTGACCTCAAGGGTCAATAATGCATGGTCTACTATCCTACACTTCCCTAATGCCCCTAAATGTAGTATTTTGGGAAACCCCTGGCACTAGAAAATCAGAGCCTACAAACCTGAAAGAAGACAGACTTGAAGAGTCAAACTGCAAGAACAGTAGACCCAACAACTGACTTGGCGCCAACCCCACCGACCTGCCTGCTGACTTCTCCAATTGAGCCAAAATAAGTCTTTTCCTGCAGCTGCGGAGTCCCATAAGACCGGGAGACCTACCAGCACTTCACCCAGGAATCAAGACCTCTCAAGAAGAAGTGGAACTGCTTCCCTGCATCTTGCAGGCAACCAATGACTCCTGAGAGGACTTTTGTGACAGCATAAAACTCGACACCTGAAGACACCACTGTACCCATCGCCCCAAGCCTGAGGTGAAGTGTGCCAACAGTGTCATCGTAGTACACCAGCCCTCTAGAGACGAAGTCCACCGTGGTTTCGCCGTCAGTGAACTCTCCACCGTCGCCTGCAGCTTCTGCACATAGCCCCCTCCACTGCATCTGTTCCCTGTTAGGAAAACCTAATGCCTAAGGACACTTCTGCATCCGTCGCCCCTAGGCCGTGGAGAAGAGGACCAAAGGTGTAGCAACGTTCCCGAGCATCATGAGGCCTAAGCACCACTGTTACTTCAGCCCGACTGTCTCCCCGCCCGCCCCCCTCCCCATCGGGACCTGCAGCCTCTTTTTGCAAAGACCAATGCTCAGAGTAACAATGGGCATCCAATGTTGTTTTGCACCCCTGCACCCGGCGCCCTAGTGCCGTAGGCAGTGTTCTGCTGGTGCTGACTTGGCCCTTGCCAACCACTCACCTTAACTTCTGGAGATTGGACCTGTAAGTTGCTGTGCTGTACCTGAAGGTCACAATAACATTGCAGCTTCTAGAAATTTCACTGTTGACTTTTTAACTCAAAAGTATTTCTCTTGAAAAATGTTCTAACCTGAACAAATTGATTCAGGTGCCTAAGCATATATAAAGGTACCTGTTACACTTATAAATTTGGGTAGCTCTCCTTATTGAGGCGTGTGTATTACTTATAGACTGTTGTGTATATTTGTAGATGTCTTGCACTCCTCTGTGATAAGCCTACGGCAGATCGAACACACTACCCCCCTTAAAGAGCACCTTGGGATTGCTAGAGCAAGCCCCTGTCCACTCTGAACCCCTGGACTCTTTATATGACATATCAAAATGAGATATATCCTGCAAAGAGCCAGCTTCCTACATTGGGTGAGTTGTAGTTAATGTAGTGTGGCAAGAAATGCAACAAGACTGTGTGCGCAGGTGCATGACACATAGTAAACTGAAGGTGGTGCTTAAATTATAAATGTATTTATAACTGGTGTGATGCACGATTTAGACATTTAAGTTATAACTATAACTTTAGAATTTCTAAAGTTTGTATAGTTTAAGTTGGGGTTGTATAGAAAGAATAAAGTCCTAACTATAACTTGGCTTTAACCTTTGTTCTTTTCATTACATTAAAATGGCTTTTATTTTTTATAAGACAAATGTATTTCAAATCGTACTGTTGAGTGTCATTTAGTTAAGTGAGGTATGGTAGAGTATAGTGGAGGGCAGTGTCAGAGTGTAGGGTGGTAAAGTGTAGTGCATTGACGTACAGTGTAATAACTGAGTGAAGTGCTGTACACTGAAGTTTCGTACCGTGGAATAGCATACAATTGAGTAGCATAGATAGGAATAGCGTAGATCGTAGTGGCATAAAATTTAGTGGCGTGGCTAGGGGTGGCATAGACTGGTTTGGCATAGAGCAGAGGGAGATAAAGTTCAGTAGTATATAGTGGAATAGTGTAGAGTGTAGTGGCGTACTGCAGTGGCATACAGTGGAGTGGTGTACAGTGGGATAGGATGGAGTGGCGTACAGTGTAGTATCTTTGAGTGAAGTGGGGTACACTAAAGTTCAGTACATTGAGAAAGTGTACATTAAACTAGTGTAGACTGTAGTAGCATAGAGTTGAGTGGCATAGAGTGGTATAGCGCAGAGTCTAATTGGGTGGGGTGGTGCAGAGTGGCATCAAGTGGAATGGGTTACACTACAGTGGTGTATCGTGGAGTGGCGTCGACTGGCGTGGCATAAAGTAGAATAGCGTAGAGTGGAGTGGCATACAGTAGACTTGTGCACAGTCGAACAGCGTAAGTTGGAGTGAGGTACAGTGAAGTATCACACAATGGAGTGGCGAAGAGTGGAATAGAGTGCATTGACGTAGAGTGGAATAGCATAAAGTGGTGTGTTGTAGAGTGAGCTACAGTAGAGTGTGTAGAGGGTAGTTGCTTACAGTCTAATAGTGTAGAGTGGAGTGCATACAGAGGAGTAGCATAGTGTGAAGTGGAAGGGGTGTAGAGTGTAATAGCGTTCGGTGTAGTAGAAGGGAGTGGCATACAGAGAAATAGTGTGAAGGAGAGGCATACAATGGAGTAGCGAAGTGTGAAGTGCCACACAGTGGAGTAGACTGCAGTGTTGACCAGTGGAGTAGCGTATTGAGCAGTAGCATAGAGTGGGATAGTGTAAAGTGCAGAAGGGTAGAGTGTAGTGGCGTACAGTGAAATAGCGTAGTGTTTAGCGGTGTACAGTGGAGTAGCATAGAATGGAGTGGTGTAGAGTGGAATAGCATTGACAGTAGTGGCGTGGAGTGAAGTGGCATACAGTTGAATAGTGTAGAGTGGAGTGCCGGAGAGTATAGTGGCGTATACTGGAATAGCGTATATTGGAGTGCCTTACACTGGAGTGGTGTAAAGTGCAGTTGGATACCGTGGAATAGTCTACAGTCTAGTGGCACACAGTGGAGTGGCATACAATACAGTAACGTAGAGTGGGGTGGAGTCTTGTAAACTGCCGTGGCGTTCCTTGTAGTAGCTTACAGTGGCGTGGCATATAATGGAAAGCATAGAGTGAACAAGCTTAGAGTGGACTGACTTAGAGTGGACTGGCATACAGTGGAATAGCGTAAAGTTGAGGAGAGTGCAGTTGCGTACAGTGGAATAGCGGACAGCAGAGTGATGAAGAGGGCATTAGACTGGGGTGGAGTACAATGGAGTAGAATAGAGTGGAAGAGAGCAGAGTAGTTTGGAGTGGCTTAGCATGTAGTGTGGTAGAGTGTTAAAGCGTATAGTGGAGTGACATACAGTGGAGCAAGGTACGGTGTAGAGTGGAACAGCATACAGTGGAGTAGAGTGTCATACACTGGAGTGGCGTCGTAGTGGAACGATTTGGAGTATGGTAGAGTGACGTGTTGTACAGTGAAATAGCATAGACTGCAGTAGCGTACAGTGGAGTGGTGTATATTGGAGTTGCATACTGTGGACAGTTGTATACCGGAATATCCTACAGTGGAGTGAAGTGCAGTATACTGAAGTGCTGCACAGTGGAATAGCGTACGGTGCAGTGTGCACTGGAGTAGCATAGGGGGAGGGGCATAGACTGGAATAGCGTAGAGTGTAGTGTCAGAGTGCAGTTGCATACAGTAGAAAAGAGTATAGTGGAGGGGTATGTAGTGGTGTACAGTGCAGTGTCGTAGAACGGAGTGACGTAGAGTGTAATAGAATACAGTGGAGTGGTTTATAGTGTAGTGGTGGAGAGTGGAATGTGGTAGAGTGGAGTGCCATATAGTTTTTTGCCATAGAGTGGAGTGACGCACAGAGGATTAGCATAGAGTGAAGTGGCATATAGTGTAGTGACAGATGAGAGGCACAGAGTGTCATAGCGTAGAGTCAAGAGTCAGAGTGGGGTGGTGTATAGTGGAGTGTGGTACTCTAAACAGAAGTAGTGTGAAAGTGGGAAAATGGATGTTGATGTAATGTGCTAGGAATATAGATTATGAGGTGTATATTCGAATGTTTGCTAGTAGGTGTAGATAGTGTAAGTAGTGTTAAAGTTATAAGTGTTAAATGTCAAGTGTTAAATATGTTAAAAAAGTTGAAAATACACTATAGTCTTCTATATTTGTAAAATGTATTTCAAGTACCATAGTACTCTTGAGGCAGTACCTCAGTACTATGTACATTTGTTTTGTTTGTTTTATATATAGAAACTTCTACAGATTTATTTCCTACCTATTACCACATTAATAAAGTGGCAAAAGGTAGGGGAAAAATATCAAACCTAATACGGATATCTAAGGGCAAAACCCAGAACACAGCCAAAGTGCACCTAAAAACAATATCAATGCTTTTAACTTTTGTACAGGCAGTCAGTCAGTCAGAAATACTTTTATTTGATCTCGTTAAAAATCATAAAAGAGTGGAAGAAGTTCAATGATACAAACATGTTAAAAAAAGCAAAAATGCATAATTAGATAAATAATTGAAGGTTAAAAAGGTGCTAAGAAAATGAAAACACAATGCTGTCATGACCTGGATAATCATCCATAGATAATACATTAGATAAAAAACTTTCATATTAAAATGAAATTTTGAACAGTGAGAGGCGGTACTGTACACAAGGGGCCCAGAAATAATGTTGGTGCAGGAGAAGAACAAGGGTCCAAGCAGTCTTTTCGGAACCGCTCCAGTTCATTCTTGTTTGTTGTCTAATTCTTTGGCTGCCATTTTCCAAAGCATAATGGCTTTGCAAGAAAGTTCTATGGAGTGGCCTCCAAGACATTGTATGACTGCAGCTCTGCATGTCCGTAGCTGATTTTTTATCAGCAACTTGTGGAGGACCCTTTTCCGAATTTCTAGAAGTGTGGGGCAGATGCATAGGAGATGTAAGAGGCTTTCCTCTCCTTGTCCACACAGCCGGCATTCTTTTGTTAACCATACTTGTTTCCATTTTGGGGTTAGGTCCTACGTGGGGAATGACCCCAACCGTAACATAGTCAGATAATGCTTTTTGTGTTGTGAGAAATGTTCTAACAAGTATGGTTGTGGTTTAAGCAACTGATAAGACCGAATCACTGCCCAAGCGTGTTTTTTCTTTGAGAATGCAGTTTTGTCCATTAACTGTGAAATTTGTTTGGTTTGGCTGTTTACTGCCTTTTTGAAACCAGAGAAAGAAGTATTTGTGTGCCATGCCCCTTCGAGGTGTAAGTCCTTAAGTGAACCTTTTAGGACCGTGGCGATGGAATTATTTAGCCTCGCTTGCTTTTCGATTTCTTCCCAGCAGGAGTGGGCTAATGTGTTATCTTCTGCTTGCCTCATCCGCCAATAGTATTTGACAACCGCCCCTTGTCTGGCTGGTTTCTGGTTTTTTAGCCCGTATTCCAGTCGAATCTGGGCTTGAGCAATGTGCTGGGGAATTGAGAACAACCTCTTGAAAAAGCTTGATTGGGCTTGGTTAAGGGCGGCTGCGTCCATTGTATGCATTATTTCTGACCCGTATGATATGGTTGGTATGAATTTCGCTGCGATGACCTTCAGCACGTGCCCTGTTGAGCAGCCTTTTAATTTCCTGTGTAAAATTTTGAAGGCGTATGGAAGTTGTTTTGCTTTCGTTCTCACTTGATTCAGCTGATGTTTGAAGTTAAGATTTTGATCAAGTTGAAACCCTAGATATTTGTAAGATTCCACCTGGGTTATTGGTTTGTCACCCAGGTTCCAGATGAATTTGCCTTTTGACCCTTTTTTATGTTGTTTTGAGAAGCACAGCACCTTAGTTTTCTTGAGATTAATTGTTAATTGGGATACAATGGTGTAGGCTCCTAATTGAGTCATTGATCGTTGAAGACCTATCGGTGTTTGTGATAGAAGCACGATATCATCTGCGTATTGAAGGCTAGTGATTAGTGTTTTGCCCAGTTTTGGGGGGTCAGTTTGGACTTGTTGAAGGTATTTCTCGAGGTCGGCGGTGTAGATGTTGAAGAGGCAAGGGGCCAGCACGCACCCCTGTTTCAGCCCATTTTTAGTTTGGATCTTACTTGTTATGCTGCGCCCGCCTCCTTTTTTTATTTGGACCCATGTATCCGAGTAAAGGTTGATAATTGCCTCCAAAAGCTTTGTTGGTGCCCCCAAGCTTTGCATTTTGGCCCATAGCTTTGCCCTCTGTACTTTATCAAATGCTGCTTTAAGGTCAATAAAGCTGGCGTAGAGGGAGCGGGATTTGGCCATGGCTTGATTGGCTAGGAGTGTGACCACAGAGATGTTGGTAAGGGTGCCCATTCCAGGCCGGAATCCTGTTTGTGTCTTTGGCATCAAGTTTGTATAGCTCACCCAGTCTTCTAGATCTGTCAGCAGGTTTGAGGCGTAAATCTTGGCTTCAACATCGATGAGTGCGATCAATCTGTAGTTGGCGGGGTCTGAACGTGGACCAGATTTATATATGGGATTTAGGATGCTTCCTCTCCAGGAGTCTGGAACCGTACCTGACGATAGTGCGTGTGTGAATAATGGAGTGAGGATGTCAGACCAGAATGAGGGGTCATGCCAGAATAATGCATTAGGCAATCCGTTAGGTCCTGGAGCTCCCTCAGGCCTTAAGTTTTTTATGGTTTTAAGGACCCGTTCTTGGGAGATCTGCAGAAGTGGTTCTGGCAGTTCAATCTTAGGTGTATCATAAGCTATTACTGCAATGGGGATTTCCTGATTTGTGGCTCCTGAGGGTAGGATGTCATTATATGTTTGCTCGATGTGTGCTTTCCAGGTGTCCTCCATTACGTCAGAGTTGAAATGCCTGTTCTTGCCGTTCGATAGCTGGTTAATTAAATCCCAGAAGAGCTTAGAGTCTTTATGGTTGCTGGCATGGAGGAGTTTTGCCCAGAGTTCTTCTCTGAAGGCTTTCTTGGCTACCTTGGAGTGTCTTTTGAGGTCTTTTCTTGATTTTGATATTAGTGAGAGAATGTCATGAGTGGATTCTGGGCCTCGAGTTCGCAAATGCCTTAGATGTATATTCAATTGATTTTTTTGTTTCCTTAAACTTTTGGTGAACCATCCTACCCCTTCTGGTCTGCCTGGTTTGCGGCCATTTTTTGAGAATTCTTTGTTTAGGTCTTGAGCAAAGATTTCCCAAGCCTTTATGCATGATGGATTGACTTTAAAACTCTCCGACAGGGTTATACATGTGGCCATGATGTCACCAATATTTTCCTTTTTCCAAATTAAACGTCTCAGATTGTAACATTTTGTGAGTTGGGACAGCACTTTTCCTTTTGCTGGGTCGGCCGCATTTAGGAGTAAAGTGAAGGTTTGAGGATGGTGGTCGCTTTCTGACCTATCTTTTATTTCAAAGTTAGTGATGTGTGGGAGAATGTTTAGGTCTGTTAATGTATAATCAATGATGGAGCATGTTTTCTGCGTTACCCGGGTATATGCTGGGTGGCTCTCTGATGTCACTTGTCCGTTTAACACGCCCAATGTTCGTTCTGCCAACAGGGAAGCGCATCTGTTACCATGTGTATCACGTTGTTTGCTAGATGGAACGTGGCCTGTAGGACTATCTTTCCTGAGATTTAGTAATTTCATGTTAAAATCTCCTGATAAAATAATGTTGGAGTGTGGGTGAGCCAGTTTTAAATGTATCCAATGTTGCTGCTAAGGTATCGATATTAAATCTCTTGTTTGGATGATGGGTGGATGTATATATTCAGTATTAATAAAGTGTAGAAGGTAGGAGCTATTAATTTGATACATAGCATCCATGTTGTATCTAAATCTACTTCCGTGGCCTGCCAAGAGATGTGGGTCGAGACATAGATTGAAAGCCCTCCTTTAGCTCTTCCATATTTCGAGTCTTTCTGGGCCGGGTTAAGATATTGTTATGTTATGTTATGTTAAGGTGATTTATTGTGCGCACAGATACTCCAGCCAAGGAGCGTCCCGGCGCAAGGACAAGGCAAAACACAACACAACAGAGAATAAAGACAGAGCCACTAAAACAGGAAAGTTTTTATCGCCCTCCGAAAAGTCAAAAGGTCCTCCATCAAACGAATTTCAACAGGGAGGGAGTTCCATGCTGATGCAGCCACGACCCTGAAAGAACGGCCTCCCATACGGCTGAGCCTGAATCTGGGGACCACTGCAAGGGCCAAACCCTGGGAACGGAGACTGCGGGTGGGGACATAAAAGGAAAGGCAGCTCGACAAAATTTCCGGGCCGATACCTCTCAGAATCTTAAAAGCAAGACACAAGATCTTAAAGAGAATGCGCTTCCTAACCGGAAGCCAATGTAAAGAGCGAAGGACACCTGCCACAGAACTAAATCTGGGCAGGCCAACAATCGCTCTCGCCGCGGCATTCTGAACCCGTTGCAAACGGGTTAGTTCGGCCTGGTTAGCCCCAGCCAGGAGAGAACTGGCATAATCCAGGCGAGAGATGACAGTAGCCTGGATCACCAGTTGCCTGGTTGGGGCATCAAAGAACTTGAGTACTGGTCTCAAGCCCCTTAGAAGTCCAAAACAACAGGCCGCAGTCTTTTGTGTGTGCCCTACAAAGGAGAGGCCGGCATCCAACCATACCCCGAGATTTTTCACCTCCGACACCGGGGTCGGAGTAGGTCCCAGCTCTGAAGGCCACCATTGGTCGCCCCACAGCTCCACTCCCTTACCGACGACCATCACCTCCGTCTTTGTGGCATTAAGCTGAAGGCAGTTGCCTGTCAGCCAACTAGCCACCGCCTTCAGTCCAGACTGAAACCTGGGGGCCGCAATTTCCGCGTCCCCGCTGAGAGTAACCGCCAGCTGTGTGTCGTCGGCATATGAGACCAAGGTTAGGCCCCACTGCCTAGCGACATCAGCCAGCGGTCTCACGTAGAGATTGAACAACGTGGGACTCAGCGAGGACCCTTGCGGAACCCCCATGGCCAGCGGTTGGTAGTTGGACTTGAAGGGAGGAATGGCAACACAGAAGGAGCGGTCGTCTAAAAAGGAGCGGAACCATTGCAACACCTGACCGCCAATACCAATCTCCTCGAGCCGGTGCAGGAGGATGCTGTGGTCCACCGTGTCAAAGGCGGCGCTAAGGTCTAACAAAATAAGCGCCGCCGTTTGACCAGCATCCAACCTTGCCCGGAGATGTTCCACCATCACAAGTAACGCGGTTTCCGTACTGTGCCCAGCACGGAATCCGTTTTGTGTGGGATCGAGGGCATTGGTTCGTGCCAAATGCTCAGACAGGGCCAGATTGACGTGGGCCTCAGTAATCTTGGCTGGCCAGGGTAGCAGCGAAATGGGGCGGTAACTTTCAGGCTTAGATGGGTCCAGAGTGGGCTTTTTAATAATTGGGGACACCACGGCTTGTTTCCACTTAGCTGGAACTACTCCCGTTTCCAAGGACAGATTGACAAGGGAGCATATAACTGAACGCCCCATAAAAGCCTGATCCCGAAAAAGAGCAGGCCTTACCGGATCGGATGGAGATCCGGATTTAACTTGCAATGCAAGTTTGTCAAAGCCGTCCGAGGTGAGGGGGGGGAAAACAAGCAGAGTAGTCTGATGGTGAACCCCATTGATACTTTCCTCACTGTGCCCTGTACCAGAAAATGTCCGATAAATGGCTTGCACCTTCCCTAAAAAGTAGGATGCAAGGGATTCACAGTGGGAAAGAGAGCTTTCGGTCGTAGAGGTGATCCGCTTCGTAGTAAGATCTTTAACGGCCTTAAAGATGGCTTTCGACGGATTAGAACTGTTCCGGAATTCAGCGGCATAGAAGGCCGCACGGGCTCGGCAAATAGCTCGATGGTATAGCTTAACGGACCTGGAGTATGCGGCTTTTAGGTCAGCCCCATAGGTCTTCCTCCAAGCCCTCTCAGCCCGTCTACAGGCACCCTTTAAAGCCCGAAGGGCGCCATCGTACCAGGGGCTCGACTCTCGAGAATTGATTTTAGTTGATACAATAGTTATCAGAGAGTCCAAGGCCCTGGTGATCCAAGAACAGAAGAGGTCATACCCCTTTTCTACATCCGTCAAAGGGCCGAGCGGCTCCTCTAATAGAAGACGATGAAAGTCTTCTAACCGAAGCTTTTTCCAAGCCCTCTTCTGAACCCGTCTAGCCGAAGAGATGGAAGGGGTGGCAAAGACAGGGCATAGGATGGATACCAAGAAGTGGTCTGTCCACTCCACCGGTGAAACAGAAGTAATTTGAATCCCCGGCAGATTAGTGAACAAGGGATCCAAGATATGCCCCCCTGAATGGGTAGGCTGGGAAACCATCTGAGGGAGTTGAAAGGCCTCCAAGTCAGAGGAGATGGAACGTACCGTCAAGCCAGAGAGGGTGTCGAAATGCAGATTTAAATCTCCCATGATAGAAAAGTTGGCACAGTCTGCAGCCAGAGGGCCAACTATATCAGGGAAAGCATTCCTAAACACCACATCACTGCCGGGTGGCCGATAAACGACCATACCGGACAGGGTAAACTCAGGGCTGACGGAGACCTTGAACAGGGCACTTTCACACCCAGAGATGCTTAGGGCAGTCCAGACACAAGGATAGATAGATTTTACCACTAAGGCTACACCGCCACCCCTACCCCGCCTATTCAAGGTGTACATCGAATAGCCGGGTGGGCAAGCTAGATTAGTGATAGCGGTGTCAGCATCCTGTAGCCATGTTTCAGTCATGGCAAATATATCTGGAACTTCCTCCTCAATGAGGTCATAGATGTTCTGGTAGTGTTTCAACACCGACCTCACATTCAAGTTCAAAATCTTCAGGGCAGTAGGGATATCGGCAGTGCGGCAGGTCTCCGAAGGCAAAATCCCTGGGAGAGAACGCGGAGAGTCAAGAGCCCACCCATTACAAGGGCAATGGTATGGGCCACGTAATGGGTGTACCGGTGGAAGGGTACAACAGCAACTTACCTGCCCAATGGCCAACAGGCAGTCCCGTGTGTACGCCCGCATGATGGGCCCCGGCGGAGTAATAGTTGAATAGTCGAGAGCCAGAGCCAGCCACGTCCAGCACGTCCTGTCGCGGACGGGCGCAGACGGGCAGGACTCTGGCTTGACTCAGGCGCGAGTCAGGCGCCACCGCTACGCGTCACCGCTTCGCGACACGAGCGAGCTTTAAGTAGGGCTCACCTGTGGTCATTAACAGCGCTGGAGCGCTGAACCAATGGCACACTCGACCCTTGCCTCCCCCAAGATGGCGACCGGGCGCCAGACACAAGAGATGTAAGGTAACAGGTCCGCTCAAAACGCGGTGGGGGGCACAATTAACATGCAAGTGTGTGGGCACAGCGTAGAGGAGTTAAAAGCAGGGAAAAAAGCAATTTAGGAAATAAAATACTAAATGCGGTAGTTTTAAAAACGAAGCTGCGCTTACACGCAAATTACTGCAGCATAGCGCGCGTGCGTGCTAATACCTTTCCAGAGGCAGAGCTAAAGAAATGCTCGCCTTAAGTAGGGCTCACCTGTGGTCATTAACAGCGCTGGAGCGCTGAACCAATGGCACACTCGACCCTTGCCTCCCCCAAGATGGCGACCGGGCGCCAGACACAAGAGATGTAAGGTAACAGGTCCGCTCAAAACGCGGTGGGGGGCACAATTAACATGCAAGTGTGTGGGCACAGCGTAGAGGAGTTAAAAGCAGGGAAAAAAGCAATTTAGGAAATAAAATACTAAATGCGGTAGTTTTAAAAACGAAGCTGCGCTTACACGCAAATTACTGCAGCATAGCGCGCGTGCGTGCTAATACCTTTCCAGAGGCAGAGCTAAAGAAATGCTCGCCTTAAGTAGGGCTCACCTGTGGTCATTAACAGCGCTGGAGCGCTGAACCAATGGCACACTCGACCCTTGCCTCCCCCAAGATGGCGACCGGGCGCCAGACACAAGAGATGTAAGGTAACAGGTCCGCTCAAAACGCGGTGGGGGGCACAATTAACATGCAAGTGTGTGGGCACAGCGTAGAGGAGTTAAAAGCAGGGAAAAAAGCAATTTAGGAAATAAAATACTAAATGCGGTAGTTTTAAAAACGAAGCTGCGCTTACACGCAAATTACTGCAGCATAGCGCGCGTGCGTGCTAATACCTTTCTTTGTATCCTACTATTGGTGAAGGATTTGTTTGCCATGTCTCTTGAAAGAGGATTAAATCGTGTTGATTGAGGAATTTCATGAAGTCCGGATCTTCAAGTTTTGAGCTTAGGCCGTTTACGTTCCAAGAGCAAATATTACACCCGTGGTCTGTTTTAGCTTTGGATGAGTTTGTTCATGCCGTACATTGGTGGGTTCCGGCTGGGTTCTGTTTCCTTTGCCCTGTGTGTTTTCCTGCTTCCGGATGAACGGAGGTTATGGTAATTTTCCTCCCCTCTTGATGTTTGCCAATACTTGGGCTTTGATGTTCTGGGCCTTTCGCGCCTCTCAACAAGCTCTCTGATGACTTTAGTTGTTGAAGTGGGGTTGGATAGCGGGTGGGGGTTGTTTTTTTTAATTCTATACCCCATTTAGCAAATGAGACCTGCTGCTGCCAGATTTGCTCTGTGATGGAATTATCAGTAAAGCTTACTATAGTGATTTCTCGACCAGATGGGTCGGGATTTGGACTAAATTCAACGCTTTCAAGATTGCCCGTCTCGATGTGACGCAGGGACGGGAGTGCTTTAAGCTGTTTTAATATTACGCTTCTGTTAAGGATATCATGGGTTCCCCTCGATTCGAAGTGAGGGATGAAATGCAGCTTGTTGTTGTAGAAGTTATTGCTGTCGGAGGAGACCAGCTTGGTGTGATGGCTTTTTTTAAGTTCTTTTCCCTCTGAGGGTTGTCCCGCGGTGGTTGGGCGAAGATTCTGAGTGTTGCATGCAGTGTTTAGAGGAGGTATATCATTGTTCATTGCAGTGATTGGGACACTGCTTTCCCTGTGGATCCTGTATGTTTTGTCGGTGGTGCTCCCGTCCTTGCTGTCTCCCTCATTGGGCCAAATTGCGTCATTTAAGCTGGTTTTAACGGATTCTATCGTGTTGCGTCTGGTAGTTTTTTTAGGGTTTGAGTGGGCTGAGGTGTTATATGCCGATTCACTTCCCTTTCTGCGGGTTTGAATATGCTGTATACGTTTGCTGGCTGCAAATGTTCAGTTTTTGGTTGCTTTTGAATTGTTGAAGTGGTAAGCGTATTGGTGGGTGGGGTTGTGTCGACCACTAGGCTTGCTTTCTCGGTGTTTGTTATTGATGTGTCGTCTTCACTTTGGGTAACATTTAGCTCCGTTGTGGTACCAGTTACGCTTGGTGCATGTCTTGTTTGTTTTCCCTTTCTAGCCTTTCTTAGTCGTTTCCTCTCCCGCTTCGATAGTGGAGCTTTAATATTTGCTTCTTTTGCAAGTGGCTCGTTGCGATGATCAACTGATGGACTGATCGAGACAACTATATTGTCCGAAACGGTTTTTAATTGTAATGTTTCTGTGCTTTCCGGTGTTGGAGCACTGTTAAGCCCGCCTGCTTTTACATTGTGCTCTTTTGGGGGACTTGGATAAACCTGATCCATTTCCTGCTGGGCTTCTTTGAATTTCTTAGTTGGTGGATTAATCTGTGCTGAGGTGTCCCTGGCGACCCCCAGTAGTTCGGACATTAAGTTTGGGATTACGGCTAGTTGATCTATTATTTGCGTGCAATGGCAGTTAGGTAGCTTGTTTCTCGATCTTGCTGCACCCGCTCTATCATTTCATTAAGGTTTTGCAGCTTTTGTTCCACCCCCTGAACGTAGGTAGCTAGGATGTTTAACAGGCCAACTTGGGTATCTAACTTCTCTGCGTGATAAGTCATGGCTTTACCGATGGTGTCCAAAGTGTTTAACAAATGGGGCCAGACTGCTGAGGGTGGTGAGCTGGCTGCCTGTACCGATGAAGGTGTATACTCTAGAGGCAAGAAGTCCAGAGAGGATGGAATTTTGTATTCTTTCTCCCTATTTTGCGACTGCGGCACCGTGGGAGAATTTGAGATTTTTTAAACTAAGAAATGAGTCATCATGTTGCCTTGAGGGCAGTGATTTTCTACTACTTCGATGAACGGAATCCGGTAGATAAGGCTTGTTGGTTTTTGCTATGACAGGGTCGTCTGTGAGTAGGGCCGGCGACGGCATGTGTATAGTTCCGAAAGGGCTTAGAACGCCCGTGCTTATCTGATGTATTGAGATGGCTTCTTTGTTACCGTAGAGACCGTTGTGGCTTGGTGACAGTTGTTGTTGCCCC
This sequence comes from Lissotriton helveticus, assembly GCF_964261635.1. Lineage (NCBI taxonomy): Eukaryota > Metazoa > Chordata > Amphibia > Caudata > Salamandridae > Lissotriton > Lissotriton helveticus. The sequence continues at coordinate 831,798,834 of NC_136072.1, read as the reverse complement.
TTCGATTGTGGTTCTAAGATAAGCGGCTGATGGTGTATTTCTGCTTCTATGGCATTGACTTTGTGGGAGTGACCACCTTCTGGGAGGGGTATGATTTTTGGAATTTGGGGGCCATGGGCTTCGCCTTTTAATGCGTGATCCAGATCTGGTCCTGTTGCCAAAGTTCTGCTTTTTCGTTGATGCAGCTCTTGATGCACTTATCGTGGGGGATATTCGTATCGGCTTCACTTAGGCCGTCAATGGTGTCCATGCTGAGACTGGTATCTTGAGAATATTTAAATTGTTTAGGGTCGTCGCATTCCTGGTTGTTTTTAGCGGTTTTTGTTTTTGTGGGCACTTTTAGGAAGTCGGTGATCAATGCCCGTTTGCTGCTGTTTGGGCATGAGTAATGCCTTGTGGGTGCCGATGGTATGCCCTTCTTGCCGCCTTCATTAGTGACAGGCGGGGCTGTCTCAGCCACTTTTTTGCTGACAGTTGATTTTGCTCTTGCGAATCCGGAGATAACTGCGATGCCCTGTGTTACGAGTTCCGTTGCATACTGCTTGTCGCTGTTTGATTGCCTCGGCTCCGTAAGTGTCATTCCTTCCTGCGCGGTTCCTAATGCTGTGCTGTTGTCCTCCATGACCAACGCCTTAGTGACCTCCGTTTCTATTTCCGATTCCATCTCCCTTTCTTTTTTAGGTTGTTTGGGGTTAGATGGTGATTTTTTCTCTTTTAACTCATCCCCCCTTGTTCTTCCGGACCTCATGATTGGTTTGTTGCCCGCCCACCTTGCGACTTGGTGCTGTGGCGTAGATTTATTTATTTTTTGAAAAAAAAAATGTTTATTGCTTAAGGCGAGGCTGTGGATTTTTTTTTTTTTAAGAGTGGCGTTATTATTAATTTTTTTGCATATTATTAAAAATTGTGTTCTCGGTTTTGTTTGTTTTCTGTTTGTTTGTGTGTTTATTTTTATTTTTCTGTCAATTCGCCCTCCTTTTTTGACAAAACCGCATTCACCAACCAGGAGTGTTAGGCTCCTGTTCCTGCCTGTGCTTAGCCTGTGGGTAGGGAGGGAAGACGTCCACCGGGGAAACAGAGAGCAGGGGAGCGGGGACCGGAGCGCGTTCTCCCACTCGCGTCCTCCTGCTTCTGTTCTCCCCCAACTCCCCAACACCCCCAACTCCGTGCTACTGTCAGACAGTTACAGGCAGTTGCCGAGGGAGGTTATGGAGTCGTGGCGTACCTTCCTGCAGTCCTCTCGCAGTCCGCCGTCAGTGCTGGAAATGCCACGAAGGTCCATCGAAGTCCGAGGAGCGGAGGTGACTGGGTGGTGCAGCGGTGATTCAGGAACCGGGTGGGGGGTAAGGCTGACTCGTAAATCGCTGCCGGACCGAGCTAGAGCATGCCCCTGCTGTCGACGGACGTTCGTGCTCAGCTCTCTCCGCCTCACCTCACCTCAGCCTCCGACCGGCGTTTCTCTATTTCGCCGGTGTCGCCCGCTGCCTGCAGATTGCTGCCTGGCTCAAGCCTGCCTGGCTCAAGCTCCTGTGAGCTCCGATGTCGACTGCTACACCGATATGACCTGCGGCGGGCTGATTGAGGACACCTGCGGGGCTCACGGAGCACTCGGCAGGCTTCCTCACTGCTGCTGATCGTCCGACTCCTCGCTCAGTAGGTAAGTCATTAGCCAATCACATAATGACTTGTCAACAATGCGTATTGCGGCACTTCTGCAAAATACCGCGAAAGTACCACAACAACACATCACCAAGTCAAAATGTTTTGTATCTTAAAAAACGACTTACTCAACTTACCTCTAGTATTCAAAAGGATCATCTGCGCACCATATTGTGTAATCTTGCCAAATTTAATCGAAATCCAACTGGGTGTTTAGCCGCTACGCACAAGTACAAAGCCTATGGAAAAATGCATTAGTGCCCAAACATGTTTTGGAACCTCCCCATTTTGATCTTTGCTACCCCTTCACCAATTACTACCATATTTTCTATACTGCGCCAATGTAGAAAGAGGAATAGGTCTGGAAAGGTTTGTGAAGATAAGTCGGCACAAAGTTATTAATAGTGAAAAATCTGAGGAATATTCATCTCTGGTAACCCATAACCATGAAATTTCAACAATGAGTTTTACAGACAAAGTGCACTGTGATGGGCACCTGCTTTGCTGCCAGCTAAGCAAATTTGTTCATGGTCTGGTGGGAGGAGCTGCTGGCCAGTAACATCAGTGGCTCTGAAGAGCAAGTAGTGCTCTGGGCAAGGTCTATTGATGACATATTTGTAATATGGAGAGGTAGTGAAAAGTCTGCCATGGATTTCATCAATAGCTTGAATGACTTGAGTTGACAGTTTACTGCTCATACAAGTGAAGTCAGTACAGAAATTCTGGATTTACAAATAACAGTGGTCGGTAATAAATTGGAGGCCAAGTTGTTTCGAAAGAAAACAGCAGGTACGTCGCCTTCATGTAACTAGTGCACACCCTGCTAACATGATCTACAGTATTCCATATGGAGAATTTTTACAGGCTCAGAGGAATTGTAGTACATCGGAGGCCTTTGATTCCAAACGTAAAAATATGGAGTTACATTTAAGAGAGAGAGGATGTAGCCAAAAGCCCATTAATAAGGCAAGTGAAAAAGCTAAGCCGGTCCCTAGACAGGATTCTTTACATCTTGGTATTATATCCTAGACCAATGAGGAAGGCACTGTAAGAGTTATCACCACTGTTTCCAATACATCTAAATGGTAGGGAACAGTCTCAAGAAACACTGGCACATTTTGAATACTGATGATATCTTAAACAAATATGTGGGGTCTGTTCCCAAAACTACATACAGAAAAAATAGATCTTTGCAGGACAACGTAAGTCGCAATATGATTACTTACAAGAGTTCAAGCAGAGGTATATGTAAGCATTTTGTTTTTTTCTGCGGTAAGCAGTGTAAGGCATGTAAGAATAGGTCTAGTATGTCCAAGCTTATTTTCCTAATACACCCAGAGAGTTTGTGATCAGAAAGTTTCTAGCCTGTAATTCTGACTGAGTATACGGTTTGATTTGCCCCTGTAAATAGATGTATATTTTAAGGAAGCACAATTCATAAGCCTAAGAAACTGGTCCTGGAGCACCTACAGGCAATTCACCACAATGATAAGCAATATCTGGTGGCTAGACACTATGTGGAATGGCATTTTCAAAACATTTACTTCACTTTCTGGTATTGGATAGAACTGAATCCAATATTAAAGGAAGTAATGGAGAGAGACAATTAAGCAGATTGGAGTTCGGATTTATTCTGAATTTTGATACTTTAATCCCAAAGGGATCTAATTTAGATGAGGAAATGGCAGTACATCTCAGTTAATGTGTTTCTGGAATTTGTGTAATACATCTTACGGCTTCTTTTCCGCTGCTTCTTCAGTGCGGAGGTTCTTAACCCTCAATTTAATTTTTTTTAATGGTTTTTATTCAGAAGTACCAGAGTGTCTTCACTTCACATGATATGAAAATTCTCAGCTAAGCATATAATATGGTTTTACTTTTATGAATTGCTCACTTGGCTTGAATGACGTAACAATTTGCATATTACACATATATACATGGCCCATCACATGTGTTTTGCTGTGATATGCATGTGGATTGGGCATCAGGGGTTTTAATTTTTGTTGGTCCACACCTTGTATTAGGTTTTGCCACTTTCGCTAGCTAGCAGTCACATGACCTTAAACGGATCATGGTCCACATTTATTGATCATGCATGATCGGATGCCATATATTTTTTTAATTTATTTTGTTTAGAGGATTTTGGAAGAACTAGATAGTTAACATGCATTTCAAGGAAACTCTATACCAAGATGGCTGCTATTCTTGAAAAACTACTTTACAATTTTCAACTTTGAAATCAGGCTAGATTGTGTCCTGTGATTCTAATTCATGCATTTATATGATTTATGAAGGTACTAAAGTGAATGGGGCATTTGTCAGGCCTTAAGAAATCCACTCGCTATGGTGAATCCGATTTTATCAGGGCAAGGTACATTTAGGGCCTACTTGCAGGTCTGGTGAGCAGATAAAGAACAGGTGTTCGACCAGGCATCCTTGGTGTGGGTTTCCCCCATATTTATGCCTTAGCCTCCTGTGTGTTTGCTGTGTGTTGGACTTCGTTTTGCTGATCTAAATTTGCTAGGCAATTTGCCACTGCTGTTCAGTGCCAAAGTGCAAGTGCTCCCTCTCTAAATTGTCGTCATGGATTAGTGTTTCCATAATTGGCGTATTTGGTTTACTATTAAGTCCCTAGTACAGTGCACTGTATGCGCCCTGGGCCTGTAAACCAAATGCTGCTAGTGGGCTTGCAGTACTGATTGTGCCACCCATATGAGAAGCCTGTAAATATAACTCAGACCTGCCACTGCAGTGTCTGTGCGCAGTTTTGTACTGCCATGTCGACCTGGAAAGTGCACCCAGTTGCCAGGCCCTAACCTTCCCTTTTCTTACGCGAGAGTCACCCCTAAGGTAGGCCCAAGGTACCCCTATGGGCAGGGTGCAGTGTATGTTAAAGGTAGGACAAGCCTGTGCATGATGTGCATGTTCATGCATGATGTGTGTGGCATGCCCTGATAATGAAATACTGCCAATTTAGTTTTTCAATATTGAAAGGCTATCTGTCCCATAGGATAGAATGGGGAGTTTACTTATACCATCTTATCTGCATAACTGCCCACGGGAACATGAAAGGAAAATGGATTTTAGTATGCCTGAATCAGAATCTAAAGACGCATCTTTTAGTAAGGATTATTTTTACATTCTGTTCTGGTTTGAAAATATCACTTTTAGAAAATAGGTATTTTCTCACTTAGCCATCCAATGTGCCTCTGCTTGCTAGGTTTGAATATTGAATGTCTGGCTGTGGAGCGACAGGAACTGGGGATGTGCATTCTGTTCAGACAGCCACAGGGGGAAGGGGGGGGGGGATGTGAGGTGTCTCCTGCCTTTCCAGGTTGAGGTTGGGCTGAATAGACCTGGGCTGCATTCAGAGTAGGGGGGAGGAGGTTTTTTTCACAACTGAATGGGCCTGGTCTGCCTTGGACAATGCTGTCTCCACCTCCTGCCGGGCAGCTTTACCAGAGAGGAGAGAACTGGTTCTGACGGGGCAAAGACACTCTCTGCCTCCAGAGAACGAAGGATTTTGTACTATAAAGGGGGGCCCAGACGTTTAGATTACTTCTGGGATTCAAGAGGAACCTTTGCCAAGGAGAAGAGCTGGAGAAACTGAGGAGAAGCACTGCCCCTTTGTTGTGTGCTGTCTGGGGTTGGCCTTCAGTGGCTGTTTCTGCCAAGGAAAGGACAAGGACTTTGTGTGTGCTGTGTCCACTGCTTGAGGAAGATTCCAAGGGTTTGAAGGAGAGCTTGTCTCTTGTTCTGACGTCTCAGGAGCTTCCTTACTGGGAGTTCTGACCTGCCAAGAGGTGTGTGCCACTGTTCTGGGCCTTTGGAGGTTGTTCCTGCCTTTGGGAGCTGGAAAAGCAATGCAACTAAGCGCAACGCATCTGCACCTGTTTCTGACGCATCGCCAAAGACACTGACAAAGCGCCTGACTGCAGTTCGAGAAATGCTGCATCGAGTGCACCGTTCTACGAAGTCTAAGATCATGCACTGATTCCGACGCAAGCCCGGCTGTGCGGCTGCAAGAATCGTTGTACCGCTGCTGCAAGAGGCGACGCATCCCCAATCCTCACGCATCATATCTGGGCACCATGCCTGCAAGAAACCGGGGCCGCAGTAAGAAACCCACGCATCACCTCCCCACACATTAAGAATCGGACGCATCACCTCCCCTTCAGAAAGGAACCGACGCACCACCTTCCCTGGGCATAAGGAACCAACGCATCACCTTCCCTGTGACAGTTTTAGTTTGAGAGCGTGACGCATCGAAGGTACTTTGTGTGAAAAGTGTTGCATCTACAATTTGCTTTGAACAGAACAGTTTCTACCTTTTATAAGTCTTATTTTTATAACTGTAGTGTGGATTTTTGTCGTTTTGGTCTTGTTTGGTTTAGATAAAGATTACTTATTTTTCTAAAATGGTGTGGTGTCCACTTGTACTGTTTTCACTGTATTACTGTATGTGCACAAATGCTTTATACAATGCCTCTAAGATAAGCCGGTCTGCTTGTGCCAAGCTTCAGAGATGGTATTTTAGAAGTGTACCCCCCCTTATCCGGACTAGGAAGGAGGGTTCCTACTTGGACAATGGTACCTACCTCTGCCAACTAGAGACCCCATTTCTAATAACAGGTGTCCTGTTCACTCAGAAATTGAAGCAACGATAAAGATGCCTTTAAATCTTGTTTATATTCTGTCACATTTACTATGTGTTTAGAGACAGAGGTCAGAAGTCATTTTGTGTCTTACCATTTCTTTTCTTTCTCCAACTACAGAGTTCCACTATTTTGTAAAGTGAACTGTGTGACATGCTGTACATAGTGTGAAATTCAAGGTTTTAGGGTGTCAGGTTTGTTTGTAACACAACATTTAAATAGCGAATAGGTGAACTACACAAACATATCAACATTGTTTTCAGTAGTAGTAATGAAAGCCCATTTTTTGTAATTCTGTGTGAACAAAATATTTTAACAGGATGAAAATAAAATCAGAACACTTTACTTGGTGATGTGCAAATGATAAATATGTTGGCTGAAACCCAATTTTCACAGATTGTTTATACACTATGTAGTTTTATCAGTAAAACTACATGTTAGTGGGAAGCTATTTGTCCATTTCAGTAGGAAATTTACTTTCTGTAAATGATTGTGTGCTACCACATCATGCTTTAGTAATATAGGGCCATATGCACAAACCTTTTTCTAGGTCGGAAATTAGCCAATTCGCAGAACTGGGTCGTTTGCAACAGCAAAAAAAGGTTTTTAAAACGCTTTGCTTCTCCCAGATAATACAAATGGGTTGCAATGATCGAGATAATGGTGTTTTTTGAGAAGGAACCTCCAAAGGCAGGTTTAGATTGAAAAACTGAAGCTTACACAAAGGAAAGAAAATCCATTTTTATCTGCGTTTTACAAGATAGCATAAAGAACACAGAATGTCAGCTTTTGCACATTCTTTAAACCGGTAGTGAGGTGCCATGATAAAGAACATTTCTGTTGTAGCATCAACCTTCAAAACTCATTAATTGTGTATGGCTAGGTGAGAGCTTCACATCTTCACTTTAATTTTTTGGGGGAGGATTTCTGCAAGCTACTTTGTGCACACAAGAGAGGTACCAGTTAGTAGCATTTTATCGCTCCATAATGGAAGCATGCACATGGTTACTACATTCAGGGTGCCACCAAAATTAATTTGACCCGTTATTGCCTTCCCTTTAGCACTTCAAACATCCAGGAATGGTGAGGCTGCCTTACAAGCAAGATATATTAATGCACTCTACTATTCTATAACCTACTTGAGATCAATTCTCTGGGTGTGATGGTTTGTGGAGGTTTTGCAAAAGAGGAGATGGTTTCGTGAAGTGGGTGGCAGGGCAGAGCACATCCTCCAAGACCCATCTGAGACCAATTGACGGATTTCACATTCTACCCCAAACCAGTAATTGCTAGGTTTTAAGTGTTAAATTGTGTAGCTAAAGACAAAATAAGGGTTACACGGCTAATTTGAATTATTAAACAACTTGGTTTCCTATTCATCTGCATCTTGTAATCATTATTTGCACTCCCCCAATTTTCATAACTGGTCCCAATGCTCAAGTGATTCCAGGCTGAGGAAGACTAAGTAAATCAAAGGCGCCTGACATTGAACCATTTTGCCACCTCACATGACCCTTCATGAAAAACAACCCCTGAGCCAAGCATTACCCCCCCGCTCACCATACTTTAGGAACAGAGGAGCAAACACCCATCAGCATGTGTGCATATCTACTACATCTGGTAACGCTATACAAAATGTCTATATAATACGACCCATCAATGGACTGGTAGTGTTCCTCAGGGATCACAGCCATACTCCAGTAGCCTAATACATGTATATTAATGACCAGAGTATAACCAGTCCCGGTTCACAAAAGCATGGCCTCCTGTTCCAACAAATATGGGTCCAGGCGTCCATAGATTTATCACCCTAAGATGAACCACAGCTAGCACTAGTTTGCCCTCATAAGTGAATCACTGATCTCAGCCAATGGGCATCAACCCAGGCACATCAAAGCCCTTACATAGACGTGTATAAGGATAGCAAAGGGGTCTGTCCCATTAGACCCAGTAGAAACTGACAGCATTACCTCTGAATCTCCTCCATCTTCACTCTCTCCTCTTCCCACATGAAGACCCCTGTCAAAGCAGCCATCAGCTTGCAGGCGCCACCCTGACGCCCACGGAACCTGCGCCACAAGCAGCTGAAAAGACTCTTGCGGGACCGTTCAGAGTATATGTTGCTGTAGAGTTGTCCAATCTGCTGGGCCCTTCGGACCCGCTGTCCAGTGACGTAACTGCAGTGGCTGGCAAGTAGTGAGAGAAGGCTCTTCTTCTGCCGAGGTCCTTGGGACGAACGCCTCTGAAGCCAGCTGAGAACCCATAGGAATCCACTTGCCATAGGGGTCCCTGGAAGCCTGAATTCCCCAGCCTCAGTACGTGTGCCAGCCCGAGTGGCAAAGCGGGCCGGGTTAATGTAATAGGAATAAAAACCTGCTGGAGGTGTCCTCTGCAGGGAGTGCCACATATTTGCCTCAGCTCTCCGCTCTGCAAAAAGACAAACATGGATATAAGAAACCACTCCGGTCAGAATTAAATTATATTTACAAGGACATAAAGTGACTTACATCTTGTTTCTCCATTGGATAGGTGCAGATTTTGTAACCCCATGCCACCCCCTCCCGAGATCCAGACTCAGCAAAGAGTTGCTGGGCAGTTTCAAAAGGCAGATTTGTGCTGATAATACTGGAACACCGATGACATCACAAACGTTTGCATCATGACCTCACAGTAGGTCACACATAATTCAGTGTAGGAGAACACAAGACCTCACGTTTTGTCACAGAAACAAACTAAGAAATAACATGTGAAGTAAGAAGGTCCGGAGATCGGTGAGGTAAGTAAGCTGTTCTTTATTTATTATTCAACAGCACCCACAACCAAACGCTCCCGCCGCATACCAGGATCTCTGACAACTGATTAATGTTGTCAGAACCCTGGCACACAGCGTTCAGCATCAGATTGCAGAACCATATTCAAATAGATACATAACAAGAGCGAAGCATCCTCGAGCTCAGATCCTGGCAGGAGGATGCTCGCAATGACTAAACACTACAACATATCCCTCTCCATAAAGAACCAAGTGTAAAGGAAAAATAGAAAACGAGAAACCTTTAAGTAAGGGTGATGCGATTACTACAAAATAAATCAAGTAAATAATACAGAATCATGACAAAACATAGTCATTCAATTTGGAAGGCAATCTTCTACAACAAACTCCCAATTCCAATGGTAAGGAATAGGTGTCAGCAGTGGTGACAACAGAACCAGGGGCAGAAGCACACGCCGGACTGGAATGTACAATGGGACACCAAGAGGTGGAGGAATTTTCAATGACGGACGCTGTATCATTGTGCCTACGATGACAGAAGGAGGAGACCGCTTGTCTCATGTAGATAATCTTCTTCTTTATTTAAGATTATAATATCAGGACCCACAGCGGTGAGCTCCCAACATTTAGAGCAGAAGAGTAGAATGAAAATCGAATACAGTTCCAGAACAGAACTAAGTAAGAAGTAGGAGAAAGAGAGAAAGGGCAGAGAGCGATAAGAAAGAATAGAAATAGAGGAAATATAAGAACATTACACATCTTCCCCTTTATGGGAATAATATGATATGACAAAATCTTTAAAGTGTGTAGGTAATTTACAAATTCTTCTAGGAGGTAAAACATTGTAAGAAGGAAGAGGAGAGGTAACAACATTGGAATGAGAAGTGGATGGTGGTATGCTGGATGCAATACATTTGTTAACATCAACATGAGGAATTTCGAATAAAATAGAGTCATCTGAATCAGGAGTTACACAAGTTTTCATGTGAATGATAGCTTGAACATTGGAGATAGGAACAAGTCTACCTTTATTCCACCATTTTCCATCTTGCAATAAACAAGCACTTAGTCCAACTTTGGAAATCTTGTAAGGAGAAGAATAGGAAGATTCTCCTTTTGTGACATAAAAATGTTTCTTGATAAGAACCCAAGAACCAACAACAAAGTCTTTGGTCTGAACATGTTTTCTTAGATAAAAATTAGATTTTTTGCTTGCTCTGTGCTAAAGAGACACGTTGACGAAACATTTTATCATTAGAATAACTGGAAGACAAAGAATGTCGCTCCAACCAAGATGGAAGAAGTTTGGTACGACATTTCCTGCCTCTCAGCAACTCAAAAGGAGTTAAGCCACTAGTAGAGTGAGGCGAGTTATGATAGGCATTAACTTTGTCTTTGAGAAAAAGACAAAAATCTAAACCAGAAGAAAGAGCAGTTTGAATGCCTTCTTTAAGAAAACAATTAGCTCTTGCCACGAGGCCATTTGCAGAGGGACTGTATAAAGCAACTTGAAGATGCCTAATATCCATCTCTTTCAAACATTCTTTCATGGCATTAGAAACTAAATGAGTTCCATAGTCGGTAACTAATTCCTTTGGAGGACCGTCAAGAGAAAAGTTAGAACTGGCTGAGTGGAGGCTGTCTCAACAAAAGAAAAGTATATCAGTTTCGAGAAGTAGTCAATAAGAACAAGTAAAAATATTTTAGAATTATGCAAAAGTTGAAAAGGTCCAGCAAAATCCAAGGCAACTTTCGTCCAAGGATTATCCGGTAAAGGAACTGGACGAAGGGGATTATGTGTGGTCTTCCAATGTTTGTCTGAAACAATACACGGAGGACATAAATCAATAAAAGAAGAGACCCGAGTATTCAAAAAGAGCCACCAATAATTTTCTGTGATTTTCTTACAAGTGGCTGTAACTCCCAAGATGTCCATCAAGTGCAATAGAAATGAGTTTCTTTCTCAGAGAAAATGGAGGAAGAAAACAAGCATTTCTAGTGCAAATTTGATTTTCCAAAGACAATTCTGAAGAAATTTGAGCAAATGGTTTTAAGTCATGAGGTAAGTTGCGAATGGGAGGCCAACCTTTAACAATATATTCAGAAACTTTTTTTAAAATATGGTCATTTGAGGTAGCTTCAAGCCACTCCTTTTCAGAAATAATACCATTGGAGAAAACGGAAGCGTCAATAGAAGCTACAACACAACCAAACTCATCAATAGTGTCATCAGAAGAAGGTAAGGGTAGACGAGACAGGCAATCCGCTCTGAAATGTTTTCCCTTGTTTATATTTAACAGTGAAATTATATTCCTGTAATTTGGAAAGAATCCGCACAAGACGGGCAGATGCTTTGCCTAAACCATCACCTTGCAGGAGGTAGACCAAAGGTTTGTGATCAGTGTACAAAGTAAAGGAATTTTCCCAAAGAGAAGTCTTAAATTTGGAAACAGCCCAAACACAGGCTAGTGCCTCTCTTTTGATCGTGCTATATTTGGATTCAGCCTCAGATAAAGATCTGGAAGCAAAAGCGATTGTATGATCTTTATCAAAGACTTGTTGACCAAATACAGCACAAAGACCAGTTAGACTGGCGTCCACAGTGATAGAACAACGATGGCCATGTACAAAAGGACTCAGAGCAGGAGCATTAACCACTAAGTTATTATTAGTGAAAGCAGAATTAATATCATTGGTCCAAACAAAAGTGGAGCCTTTCTTTAAAAGTGATCTTAAAGGTTGAACAAGAGAGGCATAGTCAGGTACAAATCGAGCATAATATTCGCACAGACCTAAAAAAGATCTAAGACTATCCTTGTCTGAGTGAGGAGGAGCTTTAACAATGGCTTCTACATTTGAAAATTTGGGTTTGATACCTTGAGGCGTGATGGTGTGACCAAGGTAATCAATTTCATCAACCAAAAATGTACATTTTTCCGGTTGTATGGTGATTCCTCTGGCATTTAAAATGGAAACAATTTTATGTAAAGCTTCCAAATGTGCTTCTCTCGTCTCAGTAAAAACAAGAATGTCGTCCTGAAAAGCCTGAACATTAGCAACATCTTTAAAAAGAACATCCATGGCTTTTTGAAAAACTGATGCTGGCGAGACCAAAAAGCTTGTACGCTCCAAAAGGAGTGATAAATGTTGTAAGTTCTTGAGAATCAACATTTAAGGGTATTTGATGATATGCGGCATGCAAATCGATAGTAGAGAAATATTTTGCGTGTCCAATATTTGAAAGCATTTCTTGGATATGAGGAAGGGAATGGCAATCAACTATGATGTTGCGATGGAGGGACCTGAGATCAACACAGACGAAGATCGCCATTTTTTTTATAGCAAGAACAATGGGTGAAACCTATTCTGAGGAATCAGTAGAGGTAATGATACCTTCTTTAGTACGTTTTTCCAATTGTTTTTTTAGATCAGGTTTTGACACTAATGGGAACAGGCCTAACTTTATGGGTAACAGGTATGGCATTGGCTTTAAGTCTAATAATATGTTCAAAACCTTTGATGATACCAATGTTGCTGCTGAATACCAATGGAAAATCTTTTTTGAGTAAATCAATAGGTGAAAAATTATTAAAATTAACATTGTCAATAACAAGAATAGGTGCTTCTCCCAAAACAATAGGATTTTTGTGACCGGGTTTAAAAAAAAATACCCAATCTGGCTAAATCCCTCCAACCAACCAAATCTCTTCCTCTGATTGCAACATACATTTTGGTTTCGGTAAATCTTCCAAGAATTTGTAATGAGCCGCTAAAGAAACCCAAAAGATCAATATCTTTCTCACCAAAAGCCTTGAGAGAGATATCAGGAGCTTTAAGGTGAATGGAGTGTCCCCAAGTATTAAAAAAGGTGGTGTCTGCTAAAACAGTAATAGGAGCTCCAGAGTCGGCCATGACTTGTAAAGGTTTATCATTAATAAAAGCTTCGCAGAGGAGACGTTCATACTCAATGGAATTGGAAGGTTCATCTATGGAGAGAAGTAGATTAGAAAATGTGTTGTTGCAGTCAGATAGAGAAACGGTAGAATTTGATGTGGAAGGAGATTCTAGTTCTACATTGTGAATTCTAACTTTAGGAAAAGAACGTCAAGATCCTCAAAATTCTTGAAAGTGACCTGTTCTTTTACACTTACTACATTTTTGTTACCCAGAGCAGGACAAGAGGGAAAATTCGTGATATGGTTTTTTGAACCACAGCGAAAACAAAAGCTACGTTTAATATCTTTGTTAACTTTAATAGGTGAAATAGAAGTTGAAAATTCAGAATTATCTGAAACACAAGAAATTGGAGAATGACCCTCTTGACCTGACAATGCCTGGGATGAAATTATAGAGCGTTCAATACTTTTACCTATATCAATAACCTCTGAAAGAGACGGGTTACGACATGTTAAAAGACGTTCTTGCATTTTCTTTGAGAAACAGTTAAAAACAAATTGGTCCCTAATAGAAATATCTGTATAGTTCTCAAAATCACATGTAGAGGCAAGAACACGAAGAGCAGCCACATATTCTTCAACTGATTCATCGCTGGCTTGTTTCCTTTTAAAGAAGCTGTGTCTTTCCAATAAAACATTTGGTTCATCTGAAAATTGTTTTTGGAGTCTTTCTTTGGATTCAATGTAAACATTCCATGCGCTATCACCAGAAGGTCTGGGAAAAGGAGGTAAGTTGCTAAAAAAATGTTGTGCAGCTACTCCTGCATTCTGTTGAATGAAACGCGGCGAGATAATTTTCAAAAATATGAATCTATTGTCTCCATTCTATTTCAGGTTTGCCTGTTTTTTGCAGAAAAGTTGAAGGATGTAAAGCGCTGTCTGTTGATGACATGGTTTCTTGTAAAAATGTCAAAAGAAATAAATCTGTATGACAGCCACGGGTTAAAAGTTATCACATTTTGTTAAAACACAGACTGTAAATAGCTTCAAAGTATTGGAATATTAAATAATGGTTAATTTTTTTACTGAAATTGAATAAATAAAACTTGCAGAATGGTACAATGTTGAGATAATGAGCCTGTATATATAAAAAAACTCAATAGGATTGCTGAAAAGTAGAACTTTAAAACATCATGAATAGACTTAAGAATGCTGTAAAAACGCTGATGCTGGAATGCTTGAGCGTAATAAAGCAGCATGCAATCTGAGTATGACAGACAGGTGGCGCTGGAAGCTAAAGAATGTTTAAGAAGTTAGCACTATGACGTAGACAGTGCTGAAAGATAAACGCTCTTAAAATGCAGATGAGGTGGAGCGTGACAATGCAACTCGCGCAAGGTAGCTCGTGCTTGGAAAGGAACGCTTCGGTTGCTAAGGGAACAACAAAGCAACTCGCGCTCATGATCGCGCTGGCTTGAATGCTGGCTCGAGCGCAAACAGTCATAAAGTAGCAGCGCCTGTATAAAAAATATATTTCGACAGACCTGAAGGCTGTGGGGCCAATAATTTCAATGAGGCGAACAAAGTAACAGTATAAATACCGCAGGACGTCCTAGTTGTCACGTCTTCAACAGGAATGAAAACAGCTGATGTCCGTGATGCCGATTTCCGTTGGTGGGAGGGAGAAATATAGAAATTTCGAAACCCCACTCCTGGTACCAAAATATGTACCGACAATGAAAGAAGAAGGAGACAGCTTGTTTCATGAAGATAATCTTCTTTATGTTATCAGGACCCACAGCGGTGAGCTCCCAACAGTCAGAGCAGAAGAGTAGAATGAAAATCGAATAGAGTTCCAGAACAGAACTAAGTAAGAAGTAGGAGAAAGAGCAGAGAGATAAGAAAGAATAGAAATAGAGGAAATATAAGAACATTACAATCATGTAACCACTGAGTCCAATCAGAATCCTCCAATTTCTGTTTAGATAATTTAAGCAAAGAACCAGCCTGTGAATCGGAAAGGTGTACCAGCGATCTCTTGTTCCACCAACCCTTATTTCCAAGTAAGGCCGAGCCCCTGCTGACACCAGTGACTTGCACTGGAGGGGAAAATTTTGATAAACCTTTTGACACTTTTTTGGGATTTTTAATGAGGACCCAATCACCCACTCTCAATTCTAGAGTATTAAAAATGTTTGCAGCATCATGAGCGGACTTCATGAGACTTTGCTTTTATAAAACTCTAGATGTCAAATCTTCATTGCAATGAATGCTCTTGTTGTGCTTACTGAGTAACCAATTAAGACACACACTTGTGTGAGCAGTACTACCCCTTAAGAGGGAGAATAGGGAAGCATCTGTGGTGCAATGAGGAGAAATATCATAAGATCACAACTTGGCTTCAAGGAAATCCTGTACATCATGATGGGAGGAAAGAGCTGTTTGAATGGCGTCCTTAACTAGTCTGTTTGCACTTTTGACCAAACCGTTGGGAGGTTGGTGAGTATAGGGCGACCTTAAAATGTTTGACATCACACACTGTTAAAAATGAACTGAACTTTTTGGAGATAAAGTGAGTGCCATTGTCCGAGTCTATAACAGATGGCGAGCCTTCCACAGAAAACATCTTCTTCAAAAATTTAATAGCATTGGTGGAATTGAGTGAGTCACAAAACATGTGATAAATCCATCATTTTGAGTGATAGTCAATTAACAAAATAAGATATTTAAGGCCATGGGGCATGAGATCAGAACGTCCAGAAAAGTCTCAACCAACTTTGTCCCAAAGTTTAATGGGAAAGGGGACAGGGTGTAGGGGTGTATTCATAACTTTCCATTTTTTATCAGATAAGAGACATTCAGGATGTGAATCAATGTAACATTTGACCTGAGATTCTAGGGATGGCCACCAATAGTACAACTTAATGAGTTGTGTAGTCTTTGAAAACCCTAGATGACCTTGGTGCTAAGTTTGATGATATCATTCCGGAGACGGGACGGGGGGGACAAATAAATCATGTCTCATGACCATGCCATTAACCAGGGATAATTCAGATGCTACCATGGCAAAAGCTTTAGACTCATTAGGAAGTTTCCTATTTTCTGGCCAGCCCTTCACAATATAATCAGTGACAAGTTTGAGATTTTCATCCTTGTTGTAAGGTTCCAACCAGGATTGTTCAGTAATGCTGGGGCATAGCTTAACACCATCAATAGCAGCAACCACACATTCTGTATCTTCTAAGTTCTCAACCTCTGAAGGATCATGAAAAGCCATACGTGAAAGGCAATCAGCCCTGACGAAAAATGGAATGCTTGTAATTTCGAAAGCAGTCTAACCAATCTGGATGACGCTTTGCCAAGCCCATTACCATTAAGTAACTGCGTAAGAGGCTTGTGGTCTGTGAACAATTCGAATTCACGACTCCAAATGCAATTTTTGAACTTGTCAATTGCCCAAACACCTGCAAGAGCCTCGCATTCAATGGTGCCCTAATGGGTCTCAGATGGTTTAAGCATCCTTGAAGAAAAGGCTATGGTGTGCTCTTTTCCTGAAACCCACTAGTCAAGAACCGCCCCAACCCCGTGAGACTGGTGTCAACCATTATAAAACACTTTGAAGAGTCATGGAAAGGATGTAGGGCAGGTGCTTCCACAATGAGTTTTTTTAACTCGATCAAATGCAGACGAAACGTCTTCAGACCAATCAAATTTAGAGCCTTTCTGAAGGAGAGCACGCAATGACTCAACAGTTTGTGCATATCCTTTGACCAAACGGGCATGATATTCTGCTAGACCTAAGAATTATCGAAGGGAGTCTTTGTCTTTGGGAGAAGAAGCGTGGCTGATGACTTTGATAAGTGACACCTTATGCTTATTTCCTTCTGGAACCAAAGTATGACCCAAATAATCCAATTGCTGTGTGGAAAATTTACATTTGTCAGCCCCGATTGTCATGCCCGCCTCATTTATTTTGGAAAAAACAGAAAATAAATTGCTCAAGTGTGTTTCCCAGTCATCATCATAAACCAAAATTTCGTCCTGGTAAACCTGGACCCCTGGCATGTTTTGAAAAAGATTATCCATCATTTTCTGAAAAACACTGGCCGCAGAGACCAGGCCAAAAGGAAGTCTAAGGTACTTGTATACTCCGAATGGTGTGACAAAAGTGCTGGACTCTTGGGAATCTACAGTTAAAGGTATCTTGTGGTAAGCTGAACACTGGTCAATGATAGAGAAAAATGTTACCTCACCCAAGTTAGCTAGAAGTTCGTGAATTTTCGGACGGGGTGGCAGTCAATTAAGAGGTTTTTATTCAAGGTGCGCAAATCTGCACATAATCGGACCTCTCCAGATTTTTTTCGAATGATAACTATGAGAGAAACCCATTCTGAGGAGTTGCAAGGAGCAATGACACTATCATCACATAAAGACTTGAGTTCATCCTTCGCACTAAGGGGCAAAGGACGTATCTTATGAACGAAGGGTTGAGCGTTTGACTTAAGTCTAATCAGGTGTTGAAAACCTTTGACGGTTCCTAACTTGTTGGAGCAAAGCCTGGGGAATTTATCCAGAACCTTTTTGAGATCAAAAGTGTAGTTTGTGACAAATGGCCAATCAGTTTTGGGATGTGGATCATTCCTAGAGCCAGCAGGACTGTAGCCTTGAGGAGGATTACCAAGGGTAATTGGGTTATCAGAGCCTGGAATAAGATGTAGTTCCATTTCGGCGAGATCTTGCCAACCAATGATGTTGCGTCCCCTAACCACAACATATACCTTTGTAAAAATGCACCTCCCTAAACATTCTACTCTTGAATTGAAATAAGTCAACATATCCATCTCAAACTCACCAAACGCTGTTGATGTCTGTTTGATATAATGTAATGGATCCTTGCCATTTCTCAAGAAGCATGACATCTGATAAAATGGTTATAGGAGAGCCAGAATCTGCCATGAAAGGAATCTCTAGATTTCCAAAGAATGCAGCTCCTATGGGACCTTTATCACAACGAGGAGTAAAAATAGAGTTACACTCAATTGAAACAATCATATCTTGAAAATGATCTGTACAATCATCAATGGTTTCAAAGTACTCAATGCTGTTATCTCTCGTAGGTCTTTTGGACGATCCACATGAGCCTTGAAAATGACCTATTTTTTTGCATAGAACACAACTTTCTCCAAGAGCAGGACACATGGGCTGAGTTACCCAGATGTGATTTGGATCCACATCTGTAACAAAAAGTGTTCCCTTTTTTAACAAATTGTCTAACAGGTTTGTTTGTGGAGACAGCATTGACGGAATTAACAATGTCTTGCGGAGGAGTTTTGAAAGAGTTGAGAGATTGATCACGTTGAAGGGCCTTGGAGGTGATGACAGATCTCTCAATGCTCTTAGCAATATCAAGTGTTTCTTGGAGTGAGGGTTTTCTGAAACCGAGGAGGCGTTCTTGAATCTTTCTTGAAAAACAAGAGAAAACAAATTGGTCATGAATATAAATGTCAGGATCCGCCTCAAGCTCACAAGTTGAATCTGTAGAGGAATACATTGCACAGTTGCCTACTATTAGCTCCATCTTCACGTTGTTTTCTCCTAAAGAAATTGTGTCTTCAAAGCTGATGCTTGACTCTTGGTCATAATGTTTCGCTAGGCGAGATAATGCTTCTTGGTAAGAATCCCAATGTTCAGCATCACCAGCTCTCCCGCAGGTGTCGGAAATTTTGGTAAATTTTCTAAGACATGTTATGCAGCAAGTCCTAAACAACCATACAAAATTGCGACTTTACGTTCCGGAGAAAACTTGACAGCATCAATGGCAACAATGTGGTTCTCAAAAGCTTTTACCCATTGACGCCATGGAATGCTGGATTTGCCAGGTTGTTGTAAAAAGGGAGGAGGTTGCGCAAATTGTTGAGAAGTAGCCATAATATAAGATTAGATGACCAATACAATGTGAAGAATGTAGTGCTGTAAATAAAATGATTAGTTTAAGTAACATTCACTACAGTTGACAACATGAGATAATGAATAAAATGTGGATTTTGAAAGTGAGACCGTCACCGATATTCACAGTTCCAGGCTAAATTTTGCGTAAAAACTTGAAGTAATATGGCACGGTGAGCCTATCACCGAGTTTGAAGGCTTAAACAAATAAAATTGTAAAATGTAAAATGAAATTGAAAGGCTGTGCCTGTCACGAAGAAAGCGTGCAGGCTGTATCCTACCTGGGATCGATGAGAGATCACAATGGCTTAGGAGAGACAGCTCAGGGAAAAGCACCGGCTGTGTCTTCGTAGCGTTGGGTTACCATAGTAACCATAATAAACCAAGCAAAAGATGTCCGCCTGCGTGTGGACGCTTACGTGAAGCGCGATGAAGTACTAGCGTCAGGAAGCGTCTTGCATTGCTAGGCGATGGAGCGTCGAGAGGGAAATGCCGATGAGTGTGACGTCATCAACTCGCAGCCGCAAACCTGCCCAAAACTGCCGAAAGTGCGGTTCATGCAGATGAAACAGGTACAGCATAAAAGGGTCCTCCGCTTTGAGCAGCGGCGTGGAAAAGCGATGAAAAGGAGGTTCGAAGAGGAGTTGAAGAAATGTAAAAATTTGGCTGGTAGGTGCTGGGCGCAGCTTCGTCCGCTTGTCGCCAAATGAAGTAAGAAGTTCCGGAGATCATTGAGGCAAGTAAGCTGTTCTTTATTTATTATTCAACAGCACCCACAACCAGACGCTCCCGCCGCATACCAGGATCTCTGACAACTGATTAATGTTGTCAAAACCCTGGCACACAGCGTTCAGCATCAGATTGCAAAACCATATTCAAATAGATACATAACAAGAGCGAGGCATTCTTGAGCTCAGATCCTGGCACGAGGATGCTCGCAATGACTAAACACTACATGAGTTGTAGAATTGAGATAGAGATAAGGCAAGACTAAAATCTACTATGAAACAAGCATTTGCAATGCAATAGGTCTCGCATTAGGAAATTTTGAGCTATTGGTATTGTAAATGGCAAATATTTTTTATTTCTGTGTTGGTTTTGAAAATAGCTAAATTAATAGCTTTGTCATTTACAATGCCAATAGTTATAACTTTCGCAAATGTGACACCTATAGCATTTGTAATGCAATATGTGTTGTATTTACGTGACTTAGATGTATTGCTATTACAAATAACAATGGCTTTTAATTTTTTTAACTAATTAGTACTTAAATAAAAGTTATTGTAATTTATAATAGCAATAGCTTAAACTTTTGTAAATAATGTTTGTGAAGATTGTGTTCAGTGTATTTTATTGTGACGAAAATCCAAGAACAGAAGTGAAATTTTAACATCTTTCTGTGACTTTTGTAATAAAGATGAAACATTGAGAGAACATATTTGAACCAGTTGTTGAATGGTTGGACAGATTGATGCTGTGATGGCGCAGAGTGATGTTGTGGTGGCGACGAGTGATGCTGTGGCGTTCAGTGATGCTGTGGTAGTGCATAGTGATGTTGTGGGCCCCTGAGTGATTCTGTAGTGGTGCTGTGGTGGTGCTGAGTGGTGCTGTGGTGGTGGTGCTGAGTGGTGCTGAGTGATAATGTGGTGGTGCTGAGTGATAATGTGGTGGTGCCGAGTGGTGCTGTGGTGGTGCTGAGTGACAATGTGGTGGTGCTGAGTGACAATGTGGTGGTGCTGAGAGATAATGTGGTGGTGCTGAGAGATAATGTGGTGGTGCTGAGAGATAATGTGGTGGTGCTGAGAGATAATGTGGTGGTGCTGAGAGATAATGTGGTGGTGCTGAGAGATAATGTGGTGATGCTGAGTGATAATGTGGTGGTGCTGAGTGATAATGTGGTGGTGCTGAGTGATAATGTGGTGGTGCTGAGTGATGCTGGGGTAGCGCTGAATGATAATGTGGTGGTGCTGAGTGAATGTTTGTACGGAGCAACAATTATAAAGTAGTTAGAGACAAGAAAAATACTAGCTATTTACAGTGAAAAGTACAGACCTAGTAGATTAATAAGCAGAGTAAGCAGGAGGTACTGCAGCACATGTCTGTGAGCAACGAGCAGCGGCGTACACCAACGTCACAACCTGGGATTGAGGAGCACAATGGACCTCCGGGACTGGAGCGCTCCTTTGCGCACGCGCCAAGGGATCAACTGCAGAGGGAAGCGCGGCCGGGGTTAGACACTTGTCCCAGCAGAACGAGTGAGAGGGAAGAGGACACAGAGGGAGGGCTTCGTGCAGAGGCACGCGCTGAGTCAGACGGGGGCGCGCGCACAGGACGCAGCCGCCACGGGACCTCTCTGACTGGATACTAGCAGCGGGCGCGCGCTCCAGATGGTACTGATCCGGGCATTGTCAGAGCCCGACTGTGTCAGGGCGGTCATGGAGGGCCGCGGGGTGATGCTCTAGGAGACAAGGGCCACCACCTCCCCTGCCAGCATGAGCACCTCCGCCGCCAGCCCTGGCACTGCGCCCAAAGGCCCCTGCCGTGCCGCTTCGCCCACTACCTCGTCATCTGCGGGACCGACGCCGACTGCGGTCTGGAGCCTGACGAGCTGTCGGGTAAGAGATGGAGGGGGACCCGAAGAGCGAGGGGGTTGTGTTGTGACTAGGATAACTCGCAGCAGTAGGGGTATGGAGGGAGAATTAGGAATATCGTCCAAATGTGGTTTAACACATACTGTAACCGGAAACCTAGAGTCCGGGTCATGGGTGGGGGTGTACATGGCTAAAAACCTTCAGAGTAGCATTGGGGATAAAGTCAGCGAGTCCCACAGATTGAAAAGCCCCGGGTCATTTAGGTGAGACACAAGGGGGGGGGGGGCGCTTAACATGGGCAGATGAACTGTTTATGTGTGGTGGTATATTATATGCCGTATTTTTTCTGTGGCCACCTGGCCTTGAAGTTGGCCACTGCGAGTGCAAGATCTCGCCTCCCCCGTGACCTCTAGTAGGAGGTCCCTTCCAGGAGGTCAGTGAGGCTATTTAGGAGGACCCCACATCTGGATATTCCTCTTTTGGTGGCCAGCAGCATATATGCGAAATATACAGCACCGGATGAATAAGATGACAATGTAATGCCCAGTGGCTAGAGAATTTTTCAGGATTTAATTAATAATAAACATTCAACTGTTTCAGGATGGGTGTCAGAGGTTTGTCCAACAGAAGGGCTACGGGTGGAAACGCTAGGGACTCATTTTGGTCTCTTCTATACTATAAGTAGGCTCACGTGGATATGTTGGAAGCATCCAGTCGTTCCCCTGTTATGTTTTAAACCACCGATGTCGCAGGAGTGTGAAAAGAATGGTCCGTCCTTTACTAGAACTTTTCTCCCTTGAGGCCGAACACAGCGAGCAGTTAGGGACACTCCCTGCAGTTCCCCGCACCAGGAACGTCTCCAAACATAAACAGGATGTAATAAGGAAGAAAATGCACGAGTACAGACAACACAGGACACGTCAAGGCGTAGAGGGCGGGAGAACGGGCTGTACGGCCGCTGTTGTCAAGGGCTCTGCACAGGGAGTTCTGCAGAAGCTCACTTGCCATTGGGCGCAGGGTACTGTGTTGTTTGTGAAGTCTTGTCTGGTCTTTAGCCCGCCTTCTATTCCAGCACACACTTAACAATCCTTGGATTGGTTGTCTGTCTCAAAGTGAGAGCACGTTCGACCAATCCACGTGCTAAATCGGCAGCAGACCTAGCCCACTTCAGCCAATGGGCGGAGCCGCGTGTGTCCCGTGTGCGCTTAGGTCGCGCGGTCGCTTGAGGAACAGGTAAACAGCGAAAGAAGATAGGGTCGCGTGCAGACCGGACACAGAAAGAGGGTAGCGCGCGCGCACACGGACACAACAGTGGCTGCTGCCGAGAGGAACCCCCTGCCAGCGCGTGTCGCCGCCTCTGCTGGGTGAGGAGGCGCGAGCTCTGGACACCGCATGCGCCAGGTAAACCGACACAGGCTGCACCCCAATGTGCAAAATGGGGGCGTAGGTTATGGAGCTGGTGATAGTGCCTTAGAGCGGGTTTATAGGGCGTAACGGGCCTGCTGCTTGCAGAGGCCTTCCAAACAGAGAGCGTGCACAGGTGTGGGTGTGTCCGCCCGCCCTTATATACACGGGTCTACCCTTTGGTGCCCCATGCTGTTGCCTTTGCTGACCTTGACCTGCCCCCTTCCTTTTAAGCATATCTCGAAGGTTCCATGTACCTAAATTGTTGTCAGTGCCCAACAGCTGCTGCGACATAGCCCTGCACAGCCCTGGGTAATGCAAAGCTGCAGGGCTCTTCATCGCCTGTGTTAGAAGCGTGGAGCTGTCGGTCTGTCCTGTGGAGCTCCGGTGCAGGGCATTCAGAGCCCCATTAACGAGCATAAAGAAAGGCGTCTGCCAGTGCTTTCAAGTGGTCTGCATTTTGACAAGAAAGGCCATTTTCTAATAGAATCCAAAAAATACAAGAGATGTGCTGAGGTAAGGGGGAGGAGGGGTGTGTGTGTGCCTGCGTGTGTGTGTGTATGCGCGCGCGTGTGTGTGTGCTTCTGTGAGTGTGGACGTGCGCGTCCACAAGACCAGAATCCCCGCGCGTGCCCCGGTCTGTCTCCCTTGAGAGACATCTCGACGACAATAGGTCTCGAGAGCGAGACCTAAAAAGAACAGGCACTTCCATACGTCAATGAGGTTGGGTACTGCTACTCTGGAGTACTGTGGCTATTTCTGGAGGTTCTATTTCAGAAAAACATGGCTTATAACAAAAAGCCAAGACACCACTGACAGTGCAGGTTCCGCCGCAAGTCCTTTAAAAGGTTTGGAAATCCAAACATGTCTGTACAGTCAGGATGTAGAGAGTTTGCCATACAGGCATCAATGTTTATGAAGGGAATAAATAATCTACAAAACAGGAGGACAAACACAGAACTAGGGCTGCTAATACACAAAGTAACAGGGAGTTGGAGAGAAACTCAGGGTAACACAAAGAAATCACGTCACCCTAGTCTGAGTGCAAGTGGATCAGGAATTGTAAACATTCGAGACGAAGCCTAAGGAGCAAACCCCCTGAGACCAAACAAAGGGTTAAACTAGCAGGGAAACATAACGATCACAATGAAAGGAGATAAACACAAGCTTTATTTTCACCACCAGAGGCAGGACCCGGAGATTATGTTTCCATCATTTCCTCACAGCTATCCTCAGTGAGTTCCACATTACACAGCTCCAAAGTAGAGGAACAGACGATTAACTGGCACCCCCAGGGGTGAAAAAAGGAGAAGATGGTGAGAACATAAGAGAGAAAGGGCACATGGAAAAAATTAAGGAAAGGGTAACATACAAAAGCGCACAGGGAAAAAAGAAGGAAAGGGGAAAATTACAACGCATCTCCCTCCCACAGAAAATAATTATGAGATCGAGAAAACTAATACTGTAACCCAAATACAAACAGTGTAAATTCTGCAAAGAGCAGGGATTATTTGCAGGGAAAATGTGACTTCAGTTCAGATGGTCTCCAGAAGCGTAGTATGGAAAGAGAGGAAGAAATCTTTAAACCTCAAGGATATTCACCATCCACTTTCTAACTTTCCCGCATTGGCCTAAACCGTAGTCTTTTTTTGAGGGTCACGGGGTGGGGAGGGGAAGAGTTGGGGGTTCACTCATCTGGGTGGGCAAATCCAGTCTATGTATGCACATTTTTTAGATGTAACACTTCGCCCCAACGATAATATTTATATAGGGGGGGGGGGGGGAAATTTCTGGTTTGGGTTTAGGGTTTTTTTGAATTGCACCATGTGTGTGTGTGCTATGGAGGAGTCTGTATTTATTTTGGTAATCATTTATTTTACCCCATTCTTGCATTACCGACCTCCGTTTTGTGATTCAGCCCTGGCGGGAAGTGCGCCAATTTAGTTCCAGCATGCCTCCTCTTCAAGGAGACAGAAGGGCAAAGTGGCTTTATTGAATGGGGAGTGGTGCACCACGCACACAGCATATTTTTAACCCCATTTTTCCCGAAGTGCCTCAGACCATAGCAAGCTGCAACATTCTTTTATTACATGTTATATCCTCTCAACCATAGCGAAGGCCTTAGGACAGCATAAGGCAGCATTTTCGTGACAACTTGCAGGTTCAGTTAAAAGCTTATTAATATAATTGCATGTGAACGGCACCCCGTTGTCAGTCACCAAATCTCTTGCATTCTTAACTCTATAAATGTCTCCCTCAAGAATTCCACTAGCACTTGTGAAGTGGACAATTTCCACAACAACCTACTAAAAGTGACAGTCAACCAAAATCAGTATAAGCCTGCCATACCTAATCTCCTTGCGCTATCGATGAGATCTCAAAGCCAGTTTTCACCACGGGTAGTTGGGAACCTCTACAGGACTTACTGGGGGACCATACCTGAACTTGACTTGATCACTTGAACCTAATACAGTCACTTGCTTTGTGACTGGTCATATAATTCATACCAGGCCAGCAGCAATTCCTTACCTGGTTTTAGGAAGGCTTATGCCTATGTGATTTTCATTCGCCAAGCCAACTATTCTTTCTCTTAGCTTGGTAAGGGGATTAATCTAGGTATCTTGGAAACACCGATTACCTAGAAGGTTCAGTTAGTCTCTAATATGTCAGTAGGGTTTCAAATCATGCTTAGAAGGCCATCTTTGGTGCACACATTTTTAAAATATCTCAATGTTCCATCATGCTCATTTATTAACCTTCATTCACTGTGGCCAATCACATCCCACATTCCCACTCTCTCTCTATGTGTACTCTCAATAGGCCATCTGCCACTACGTTACTCAAATCTGGCAAGTACTCTGAGGTAACCGGACAGTCGCCTAGCAACCCTAAGGATGGTGCATGCAGAATTATCTGAGGTTAACACAAAATAACGGGTTTCTGTACTGTGTGGACCACAAATAGTAATCCCTAAAGGAAAAATATAAAGGTGTTTAATGTGCCCAATAGCATGCTAATGCCTTGTTTTCAACCAAAAAATAGTTTTTCACCGATTCTTAGATTGTCGAGGACTTGGGATAATGTAGGCCATAAACCTTTCAAGCTAGCGTTGCTAGTTACAATGGTTTTCCTATTTACATCAAAACACCCCAAGATGGGAGCTTTCAATATTCCATTGTTGAAGTAAACGCCTATTGGCAAATTTCAGACATGCTGCATTGCATATGCTTCTTAATGATAGACGTTAAAGGCTAGACAAATCTACCAACCCCTGCACAAATTTTGAGAACATTCTATGAGCCTTAGAAAAAGATCCGCCAATCTGGCATTTGTCTTTTTTAATGGGCAAAGGTGTGCTTCTAAATAATGTCGCAAACCCCAATGAATTTTGCAGGAAAAAAAAGTGTATTTAGTGGTAAAATTGGGTTTGACTTTGCATGTTCTTATATGATCAGTATTTATACACTGAAAACATCTTTTGATTAACAGGACTATTTTTGTAATAGTGAGAATTGATATTGCCCAATTCTCTTTAAGTATTAATATGTCTAGAACTTTATGTATTTTAGGTACTTTTATATTAATGAATTGTAACTGTAATGTAAATCTTTTTTGTGAATTGTGGACATTGATGAATTAGTAATTAATTCTAACTTGTTGACCAATAATTTAAATGTGCAGATACGTGGGGAAATAGGTATCTGAATAGTTTTCTTTTTACCACACAAGTAATGAATGTTTGTAGTAGTTTTATTCACCCAAAAAATTTGAATGAGTAGTTTTTCCAGCAGGGAAAAAAAAAACATATGGAACACCTCTCGCAAGGTAAAAGTGTGGTACTCCACACCAGCTCAGTAGATTAAAATATCATATCAAAAGCATGTGACTCATTGGAAATCCTTTGTAATTTGCTATCTGATCTGTTGAAAGACCGTTTCTGCAGAGGCAAGACCAACGGCCCTACCTAAACTGTGTGCAAAAAGAATAGGTGATGCTTAGAATCAAGCTTGAGTTCCTGTATGAAAGTGCCCCTTTTTAGGTCTCGCCTGAGCCAATGCGCTTGCGCATTGCTCCGGCGAGATTATAGTAAGGGGAAAAGAACAGTCTACCAAAACGGCGGATTAGACAGTTCATGTGATCTATGCGTGTGCACAACGCCAGCCACGTCACACACCACCATTTGTCTGTGCCTCGCATCAGACTTCAAAGGTTGCCGCTCCCCCGCCCCCGCATCAGATTTCAAAGGAATACGCTCCCGCTTCCACCCACCAAAGCAATGCCGAGAGCTTGTCTCCGCCTGCTCTCCCGTGTGCTTGCATCTTCCTTCCTTGGCCCTGGGTGTTTTCCATGTTCTCCCATTCAGTGCCTTCTTGACCCCGTACTTGATTGCTGTCCAACCCTCATCCGCCTGCTCTCCCGTGTGCTTGCATCTTCCTTCCTTGGCCCTGGGTGTTTTCCGTGTTCTCCCATTCAGTGCCTTCTCGACCCCGTGCTTGATTGCTGTCCAAGCCCCAGCCCTCGCTGCCTCTATCATTAGACACTCTCCCTGTGTTTTCCTGTTTCCCCTTGCTTTTTCCCTGCTCCATCATTCTGTGCTTTGATAAACTGAACCCGCTTTGTAGCACTCAACCCTACGTGTTCTTAGCTTCAGTCTCCGTGCTGCTGCACCACACCACTCGGGGGCACCACCACATCACTCGGGGGCACCACCACATCACTCGGGGGCACCACCACATCACTCGGGGGCACCACCACATCACTCGGGGGCACCACCACTTCACTCGGGGGCACCACCACTTCACTCGGGGGCACCACCACTTCACTCGGGGACACCACCACTTCACTCGGGGACACCACCACTTCACTCGGGGACACCACCACATCACTCGGGGACACCACCACATCACTCGGGGACACCACCACATCACTCTAAAACACCACCACATCACTCTAAAACACCACCACATCACTCAGCCCAACCACATCATCACTCAGTACCACAACAGCACTGTCTTTGCTTGCTACCAATAAGCATTGCCATAGCCAAAAGGACTTGCATTAGGAAAGTGTAAGCTATTGGCTTTGTGAATAACAATTTATATATTTTCAAAGCCAACACATATTAAAAATAATTGTCATTTACAATACCAATAGCTCACACTTTCCTAATGCGAGACCTATTGCATTGCAAATGCTTGTTGACTTAGTCACCCTCACCTTGTGCCTGTTATTTGATGGGATTTTGACTGGAAGTGCACTGGATTCTTAATAACCAGATTCCTAGTGCCAGATCTCTTGCCTAAAATCGTCTCCCCAATTGGAAATACCTTTAGCACTGCCTGTAAGTCCTTAGTAAATTGTACCCCTGGTACCTAGGGCAAATCGTGCTACCCCAAAGGACCCCTCACCAAGCACAAACAGACTGACACTCCAGGCTGCGTGTCTTGGAAAGACAAAAGTGAAAAACATGGCACACATCTGTGTGTGCCATGCCCACAGACACTGCATGCAGTATAGGTAAGGCACCACTACAGCAGGCCTTAAAGCCCTAAGGCAGGGTGTACTATACTACATGTGTGGACATATCTGTGTGAGCAGATATGCCCCTGTGCAGGTCAGTTCCATTACTGCAAGTACAGTGACAAGGGAAGTAATTTCAAGTACATGTGCAAAGTGCTGGTGAAACTTAGTTCCCCACCTACATGATGGCTTTACTTAGATCACAGATGTTTGGTATAAAACATCTCGTATTAATAAGCTCACACTGGATTTAATAATACATGCACCAAGAGGGTACATTAGAGGAGGCCCCTGAAAACCTACCAACTACTGGTGTGCTCATAGACTGGTCTTAGCCAGCCTGCCACCCAGAGGAGTGTCTGACCCCCTAAGGATGAGGGTCTTTGCTCTCAGGAGACCAGGAACAAAGCTTGCTCGGTCAAAGGGTGTTTACACCCCCTCCCACCAGTTGACTTGCAAATTAGCATGCCAAGGCAAGGAACTTCAAAGAGCCCACTGCCTTTGAAAAGCAAATCTGGCTTCCCTCACAGCAGAGGATGCCGACCCTCCTAGATAAAGGCCCATTTGGCACCTGGACAATGTGGGAAAATTAGTAGTCAGGAGTTTTCATCTTCAGGCTAGTGCCACCCCTAAGGTGGGCTAACTGTAGTGAAGGCGAAATTTCAGAGCCTGCCATCTTGGTAACAGCAAACTTAGGAACTCTGGGACAGGGTTAAGCCCACTTCCCACAGAAAGTGTTCATATAGGGGGCGTAGTGACCCCAGGGGTAGGTAGCCCATTTACTACTACCCTACAATGCCCTAACACCACTAAATTCAGCATTGAGGGGAGGTCCTGGCACCAGAAACACAGATCCTGCTGACCCAAATGAAAAAGACAGATGTGAAGAGTTCCAAAGAGCAGGAACAGAAGAACCAGCAACTGACTTGGCGCCATCCCTGCTGGCTGACTTCGACAATTGCACCAAAAGTTGGCTTGTCCTACAGCTGCTGTCTCTCCAAAGCCTGGGAGACTTGCCAGCACTTTACCCAAGAATCAGGAACTCTCGCATAGCAGCAGAGCTACTTCCCTGCATCCTGCAGGCACCATAAAGACTCCAGACCGCAAAGACCCAACACTTGAAAGAACTACTGCATGAGTCACCTATTTTAGGCTGAAATGGGCCAAAGGTACCAGCATGGTCTCCTGGTCCGGCAGAGACAAAGCCCACCTTGGACTTGCCCACGATGGACTCACCGCCGCCTGCATCCTCTGTTTGCAGGACCCATTGAACAAGAGTGCTCCCGGTGATAGAAACCAGGTGCCTAAAGACACCTCTGCACCGGTCACCCCTGGGCCGTGAAGACGATAAAATGGTGTCCCCACTTCCTAGAGCATCGTGAAGCCTGAGCTCCCCAGTTGGTTTAGCCCGACTGGCCTCACAGTCCAAACCTGCAGCCTCTTTTCACGAAGACTGATCCCTATAGACTTACACTGGTCATCAGATGCCTACCAACTACTGGTGTGCTACCAGAGCTACTGGAAGTGACCTGCTGGTGCCACCTTGGAGCTTGCCCAATACTCACGTTAAGTCCAGGAGATTGGTATCGTACGTCGCTGTACTCTACCTGTATGCCGTATTTGCTTTACCTCCCATAGTGTGATTTTCAGAAGCAGCAATGTTATCCTGTGTGTCAATTTTTGAAAACTTTAAGTATGTCTATCTCGAAACGTACTTACCTGATCGTATGGATTCTGGTGCCGAAATATATATAAAAATATGTGGTATTTTTATTAATTGGTGTGGATCTCCTTATTAAGTTGTGTGTACCATTATTATTGACTGTGTGCGTATTTGCAAATGTCTAACACTCTTCTGTGATTAGCCTAATGCTGCTTGACCACACTACCCCCTAAAAGAGCACCTTGAGCTACTAGAGCAAGCCCCTGCCCAATCATAGGGGAATACCTGGACTCTTTGTACAGTATACCTTTTTTTGGTATACTATATTAAAAAGCCAGATTCCTACAGTGCCACCTGATGGTAGGAAGTGGACAAATCAATCTCACTAAATAATGAATCTTTACCAATTAAGTTGAGAACCTCACTTAGAATCTCCCCAATATTAAAATGAGTGTGACTTGCTATCTAAATTGCAAAGTTTAAATTACATACCTTTTTTGGCCAAAGAGGATTGGGCCAAGCCACTTGGAGACTTGTTTAGACCGGATTACACACTAATTAGTAAAAGTATTTATCACCTCTTCTGTGGGGTGAGATTAATTAGATTAGCAATAGGGTGGGCATTGTGGGTTTCCAACCCCTTAATCCTATTTATTTTGGATCGGAAGGTTATGATGATCAATGTTGCAAAAAGTTTACCATGGTTTAAACACATTGCAGACTGGAGCCAGGCATAGAGTATGAACGACCTGTGGGAACATCGGGATAGGGCTAGAAGAGACGATTTACTGAGATTAAAAGCCAGATATTGGAAGGTGGTGGCCGTCAACTATACTAATAATTTGACCAATGGTCAGTTAACATCTACATTTTTTGCTGTAAAGTGACACCCACAATTAGAACCCTTTCTGGATCGAATCTCTCCTCCTCTTGCACGAAGTCTATATGTGAGATGCTGATACGGCAATCTGCTCCTAAATTTTCCTAGTAAGGAGGCGTGTGGCCTAGTATTAGATTTATGTCCTTCCTGTACTATTGTCAGAGAAACTGAAGAACACATTTTCTTTTTCTGCCCTAGATACCAGCAGATACGCAGGAGGTGGAGAAAACCAATCTGCCTTAATCTAGGAGTTAGGCAGTACCAGATTGCGTACAGAATTTTAAAATCAGATGTATCTGAACCGATAGTTTTTTCTATCAGTCACTTTTTATTTGCCTTCTGGATAATCCACCAGAAATGTTTATTATAGATGTGCACCGCATTAATTGTTCTGCAAAATACGTACCTATGCATTGTGCACTTTAGGAACGTTCCCCTCATTTCTTCAGGAAGCATGCCCCATAGCGGTTTCTTAATGTTTTCTGATGCACGTTTGGCTTGCCATCTTTTTAGTGTTCTTTTTAATAAGCTACCCGAAATGTACCCGTTTTATATTTTTAAACTGTAAATTGACAATGTTTTTATCTTTTGTGTACTTTGATGGTTTTGTACAAACAAACCGAATAAACTTGATGATGATGAATTCCTTTCCGGAACTCTATGTCAAACAGAGCACCTTACAGCTTTGTCAGGGGTATCAAGTGCTATATAAATTCTATATCCTTTCCCTTTCTCCCAACACTTTTTACCATTTCAGGGAGCAGTGATGGAACCCTGGAGTCCACCCTGTAAAGCTCCCTTTACCCCCAGCACGGACAGCTTGAGAATGTGTGTCAGAGAAAGCGAAAGATTGATGTAAGCAATTTCTCTATCAGTGTCTCTTGTCTACCAAGGTCCACCAAAAGCACGTTCATCCCACTTCTCTACCTACAACAAACATAAGTTTCTCCCCTACCGTCCACATCCACTAAACGGAACACAAAGATAATCTTAAAATCAATAATGGTTATATTTTAGGGGGGGCGTGGCTTGGACGCTGGTGAAATGGCGGCGTAGTTCTTGACCTCCTCCATGCGGCTACGATCTCGCGCTGCCAAGAGCTGCTTTTCGAGTCCCTTTCCGAACTCAATCGGAAATACCGATGTCGGACCTTCACCCCAGCTGGCCCTGAAAGTTTGGGCAGGAACCAAGCGCTGAGGACGGAGAAAGACTACCTTCTGTCCCGACTGCTGATTCTCCTGATTCGACCGGAGCCTAAACCCGGCTAACCCCGCGAGACCTCCCGGACCTTCCGGAGCACTACGGAGACCCTGCCTGCACCGCTGATGAGAGGACACGGGGCTTATACGGCGATGACTCCACTTCGATTCTACCCAGCAGAGAGGTCGTGAGTACAGAATGCCTGAGGAAAGTAGTTTAATCATAAATTAAAACGGCGCGAAAAGCACTATTCAAAATGGCGGCTTGCCGATGATCCTGAATTCACATACGGACACTCTGCGGCCCCGCATCCATGACCCACGCTGCTAACCCAGACCTGCAGGCTGCAATGCAAGGCTCCCTACTGTGTGATTTGAGCAGTTATTGAATGACACACTGTATTGGATGACCGGTGCCGGCGAGGGAATGCCAAACCAGTGCACGCTGTTTAACGTTTATAGGCCAATGAGTTGCTGGGTCCTATTTGCCTACAGATAGCGAGAACTGAGTTAATATTTGGTCACACTTGTGCCAGGGTGGATGCCAGCAACCACCAATCACGCTCTGCAACACGCGAAGTAGCGACTTACAGTGGTATGTATATCTATGTGTGTCTCTACGAGAGGCTGTGCTTTGAACATGACGATGCGGCACACGTAACCTTCCTGGTAATACGGTGCAAATCAATACCCACAACTAGTCATCTAACTTTAAGGCACAGTTGAATGCTATGACATGTATTGTGTTTTCCACGCAAGGGAGCTCACTCATATATGCTGGCCAATGACGGTGTGATATAAGCCTGTCACTACATTGCATCCCTATTAGTCACTAAGGAAATCTGCCATATGTAGAATTTGCTGTGCGATTAAAAGTTAGATAGTTGATAGAGAATACTACTGAAGTGATCCCAGACCAATCCAATCTTTATAATACCATACAGCATTCTCCGCCACCCGGTCCCACGATGGGTGACAAAGATAATGGGAAGACATCCAAACGCCTGAAGTCTGACCCACGCACTCCAGTCAAAGGGAGGAAGGACATGACGGAAGCCATGGAGACCATCTTAAGCAGGCTGGAGGAAGTTAGGGACTTAGCCAAATCCACCAAAGAGGAGGTTGTTGCAGTCCGCCAAGACATCAAAGATATCAACTCAAGGTTGATGGAATCAGAGAACAGAATAAGTAAGCTTGAAGATTTCGAGAACAAAGCCTGCGGTGCCATCAAGAAAATCACACTATGCTCAGAACACCTAGTGAGGAAAGTTGCGGAGTTAGAAGACAGAAATAGGAGGGGAAATCTCAGAATTTTTGGTATTCCAGAAAAAGCGGAGGAATCCCTAGAATCGTGTATAACATTCCTGGAACAGTGGTTCACACAGGCCACAAATTTGACTTTCGCACAACCCCTAGAGTTTGACAAAGCTCATAGAGTTCCGGGGCGAATCACCAAAGATCAAAAGGGCCCGAGAGCGATTGTGTGCAAACCGCTGAGATATCAACACACGGAGCAGATTCTCACATTCATGCGTAAAAATAACCATATTCTATGGAAAGGCCACAAGATCTTCATCTCACAGGACTTCAGCAAAGAAACCATGGAAATAAGGAAAGCTTTCCTGGCGCTGAGACCACAATTGAAATCTATGGGGTACATGTATGGTTTTATTGGTCCGACGAGATTCAAGGTAACCCTCCAAGGTGTAACCCAGGTGTTCTCTGACCCGCAAAATCTACGACATCTGCTATTTAACCAAGGTGATGGCAACATGGAGGTTTCCCCTTCGTCCCAGATGAACGCCTCTACATCTGGTCTAGGATGAACTCTTACTTTCCTATAATAGCTACCCGATGCTCTCTGTCTCCACATAATCGGTCTGCTTGAGCTTGACCACCTTCGTTCAAGGACGATGACTACTGTTACGTTTCTATGGGTCTGTGCTGCCCAATGGACTCTACCTGCCAGATGCTCTACACTGGTTTGGTTGCCCAAATTATACAATCCTATCTGACCACTTATGATACAGGTTTGATCCTGTCAGTTTAGTCTGCCTGGAACTTGTTACATTACCCACTGTTAAGATTACCATGCAAGTGTTCTTGCGCTTAGTTATCAGCGCAACATGTTTTTTCTGTGCTATTGTCATGATAAGTAGTGTTAAATCTATTTACACATGTACATGTCAGACCCTAAGTCTGAAGTTTGTTCTGCAGCTCTTATGATCATTACGAGTGCTAGGTCTAAATGTGCCGATGAACACACCCACACCCGGTTTGGGATGACCTATGTTTACCGCTACCAATGGTCCCTGGCTCTTCGTCTCCTTTGGTTTGTGTTATTGGAAATGACCATCTTTACTCTATGCTACGCCTCAAGTTATCTATAGGAATATTACGACTAAACCCTGGTTCTGGCCATCAATGTGACCATAAGACTTGAGGGACGTAATGTGCGGGAGAGGATACCTGGTTACATGACTTTATCTTCTCAGTATAGCTCACCAGTTTGTTATCTAGTGCATGACACGCACGACTGCTTGGTAGCGGTTCACGTCAGCCTTCAAACTTCAGCATTCCCTGATCAGAACTGGTTATAGTGCCTATTGGTGAGATTTAATACTAATATTCTTACGCCTAGATATTCGCAGATATTTGCAGATTTTCACAGATCGTGTGCTGTCTGTACACTGTTCATGTTTAGCGGATTATTACTGAGCGACCACGCTATTCACAGTACTCCGACCGATATAGACTCCTTGTTGATTTGGCTGTTATGAGACTCTTGCTATGTCTACCTGCTTACTTACTCTAATGTTTGTTAGACCATTAATCTGCAATATGTTTCGCAGCTCTTATGAATAATATGTTTGGATAAGCTGCTTGGAGGCGGCCTCGCGGTCGTTCCTGAGTCGCCATGTTCTTTTTCTACTATTGGGGTGGGAAGGGAGGGATGGGGGAAAGGGGTGGTGGGCGGTGGGAGGAAGGGAGGAGCGGGGGGAGGAGTTGTTTTTGCACTGTTTGTATTATTTTGCTTTAATTTTGCTGATCCTTCTAATTTGCGCCCTAATGTGCAAACTTCTGTGCTTCTTGCAACAATTATGGCTGTTACTGACACTATGCTTATCTTCTCCGCAGTGCTATGCATAGGCCTAAACGCAACCTTTAATGACAATACAGCTCATGGCTGTAAGCTTGATCATCACACATGGAAATGACGATGCCTCACACTATAGATACTCCTATAGGGACGACAACCATAAATAACCTTAAAGTGCTTTCATTGAATGTAAAGGGCCTGAACCAGCCGATTAAACGACAAAAGGTACTCGACTATCTCCGCAGACAGCATGGTGACATTGCCCTATTACAGGAAACAAGACTAGAAGAAAAACACTTTCACACCCTACGTAATAAATTCTTTACTGAAGTTGTAGGCTCTAGTGCTGTTTCTAAGAAAAATGGAGTAATAATTCTGCTAGCCAAGAAGTCGAATGTGGAGGTTATTTCCTCCTCTGTAGACAACAAAGGGAGGTGGGCCTCTGTGAAATTAGTTAAGGACGACACGGAGTTCTATGTTACAACGATATACGCCCCTAATACACACGAACCTTCCTTTTGGTCAGGACTCACAAAACAGTTAGACACTATCCCAGATTCATCGGTCCACATACTAGCAGGGGATTTCAACCTACCGTTTGATCCAGTCTTGGATAGGGACTCTAGGTGCACCTTCAGACCTGGCAAAGCGCATAAGGAATTTACTAGATTATGCAAAAAGTTCCACATGATAGACACATGGCGTATTCAACACCCCGATGGTAGAGACTACTCTTTCTACTCCCCACCCCATGACTCGTTTTCATGAATTAATTACATTTTCATAACCAGGAATGCAATACCCAGAATAGACGAAACAGACATCGCACCACGGCTCGTTTCTGACCACTCCTGCATTTCACTTACTCTGTTAAATGTTAATATCTAACAACAAGGGCTGGTGATGGACAGAGTTTCTGAATTACGCAGAATACTCTCACCCAGTCAAGAGATCAGGGCTAGATCCAACACCGTTTTTTAGCTCACTGCACCATCCCAGTTCAGAACCTGGCTATATGCAAATTAGTCTGTTCCTGTCCCAGTGCATGATGGGAACAGGGCAAACCAAACTACCAAGCCAATTCTTACACTGGGAAGGAAACAAGCTTCCGGGGACCGGTTTCTGGCATTTCAGCCTTCGTCGGCCCGGCTTGCTTGAATCCTGATGGTGCAATGAGCAAGGGACTCACATCTGAGTATACCCTTCCACGCTTAGGGTGGACAAAATATTTAACAACAAGGGCTGGTGATGGACAGAGTTTCTGAATTAAGCAGAATACTCTCACCCAGTCAAGAGATCAGCGCTAGATCCAACACCGCCAGGTAGTTTGGTCTGCCCTGTTCCCATGATGCACTGGGCCAGGGACAGACTAATTTGCATATAGCCAGGTTCTGAGCTGGGATGGGGCAGTGAGCTAAATAACGGTGATGGATCAAGCCCTGATCTTTGGACTGGGTAAGAGTGGTCTGCTTAATTCAGACACTCTGTTCATCACCACCCCCTTTTCTGAATCTGTTAAATGTTAAACCAACAACTCGCCAATCAATGTGGCGCCTTAATGATGCCATCTTGAATAACGAGAAACACAGAGAAACTATAGAAGGCGCCCTAAAAGACTATTTAATAATTAATTAAAAAGCGATACCTCTGATTTAACAAGATGGGATGCTCTAAAAGCCACAATAAGAGGACTAATTATAAAGATATCTTCAGCAATGAACAAGGATCATAATTCCGCCCTCTTAGTCCTGGAAAAAGATATCTCTGTGCTACAACGCGAATACCTGCACAATAGAAATCCAAAATCACGGTCTGAATTATCCAATCGAAAATATACCTACAACAAACTAGTGAGTGAAAGAGCGGGAATCTGGCTAGACAAGAGGAAACGTTTTAAAATTTGTGACTCTAATAAGGCGGGGAAAGGTTTGGCTGCCTACCTTAAATTTAAAATTCAAAGGAATGCGATAGACAATGGATGACCAAGGCAACCCTACTTCGGACCCCAATAAAATTGCAAATTTATTCAAAGACTTCTATGAGAAGCTGTATGCCAAAAACATGAAGGTGAATAAAGAGAAGGTTGTGGACTTCCTCGCCAAGTGCACACTCCCAAAACTTACCTCCTTAGAACAAGAGTCCATAAACGAACCGATATCTGAAGCTGAGGTTGCAACTGCGATCAAGTCCCTTAAGACTGGGAAGGCCCCTGGCCCCGATGGGTTTACGGCAAAGTTTTATAAATCCTTTTCACACACACTTACAGAACCACTTCTGAAAGCGTTTACTGAAATTAGTGGTACGGGTGAGGTAAAGGGAACGATGGCTGAGGCGGTGATAGCCGTGATACCCAAAGAAGGGAAAGATTCCAAACTCGCAAAGAACTACAGACCCATTTCACTAATAAACCTGGATTGTAAGCTCTATGCATCAATCCTTGCAAAACGCATTCAAAGAATTCTGCCCTCCCTAATCCATCCCTCACAAGCTGTTTTTTTGAAAGATAGATTGTCTAGTGACAACACCAGAATCCTAAGCCATGTCATAGAAAAGGCTAAGCTCCTCCCCACGCCAACAGTTGCGATAACACTCGACGCAGAAAAAGTGTTTGACAAAGTGGACTGGTCGTACCTGGAAGCGGTATTACAGAAATTAGATCTGGGTCCGCTTTTTACTAAAATGATAATGTCACTATATACCTGTCCCACTGCTAGAGTGAGGGCTGGTGGAGCCTTCTCATCATCTTTCAAACTAGAACAAGGAACCAGACAAGGCTGCTCCCTGTCCCCATCCCTATTCCTCCTGGCAATCGAACCCTTTCTGTACCGTATCCGAGAGAATCATGACATACAGGGAATCCCATTCAATGACTGTGTTATAAAACTCACGGCATACGCCGATGATGTTTTGGTACTTAGTGAACAGGCCGACAAAGCTGTACCCGCATTACTTTCCACGATTGAAGAGTTCTCCGGTGTTTCCGGGTACTCCCTAAATAAAGACAAGACTGAGGTGAAATTATTAAATAACATGGGTAACAGAAACATCATGGGTGACTCTGGGCTCACCTGGCAGCCTAAAAGTTTCAAATACCTTGGCCTGGAATTTGAAAAGGACCCGATTATGACGCTGAAAATCAATGAGGACATACTCTTCAAAAAAGTAAGCAAACTCCTGGAAGGATGGTCCCCGAAATTCCTCTCGTGGTGGGGAAGAGCGGAAACGTTAAAGATGATGATCACCCCCTTGATCAATTATATGGCAAGCATGCTCCCAATGACCTTCACGGAGGACTTCTTAAAAAAAAAAAATATATTAATTAGTAATTTCCTGAGGAAAGACAAAAAAACGAGAATCTCTATGAAGAAACTGCAGCTCCCCAAGCAAAAAGGTAGACTAGGATTACCAAACTTCAGGAATTACCAAACAGCCTTTTTATGTAAGCAAGGAATTTCCTGGTTCCATGAAACACCTGGTTACACGCCGCTGTGGGTAAACATAGAGAAAGCTACAATAGGCAAGGCCCCTCTGGCAGCAATATTAACCATGGACCTGTCCCACCTCATGCACTCCAAATACATCATGCTTAATACCAAAAGGGCTCTTCTCAGACTAGACCGAACACATAAATCTGGCCTACAGATAGGGAAGTCGGCGTCCTCATCTCTATGGTGTAATCCGCTCATAAAGATTAATGGCTCGTCTCCTCTGTGGAAACATTGGTCAGACAAAGGACTCAATGTTGTCTCAGATCTCTACGACAACCTTGAGCCGCTGCCATTTTCTTCGATTCAATCTAAACACTCCCTTGAGCCAATTGACTTCTATGCTTTCCTTAAACTAAAGTCAGCTATGTCTACACGCACATTCATACAAGCGTCGCCATGGTTAGTAAAGATACTCCCTCTCCTACAATCTTCAGGCCATTTTGTATCTAAAGTCTACAAGCTGCTCACACCGAACTTAAGTAAAGCACTAAGGCGTAACGAAACTAAATGGGAATCAGAACCTAATGACACCGGTATAATTATTGATTGGGATAAGATACACGCTTCAGCCCTCACACACAAAGTATCACCGATCCTCTCGCAGACCAAATACATGATACTCAATAGGGTGTTCTGGACTCCCCAGAAATTATTTAAACTAAAGCTAAGAGACACCCCCACTTGTTGGAATTGCTCCCTAGCTGATGGAGATCTACCACATATGCTATTTCACTGTACCATGTTGAAGAAATACTGATCTGATATATTTGACTATATTGAACACATATTTAACATCAAACCAACGAGGGAATTCATTTACATTATTCTGGGGGCCATTGACCCATTGATAGTAAAAGACCACGACTGACAACTCCTGGACCTATTCCTCACCTTGGCGTGCAAGGTTGTTCTTTGCCACTGGAAGACAGCTTCCGAGGTCTCTTTTAATGCTTGGAAGGAGTGGTTGGCTTGTATTAGAGGGGTGGACAACCCGGCCTTGAACTCTTCCCCATGGCAAACTACAAGCAAGAGACTCTGGTCCTCACTGGACGCGGCCTCTCTTTACTTCAAACCACCATAAGGTTCCTTCAATCACATATGCACATTATATTGCATTAGGCAACTATGGCACATGCGTTGTTTGTTTGAACCCATTCTGGTTGCACAACTAGATTCGTAAGCCTTATAGGCGCATCAGCGCGACGGTTGCATATAATCTGTATAGTTTTTATAATTGATTATCAACCTAAGCCCACACTGTTATCATAAACATCTTGTATTGTGTTAATGTTTTGCTGATGGTCGACAATGATTCCCATGACCAATCATTTGAGACTTTACTGTATAGACTCACATCTCAAATATCAATCCCAAATGTATGACTGTCTAATTTACTCGATGACGTTGTGGCTCTGATTTATCTTATCTTATTTTTCTTTTACTTTATTTCTTATTTCTTATTCTCATATTTCTTATTTTTTATTGATCATTGCATTGTACTTACATGACAGTATCGCATCACTGCCTG
Organism: Lissotriton helveticus; assembly: GCF_964261635.1. Classification (NCBI taxonomy): domain Eukaryota; kingdom Metazoa; phylum Chordata; class Amphibia; order Caudata; family Salamandridae; genus Lissotriton; species Lissotriton helveticus. Next base: position 831,758,535 of record NC_136072.1, on the reverse strand, counting down.
TACATTTTTTTTTTTTGTTAAACAAATAAAAACGATTTGAACACAAAAAAAATAATGGTTATATTTTAGAAACACTGAACCAATGCATAGAGCACTTTATTACCATTCCAATATAAAAGCTACTCATTTTCACATGATAGTTCTTTTGATGCAATCCCAAGGGGACGACATACCGAAATATATAGAAGGAGCAATTTGTTTAAAGGAAAAAAACCTGGAGCGGAATGTCTCAAAAACTAAAGTTGTACGATTTGATAACAAAACACTTTTAAAAAATCTCTACATCACAGAGAAGTTCGTCAAATGTCTTATTTTCACTACTTGTGAATGATGTTCTAAGCTAACAAGAATTAGAAGCACACTAAGATCACCCTGGCAAGAGCTCAAGCAGCTGCTGCAAGCATTAAAAAGTTTTATATAGCACACAATTACTGGGGACATGCCAGGAGTGATCCATGGCCAAGGTTAAGTGTGACCTTCCTAAAGGGCAAGTGAACATGCACTCAAAAACTCAGGCATATTACGATAGCTGGGTTTATGCTATCCAGTATTAAACTCCTGCTCAATTTGACCTTTAGATATGACATGTGTGTCCTTGAAGTCCTAAATCTGGTTCCGATTATTTAGCAGGGTTGCAGCTGTACGAGCACCCACGATGCTGCAACGTCAACACACTTAAGCATTTTATCTGAGTGTCCAGTGGGGGGCAACACAAATTTACCCATCGCTACATGTTAAAAGAATTGTCCATTCACAAGAGCATTGATTCTTTCTCTCTTTCTTTACTTTTCTTGCAGATTCTGCTTGTTTCTTATCTTTTCTGTACACATACTGCTGCTGGATCTGCTGCGCACTGTGAGAGTAGTTTGCATTGGTGGCTGATGCATGTGTTGTATTTGTTCTGTATTTTAAAATGCAACGCTTGCAATGATTTGGATTCTAGTGTACATGTTTAGTGTATGAGGCAACTTTGCACTCCCTGTGCCAGTGCTGCACTGGTTCATTGCGTGATGGAGTGTTGCACTGCTGTTTCCCGTGCTTTATAATACATGAACGAGGCTTGCACTTCTACTTCGCATTTTTTTCTGTGTGCCGCCCATATTTAGTTTATTGAAGAGAAACATGCAAAGCTACATCCAATGCTGGAATTATTCTGTATGGTCGTGGAACACACTGAGATCGGGGCTGGTGTATGTGACAAAAAATTGCCTTTCTGCTGGATACAATGTACCCGTTTTGATTGAGATGGGCTATGCAGTGGTACTTAATGTGTTGTACCTTACTTTTCAGTGATGGTCTAAAACGTGCACTCATGTTAGTGATGTGCCTGTTCTGTGAGACTGGGGCTTGTGCCCATCTTGCTCGTACTGAAAGAGTTCTGTGACTGAGGGAGGGCTGGGGTGCATTTGCAAGGTTTGCACTCTGCGTGTGATTAATGTCAGTTCTGCTGCTACACACACTATGTATTAGTTCTGGTTGACAGAAGCTTGCTGTACCTGATCGATGTGCCATTCTGCTATCAGGCGTTTCTAAGCATTGCATGCTTCTCCTCTTTCCTTACACAGACTTGTTTCAATGTCTCAGAATAAGTATTCTGGGTGGATTTTCAATGCATTTCATTAATCACATATTAGTTGTTCACAAAGGAGCTAGCAAGATGTACAGCTATATCCAGCATCCTACTTGAACATGCACACTCCACACAGTATATTTTGAAAAGGCCGGGACTGCTGGGGCACTGTCTGTTACATGTAAGGTACGGGAGAGGCCACGCAAGGTGAAGTTTACCCAAATCAGTGTGCATTACTCTTCCTTTGCAGTGCAAAATGGGAATTTGAACTCAAACTTGGTGTCACTGCTGAAACTGTCAGCAAGCGGCACTCGAATACTATTAAGGTATAGCCGTTGCTGAGGAGTGCTGTTTGTCGTCTATTTAAAGAAACAGAGACCTGCTGAGAAGTGCTAGAACTGTGTTATTTTAATTATAAACAGACTTGCTGAGATGTCTTGGTACTGTTAGAGTGACTGTATGGCAAGCCCTACTGAAAAGTCCTAATATTGTCCCATTAAACAGAAAGCAAATCCACAGTAGTCTCATTAAACGTATAGCAGCTCTGCATGGAAGTGTTTGTACTGCTGCATCAAAGGTAAAGCGTGCCAGAATAGGAATGCTGTACTTTTAGTGCACAAAAGCAGTTTGAAGTGTGGTAGCATCTTTCCCAAGTTTATATTTTCATCAATAATAATAAAGATTGTTATGATGGATCCAATATGTAACCGTTGTATTAACATGATCACAGTTGTAATGAGTTTAATATGATGCATTGCAGTGTGTTTATTAATATCATTTAGTTGGGCCATATTTATGTAGAAATACCATATTGGCTGACATCGCTGCTGTTTTGCCATTTACTCCTGTCCTTCCCCCTCCATTCTCGTCTCCCTGCACATCTCTCCTCACAAGCTCTGGAGAATTAAAGACAAGATGAAGTCATGGATAGAATTTTTTTTTTTTCCCCAATGGACTTCCTAGTACTCTTAAATGTAGGAGTTTTCGCGCCCCTTCCCCTCTATAGTTCTGTTACTGGGCCTAGCCTGATTCAATCATATAAAATGGCACTGTTGAAATGTTTGATATTATTTTGCACTTCGCCGGATGGCAATAACACAGAAGATGCTTGATGGTTTCTTAAAATTGGATTGTGCTTATGTCTTTAGAGATGATGATTCATTTTCAGGTCTGTGAAGACAGTTGTTACTTGTGATCGTACCATGGTGATTTTGCTATTTCTTTAATTGTGTATGCAAGAATTGTGTGTAATAACACCCTCCTTTGGGGGTGAATCGGATTTTTTATTATTTCCTAGTAGGCATGCTGCTCGATTTCCTTGTGATTTTGCTGCTCATTTGAGACTTAGATTATTTCTGGCGTTGACTACTCTGTATAAGTATAAATTTGAGCCTTCATAGAATGTTTTCTGTACCACTTGATTTTTTATATTTTGTAATAAAACTTGTAACTTTTCTCAGCTCTAAAAATGAATTATTAAGTGGGCTCAGTTTCTTATGATTATTACTCTGTTAACTGATGCTGGGGAGGGTGCCTTTTAGCACAAGCCCAACCCAGGAGAGATCCGCCCAAAGGTACATTTGGTTACTTTGAATTTTAGAGTGTCTTGAGTGCTGGGTTACAGTTTTGCACCCACGACGACTTTCCTATCCAATGTACATTTCACTAAAAGTTGATTTATTTCAGAACAGTCAAGGCTAGGTGGTGGAAGCCAAATGATACAAGTCTTATACAATGCTGTGCAAACCATACCCTGCTGATGGTTGTTGAGAAAAGGCCTTCATTTTTTTAAATGTCTTAAGTAATGAAATAGGTAACCAGACAAAATACATTATGTGGCACTACGTTACTGGAGTTTTCAAAATGTCCTCTATTTCTCCCAATAGTTTATGAAGAGCTATAACAAATATGACCGTATTTTGAAAATAGATTAGTATGTCCCTTTTTTATGAGGTACACAGAGTGCGATAATAGTTCACTAGTAAGTATGTGCTATTTACATAGGATATTCAAGTGTTAGCCACTTGCTGTTTTAAGTTATAGTGCCCATTTTTAGTTGTTTGGGGAGGTAGTAGTAGTGGGCTGTTATTCCCACAGCACCAGCTATGCAGCAGAATCATAGCATATGGGATTAGTCTGTAGTTATTTTCAGCAGTGCTGGGGAAAACTGCGAGTATGCCAGACGAAGAAAGCTGGTCATCGTTGTTGTTGGAAGAGGAGCATTTATTTTGTTTCCTTTGCTAGATTTTGAGAAAGAGGCGTTAACTCAGATGGCGAGTAAAAGGACACTTCATAAAATGTGTCCAGCCAGTTTACATCAGGCTTCTTGAATCACGTTTTAATCAGATACTGGATCTCACAACTTGGGCTGCCTGAAGAAATACTTGGTTTACACAGTTCGTTCAGTTCCTGAACGTATTTTGACAAATCATGTAGAATCTTATGTATTGGGAAGTTTGAAACTGGAAAGGATTTTGAGTCAGTATACTTTTTCCAGAAAGATGGTTGAGACCACGGGTGTCTATGGACTTAGGCTGGCGTAAAAGTATTTTCTGTGGTTTGAAAGTAGATTTTCTTTAAAGAGCATGACATTATTAATTATTAATTGGGTTTTGTAGAGCGCGTAGTAACCCGTGAGTATCCCAGCTCTGAAACCACGACACTCGAACAGGGGAGAGCCCGGAGGAGAGGGGGAGTATTTACGGGAAAAGGTGTGATTTCAGCATTTTCCTAAAGAGGAGGTGATCAGGTTTATTATTATTAATTGGATCCCGCCGCAGGACCGTCCACCAGACAAGGAAAAATCTCCTGATCTGAAGGGTGGTCTAACCATGGAATTGGCGATCCCACAGCAGACAGCGCACAGTCAAGTTCGGAATTAGGCCCTTCGTTTTGTCTTCATTTCATCCCTGCATTTGCACCTCAACTAAGTGCAAGTGATGGATGACAACAGTACTTTTTATGTAAAACTGAACTCAACCTAGGCATGCAACAATTAGCCAGTGCTCTACAGAAACGCAGCTGCAGGATGGAATCTATATCTTTTAAGAACTAAAGCTCTCAAATTCTAGGCAAGGATTGAAATGGGAAGTCAACACGAAGACAATCATAAACAATGAGAGAAACAGTAGGTAAAGTATGAACAATAGATTGGCAACCTTTCCTCACACACAGAACAATTGCAGCACAGCTAACAGAAGTACTAGATTTCACAAACAACCTACCACATTAACACAGATCTTTAGTTGGTGTTACACTAATGCATCTAAAAATGTAATTGGCATTTTGATTATAGAAACTAAGGTAAAAAAAAATTATATATCATAACTTGCTTTCCGCCAGACACCATCTTTCCATCTCCTCCCCCCAGGCAGGCGGTAGCGCCGATTTCCTGTGCCTGGTTATACGGTGTTTCGTAAGTATGAGCACTGAGTCAAGAAATTTCGCTTGCACCGACTGCTCTCCGCCGTGTCCCACGTGTGCCCTCCAACCACTTCCCATAGTGTGGCCACGATCTGTGTCCAATATGTGGAGAGGGTGGGGCAGGACCAAAATATGTGTAGTACTTAGGCATCCTGTTCGGGACATCTAGGACAGTTCATTGCCACAGCGGGGAACATAGCATGATGTGGTGTAAGATATACTCTTATCATGTATTGTACACTTTTAAGTAAAGAGTTGCAGGAGACTCCCCTCAGGTAGGTGAGCAGGGAGGTCCATTCCTTGTCTGTCATAACCCTCCCCAAGTCCATGTCCCATCTAACTTGCAGCGGCATTAAGGGGGAAGGTAGATGTGCCCTGATGCCCCGATATAACGGCGTTAGGTGTCTACCAGTGCCTATCAGGTACATCAAGTGCACCACATCATGCGTTGTCTGTTCGGTCCCAGCGGGAGCCGAGCACAGTTTAACATATCAGTCTAGCATGTGGGAGAAATAACGTGTCTAGGAGCACCTGTTTGTGAACTAAATCGGCATGAGTAAGTAGGGTACCATCTCCAAATAGTGCGCCTATAGTGGTCACTCCAACCTGTTCCCGCCTGGTAAGTCTTCGATGTGTCAGTATTCCAGTAGGGGTAGGAAGTCCCAGAAGTGGAAAGTTAGGGGCATGTGGTTTAGTTTGTACTGTGTATTTCAGGGCCATTCTCCAATACGCCAATGCCACTTTCAGTAGTAGTGGGGTTGCCCGAGCCCCATAATAGGTAAGTCAGCAAAATATTAAAATGTTTTGATAGTAGTTGTCAGTATTACCAGCGGGGAGTTATTGAAGAACAATGGGATACGCTGCAACTTGACCATTTTGGCAATGGCTAGACACCGCACCACGGATAGTGGGGGTGGGGGCGATGTCCAAAAGGCTGTTTGGGACAGCGGAGAGGTGATCCCATCTAAGAGGTCCTGCTGAGTTCTATATACTCGGATTCCCAGGTACTTTATGCATCAGGGGTAGCAGCCACCTTTGCCTCACCAAATGGGACTTCAAGTATTTTGAAATTAGACTATGGGAGAAACCGATTTATCCTGAAGACAGTTGGCTTGAGTAAGGGGTACCTACCAAAACGCGTTGATGTATAATTAACATCAAATCTGGAAGACACTGAAGAACACAGTAGATATTAAAGGTACTTGAACGGGAGGCAGCTCTTGATCCTGCGAAGAGCGGGGAGTTGCAAATAGCGTATATTGATCACGCAGAGGTGTTGGAAACGTTACGGACAATAGATTATAGGGAATACCTACGCCGACAACATACTGACGCTGATAAATCAGGTATACTACTTGCTCGACTAGTACGTGACCAACCAGACCCACCGACCATAACTCATATATACCCTGACAGGCACCCTGGTTCATACACAAGTGGAGGTCAACGTGGCATTCCACAACCATCTTCGAGCTCTCTATGCGCCCTCCGGCCCAGAGGACTCTGTACGAATTGCTGAATTCATGCAAGATCTCCCCTTTCCGGTTCTGACGGCTGATACACAGAAGGCAATCTACGGCCCTATTACTCAGCACGAGATACGTGCAGCGATCAAGAGCCTCAACCGTAATAAAACGCCTGGCATGGACGGAACTCCCTGTGGAGTTTTACCTAACTTACTCGGATATCCTAATACCAATCCTAGAGACGGTATATAGAGTAGCATTTGAAGAGGGCCACTTGCAGGAATCAACTATGCAGGCACTGGTTACATCTATACCTAAGCCCGGCCGTGATAAGCTAGACATGGCTAATTATAGACCGCTCTCCTTGCTCTCCACCGAATATAAGATCCTCGGTGAAGCTTTGGCCAATCGTATACAATCCCACCTTCCCACACTTATACATCAAGACCAATGTGGCTTCCTTCCCGGACGCAGTACATCATTGAATACGCGTAGACTACATGCATTAATTACGGCCACTCCACAGGAGTTCCCACAGGCAGGGTGTATAGCGCTTGATCTGAAACAAGCGTTTGATTCTTCGAGTCTCTGAAACGCTTCGGCTTCCCGGATACCTTCTTAAGATGGGTTTGTTTATTATATACTAATCCCACAGCTAGGGCGCGCACGGGCTAACATCTCAGAACGTTACAACGTACATAGAGGTACACAACAGGGCTGCCCCCTGTCCCCGATTTTATTCGTCCTGGCCCTTGAACCCCTGGCTCTGGCCCTCCATAGCAGAGCAGACCGTGTGGGCATCCCTATAGATGGGACGCAACACTTGATATCGGTCTATGCGGGCGATATTCTGTTGTACCTGCGTGACTTGAGGGCTGATCACACTTCGATTTTTGCCATCTTTGAGAGATCGGAACTCTTTTCAGGCCTAGCGATCAACCCGGAAAAGTCGATTGGTTTCTTCTTTAGAGAGGGATCACATTCTTCCAATATACGATTTGGTACATATCCGATCCCGGTGGCCCAGACTTCTTTTAAATATCTGGGTATACAGGTGTATAGGTCGCCGGAAGACGAAATAGATGGCAATATCCAACGCGCTATAACACGGCTTCGCAGTAGTGTAGGGTTCTGGACGTCCTTACCCATGTCAGTCATGGGCAGAATTGCTATCTCCAAAATGATTATGCTTCCTCGCCTTCTATATTATTTTGTGAATTTACCAGTGATCCTTCCCCAAAATATTTTTATTACACTGAATACTATTCTGATAAACCTTATCTGGGGTACTGGTCGGAGACGGATTAGCCTTCGTAAACTCCAATTAGGGACTGGGTCGGGTGGCTTCGGGGTTCCTGATTTCCGGGGCTACTACTGTGCTAGCCAACTTCAATGGCTTTCTTATTGGACCACGGGCAGGAACCTCAACGAGATCGGTTTCACAAGAGAACAACTTGACCGAGGGGGAACTCCACTCCTTGTTACTGCGCAAAGCCCGGATACCCCCAGACTGCACCCCTCTACTGCATACTGCCTTGATGTGCTGGAAGAAGGCCCTCTCTTATACTTCTGCAGTACCACCATGCGCGGCAAATATTCCTTTGTTAGGCATTCCTACACCACAGGGCAGACTCACATTACATACACTTCGCCATTGGAGGGATAACGGGATGGAGGAGGTTGGAGCCTTTTTCGGGGATGAGACTTTACTTGATCACGAATCCTTTATGCAGATCACAGGTGCTCCCCACCCCCCCACCCCCGACTGTACCTATTACATGCCAAAGTAACACATTACATTAGGACTACATGGGCACCACAAAGGCTCAAACCTACACAACACAAACTTGTCCATTTACTGTACTATATGGGAGCGGGTGAACATCTTGTACGCTGGCTATACACCAGAGTTAGGGAGCAATCTCGCTCATGACCCTTAGAACATATTGGGCAGAAGACTGTGATACTGAATTGCCGGATAAGGCATATGAGCTTATATAAGGGCATCCTAAAAGAGTATCACGTAATGCCAGGTTTAAATTTATCCAGGTTATGGTGCTCCATAGAGCATATCTACCTCCCAAGAAGATACATTGTATGTTCCCACACTCCCCCAATTGCTGCCCTCGATGTAAAGGGGATGAAGCGAACTTTAAACACATGCTGTGGTCTTGCCCACGGCTGCGGGGCTACTGGGCCGAAATATGTCAAGTGCTCAATACTGTGACACAGTTGCCGGTTGAAGCCTTATCTTGCCTGGTAGGATTACGTAAAAGATCAGGGAAACAGACAGTTAAGTTAAAATTTCTGGACCTTGCTCTCATTCTGGCAGTTAGGGTCATAACGATGAGATGGAAGTTCCCTAGGCCCCCTATGGTGACTACATGGCAGACAGATCTAGTACAGTGGGGACGAGCGGAGGGAGTGGCCCTCAGGAGGGAGGAAGAGAAAGGTCACTGAAAACAACCCTTAGCGTTAGAGTGGGAAGCCATGTTGCTGGAACTGGAAGAGCTCGACTTGGTCCCATCTCAGGTGGTGAGGTCGCAATAACATGCACGATCTAGAGGAACCCATTTAGGGGTGGGTCCCTGTCAGCATCAAGTGGTGCGCGATACTTGCTCCCCTGCTCTGCAGACTGACAGCCTCCATTGACTGCCCAGGGGAAGCTAACTCATTGACAATGATCAACCAGGAGTGGGTGGGAATGGGAGGAGGGATTGTTGGGGTGGGAGTTTATTAAGTTCCAAGATGATAACTGATCTCTTATATCTGAACTGCGTTGAATCGTTTACTTTAAGAGAAACCACCAGATGTCTGGGACGATTAACCTGCCCTTTAATAAGTTTATTTGTAATATGTATGGGATGAAGATATATAACTTATGTAATGAAAGGGGCGGAAAATTCAAAACAGACTGTGATGATTGTATGTATTTGTTTATGATCATGATTCCTCTGCAGTCGATATTAAAAAGACATATGAAATGGTCTACTGTTCTCTCCTTGTCTAAGTGTCTGTATAATGAATTGTACTGTTTTGTAGAATAGAATTAATTTCCTTTAGCAGAAAGGAACACTGATGGATTTTTAAAATGTTTGTGATGTGTTTTAACAATTGTGACCTTTGACATTTTAACATTTAGATTTTTAAATTCTTTTTAGATTATATTGGATATATGAATAAAGGGATATTCTTTTTATATAGAAAAACAAAGTGTGGTGTTGAACCTTGATGTTATCAGGGTTGAGAGCGAAATACTGAATGAGATTGAAACCTCAGTGTGGCGTTTGCTTGAGTTTTGATATAGAAACCCAACAGGATTTTGAAATTGACTAATAGGCTACAGTTATGCCCTGTCCCTTTGGGTAAACGGGCCCCTCTGCTTTTTTGTGATATAATAACTTGAACCAGCGGATGAACCCCATGGGGGATCCTGTATTGTGTAAGGGTTGCCAGCAGATACTCCCAGCTTAGCATATCAAAAGCCTGGTGTAGGTCTAAGGAGAGGAAGTCTACGTGGTGGAAGTGATACGGAATTTCCCCACATTATTTGGTAGAGTATACATATATTAAGGAATGTACTCCGGCAGGTCACAAAGCCGTAGTGATGAGTTTTAGGAGAAAGGGAAGGAGACGGCCTGCCAGGAATTTGCTTAACATTTTGTACTCTTTGTTTACGAGCGACAGGGGTGTATATGCTGTGATGTCGGTACGATCCCTGCCCAGTTTCAGCAGTGATGCCACTGGGGCTTGCATTGTGGTTGGGAGTAGCATGCCCCGTACAGCGAGGCGCGATAGAGGTGCTCCAATCGGAGCACCAATTGCATGGAAAAGGCAGCATAAAACTCCAGGGGTAGGCCATTTAATCCGGGGGTTTAATTGCAGGGAATGTCCCAAATAGCCTCCCAGATCTCTGTCGCAGTAATCGGTGCCTCAAGTGATCTTCCATGGTCATCTGATGTAACTGAATCGCATTTAAGAAGTCATCAATCGCTTGTGGTTCTGCCATCTTGGGAGCCGTGTATTAGTGCTTGTTATATTCCCAGAAGGCTTCGTTCTGAGTGTCTGCGTGCGAACGCCATGGGGTGTTGATCTCAAGTATGGGCATTGTTGGGGGGGTTGGGAGCCTTCCCTGATCAGACGAGCCAGCAGAGAGCCCAGCTTGTCCGCCTCTGTGTGCATCTTCTGTGTATGCGCGGAAGTCCACCACTCAGACGCTCCAGCAGCTTAACGTACTCCACACACGTATCTCGCAGGCTTGCCAAACTCTCCTGGGTCACCGCTGCATCCCTCTCTAGAGTGCGCAGTCTCGCTTCAACACTCTAAGTCACGAAGGATAGTTTGTCATGCCCCAACCAGAGAGCTAATTGCTGCCTTCCTAGTTACCACCTTAAATGTTTCTCACTCTGTTAGCGGGGTGGAGGCTGTGTTCTCAATTCAAGAGGATAGTGAAGAAAAATTGACACCATTGTAGCATTACCTCGACTCAAGAAAGGTATATCTTAATAAGAACTTGGAAAATTATCTTTTGAGATCACAATTTGTAGCTCAACAGAAGAAAATAAACACATGAGAAGGTATAGGATTACCAACTGTGATGATTGTGTACATAGAGCAAAAGTACAATTTTGATGGCTTAAGAGAATTTTCAGGCTGAGTCACTTTAATTTTTTCATAGTTTTGCAGGCGAACAAGATCCAGGGAAATAAAGTACTTTACATGTGCCCGACGGACAGAATAGTAAACATTGAAAATGCTATAACGCATCATGAAATATAGTTACGTTGTGCATAGCATAAGGAGGAGGCCAGTCTTTCAATGCTTCCCGATTCCCTCACTCCTATGTGTAACCAGAGTGGGTAGTAAAAGCCAAACCATTTGAATGGCAAGACATTATTAAGCAGATGCTACAACTACTTTGGGCCATGCATTCAGAAGAAAGCCATTATTTGGTACTTCGAGTTCCACCTGTCTTATATGCGAGCAAAGTAGATGTTGGGTAATTACGATTCCATGAGAAAAACAATTAGTTACAATAAAGCTCTAAGACAGGATACCTGTTAATGGAGGTTACCTATAATACATTCATTAGGTATTCTTGATAGTGCAACGCAACTGAGAAACAGTAGAGATAATCTGCAAGTATCACATTAAGTGGAGCTCCCATGGATATGCGTTGCTGGGGTCTAGGAATGCATAGGCCAGACAACTTTATGAACATGTGATCTCTGATAAGTAACTGATAAGAGGGTTCAGCTGACTCTAGCAACAAGGTCAACTTTCCTTCTCCATTTCGGACGAGACTTCAAATTGAGGACTTGGTCTAGGAGCATAGCATAGGACACAGCGATGCAAAGAAATCGGGTAATTGCTTCGCAGTCCAGTGTGAGGATTGTGTAAGAATTAGGGGCGGGAGACTCCCCGAAACCTGTACTACCGCTCAGATTACTATAATTAGTAACATGGGTGTCACTATCTCAAACGAGAAAGCGGTGCCAGAAGAAATAGATGGTTTGTGTGCAAGATCGATTCGAATGCATGCAGTCCAGGAGGTAGTGTACTGTATGTTCTGAAAACGAGAACAGTGCGTAGTTTCAAAGTTAAAAATCGAGCTCTATCTCCTGAATTACTGGTTCATGGTGGGAATTGACGTTTGGAATTACAGATACACTTTATTAAACCCTATCCATACACGTCGTCCTTCGTAGTTGTATTACCCGTTCCAAGAAACCTCATCTTTCCTGGTATCTCGACTGGGTCTTAACGCAGGATTATGGCTCCGACCTTAATGCCTTTCCCCTTGGGTGACCGCTAAATCCTACACCAACAAGAAGATGCTTCTGGCAACTGCTTGTGATATGCGGGGCTTACGCCCCCCTTAAACCTTAAAGTTAATGAGTTCATTTCCCAGTGCTGACCAAAACAAAACCGGTGGCAGAAAAGTATTGCTAAAAAAAACACTATATAGCTTCCCTAACACATTGACCACGTCGCGACACTTTCCACGCCCCCACCCGCCCCATGTGTCAAAGGCTCTCTCATAAGGCGAATCCTCACATCGCCTTTAGTCTTATGGTAACCCATCTCCGCCTTTTGCCAACGCGCTGTCGTATCGGCGCCAAAATTCTGTATGTTAGCCCCTTATTCATTCTTCGAACGAAGACCTTACCTTCCTCCTCCCGACCTTTAACATCCGAGGGCCACTGCCTTGCTTAAGTCTTCAAACGACTTCAAAAAGCCTTCACAAGGAAAAGCAATAGGAAAGCTTGTTTGTCTTGATTGACAAGCGACACAGCCATACAGGGAGTAGTTTGGTGCAGCTCGACCCTAAAATGTCTTTGATTAGTTAGCTAAAAGAGACCGCCCCGGAAACGCTCGCGCCTGACCCGGAAAAAGAAATGTACATTGTGCCTCCTTCCCAGGAGTAAACCGTGTAAATCTTCCGGAAGCGATTGCCCAGCTGCCCGCGGACCGGTATGTTACCCTACCATTCCTAATGAGCATGCGCACATGGTATAAGCGTTAAAATGCAGCAGTTCCAACTTATTGTGTGATGTGGAAAAGAGCCCTTGAATAGAGGCTGTCTGGTCGTTATCAAAACTTTCGAGTCAACAGGGCTGAAGTCTTCTATCTCTTTATATATTTTAAACAACCGTCGTCGTCTTCTCTGGCTGTCAGATTCCTTCTGACAGTGGTGTGTTTTGGATGCCGAGGAAGTCGCTGTTTTGTTTTCTTATTGATCTTTGTCGATGGTGATATTGGTTCACAGGGTCAGCTCTGTATTAGCTCGCGGATAGCGGTCACAAGGGTTTGCAGAAATGTCAGCTACTTTTTATTCTGTGGGTTTTCTTTTTGATCAAATCCTTTGTAGAATTTCTTGTTGAGTTTGCGGAGATGGCCTACCAGTATCTCAACGGCTTCCTACATGCCAATAGACCCGATTCAGGCGGGAGACTACCGATTTTACAAGCTAAAAATGGCTTTATTTTAGCTGTCTCCCGCCTTAAATTAATTTTTTTACAATAGAAGTCAATGGGGAATTTTCATTCTTCTGGTTTTTTTATTTTAAATCTCCCACGTCCCTGTCCTAAAATGTTGGCATGTATGCGCCTTGGAGGTCTGCTGTTCTTTTGAAGCAAGGAGCACCAGCTGCTAACCGTAAGGACTTGTTCTGTAGTGTCTGCAGAGGCTTCCGATACTTAGGCTAGCAACCGCCTCACACTGGTGAAGCATATGTAATTGTTGGTAGAATAATTGCGTTGATTGCACGTAACTTGCTCCGCATAAGCGTTAACTTAGTCCTCAGAAGTGGGTACAAGGCAGTCAGTTTGGTTGATGCTTTCTGGCAAGTCTTCTCAATGTGGTTTCTCTAGCTGAGTTTGGAGGCAAGTGTCACCCCTAGGTTGGAGCTCTTGTTGACCCACTTTGTTTCCTCTCCATTAAGGTTGATCTTTGGATGCTTTTTGATCTACTTTCTGGTGAATAATGTTGCTGTGGTTTTGCTTGTGTTGAGGGTAAACTGCCACTCCATGTACCATCCATAGATTCTGCTGAGCGATGTTTTAAGGTTCTTAGCGCTTCCTTTTCACTGAAAGATTGGGCGATGACTGCAACATCATTGGCGTAAACAACAAAGTCTGTTTTCTTTAAGTCCTTGGGTATACCATTGGTAAATCGATTAGGAATTCTTCTATTGTACCGTAATTATGCGAGTTCATGCAAATGGTTGGTGGGGTTAGTAGATGAGCCAGAGATGATTAGGTATTTTTAGCTTTCAGGGGTGTAACTTTCAAAGAAGGTGAGGTTGTGATCTTTGATATGAGTTGTGAGCAGTCTTCAGAAACACAGAGATTATGGCAAACATGCACATGATTTTAAGAAGCAGCCAGGAAAGGCATTTATATGCTGGTACAGACGGGATTGCTTTCTCAGTTGTAGATTAGGGTTTCCAATTGCAGGACAAAGAGGAAAAACACTTCAGAGTACAGTCGAGAGTTAACAATGAGATGTTTAAAATTCGATAACCTGCAAAATAAAACACTGCAAAGCTTCTTCCTACCTGGTGCAAGTTAGACACTGTGTGCCTGACAATTCATTGTGGTTTAAGGTGCCATATTCTTAGTGCAAGCTGGGATCTCTACATTGAACAAGACGTGGGCACTGCTTTTAGAGGGTACAATTAGCCCAGCTGCAACCCAATAAAGCAAGCCACACTTGATATTTTGGAAGAGTAAAGGCCGTAGTTTATTTTCTGTTTTCACTTACAAGAGGTACCCTCAAATATCCCACTGGCACCGTTTGAGTAGGTTGCACTCTTGAGAAACGGGTTCAGACTTCAGATGACTGTCTGCTAACAGTGTTGGAAAATGTGCACTTGCTTTATTAAGCTGTTGGGGTCTGATAGCACATGTATGTACATCTAAACACGTTTTTATTCATAGTCTGGCTGATAGCCTGTATTATTCATGAAAAGTGTCATAGAGATATCTAAGAGTAGAAATATCTGAAAAGATTCCCTCTTAATTGTCATAATCTGATTTTAATAGTAGGTTTGGCAAGCACTGTAGAGTTAAAAGGTGTAGGCGTTGAACTGATATATTAAAATGATCATTGGGGATCATGGCTGCGTTCTGAAGCGTCCACAGATGGCAGTGCAGTTTAATACTCACACATACAAACGGAAAGTTCACTCATTTTTAGCATTTAAAATTGTTTACATAACAGGTTGTTTTTATAGTTTTATTACAATTGTCTGCCAAATGCACGCTTTTTAAACCACTGAATTACTGGCAGCAAAGTCACACGTTGTAAGTTAGAATGTTCTACAGGCACTTGGGCTATGTATAACAGGTTAATATGGTTTGAAAAGGCTTCTCAGTTTAATAGATGTGGTACATACTTTACTGGTTTCTGTTAGGAAAATGGGCATAGTTATTTTCTGCATTTGGAATGGTGGGTGTTAAATTGCAGTTAAACATTCTCGGCACTATATTTTCATGATTCCTGCAAGGAAAGAGTAATTGGGTATTTTGCACATGGAGGATTATGGGCTTTAAATGGATGTTGAATTATTTGCCAACATGCAAAAATGTATCCTGTTGAGAAAATGGAAATAGCTATTTTTTTATGGGGGCTTGTGTGGTGTTAAATGGACTATACATGTCCCAGGCTCAGTGCTATGCTTCTTCCTTTTGGAAAAACGGGAATAGCTAATTTGAACATGGGGGATTATGGCCATTAAATGGCTGTAACACATACCTGACATGGTACTTTCATGATTCATTTAAGGAAAGTGTAGCAGGTAGTTTCCGCATAATGGATTATCGCTATTCAAGGTTGATGAATACCATTGCCACAGTATTCCAAATGTTAGTGTTGAAAAAATAGAATAACTCATTTTTACATGGGGATTGTGGATGGTAGATGACTGTTGCATATCCCAGGCATGGTGTTTTATCTATTACTATTGGCATAGTGATTTTCTGCATTGTAGATGATGGCTTTTAAATGGCCATTTCATATTCCTTCAAAGAAAGAGTAGTAGATAGTTTCTACTTCAGGAATTATGGACATTTTAGGACAGGTGAATACCATTGCCACTGTACTCTTAATAGTTCCTATTAGGAAAAGTGGAATAACAAATTTTTACACAGGTGAGAAATTATGGATGGTAGATTACTATTACGCGCAGCCAGCCCTGTGCTTTTTTTCTCTTGGCTTATTGACTACAGGTATTTTCAAAATATGGTGGTTAAGTGGCTGTTACAGAAGCTAGCACTATATTTTCATGATTCTGGTAAGGAAATGGTAATTAATTATTTTACATAAGAGGCGTTATGGGCTTCAAAGGATTGTTGAATGCATTTGCCACTGTGTACTAATGTTTCCTGTTGGGAAAATGGGAATAGGTAATATTTCATGGGAGATTATGGGGAGTGAATGGCTGCTGCAATATCTTGGGCACAGTGTTTTACTTAACTCTGTTGGGATAATGGGCATTGCGTATTTTTTCATGGAGGATAAGTGGTGTTAAATTAAGTTGCATGTTCCTAACACAGTATTTTCATTATTCATTTAAAAAAGTGTAAATATAGTTTCAGCATTAGGAAATCAAGGTTTCTAAGGGCTGTTGCATACCACTGTATACTAATGATCCTTATTAGGTAAATTAGAATAAAACATTTGTATATGAGGGATAATGGATAGCAAATGAATTACACGTCCCAGACATGGTGTTTTACTAATTTCTTTTGCGATAATGGACAAAGCAATTTTCAACATAGGGATGATGGATGTTAAATGCACATTGCATTTACATGATATTATAATTTACCCATTTCTGTAAGAACTAACTGTTAATTTCTTCGGGGGAGATTATGGGTGTTATTAAACATCCATCATCCCCTAGGAGGAACATCGCTATGCTTTTTACCCTAAGAGGATTAAGTAAAACACCATTCCTTATGTTTTATTGTTTCCAAAAGCATACCTTAGAAAGGTGGACGGAGGAGCTTTGCGCGCAACCAAGATGGCCGCGTGAGCTTAGGGCTCCCGAGACCCTCGCAACCTCCCACATCTATCCTGTCCTATATCCTGTCCTTCATTGATGTTCTCGTGAAGACGAACCACGCGTGAGGCAAAATCTGCATTCGGATTTTTAATCGGACCCCGGGAGCCAGAGTTACGGTGCTTTGAAGATTGCGGCCTACGCCTCCGTTATGCCCGGCTGTGGAGTGGTCATGCTACCCGAGCTGTCGTTGAACAACATCAGCCTAAGGGGATTGGCACGACCGGTCTGATTGGTTTCACTTTCGGTTTCGCCTTCAAAGTGCCCTGTGACTGGGAACGAGCCTACCCCTGTGCCTACAGACAGCTGCCTGGTCACCCACGAATGTGATTCTGACTGCTTTTGCTGGTTTTGGAGATCTTTCGACTTGGGCCCTCTGGCCGGGGCTGTTTTCGCCCGTGGAGGCCAGGGGTGGCAATTTTCCTGCTTGGCTACATCGAATCACGCTGGCCCCTCTCCCCTAATGGCGGGGAAACCGGAGGGTGACAGGCTGAAACCGAAGTACACTCGGCAAGGTGGCTCCACTCAATCTAACAATATGGATCGCTATACCCAGCCTAAGGGTTCTCCCGGTGGAGCTGGCACAGGGGAGCCGCCTACTTCGGCGATCGAGCCGACACTACAAGATGTCATGGCCGCGATCGATGAAATCAAGTCCCCATTAGGGCACCAAATTGAGGCTCTCGCACATAAACTTGACACTGTGGCTATTGACGTCAATCTGATCCGTGCAGATCTGGGCAAAACTAATGAGAAAGTCAAGTCTTTGGACATTAAGACATCCAGTCTGACGGGTGATGTCACTGATCTGCAGACTGATGTCCGTCGCTTGAAGACCAACAGCGATCTCATTCTACATCGCCTCTAAGATTATGAAGGGAGGGCTCGCCGGAATAATGTCCGTATCATAGGGGTTCCGGAAAAGGCGGAAGATCCGGCAGCTGACCTCTTTGTCGAGGACTTAATTGTTCGCCATCTTGCACCTAAGGGACTGAGCAAGTTTTTCACGATCGAACGTGCTCACAGAGTTCCGGGTGGACAACCGAAGTTGGGAGCCCCGCCGCGGCCTATAATAGCCAGAATCCTCAATTTTCGAGACGGGGACGCTTTCCTACAGGCCTCACGGACGAGTGGCCCTACAAAATTTGAAAACACCACTGTCAGCTTCTGCCCGGACTTCACCCAATCGGTCCAGAGGCAAAGACTTGGCTTCATGGGTGTGAAGAGAAGATTGCGAGACATGGGCCTCAAATATGCCATGCTTTTTCCAGCCAAGTTACAAATTGAGCATGCGGAGCGGACTTATTGTTTCGATCGACCGGAGGTGGTGGCGGACTGGCTTGAATCAGCCTCCATCGGAGAAACAGTCTGGTGGAGCGGAGGAGGGCCAGACGGAACAAGAATAGGTGCCGGCAGATAGTATCCTGGGGCCTCGAACTGTGGTTCGATACTTTTGACAATTGACTTGACCATATTTTGGGGGTGGCGGGGTCAGTAATGGGTCTCTTTCCTCCTCTCTGTTTCTTTTTGTAGCCTAGTTAGATGGGGGGGGGCGACAGGCACACTGCAAGTTTGGGGTGTTTTCTACTATTTCGCAGGGGTGCAGGGTGGGGGGTGTTGTAACGGGAAGTTGCTGGGGGGGTTGGGGGGTTTTGTTGGGGAATGTGTGTGTTTCTTTGCAAGGCAATCTATTCATGTCTAGTTTGACCGAGGTGCTGTATTCTGCTCGGGGTTGGATCTTCCTTCTTTTTCGGGATGGGGGGTAGAGGGCTGAAATTGCTGAGTTGGAATGTAAATGGTTTGGGGGATTGGATAAAACGTAGTGTCGTGTTGCAACTGTTGAAGCGTCTTTACCCAGATGTGGTCCTCCTTCAAGAGACGCACTTGATTGGCAATACTTGTCGGGCTATGCACAGGAGGGGGTACCGTTTGGCCGCGCATTCCGGGTTCTCATCTGGCTCTAGAGGGGTGGGTATCCTGATCAAGAATTCTCTCCCACTTGAAATTGATTCCACGATCCTCGACGATAGAGGGCGTTATGTTGCTCTTACGGGTAGGTGGGAGGGTCGGACCATATCTCTGGTCTCTGTATATGTTCCTGGCCTGCAGTCGACTACTTTTGCGGATTTAGGGCGGGTTCTCCTGGCTCTCCCTGAGGGTTCACTGCTCATGAGTGGTGACTTTAATGCAGTGGTCTCTGGTATTTTGGATCGACACCCGCCCAGGGATCTGAGAAGTGCACAAAACTGGCTATCTGATTTCCTTGATATCCTGGGTTTGGTTGATTGTTGGAGAATGTTGCACCCTGCAGAACAGCAGTATACTTTCCATTATGGTGCGCACGGTAGCCTTTCCAGAATTGACCATGTGCTGGTACCGGCGGCGCAGGCCCTCTCCGTTACCGAGGTTAAGCATTTGGCCCGTGGTATTTCCGACCACACTCCTTTGTGGCTCCGGTTGGAGCTGGGCGCTGAGACTGAGGGCCGGGTGGCCCAGATCAATCCCTGGTACCTCCGCAACCCCAAAACTCGGACAACCTTGGTAAAATCCCTTGACCAATATTTTTTGGAGAACGAGGGTTCGGTTTCCTCTGCTATATCTCTCTGGGAGGCTTTCAAGACCGTCCCCAGGGGTCAGGCCCTGTCATTGATAGCGAATGTTAAGAAACAGAAGGAAGAGGAAGTGGTCAAGATAGAGGCGGAGATAGCAGACTTGGAGCTAGAACTTGAGGGGGGGGTGACCCACGCT
The DNA here is from genome assembly GCF_964261635.1 of Lissotriton helveticus. NCBI lineage: Eukaryota > Metazoa > Chordata > Amphibia > Caudata > Salamandridae > Lissotriton > Lissotriton helveticus. The sequence goes on along the minus strand of NC_136072.1, from coordinate 831,738,761 downwards.
GCAATGCATGTATTACGATTGAAGCAACTTGACTACAGGGCTTTGGTCACCGACGCTGCTAAGGCCATGAGTAGGGAGCAACAGGGACGCCTTTATGATGCAGGGGATAAGGCTGTTAAATTAATTGCATGGTTGGATAAGAGGGATAGAGCTAGTCGGGTCGTGCCAGTGATTGAGACGGATGGTGGTGATCGGGTTTCTGACCCTAAAGCAGAGGTCTTCAATCTGTGGGGCGCGACCCCCAGGGGGGTCGTGGAGTCCTGGGAAGGGGGTCGCAGATTCTGTTGCAGCGTGCAGCAGTTCCTGGCGTCAGGCTGATTGAGGCCGGGTGATCACGGCGGAGGCCTAATTCACGCCTTATTAACAAGTAAAGGTCTTCTGAAGACCTGTGAAGTACTCGGGTGTGCCTTTCTGTGTGTCCCGAAGCTGTTTCAGCCGGGCTCACTTACATGTGCTGGGGAGAGGGGGGGAGGGGGGTGTCTGGGGCAGGAGGCTGTAGCCCTTTGAATTCAATCAATGGACTTAGCTGTGGGGTTTATTTTTATTTTTAACGTTTTATATAGCGCTAGCTTAAGCCGTAGGTATCAGAGCGCTTTACAAACACACATAGTAAACAGCAGAAGGACATTACAGTCATTGGTTCAAGTCCCACGAGCCCTCATACCTGGCGCCTGTGCAGGAGAAATGTGCCTGAGACTGTTCTTCACGGTGAGGTGTTTATACAGCCTGTCTGCTCCCCCCCACCCCCCCAAGCAGGGAAGCACAGAGATGCTCTCCCATGAGAGAGGAAGAAGAAGGAAGAAGACGCAGAGAGATACTGACCCCACCCCCATGAGAGAGGCACCGAAAAGGTGGGTGGATGAATAATGGGTGGATGAAGGATGAATGGAAGGATGAAGGGTGGGTGGATGGATGGAAGGATGGATGGGTGGGTGTAAGGATGAATAGATGGATGTGTGAAAAGGTGGGTGGATGAATGATGAGTGGATGGATGTAAAGATGAAAGGGTGGATGGATGGATGAAGGATGAATGGATGGATGTGTGAAAAGGTGGGTGGATGAATGATGAGTGGATGGATGTAAAGATGAAAGGGTGGATGGATGGATGTGTGAAAAGGTGGGTGGATGGATGGATGAAAGGGTGGATGGATGAAGGATGAAAGGGTGGATGGATGGATGTGTGAAAGTGTGGGTGGATGAATGATGGATGATGGATGGATGGATGTGATGAGATCTAACAGGCGCATCTATGGTTGTCGATAGTTGTTGATGATGAGTACCAGTTTCTATAATCTTTTGTCGTAAGGGGGTCCTTACGCCTAAAAAGGTTTTACAAGGGGGTCTCGGCATCAAAAAGTTTGAAGACCTCTGCCCTAAAGAGATCGTTCAGCAGTTCGCGGATCACTTCCGGACGGTGTACTCCTCGGTCTCTGATAGACCGGAGGAGGACTCACATCTCTTGTTACGGGATATCTCCTTGCCGCGACTCTCTGACATTGATAGGGAACAAATGGATGCCGCAATAACAGCGGATGAGGTAGCATTAGCGATTCGCTCCTTGAGATCAGGGAAAGCAATGGGTCCTAATGGCCTACCTATTGAACTTTACAAACTGAAACCTGATAAAATTACTCCATATCTGCGAGATATGTTTTTGGAGTCTCGGGAGTGTGGCTCTCTCCCCCGTGATCAGCGGTTAGCGACCATTGTGGTGATTCAAAAGGAGGGGAAGCCCAGAGACAGGTGTGCGTCGTATCGTCCTATTTCCCTATTAAAAGCCGAACCTAAAATTCTTGCAAAGGTCCTGGCCAATACATTGATCACCATCATTGGTGAGCTGATACACCCGGATCAATCCGGTTTCATCCCGCATAGGAACACCGCCCTGAATTTCCGGCGCCTACATGGTGTTCTCGCGAGAGCATCGACGTTGCGTGAGCCGGCCATCTTGGCGTCGTTGGATGCCACGATGGCCTTTGATACCGTGGAATGGTCATATTTATGGGCCGCGTTGGCTAAGTTTGGGTTCGGACCAGGGTTTATTGGTTGGGCTAGATTGCTTTACGAGGACCCCCTGGCGCAAATTGTTGTTAATGGCCGCGTCTCAACTCCGTTTGGTCTGGAGAGGGGGACGCTTCAGGGCTGTCCTTTGTCGCCTCTCCTGTTCGCCTTGGCCCTTGAGCCTCTCGCGGCGTGGATTCGTTGGGAACCATCGATGAAAGGTATTCAGTGGTCCTCTGAATTCGAAGATCATATCTCGCTTTATGCGGACGATATATTACTATATCTGACTTCGCCGCGAAAATCTTTGATAGTGTTATGCGATGTCTTGAATTCATTTGGTCGGAACTCGGGCCTCATTATTAATTGAACGAAATCCTATCTATACGTCCTTTCGGGCGACGTCCCTCTTCTCCCACGCAACTGTCCCATTCAGATAGCGCACACGGGGTTTAAATACCTCTGTATTTATATCTCATTGGACCCCACAGTTCGGTACGAACGTAATCTCCTTCCGCTCTTGTCCAGATTGAAGCAAGACATTGCGGGTTGGCGTGGGCTTCCACTTTCACCGCTTGGTCGTGCTGCCCTTTTCAAAATGATGTCTCTACCTCGTTTCCTCTATGCTCTTCAGAATACTCTCGATGTCGTTCCCGCTAGTTAATTTCGGGCAATAGAGGGTCTTCAAAGGAAATTGATATGGGACGGCAGACCTCGCATTTCGCTCGCTAAACTGACACTCCCGTGGTTAGACGGGGGTATTGCTCTCCCGGATATCAAGCAATACTATTGGGCTTCCCAACTGGGAGCGATTAATCACGGTACGTTTGGTCCCGACCCGAACCCCGCCTTTGCTATGGATAGGTGGCTCTTGCCTGGTGGCAACTCTTATAGGGCGCTATATTCCAAGTCGGTGATCAAGGCTTTGTCAGGACCTACTAGGATAGCGGTGCGCCTGTGGCGGGATGCAACTAGCGCGACGGGATGGACAGATCGTTTGACTCGGGCGACCCCGCTGTTTGGCTCTGATAAACTTGGCAAACTGTGGAATACCAAGGGGTTCGATAAATGGGACCTGATTGGCATTAGTAAGGTTGGGGACCTTTGGGTTAAGGGTCAGGTGAAATCATTTGAGTAGTTGCGGGAGGAATTTGATTTAAGCAACTCTGAATACTTCCGTTATATCCAGGTTCGTCATGCTTTGAGGTCTGTTTTCCCGGTCGGGGAGGTAATTCCAGAATCGTCTCCGCTCGAAGATAGATTATTGGATGGATACGTGCCCGACAGCACCATTCCCTCTAGTCTATAAAAAACTAATCAATGATAGATCAGACCTCCTATTGCATCTTCGAGAATTGTGGACAAGTGACGGTCTTGAACTGGATGACGAGGACTGGCAATCTGCGATCTCCTCGCCAAGGGAGGTCGCGATCCCAGCTCGACTCCGGTTGGTTCAACTTAAGATTCTGCATAGGATTTATATCACAGGCCCTCGCTTGGTCCACATGGGTTTCTCTGAGGATGGTCTGTGTAAGCGAGGATGTGGGCAGGTGGGGACATTCCTTCATATTATCTGGGAATGTCGTGAGATCGCGACCTTCTGGAGCGGGGTACATGAAGTGATGAACGAGGTGACGGGGATTGCACTCTTGCCGGAGGCTAGACGCTGTATACTAAATGTTTGGGAGCCGACGGATCACAATGCAACACAAACACAGTGGGTGACCATGGGGGCCATGATTGCTAAGAGGGATATTGCTCAATTGTGGGGATCCCCGAGGCCGCCTACGGTCGCGGCATGGAAAGACAACATGGATTGGTGCATGTTCAGGGTAAAGACTGTGTACTTGGCCCGGGGTCGACCCCGGAAATGGTGTAGAATATGGGGACCCTGGAATGGCTACCGTGGAGATATATGTACGCCACCTGTTGTAGATGCCCCAGATGTTCCTATTTCCCCCTAACCCCATATTCCACTTACTGTGCTGTATATGCTTTAGCTTTGCCTTGCCCTCCCCCCCTCTTCTACATTGATTGCTGAGTTCTTTGTATTGCTTTTCCTTCCCCGTTTTGGAATTGGGACTGAATGTAATATATTTTTCTGCCTTGACGTTTATATAAAATTTTTCAATAAAAGTAAATACTTTTTTTTTAAAAAAGGTGGTACTCAAAGTGGGCCCGCGGGCCACTTGTGGCCTGCCAGTCCATTCTATGCCGCCCAGTGGAAATCAGCAGGCAAGGGATCTGCACCATTTCTGCCTGTTGTAATTCATCGGGGACGCATATGCCGGGAAAAGCATGACAGGGGTATACAATGACAACCAGTGTCTTGTATCCTGAACTGTAGCCCCCCACCACCACCACCCCCCTCACCTGCCTCTCTGGCATCACTTGCTCACCCTGCCATTGAGTGCATTGGCTGTGCTGCCTGTACTGCCTGTACGTGCTGCTCACAGGCAGTGTGGCTCTTTAATCTCTCAATTGGTGCCCCTAAATCAGAGTTGTCTCTATAGTTAGGGTTTCACCTAAGCCCGGACTTTCCTTCCTCATCGTCTCAGAGCAGGCACGTGGTGTAAACAGAATAAATGAATTAAGGATCCAGCGATGTCCTCACGTGGATCCCTGGGCTGTGCCTAGCCTTTTGTTTTATGGCATGGTTTCACTTTAGGTACATGGGATACTAAAGGCTCTCTGTTCACAACAGTGGTGCTATGGAAAGTTTACAGGTGGAATTGGGGGAAATGCAGTTTATACACAAAGTTATATGCCTCGGAAGCAGCCCAGCAGGATAATTTATGTATAAATCCCAGCTTCCCCATTTTATTAAATTGTGCGATCCTGAGTAAAACATTTGTGCCTGTGTTGCAGGCAATATTTCTAACATTTATTACAGGCAAGTCAGCTTGCTGTATGCATTCCTTAGAAAGTATATTTATTTATAGTCATCCAACACTATCCGTCTTGGCACTGATGTAGCATCAGGTTTTTTTATGCTGCAGAATTGAAGAGCAAATAGTTATTTGTTTTGGCACACATTAGGTAGAGTCAGAGCTGAGGGGACAGTAGTACAGTGTGTACATAGAGATGAATGGGCAGAGGCAGAATGAAACGGTAGAAGTAAGGGGAAGGGACAGTGAAAGGAAAAACAGAACGACTTGCAGACTCCAAATGAGTAAAGCATAAAAGCGGAATGAGAAGCACAGTAAGGAGGTATGGAAAGGTTAAGGGTTAACAGAAGAGAGCAAGGGAATAGGAACAATATGAAATAAGAGCGCAGAGTAAGGGTATTGCAGGTTATGAGGAGTGTGAGGGGGCAGGAGCAAAGTAAGGACAGAAAGAGTTGGCTGGCTTATAAGTAAGGACTAAATTGAGCGATCTATATGGAAGCTGAGTGCTAAGTCAGGGACATGGGCAAGGATATAATGAGGGGTACGACACAATGATGAAAGCAGCAGAGTGAAGGGAAGCAGTGAAGTGAAGGTGTAAAGCAGAACTGCATGAAGGACAAAGGGACTGGCTTATCAGTAGAGTAAATCTTCAGTAGAGCAAAGGTGTAAAGACACAATGAGTGGGTAGGCGCTGAGTGACGCAGTAGGGCTCAACAAAAGGGTAGGCGTAGAGTGGTGAGTTAGCGTTCAATGAGAGGTTAGGCGTAGGATGAGGTGTTAGATCACAATGAAAGGGTAGGCAGTTTGATATGGTATGAGACGAGTGAGAAAAATAATGCTTAATAAAGTAGACAAGTGTGGCACCAAAAAGGTGTGACCAGATGTGGCTAGAGTGTGATGGAGAGAGAGCAGGAGCAGCACTAAAAGTCAAGGTGTAGAGAGTGTGAATGAAGTTTAAGACATTGGGGCCAGAGTAGGTGCAAAAAGACAGGCTATGAGCATAGTGAAATAGAATGGCCAGTAAATGGGTATAAGCAGAGTGAAGAGGGGTGGAATAATGAGGTCGGAGGGTCAGACAGAGGAAGCTTATGAGCAGAGCAAAGAGGTACTGGGCGCGGATTGAGATGATAGTAATAGAAAGCGGGAGTAGGGACAGTGTGAGAGGCATTTATGAGATAAGGAAATAAGCAAGGGTAGGGGGAGAGGTATAATGAGTGGTGTACATTGAGGGCAAAGCAATGGGAGAAGAGTAAAGTTGTGACAGAGTGCCAGGCTGCAGGACAGGTCAGGAAAAAAGTGAATTATTAAGGCCAAAGTGGCGGGTAGAGGTAGGATGCGGGAGAAAAGTAGAGGAATATGGCTAGCATGAAAGTCATAAGGTAGGGTCAGAGTTAGAGCGCAAGGTCAGAATGAAAGCCTAGGATCACAGCAGACCCTATGAGCAGAGTCATTGTGTGTAGGGCTCAGGGAAGATTAGTAGTAGACGTGCTGCCTGATACATGCATTATTCTGAAATGACATGCACCTACCATAGATGATGGTCATTTTAGAGATGTCACTACAATACCTCTGCTGCATTGTTGGGCAAGCTCATTGACTAGGATAAGGCAGTGTAAGAAGGCAGTAGGTATCTTGCCCATCACAACGTTCATTGTGTTATTGTAAATGTGCATTACAGCCTGAGTACACAAATGCATGTATTGTGTGGGCCCATGCATGCACATTACAGCATGGGACCATTTATGCATGTACTGTCTAGGCCCATTAAGAATATGGCAGCCTGCTGTCATTGATGCTCGTATTGCCTGGGGTTACATGCATGTGTTAAGTTTCATGAGCTTAAGTGTGCACAGCGATGGACAGAGGACATGAAACCTGCCTCTGTCAATGCACTTTGCATGTACGCTTCTGAGTTTTGCTGGATGATCTTGGGGCTTGGTACTGTAAAGTCTCAACAGGGCCATTAAGAGTTGTTCGGAGCGACATTAAGAGGCATAGGGATATGAGTTGTGTCTTTTGAAAGACAAACGAAGGGTGTGTCCAAGTGTCTGCGCCGCTGAGAGCCTAAGAGCAGGGAACTGGGTGCTTGTCAAAACAAGGCAAAGATGGAAAACTATGGTCCGAAATACACAGATCCCAGTAAGAATAAAAATATTGACAGTATTTATTTGGGGTACTTACATACATATACGTGTGTGTATATATATATATCACATTTCAAAATACAGCGTTGTCTAGTAATGTTTCAAAAAGGGGGATATTTTTTTCCCCAGTTGCCCCGCCCCCACGGACCCCTCCCCTCCCACCGCCCCATCGCGCAAGCCCATCTGTGCAGCCCTCGGCCACCATCCGGACTCTAATTTTGGCCCTGAGAAAAAGTTTGTGAGTACTCGTGCATTGGAACATATGGCCTAACATATTTAACAGATCTTTAAAGCCCATAGTTCCCATTGCATAAAATAGATAATACAGGTTCTTTACAGGAATCATGAAAGTACAGTGATAGGTATATGTTACAGCCATTAAACACCTATCCTCCCCCAAGTAGAAAATCATTATACCCATTATGATCAAGAGGACTAAGTAAAACACCATGCCTGGTACATGTAAGAACCATTTACGACCCATAATCCTCCCATGTAAAAATTATTTATTCCCATTTTCCAAGCAGGAATCAGTAGAATACAGTGGGCATGTATTCAATGGCCCCTTAACACCCATATGAACAAAATAGCTATTTCAACCCCTGACAAGAATCGGGAAAATACATCACGAGGTTGTCAGCAATTTAATACCCATCATCCACCATGTACAAAATAGCTATGCTTGTTTTCCTATCAAAAACCAGTAATGTAGGCTCCAGATGTATTGAACGGCCATTTAATACCATAAATAGCCAATGTGCCTTGCAGAAACAGACATCCTACACCCCATGCCTATGATAGCCATTTTCGTTCTCATAATTCTCTTGACGAAAATCACTATGCCCTTTTTGCAACAAAAATATATCACTTAAGTTGCCAGATGTATTTTACAACGAATTAACGCCCATAATTGCTCATTAAAAAATTATATTTGGATTGTTTGTCCTGTAAATTCTAGCATTATGTAAATGTAACTGGTGTGTTGCTGATAGAACATATCAAATAGTCTTTCTATTTTCTGATCTGAAAAGATAAGTCCTTGCTAACAATACTGCCACAATTCCAATAATTTACGTACGTGCATTATGAGTCCACTGGTACTGAAAACAGCTGCGATGCAGCCAGCTATTTGTGATCAGGCAATGTCATAGTTAAACCAGCACAAAATTGTATAAAATGGCACAAACATCATATTATATAAGGTAAAACATCAGGTCATTCATAGGTGAAAATATCCCCAAGTGCACAGTATTTGCCTGTTTTCCAGTAAAGTAAAAGTTAAAGGATAATGGATTTTGAAAAAATTGACTACTGCATTATGTCTGGTAAGTTTACAGATGACATGTTTTCTAATTGTTTCCCTTCATATGTGAGCAAAACAGAACCATTACTTATGTGTGTGACTTTGTGACCAGCAATTCAATGGTTTAAAAATGAGCTTGTCAGACATTTGAGAAAACAAACTATAACAAGCATTTACAATGCAATGGTTTCGCCTTTGGAAAAGTTTGAGCTATTGGCATTGTAAATGACAACATTTTTATTTATGTGTTGGTTTTGAAAATAGATAAATAAATGGCATTTTCATTTACAATGCCAATAGCTTAATCTCTTGCAAATGCGAGACGTATTGCATTTGCACCCACACAGAGCAACACACAGAGCCACATGCACCCACACAGACAGAACCACACACACACACACACAGACAGAACCACACACACACACACACACACACAGACAGAACCACACACACACACACAGACAGAACCACACACACACAGACAGAACCACACACACACAGACAGAACCACACACACACACAGACAGAACCACACATACACAGACAGAACCACACACACACAGACAGAACCACACACACACACACAGAACAACACACACACACACACACAGACAGAACCACACACACACACACAGACAGAACCACACACACACACAGACAGAACCACACACACAGACAGAACCACACAGACAGAACACCACACACACACAGACAAAACACCACACACACACACACACACACACACACACACAAACAGAACCCCACACACAGACAGAACCCGCACGGACACAGACAGAACCCCCACGGACGCAGACAGAAAAGCAAACACAGAAAGGGCACACCACACAGACTCTCACTAGCAGGCAGGCACGGGCAACAGAAAAGTACAGGGAAAGGACAGACCGATACACGAACAACCAGCGCCGGAACACACCGTGCCAGAAGTGGAAGGTCCACTCTCGCCCTGACCAGCATCCCGGAAGCAGACGGCCCCTCCGATACTGTCTATGTGTCCCCCCGCCCCTTTGACCAGAGATCGACAGAAAGTAGCAAGTCCGTGGCCATTAACGGCTAACAACCAGCGCCGGAACACACCGTGCCGGAAATGGAAGGTCCACTCTCCCCCCTGACCAACATCCCGGAAGCAGACGGCCCCTCCGATACTGTCTATGTGTCCCCCCGCCCCTGCGACCAGAGATCGACAGAAAGTAGCAAGTCCGTGGCCATTAACGGCTACAAAGGTTTTACATTCATCTATTTAAAAATCTTTACACTTTATTTATTAAAAGGCCTTGATCAAGCTACATGTGCAATCGAAAACTATATATTCACAATAAAAGAGTTAAAATCTTAGTACACAGCTATATTTGGTAACAAGGGAATTCTAGCCGGTTCATATTTTTAAAGATGCACATAATTTGCCCAATAAGAGATCAATTTTGAGTAAGGGCTCACGTCCCACACTTCTCTCTTGCGCCATATGCTATTAAAGTCAGACAATCTCCTTCTTGATAAATCCTAAACAGGTAATGCTCCATGCCCCAGCAGAACCAATACCCTGCATGTGCAAGGAATAGGCAAGAAACTAGTGGAGACCACAACGCAAGTTAATAAGAGTGATCAAGTCGGACTGTGGCCAGCTGGTAGCCCTCCCATCACTTCCTTTATCGCCTTAACAATGTAAAACATTATTGTCTCAATTTCACCTTGCTTTGCCTTAACATAGTGTGTCATTTTCCGCACCATCTTCCTACGGCTCACTCCACATGTGTTTTTGCTTTTGATACAAAAGTATATTTTTAGTACTGTATCAGAAACGTGGTATACAGACATTGTCTGCCCTTATAATCCGGCAAATACTCATAAAACCAAATAACTGGGATAAAATTATACAGAGACTTCGACCCAAGCTTTCATTTCGAAAGCCCTAATTTCATTAATCACCGAGATTAGCAGTGACATGCTAATGACACAGCAGCCTGATCTGGTGAGGGAATGGCAGGTGAAAAATACATTTCTGCATTCATGGCAATTCAAAGCTACAAAGAGAGCATGAAACACATACAATAAATATATGCGGTTTCATACATATGTACTTTTCCAATTTTAACGGCTTAAAAACACTTCCCACTCTCCTTGACAAAAATAGGGTTAATACTGATGTGGGCTTCTGCACTTTATGTGCTATGGTAATTAAAACATAACGCAAAAGATTACATAACACACCATTACAAATGAATGGTCTAAATACATCTCACCGCCCCTATGTTTCCTTTACTTAATCAATGTGGTTGGGTACATTAGTCAACTGCACTCATCAGATAGAGGATGGGACTTGAGAAAGCCACTCTCCTCTTTGCCTTATTGACTGCAGGCGATTTTTCATAAAAGTTCATCAGTGTATCTACAGTGTGCAGAAGTGTGTTAAGAGTTATGATGGGAAGGGCACGCAAAGAAGAGAGGCATGTCCTTTCCCATAAAGGCTAATAGAACAAATTAGTACAAAGCTGGATTACCATATCAATGTAATATACAGTATGTACATGTAGCTTATTAGAGGGAGGCGTCTGGTTGACATATCGGATCTGAAGCATAGGGAAGTACAAATATTTGCCCAAAATGATTTACTCTAATCAGGAGAGAAAACAGATTATATATAACTCGGGTCTCCTTGCTGTTCTACAGTTAACACTGTAGCCACTAGACAGCAACTCCCACAGAAATAATCGCCAAGGGAAACAGCATAACTGAAAAATTGGAGTTCCCGTGGCATGAAGCAATCTGATCACTCAAAAACACATGGGGTAACATTTTGTGTTCTTTAAATTTCCATCAAGGAAAAGGCATGAGGAAACGGTGGTTCTGAGATTCCTTATTTAAGCACTGTTCTTAACTTTTCTTTTAAAGTGAAAGATGGATGCAGACATTCACATATTAAAGGCAGCAACTAATTAAAGCCAACCATTCATTCTCCTAAGTGTACAATTACAAATTTGACTAACGCAATATCAACGTCATAAAAATTCTAGCCTCCTCATGTTGTTTTAGGGCTGCAATCTAGCATAACGTTGCCAAAACACTTTATTTCCAGGGATGGTCTTTCATTTGCCTAGCTAACATAACCTAGACTAGAAGGTAAAATCTTTCATTTCTTCCATTGAAGCAATTGTCTAACGCAACAAAAAGCAATGGTCGTAACGTGATGTGACAAATCAGGTTAACTCTAGAGACTGAAATGAAGTTTGAGGAATTTTTGGTTGCAGAAAATATTCAAAATAATCAGGGCACATATTGTCATTGTGTCTGTAGTTTCTTCAAAGAAGAATCAGACAACAACAAAAATCTGTGAAAGTGCCCTCAGAGAATAAATATTAATGTAAATTCGAAGCTCAACGTAAAAAAATCACGTTAGTTATACAAATGTCTAATCAGTACAAGAGCATTACTTTTGGATTTAGTCATACAGTGACCATGCTCAATTGAAGTAGTTGCAGTAGTAACCAAAGAGACTAATCGCTTGGCACAGGTGAAACATAAAATAAGGGTCATTCTTGGCACGATCACACATTCCTTATGTTCTCTACTAGACTGCTGACAGCGAAACCAAGAGTTCTGCATTACAATTTCGATTTCCAGTTTATCCAAACGGTTTAATCCTGGGCACATCACTTTATGTTAGTGTATATCCGTGACATTATTTGCAATACAAAAGGAGTTAGTTACTAAATACGTTTATATGTAGCTTTTGGTTACCATCTACAGGTAACCAAATTCGGATCCAGGTCACGGGGTTCAACGTGAGATTGGAGAAAGTTTGTAATTTACCGAATGTGTACACTTTCTTAACAACCCTGTGCGATAGGTGAACTGTTTAAAAGATCTGTTGTCCAAAGATCATTTGACAGAAATTCCAATGTGGTAACGAGAACAAAATATATATATTAAAGTGTTTGGATGAGAGCAGTAAAAAAAAAAAAAGGATCATGAGCACCACTTCCGCATCACATGATGATTCTATATAAACAAATGAGCGTGAAGTGAAGGTAAGCGAAGCTGGTAATGGTAGAATTGGTTTTTGTGTGCTTTGTATTTGCTTGTTTGAGATGACACCTTACTATATTAACTCTGAGCAAATTATAAAACGATCTTCATGGGCAGCGGCAACTCTGCAGCGTGGTTCCTTGAAAAGCACGCCTTTACAACAGTTTGCACACAACGGCAGGCAGCACAAGAACGTCAGAGAGGCGCGTCAGTGAATACAAATGTCTATTTTTATCCTGTTGCCGGGTGACATCAGAGCCACAGGAACATGAGTCAATCAGGAAAGGAAGGAGGAATTGGATAGACAGGTAGAAAGACAGTCCCTCCCAAAAAGGAGCACGTTATTAGGGGCAAGAACAACATCACCCTGCATCTGCTTAATAACTTCGACCAAAGAACCGAAACCCACACAGCTCCCCCAAAACAGCAAAGTAAGCGCAGGAAGGGCAGGTGGTACCTTGGGGGTAGCTAAATCGCAGCAAAAATATAAATAACCCTCATGTCACAGATTTTTAGAATTGAGGGTCTCTTGACATTAGAAGGATGTTTCACTTTTAATTGAAATGTTTTGGTCTAATATTGTTTTGACAGTAAACAAGAAAATCCTCATAGAGTTCAGGATAGGCTTGCGAAACTACAAGTGGGGCAACTTGAGAGCTGAAAAATGCTATCAGTTGGGAGTTCTCTGACAGTGAGATCTGAAGGGGCTGGGGGCACCCTTTGTGTGGTGGAGGGCAGCTCGGGGTGTATAGTTCTAGTTACATACCTAGTTCTGTTCCCAGGGAGAAAGTCTCTCTAAAACACCACCCGCCTGCAGCTGGAGGGCCCCACACTTACCATCCACGGTCTTCTTGAAGAGAGAGGCCATGGTGCTGCTGCTGTGGCGGTAGTTTCTGCTGCTGTTCACTTCCTGGTCTGGGCCGCCGCTGCCACTCGCCGTACACCGCGACGTCCTATCCCTGCCCAGGAGCTGCAGTGACTGGCTCCATACACAGGACAAGCGCGAGGTGCGGGTCACGTGACTGGATGGCGTCAGCTGATCTCCTCCTCTACCCCGCCTTACGCCAGGACTAGTCTGTGTGCGCGCAGCCCTCGAGACAGTAACAATCAGCTGTGAGGCTGTTGAAGCGACGGTATTTCTATTGAGTGACGACTCTTTATCACTGACAGCGAAGTCTGTCTGTTTTCAGCTGCAAATCTTTAAGGAAGAATGCAACGTTTTGTAAGTTCAGTCCTCAAGAGGCCATCGCATTCCAAGGGTTCGGCAAGGGCACCTCCAGGTATACACAAAAGAGTGTGCAACCTCTATAACGCTTTGTGTGGGTGCTTGTGTAACAAGTCAGGTCCCGGGCCGGCAGCCAATCACAACGCGGCCCGGGAATGACGTCAGGGGGGGATGTCCCGGGCCGGCAGCCAATCACAGCGCGGCCCGGGGAATGACATCACGGGGGTGTCCCGGGCTGGCAGCCAATGACAGCGCAGCCCGGGACAAAGGGGCGGGACTTAAAAAAAGTCCCAGAAACGCCCCGAATCGCGTTTTCACCAGAAAGCGTGATTGACAGCCTCTGTCTCCCAATGGCTAGCCTCCATTTATGGAGCTAGCCAATGGGAGACAGAGGCTGAACCAAAGTCGATATGTAGGATCATGAGGTTTCGCCGTGGGCGGAGCAACTGCTATGCAGTTGTAACGCCCAGGGCGAAACCTAAAAACATAAGCAGCCATTGTTCAGAAGATTTAGCCGGACCACTGACCTCCGTCTTTGAAATGCAGCAAATGTGTCAAGATAAATACAGAATTTTAAGCCATCTTTATTTACTGCTTAGATTTTCACGACCCACCAAAATTCAGCTTGCGGCCCACAGTTTGCGAACACTGCGCTACAACATCAAAACGGTCCGACTCAAGGAGCGAAAAATCAATGACTGCACATGTTCTTGATTTTAGTCATTTCAGTGATTTTTGTCTGTTTAAGTTCTTGGACTTGGATCTTGCCAAGATTAGAAAACAGTAATGATGCCACAGTAGCTGGAAGATGCACTTTTAAACTTGTCACACGTTAAACTGTCAAGTTATGTAGAAACCGCAAGCCAAACAAAACTATAAAATGCCTGTTTTCAAAGAAAGCAGGACTACTGCCTAATTCACACAAAAAAGCCATGAGTTAGCAATTAAAATATTAAATCAGAGAGCAAATTCCATCTTTGAGCACGCTGTCACAAATACAAGCTCTTTGCCATGTCTCATCTGCAATCTAACAAAAGCACTATTTGAAGCTTCATCACCAAACCCTAATAGGAACAACAAATGGGACAATGTAATCATCTGCGAAAGGCAGACCACTCAAGCAGTGGCTAACCAAAAAAAACACATGAAAGCCAAAGACGGAAAGGTACTGACCTTAAGGCTGCTCTCGCCATTTCTCTTTATTTTAAATTCATTTGTGGAACTTATGACATGAGAACTTCTAGACAACTAAAGCAGTCTGTATTTATAAGCAAAAAACATCTGAGGCAAGCTGGAATTTGGTTAACAAAATGTCTTTAAGTGGGTACTTTCAGTTTTTCACACCAGAAGCAGCTAACATATTCTGTGTTTACACTATGTCGAGGAGATTGGTGCTAGCACTATGGCGACTAAATTGGCTACTGTGAATTTTCCAAAAGATTTGTTTTAAAACACATGAATAAATTTGACGTTTGAAGAATTCATCCCGGTCCTGATGAACCATGTAGCTTTCGATTTTCATGAGGTATTAAGAAACACAGCAAGTATAGACCCTGATTGAACAACTGATTTTAAAACACCAATGTACACTGACAGGTAGTCTCACTCTATCTCAAGGTAGGGACTAGTTTTTATTGAGGTGGACCCCAAGGTGCACAGGAGCTGATGGAGACTAGGACAGGCTGTTTAAAAATGAATATACAAGAGTAATACATTACGTAAAAAAAATTCCAGGAGCACTAACTAGCAAAGGAATCCTTCAAGGATAAGGGCTGGGCGCAAAAGCACTACTAAGATATTTTGGCGTTTTATTTGATTCCTAAGTCAGAAAGTCAAAAAATAAAAAAAAAGACTCAGATGTCATTCACTGCTGAAAACCTTAAGCAAGGGGCTGAATAATTTTGGGTCTTGGTTACAAGTGCTGGAATTATCAAAGATTCCTACAGCAACCTTGGAAAGTGATCTGTTTCCAGAGGCAAGAATCGTTTTCATAAATATGGGAGGTCAACATCTTATTTGATGAGCAACAACGGTTTATATATAATTCAACACTTTGAGAAGTGTTCCCTCTAACCCCACACTTCACAGCTTCCAGAACTCTCAAACTCCCGAAAAATGGATATGGGGAATACCAAGAGGCACCATATCACCTTAATCCTCACAACTTTAAGTCACAAAGAGGCAGACTAGATATGGGTGGAGAAACTGGGAGTTGATTTGAATGAAATTGCATGAATGTGTCTATTACCTTTTTCAGAAATCTTTCTTTAACCCAAAAAGGTTTCATTTAATAATACCCCTTTCGCCCACTTTATTGCCATAACATGTATCCCCTAAGTGCGGTCCACCTCACACAATGACTCCCTGAATCTCTCTGTATGCCCCACTTCCTGCCCACCTACTGAGGCCAAGCCGAGCCTACAGAAGATTCCGCTCTTAATGCGAGTTTAGTAAGCAGTTAACTCAGTATAATATTTGACCTCCTTCTCTTTCCAATTCGTTTTCCTGTTCTGCCTCCCCATTTTCTCTTTTCATTTCGTTCCGGCATTCTTCGCTCCCCTGCACTTCAAAGCAGTCGGAATATAATAACATGAATAGAATAATAGCATATAGCACAACTTAACAAGCGTCCTTCAAGTATCTATTAGATGTCGATATTGTTTTTATTTATCGGATTTAAATAGGAGCGAGTTGAAACTTTACATAGTTTGATTACGCAAATTGGCATTTCAGAATGCTTGGACTATGCTTTATTGCAAGCGTTCTCATGATTAAACAGTCATGACTTTAGTAGCAAGGGCAGAAAAGGCTTCTGGAGATTCCCATTATTTATTTTGAATTAAAGGGCCGTTGATGGTTTTCTTCAACACTGAAGTAAAAAAAGATGCTTTGATTTCACTTGACAAAAGGGTTTTGTGATTTCTAGGTACATACGTTTTTATATAGGTTTAATGCTATGGTTTTTCCCACTCATTGAGGGCTGTTAATAACCAGTCTGTTACCAACTTTAGAAGTACAGAATGTATCCCTTGAAAAGGATGAAAAGCTAAGTAGGTTCTCCTGGATTTGAATTTGTGACCTGGAGATCACAAGATGTGCATATGTCAGAGGAAAGCGTTTACTCTGCTAAAAGGCTGTTCCCCTGCTATAAATTTTATTGACTTGCTCCACCCTCTCCCCAAGAATGCATTATGTATTTAATTACCTATGACTTGCTCCACCCTCTCCTCAAGAATGCATTATTCATTTAATTGACTATTGTCTGGAGTTGGCCTCAAGGACACGACAGACATATTTGGGTAATAAATACTTGCAAGTGCCTTTCTGTGGTCGTACAGGTGATTTAAATGGGAGAATACTAAGGATCTGATGACGTCGCCCCACTCGCACAGGACAAACTTCGAACAACAAAAATAAATGATCACAGAGGGCACAACTTTTGAATTTCCTGGTGAGAACTGTGTCCCCCGTCAGAGCTGAAGAGGCCCTGACTATCTCTGAAAAGACGCGCGTGGGGGCACTGTATAGCCAAGATACGTGACGCTACAGTTGCTAGGAGAAGGTGATGCCAAACCAATGCATGCCCTTGTACTAATTGCCGTGTATGTGTCTTGCAGTTAGGCACCAGGTGCTAACGTGAAGTGGGGATTTCAGCGCGAGCCGAATACCTAGAAGCGTTGCTTGGAAAGCCTGCCTAGCCTGAAACGGCCTAGCCTGACGCGCCTGCCACAGCCACGGCACTCCTTCAGTGTCACGCGCCTGCCACAGTCCCTGCACTCCTCCAGCCGTCACGCGCCTGCCACAGCCGCGGCACTCCTCCAGCCGCCACGCGCCTGCCACAGCCGCTGCACTCGTACAGCGTCACGCGCCTGCCACAGTCCCTGCACTCCTCCAGCCGTCACGCGCCTGCCACAGCCGCGCAACTGCTTCACTTCTTTAAACCTCGCAGTCGCCGACAAACCCTGCGATGTTGGTGGCAAAAGCCTCTACGTGGGAACACAAGTAATTTGGCAACAATGAAGAAAGCCAGCGTCGTCCAGTCTGGCCATTTCTCTACAGCTAGAACAACCCTGGAAGCACTCTAAATCGAATCCCGCTTACTAATTCGATACAAGTGCTGCCACGCAACTTTTTAACTCCTCTCTTTGCCCATCCACCACTTTTGCTGGGAGATTGGAGTCATGCTTAGGTGCAGACATGCTTCGAATGTTATGATTTAATTTAGGAATTGGGATGGATGTCCCGAAAACCTCTCACATGATCTCTAAGCACTTTGTAAATTCGGGGTATCACTACTCTCTTTGAATAATTACCTCTCGTATTCTGGGGTACCAGATATCTTCAGTGTGCATCAGCTGTGTGCCATTCACTATGGATATATCTACCAAAAAATTAATTATGTTGCTAAATTATTTTTTATAATGCAAGTACTTTTCTTTTCGAAACTAGTAATTTTGCACAGTGCTAAGAGTGAGCAAAGTGTGGCATTACCCTCGAGACAGTAACAATCAGCTGTGAGGGTGAGGCTGTTGAAGCGACGGTATTTCTATTGAGTGACGACTCTTTATCACTGACAGCGAAGTCTGTCTGTTTTCAGCTGCAAATCTTTAAGGAAGAATGCAACGTTTTGTAAGTTCAGTCCTCAAGAGGCCATCGCATTCCAAGGGTTCGGCAAGGGCACCTCCAGGTACACACAAAAGAGTGTGCAACCTCTATAACGCTTTGTGTGGGTGCTTGTGTAACAAGTCAGGTCCCGGGCCGGCAGCCAATCACAGCGCGGCCCGGGAATGACGTCAGGGGGGTGTCCCGGGCCGGCAGCCAATCACAGCGCGGCCCGGGGAATGACATCACGGGGGTGTCCCGGGCCGGCAGCCAATGACAGCGCGGCCCGGGACAAAGGGCGGGACTTAAAAAAGTCCCAGAAACGCCCCCGAATCGCGTTTTCACCAGAAAGCGTGATTGACAGCCTCTGTCTCCCAATGGCTAGCCTCCATTTATGGAGCTAGCCAATGGGAGACAGAGGCTGAACCAAAGTCGATATGTAGGATCATGAGGTTTCGCCGTGGGGCGAAACCTAAAAACCGTATCTTAGGTAAACAAGAACAGCTGCTGATAACCGAGTGAACTTTCATTGTGTACATGTGAGCATTATACTGCACTGCCACCGGGAGACACTAAAGAGAATGCAGCCCATCACACCCAATGATTCTTTTAGTATGTCCCAATCTGGTTTCACTCCACACCCCTCTCTAAAAGAGGGTTTATAATTTTTCCTGCAAATACTCAGCTGCCTCTATCATACATTTTTGAAACCAATGCGTGTGAGGGGGAAGACCAAGGAGAAGGATTAGAAGGAGATACTTCCGTTTAAAATTGCAATGGTACAATGATAGCAAATATGTTTAGGGTACCCTTAAAGGTCAGTATTGTATATGTGTGAGGATATGTGGGGATGCCTTCCTTGGCGATAGATTGGTACATAGCCACCTCAGCATTATTCATCAGGGTCTCCTTGGGTTTTTCCAAGCCTATCCATATTATCACCTCTACATGCAGGAGAATATGTAGCAAGGGGAGTGATGTGGCCTCCCGAGGTTTTCTTGTCCAACTCTGTCCCCTCAGTCGGTCCCTTTGTTCTTTGCTTGGTTGCCTCAGTGTTGAGGCACGAGGTGGGAGGGCTGCAGGGGGAGCCTCTACTGATTAGGTTCGGTCTGTTTTTCATTTAACTTTCAACGAAGAGCCAGAAAAACATCCGGCAGCACCCATCCCCACTAAAACAGCCACATCATTGGATCTTCAGAAAGGCAACCAATGCCATATACCCTCACCCTGAGGGGCAGCCTCTGTGGTACTTCCCAGACAAGACAACTAGTGCATGAACTCCTCCCAGCCTGTGCGGTACATGAGGCTGCAGTGGAGTACAACAGGTCTATTCAATAAAAGCCCTTTCGCCAAAGTCCGTGCAGTAGACACCCGCCCTCCCAAAGATAGACAGCCAGTAAAGTAGACCATTCCTTCTAAGAGAGATAGAGAGTGCATCCAATACAAGACATGGAGATTTTCGCAGAGGTGGTGCACAAGCTGACACCAGTAATACAGCAAGATTAAATGTTAATATAGTGGGATAACATAGCAGTATGTTTGTGAATATACATGTGATATCATTATGTTTTTATGTAAAGGTCTTGATTGTATGAAGTGATTACTTGGCACAATAAAGTGGAATTATGACTGAGTGTAAGCCCTATCTACCAGTATTTTGAAGACCGGGTCTAGTGAGATTCTGCCTAGTTTACATAGTCCAGATGCTCATTTACATCCAGTTCTGGGAGATGGACTGCCTCTGCACATGCAGTGATAGCACACCATTAATGAGTAGGCTTAATCGGTGGTCAGCACTAAGGTGACACAGGGCATGCCAGTGACTGTGAGTTGGAGCTGAGGTAGAGATTTACACATGTGCCATGCAGCTCTAGCCTAATTAGCTTGATGGACACATAAAGAATGTCTCTTTAGACCTGCAGCCTTGTTCCTGACTTAGTAGCTTGCGCTTCTTCTAGCCTAGAGGTTCCCAAACTTTTTTGACCTGCGGCTCCCTTGACCTAATTGCCAATTGGCCGCGAATCCCCATCATATCACTTTTTTTTTTTACAGGTGGGGGATGTAAGTCCTACCTGGGGAATACTTCTGGTTTTCTCCCTGACATTAATTATTTTTCCTATGTAGGAACACTATTGCTCATTTGTTGTGAAAATGACGTGAGTATTTAATTGAAATATATCGAAATCTTTTTTAATACTCACCAAAAAACACTTTTTCACTTCTTTGACTGTTGAAAGTAAAGTGGGACACACATTTATAAATGATTCAAATGGGCAAAGAAAGGTAAGGGGGGTGGGTGTGTTTGTATGTATGTGTGAGTGTCTGTGTGTGTATGCGCACGCACTTATGCACTTACTTGTGTGTGTGTGTCGTGTGTGTGTGCATGAACATTTGATGTCATTTCTTTTTCATTTGTCTTCTGGGTATGACATAACCTCAGTGTCACAAAGGTTAAAACTAATATGGCAGAACCTATGCAAATTCTGTGCTTTAGTTTGCGTAACAGAAGGGCCCTACATTGAAAGAGGAGAGCCAGTGCCGAGCAAGTTAGTGACTCATCACTGCTCATGGCACACTATTTTACAGAGTCAAGAGTCACTCCATGGGTTAAATCAAATGGACATCATAAGTCAAGATAACTTCCCCTTTTTTTCTGTGCCACTTGCAAGGTCAAAGACTGCTTTACCATTGGAAGAAAAGCTAATATTGAAAATCTGTAATTAATAGTATGTCCTTTTAAAAACAAAAAAAGTAGCTTTGCTACCTCAATTATACATGGGGGGCCTACCAATCTTTACAAAACTAGCAAAGCAATGATTTTATTTAATATATTGACGTCATTATTTCCAACAAAATAAAGTAACCAGTTTCTTTAAGAGTTGCTGTGTAAACTTTAGACTTCAGTGCCAAGAACTGAAGTTTCCAGCGCAAACAATTCTCAACGGTTTATATATAATTCAACACTTTGAGAAGTGTTCCCTCTAACCCCACACTTCACAGCTTCCAGAACTCTCAAACTCCCGAAAAATGGATATGGGGAATACCAAGAGGCACCATATCACCTTAATCCTCACAACTTTAAGTCACAAAGAGGCAGACTAGATATGGGTGGAGAAACTGGGAGTTGATTTGAATGAAATTGCATGAATGTGTCTATTACCTTTTTCAGAAATCTTTCTTTAACCCAAAAAGGTTTCATTTAATAATACCCCTTTCGCCCACTTTATTGCCATAACATGTATCCCCTAAGTGCGGTCCACCTCACACAATGACTCCCTGAATCTCTCTGTATGCCCCACTTCCTGCCCACCTACTGAGGCCAAGCCGAGCCTACAGAAGATTCCGCTCTTAATGCGAGTTTAGTAAGCAGTTAACTCAGTATAATATTTGACCTCCTTCTCTTTCCAATTCGTTTTCCTGT
Organism: Lissotriton helveticus; assembly: GCF_964261635.1. Taxonomy (NCBI): domain Eukaryota; kingdom Metazoa; phylum Chordata; class Amphibia; order Caudata; family Salamandridae; genus Lissotriton; species Lissotriton helveticus. The sequence continues at coordinate 831,717,136 of NC_136072.1, read as the reverse complement.
TCTGCCTCCCCATTTTCTCTTTTCATTTCGTTCCGGCATTCTTCGCTCCCCTGCACTTCAAAGCAGTCGGAATATAATAACATGAATAGAATAATAGCATATAGCACAACTTAACAAGCGTCCTTCAAGTATCTATTAGATGTCGATATTGTTTTTATTTATCGGATTTAAATAGGAGCGAGTTGAAACTTTACATAGTTTGATTACGCAAATTGGCATTTCAGAATGCTTGGACTATGCTTTATTGCAAGCGTTCTCATGATTAAACAGTCATGACTTTAGTAGCAAGGGCAGAAAAGGCTTCTGGAGATTCCCATTATTTATTTTGAATTAAAGGGCCGTTGATGGTTTTCTTCAACACTGAAGTAAAAAAAGATGCTTTGATTTCACTTGACAAAAGGGTTTTGTGATTTCTAGGTACATACGTTTTTATATAGGTTTAATGCTATGGTTTTTCCCACTCATTGAGGGCTGTTAATAACCAGTCTGTTACCAACTTTAGAAGTACAGAATGTATCCCTTGAAAAGGATGAAAAGCTAAGTAGGTTCTCCTGGATTTGAATTTGTGACCTGGAGATCACAAGATGTGCATATGTCAGAGGAAAGCGTTTACTCTGCTAAAAGGCTGTTCCCCTGCTATAAATTTTATTGACTTGCTCCACCCTCTCCCCAAGAATGCATTATGTATTTAATTACCTATGACTTGCTCCACCCTCTCCTCAAGAATGCATTATTCATTTAATTGACTATTGTCTGGAGTTGGCCTCAAGGACACGACAGACATATTTGGGTAATAAATACTTGCAAGCGCCTTTCTGTGGTCGTACAGGTGATTTAAATGGGAGAATACTAAGGATCTGATGACGTCGCCCCACTCGCACAGGACAAACTTCGAACAACAAAAATAAATGATCACAGAGGGCACAACTTTTGAATTTCCTGGTGAGAACTGTGTCCCCCGTCAGAGCTGAAGAGGCCCTGACTATCTCTGAAAAGACGCGCGTGGGGGCACTGTATAGCCAAGATACGTGACGCTACAGTTGCTAGGAGAAGGTGATGCCAAACCAATGCATGCCCTTGTACTAATTGCCGTGTATGTGTCTTGCAGTTAGGCACCAGGTGCTAACGTGAAGTGGGGATTTCATCGCGAGCCGAATACCTAGAAGCGTTGCTTGGAAAGCCTGCCTAGCCTGAAACGGCCTAGCCTGACGCGCCTGCCACAGCCACGGCACTCCTTCAGTGTCACGCGCCTGCCACAGTCCCTGCACTCCTCCAGCCGTCACGCGCCTGCCACAGCCGCGGCACTCCTCCAGCCGCCACGCGCCTGCCACAGCCGCTGCACTCGTACAGCGTCACGCGCCTGCCACAGTCCCTGCACTCCTCCAGCCGTCACGCGCCTGCCACAGCCGCGCAACTGCTTCACTTCTTTAAACCTCGCAGTCGCCGACAAACCCTGCGATGTTGGTGGCAAAAGCCTCTACGTGGGAACACAAGTAATTTGGCAACAATGAAGAAAGCCAGCGTCGTCCAGTCTGGCCATTTCTCTACAGCTAGAACAACCCTGGAAGCACTCTAAATCGAATCCCGCTTACTAATTCGATACAAGTGCTGCCACGCAACTTTTTAACTCCTCTCTTTGCCCATCCACCACTTTTGCTGGGAGATTGGAGTCATGCTTAGGTGCAGACATGCTTCGAATGTTATGATTTAATTTAGGAATTGGGATGGATGTCCCGAAAACCTCTCACATGATCTCTAAGCACTTTGTAAATTCGGGGTATCACTACTCTCTTTGAATAATTACCTCTCGTATTCTGGGGTACCAGATATCTTCAGTGTGCATCAGCTGTGTGCCATTCACTATGGATATATCTACCAAAAAATTAATTATGTTGCTAAATTATTTTTTATAATGCAAGTACTTTTCTTTTCGAAACTAGTAATTTTGCACAGTGCTAAGAGTGAGCAAAGTGTGGCATTACCCTCGAGACAGTAACAATCAGCTGTGAGGGTGAGGCTGTTGAAGCGACGGTATTTCTATTGAGTGACGACTCTTTATCACTGACAGCGAAGTCTGTCTGTTTTCAGCTGCAAATCTTTAAGGAAGAATGCAACGTTTTGTAAGTTCAGTCCTCAAGAGGCCATCGCATTCCAAGGGTTCGGCAAGGGCACCTCCAGGTACACACAAAAGAGTGTGCAACCTCTATAACGCTTTGTGTGGGTGCTTGTGTAACAAGTCAGGTCCCGGGCCGGCAGCCAATCACAGCGCGGCCCGGGAATGACGTCAGGGGGGTGTCCCGGGCCGGCAGCCAATCACAGCGCGGCCCGGGGAATGACATCACGGGGGTGTCCCGGGCCGGCAGCCAATGACAGCGCGGCCCGGGACAAAGGGCGGGACTTAAAAAAGTCCCAGAAACGCCCCCGAATCGCGTTTTCACCAGAAAGCGTGATTGACAGCCTCTGTCTCCCAATGGCTAGCCTCCATTTATGGAGCTAGCCAATGGGAGACAGAGGCTGAACCAAAGTCGATATGTAGGATCATGAGGTTTCGCCGTGGGGCGAAACCTAAAAACCGTATCTTAGGTAAACAAGAACAGCTGCTGATAACCGAGTGAACTTTCATTGTGTACATGTGAGCATTATACTGCACTGCCACCGGGAGACACTAAAGAGAATGCAGCCCATCACACCCAATGATTCTTTTAGTATGTCCCAATCTGGTTTCACTCCACACCCCTCTCTAAAAGAGGGTTTATAATTTTTCCTGCAAATACTCAGCTGCCTCTATCATACATTTTTGAAACCAATACGTGTGAGGGGGAAGACCAAGGAGAAGGATTAGAAGGAGATACTTACGTTTAAAATTGCAATGGTACAATGATAGCAAATATGTTTAGGGTACCCTTAAAGGTCAGTATTGTATATGTGTGAGGATATGTGGGGATGCCTTCCTTGGCGATAGATTGGTACATATCCACCTCAGCATTATTCATCAGGGTCTCCTTGGGTTTTTCCAAGCCTATCCATATTATCACCTCTCCATGCAGGAGAATATGTAGCAAGGGGAGTGATGTGGCCTCCCGAGGTTTTCTTGTCCAACTCTGTCCCCTCAGTCGGTCCCTTTGTTCTTTGCTTGGTTGCCTCAGTGTTGAGGCACGAGGTGGGAGGGCTGCAGGGGGAGCCTCTACTGATTAGGTTCGGTCTGTTTTTCATTTAACTTTCAACGAAGAGCCAGAAAAACATCCGGCAGCACCCATCCCCACTAAAACAGCCACATCATTGGATCTTCAGAAAGGCAACCAATGCCATATACCCTCACCCTGAGGGGCAGCCTCTGTGGTACTTCCCAGACAAGACAACTAGTGCATGAACTCCTCCCAGCCTGTGCGGTACATGAGGCTGCAGTGGAGTACAACAGGTCTATTCAATAAAAGCCCTTTCGCCAAAGTCCGTGCAGTAGACACCCGCCCTCCCAAAGATAGACAGCCAGTAAAGTAGACCATTCCTTCTAAGAGAGATAGAGAGTGCATCCAATACAAGACATGGAGATTTTCGCAGAGGTGGTGCACAAGCTGACACCAGTAATACAGCAAGATTAAATGTTAATATAGTGGGATAACATAGCAGTATGTTTGTGAATATACATGTGATATCATTATGTTTTTATGTAAAGGTCTTGATTGTATGAAGTGATTACTTGGCACAATAAAGTGGAATTATGACTGAGTGTAAGCCCTATCTACCAGTATTTTGAAGACCGGGTCTAGTGAGATTCTGCCTAGTTTACATAGTCCAGATGCTCATTTACATCCAGTTCTGGGAGATGGACTGCCTCTGCACATGCAGTGATAGCACACCATTAATGAGTAGGCTTAATCGGTGGTCAGCACTAAGGTGACACAGGGCATGCCAGTGACTGTGAGTTGGCGCTGAGGTAGAGATTTACACATGTGCCATGCAGCTCTAGCCTAATTAGCTTGATGGACACATAAAGAATGTCTCTTTAGACCTGCAGCCTTGTTCCTGACTTAGTAGCTTGCGCTTCTTCTAGCCTAGAGGTTCCCAAACTTTTTTGACCTGCGGCTCCCTTGACCTAATTGCCAATTGGCCGCGAATCCCCATCATATCACCTTTTTTTTTTACAGGTGGGGGATGCAAGTCCTACCTGGGGAATACTTCTGGTTTTCTCCCTGACATTAATTATTTTTCCTATGTAGGAACACTATTGCTCATTTGTTGTGAAAATGACGTGAGTATTTAATTGAAATATATCGAAATCTTTTTTAATACTCACCAAAAAACACTTTTTCACTTCTTTGACTGTTGAAAGTAAAGTGGGACACACATTTATAAATGATTCAAATGGGCAAAGAAAGGTAAGGGGGGTGGGTGTGTTTGTATGTATGTGTGAGTGTCTGTGTGTGTATGCGCACGCACTTATGCACTTACTTGTGTGTGTGTGTCGGTGTGTGTGTGCATGAACATTTGATGTCATTTCTTTTTCATTTGTCTTCTGGGTATGACATAACCTCAGTGTCACAAAGGTTAAAACTAATATGGCAGAACCTATGCAAATTCTGTGCTTTAGTTTGCGTAACAGAAGGGCCCTACATTGAAAGAGGAGAGCCAGTGCCGAGCAAGTTAGTGACTCATCACTGCTCATGGCACACTATTTTACAGAGTCAAGAGTCACTCCATGGGTTAAATCAAATGGACATCATAAGTCAAGATAACTTCCCCTTTTTTTCTGTGCCACTTGCAAGGTCAAAGACTGCTTTACCATTGGAAGAAAAGCTAATATTGAAAATCTGTAATTAATAGTATGTCCTTTTAAAAACAAAAAAAGTAGCTTTGCTACCTCAATTATACATGGGGGGCCTACCAATCTTTACAAAACTAGCAAAGCAATGATTTTATTTAATATATTGACGTCATTATTTCCAACAAAATAAAGTAACCAGTTTCTTTAAGAGTTGCTGTGTAAACTTTAGACTTCAGTGCCAAGAACTGAAGTTTCCAGCGCAAACAATTCTCAAATTCTGAGGGCGAGCAGCACGTGTAGTGAGCCTGTGTAGCGAGGCCAGCTTGTGCAAAGAAAGGCAAGCCAAGCGCTGAACCCTGCATTTTAATTTACATGCCATTGAGGAAGTGGCAGTGATTAGGGCCGGCTGCTTGGCTCTGACAAATGACAGCTCTAAGAAGAAGTTTAGGCCCTAACCCTCTTCTTAGAACTATCATCTGTCGGAACCGAGCATCCGGCCCTTATCACTACCCCTCTTCCTCAATGACATGTAAATTAAAATTTGGGCTGCAACACTTCACATTCCTGGCTTTGGCCCTTGCTGGCCTCGCTGCGCATGGCCTACTGTGGTTGTGCAGCGAGGTCAGCAAGTTCCAAAGCCAGGAAAGTTAAGCATTGCAGCTCACATTTTAATTTACATGCCATTTATTATTTACAATTCTATTTTGTATTTCTACTGCCGACGATGCTCATGGGTGAACCTACTTGTCTTAATCTGTGAACAAGGGGGTCTAATGTTGCAGCAGAACCCGGGCAGCAATATCTCTTGTCATCCCTAAATTTCAAAGACATGCACGGCGTCCCTAGCTAGTCCTAACGGTGCACATGGGAGCCGCGGCGCACACTTTGGGAACCACTGTTCTAGCCAATAGCTATGCAGAACAGTGGTGTCTGCTGCGTTCAAACTGTCTCAGAGCCATTCATGGGTCATCAACATATGTGCACATGCTCACTAACTTCCCGAGTAGTTACAGACAAACAACAAGGGAAACCCTACTCACAGAGAACCAGGGTAAGTACTGTATGTCAAGAAACAACGGTTCTTGTGGGAAAAATAATGGACTATAGTGGTAATTATAATGCACAGTGGCACGAATATTGGATCATATGGATATCAGACAAAGAGGAAGCCGAATACAGTATGATTGAATATTTACAGTTTATATCAATTATTCCGACAGTATTACATATATACAACATATAGTGGTTTGTGTCCCCAGTGTGCATTGGAACCAAAAGAAAAGTGGACTAGTGACATCTGTGATATTTACAACTTGGTTTCCATTATACGAAAAATGACCATTTCTGATTTATAACAATTTTTCAGACACTGTATGCAGTGGACAGTGCTAATGCAATGATTCGTTTCTCTTTTTTTTTTTTAAACCTGGCTCTTCTCTCAGCTCTAACTCCCTTCATATGTTCCCCGCTCTGCTCTGCTTTAGCGCTGGGACGCCTTTTTGCCAAGGCAGCCATGCGCTCTATAAATACTTTAATCTAAAAATACTTTAATCTAACCTTCAATCCATTGTGCAACACTGTGAACGGCACATAACACTGATGCAGGTAACAGCTGCTCCAGTGAAAGTAAATAAAAAATAAAAAGGCCTCTGTTTTCCCCTCCCGTGCTCCAGCCCTTTGGAAAGGAGGAAATGCATGAAACCTTGACTATTGAGTGAGGTGGGAGAAATCTAAAGGGGCATGCCAGTACAATCCTCCCAAGCCAATTGGCAAGGGCAGAGATGATTATTTGTTACACTAGTCCCCCATGTCATGGTTGGGGTATATTTTAAACCCATCTCACCTTGGTCATGGCCAAGCAAGGTACTGCAGGTGCAATGACCACTCATGGTACTTGGTGTAGGAAACGGGGCTTTTGTTGCAGTTATCCCCTCCACTTTATGCTCCCTTTTTAGCTACTAGATGCTGACTTTCAACTCAGACAGTGCACTGAGGCCTGCTAACCGAACCTCAGTGCTCCTGTTCAAAAACAAGTTGTTGTCCAATCGTGCTACAACTGGCTAAGGACTTTAGCACCCCTGTAAGTCCCTAGTACACGGTACTCCAGGTACCTAGAGCATGAGCGCTTAAGAGGGACCCAAAGGCCTGCATCATATGTTATACCACCCTAGGGGACCCACACACAAAATCTACATAGACTCCCATTGCAGGCTGCGTGACCTGGTGCAAACCAAGAGTGAAACCGTACATGACACTCCTGTGTGTCATAGCAAAGTCACTGCATCTAATATAAGTAAGTCACCCCTAAAGCAGGCCTTTGGGCTCTATGGCGGTGTGCATTAATATTTTATGTGCGGACATATCTGCAGAGCAGTTATGCCCCTGTGATGTCTAATTCTATAACTAGATATTACAAGGGAGCAGGGAAGCCATCATAAGGTATGTACTGGGCACTGGTCAAAACGAGTTCCCCAGCTACATAATGACTTCACTGAAACCTATGGTGTTTGGGATCATACACCTCGTATTAATACACCCACACTGATTACAGTGATGGATTTATTAATATATGCACCCAGAGGGTACCTTAGAGTACCCCTGTAACGTACCAGCCGTCTAGTGTGCTGGCTGACTGGTCCAGTACAGCCTGTCGCCACAGATGACTTTCTAACCGCCTAGGAGGTGAGGGCTCTGCTCTCAGAGGACATAAACAGTGCCTGCTCTGGGGAGAGATGTTATCACCTCCTCCCACTGTAAGATTGGTAAATCAGCATATCTAGGCAGGAGGCTTCAAAGGCCTCTGCTGCCTTTGATATGCAACCCCAGGCTTCCCCAGACAGGGGAATGCCACCCCCAGTATTGTTTTGTTGTGAGGATATGTGGCACCAGGACAGGTGAAAAATTAGCTATGCAGGAGGCGTATTGCACTGCCAAGCTAGACACACCTCTAGGGTGACCAGCTGGAAGTGAATAGAACATTAGAGATTACAAGATGGCGGCCGCGGCCCATAAGTAGAGTGCAGACCGTGCTGCCCCAGATGAACTTGGCAGAGAGAGCCTGCAGACAATCCCACATCAAAAAGGGAAGGGCTCCTGCGGTAGGCTCTGTCCCGAGACGTGCAGGTGTGGGAGGTGGTGGCCGGGAGTAGGGGGAAACCCCGGATAAGTGACAGCCTGGGACGGTGCTACAAGCCGTGACAGGGCGCAATAGAAGGGCACATTGGGCCACTGTCGGCGGCGTATCACCACCCCTTGAAGCGGCCAGAGAGAATCCCCTGCAGTGTGGTGAATCTGCGTCTGCTACGGGCTGCCCAGTGGCAGAGACGTGCGCCGGCCCCTGATCCCGCCTCCCTGGAGACCCCAGATAGCCTGATGCTGTGAACCACATGGTGGGCAGCAGGAAAGCCTCAAACACTGGTGGCTCGGGGTGGGGGGGGGGACACATGCCTCCCCTCCTCTCATTTGTGCCATAGAGACCCTTTGGTGGGGCTGAGGGAGGGGGTGCAGCACTGTCGAATATAGGCTGTGGGCTGAGTTACCACCTGAGGCACCACACCAGTAACGGAGAAGATTATAGAAGAAGAGCCCTTACGGGGAGGCCTACACCAAATGGACAAGCGGGAGGAAAGAACGCCAGAGACGGATAATAGGAGTGACCCCTGGTGAGTGACGACCTGAGGCAGTGGTTGGACGAGACAGAGGTGCTCTGTGGACCACGATTAGAGTTGCCCTGGCACGGCAGACTGCATCGCGCCGACCAACCATTGTAGCGGGGAACGTACATTGGGCCACACCCAGAGAGACAGTGTGGGAAGAGGGGTGCCAGCCTTAGATCCCAGCTCCCCTGAACACCCCTAAGAACCAGCTGACACGACCTGCATGGATGTCAAAGCGTGAAGGCAAATCCAAGAAGAAGGGCCGGACACACACTACTAACAGAGCTCCCCTAGCCATGAGGAGCAGACCTGGTTGTTTTCAGGGAGTCCCGGGAGGAAGCCTACCTCCTAGACATACAGGCCTGGGGTGAAGCTGGCAAGTGAGATATGACAAACTGCCACCAATTACCGGAGGGACATTAGAGGATACCTGCCAGGGCTGGATGCAAAGCTGAAAACCTTTGAAAGAGCTGCCAGCGTAGCAGTCCCAGTTCCCTTGAGTTAGGCCTAAGATCCTGGAGGTGGGATAAGTGGCGCTGAGAGGACTCTGGCTTACACCTGGGGATGACCCTCTGCGGAACCTACAACACTGGTGTGGGGGAGCAGAGTGTGAACGGCAGCCAATATAGACAGCGGAGAGCCTCATCATGCCCGGCACAACTATAGAAGTAGAATCTTACCTGTTGCCACTGCCGCCATGGGGAAAGCTACTTGCAAGAGAGACCCTGAACTAGCAGGAATTGCACAGGATAAAGCAGGAGAGAGCATGCTAGCCAACCATCACAAACTGATCCATCCAACAGACCCATGCTTCAAGATATTCTGCAAGCAATAGGACAGCCGTAGAGACTAAATTAGACACCGTCAGAGAGGGCATGGGTCTTCTGTAAGACGATTACTGCCACCTGGGGGAACGGGTCATCTTGGCGGAAAAAGAAATGGCGGACATGTCCCCAGCCTTGTCCTCCGCAAATGACAGGCTTGCCATCCTGGAGATGCAGGTCCGCCCACTTGACCCGAGAGCTGAAGATACAGAAAACAGGTCATGCCCTAATATATGAATAGTTGGGACTACCGGAAAATCGAAGGCGATGATATAGTGCAGTATTTGAGAAATGGATCAGAGAAGAGGTGACTGAGGAGGGCCTCTCCTCTTACTATATCCTCGAACGTGCCCCCAGAGTTCCAGCAAGGTCCCCCGCATGACCCAGAGTGATTATTAGCAAGACCCATAGGAGGGAACTTGGCACGCCACTAGCCCCAGATCAGGGACGAGGGGGGAGAGTGGGGTTATGAGAGTTTGAAAGCAGGTGTAATAAACCTGGGATGTTTACCACAATACAGACAGATGACCAACTGTCATTGCTGGATGTGATAATGTAGTGATGAAAATGTAATGTAACCCCTAAATGCAATAAAATCGTTTAAAAAAAGGAATCCATTATCTCCATGCTACTCATTCCAATCAAGCAATACCCCATGAATCCAAGTTTCAGAACATGGTCTGATTGCTTGTTTCTAAACTTCTGCAGGTACTCAGCTGGTTTCTAACTGGAGCTCATTTCATCCACTCATACAGCATTTGCTCTGCCACAGGCATCCTTCCAATGACTACTGTCCTTTCCATGTGCAACCGGCTCATCAGCGTTGCAGCCTTAGACACACCATTCTAATTTCCATTTATATAGCGCCAAATCACCAGTGGTCTCTAAGTGCTTGGGGAAACGATACATAAACCTAGAAACCAGGGCATGTCTCCTGGAGCTCGGTGAGTCTGGGTGAAGCTTATCCAAACGCCTGTGTAAACAGAATGGTCTTAAGTTTTCTCCTAACAGGGAGTAGGGTGGCTTCCCTGCGCAAGCTCTCCAGTAGCTTGTTCCAAAGCTGGGGAATCACAAATGAAAAAGCTCGCCCCCGCCCCCATGGTGGCTTTATCAAAACGTGGGCATGCCAACAGACTTGCCTCAGCCGATCGGAGTCATCGTCCAGGCACATGGTTCTTCAAACGGTCCATGATGTAACCGGGTGCCGCTCTATGCAGATCTTTGTGGGCGATGCACAGGCTCTTAAACCTAACCCTCTGCTTAATTGGGAGCCAATGTAGTTGTTGTAGCAGAGGTGTGGCACATGCCACCTGAATTTTCCTTAATAGTTTGTCAGGTAGCCCGATGTATACTGCATTACCGTAGTCCAAGTGCGAAATAATTAGTGCCAACACTACTGTACACATGGTGGAAAATGACAACAAGGGTTCAAGTTTCCGCAGTTGCCTCATAAGGCCCACACAATTTCCCACCACAGCGGTCACCTGAGTGTTCAGTGTTAACTTGGTGTCCAGCCTGATAGCCAAGCTCTTCACCACTGGCACCGGTGTCGGAGTAGTGCCTAGCTCTTGTGGTCAGAAGGAATTGGACCAGGGATTGACCCCCTGCGGTAACAGGTAGCACCTTCGTCTTGTCAGGATTTACTTTCAATGAATTGATGGTCATCCAGTTCATAGTGAACCGAAGAATATTCTGCACATTGGACTGTGCTTGTGTAGAGCTGTCGATCCGCACAATTAGTTGCATGTCGTCAGCATAGTTGAGCACCTGACATTCAAGGTTTGCCAGTGCTTCCACCAGTGGCTGGAGATAGATGTTAAAAAGCAAGGGGCACAGCGCAGAGCCCTGCGGAACCCCACATGGCAAAGCGCCTTTCCTGGACACACATTCCCCTAGTTGGATTTTGTGACCGATCCTTCAGGAAGGAAACAATTCAATTAAAGACGGCGCCAGTAACTCCCAGTTACCGAACACGGGCCAACAGCTGAGCATGGGTTACCGTGTCGAACGCGGCTGAAAGATCCATTAGAATCGGTGCTGATGATAAATTCTGGTCAACTGCAAGCCTCAACTCGTCCAGCACCGAGAGCATCACCAGCTCTGTGCTGTTGTGGGCCCTAAATCCTGCTTGCCGTGCATGGAGCAACTGATGTTCCTCCAAAAAGGACAAAAGTGTTCTGAGCAGAAATGGAAGTCTGGCAATAGGTTGAATGTTCATCAAATTATTGGTATCCGCCCCTGCTTTCTTCAGCAACTGAGTCACCATGGTTTCCTTAAATTTGTAAGGAACCTTCCCGGTTACCAGGGACAGCATCTCTGGCCCCATCACAGGGAGGATCATTTTGAACACCCTGGGAGGGCAGGGATCTTCCGGTGACCCCGATTTCACTTTGGCCATAGTATACGCCAAACAGTCTAAATCCAGGGCAGGAAAGACTGAGAGAATACAACCCTGAAAGTCCGGTGGGTCTACCACTGATAGAAGGCAAGGGCTTATACGGGTGTTACCTATTTCTGTTAGGATAGCTATAACTTTTGCTAGGAAAAAGTCCTGTATCTTGTTGCAGTAAGCTAAATTGACAGCTGTCCTCTGTTCCTTCGTTTGACTCCACTCCTATAGCACATTAAAGGTCTCCTTCTGAGTGTCCGTGGCCTCCTTAATCTTCTGCTCATAGTACGTGGATTTCATTGCAATGTTGGATGTTTTATAGAGGGCTAGTTTTGCTTTATAGTCCTCCCGGGCCTTCGGATGGTATAATTTCTGCCATTGCCTTTCACACTGCTGTAGGGCCTGTTTTTCCCCTCTTCATTCCTCCGTGTACCATGTGTGAGAAGTTGGCCTGGCATATGCTGTTCACTTTTCCTAGTGGGCACCTATCATCACTCCAAACGACCCTTATTGATGGTAGGTTTAAAGACAACCTATATAGAATGCTATCCTAGTGGTAGCTGTGGAGAGCAGACTTCAGGCTAAGTCTTGAAGGAATGTAAAGCAGCTTGTTTTACCAGTCTATAATCCCACGAATGACCAAATGAAAGGAGACCCACACCAGGTATATATATAAAATACATGTATTTATTCTAAACACATCCCTCTAGTCTCTTTATGAGGCTATAGGCAAAAGTACACACAGTAAACGTATTTAGCACACTATACGTTGAGCCCTAGGGGTGTACCAAACCATATATTAAGAAAGTGGTATAAGAACCATGACTGACATAGATACAAGGCCTAGAGCCTTCAAAACCGCTGGGGCCACCAGGAACCACCCAAGGTAGTGACCCAGGTGACCCACGGGGGACGCGTGCAGTGTCTAAACACAGCCGCGAATCACCATTAACTTCTGTGGAGAAGGCACGGTCGGAAAATTACAGATTAAGGACACTTGGAAGAAGACTTGGAGCAAACCCCTTTAGAACTAGGCCGTTCACGAGCCAATACCCACGGGAGCACTGGAGTACTCAAGTTACCTCACCCAGGGAAGCCGGGTGCAGGCCCATAATCTTCGGTGCAAATGGTGCTCGGGCTTGGACTACAAGTAGCCCAATGCACAACTTCGGGAAAGCTCGGGAAGTCGAAGCACTTGTAAATGTGCACGGTGTCCAGGAGTTCCGGTTCCACGTCACTCGTGCGGGCTGCGGGTCTCAGCTTTGCTGGGATCTCGTGTCGGCCTCTGAGAAGTCTGGAAGTCCGTGACCTGAGTCGCAAATCCTTCAGGATCCGGCGAGAGCCTCAGAAATGCAGACCGGCAAGATGCTTCCTTGGTGCCTGTTTGAACAGGGGAGTCACTCCTTGAACCCAAGGGAGATTCTTCCGTCTTCTAGTCGAAACATAATGTCGAAGTTCCAGGATATATGTTGCAGAGTTTCATCCAGGTGTAATCTGAAGTCTTAAGGACTGTGTTCCTATATTTATACTAAGTTTAGGGGTTGGACATACTCTAGGGACCCACCTACGGGAGGGTCAGGGAAGAGGCGTGGTTACACCCATTCTATTTGTCCAGTTTCGCGCCAGAGCAGGGGCTGAGTGCCCCTGCAACCGGTTTGAACTGAAGTATGCACAGGGACACCAAGTGTGCCCACAGCACTGTTTGAAAAGCATTTTATGAATGCACCCACCCAGCCCCAATACACTAAAGCCTGTCTGGGAGGTGGTTACACCTCCCTGTGACAGGAAACCTATTGTCCAGGCCTCCTCTGCTGGAGTTTCGTCCAGCAGCAGGAGGTCAGACTCGTGTCTGTGGCTGCAGCATCCATTTTGTGATGCTGGGGCTCTTTTAAACTATTACCAATTAGGTTAGTGTGCACATGTCTTCTCCCTCTAGAAGGGTGGTATTCTAGCTCCGCCGGTCTAGCCGGGGGGATGGGGGAGGTGTTAGGATTCCAAAGTGTTTGACACCAAACACAACATGTTTCCATGCAGCCATTCCAAAGTTAGCATTTACCGCGAGGTTATAATGCACTTAAGAGTATATGGTCTGGCATCACAGAACAGCATCAGAGAACAGATTTCGAAAGCTGCAGAGGGGTCCTGCTCATGCATGGGCACCCTCTCACACAAAACTAAGCACTCTGCCTTCAGGATGAATAAGGCCTGCATGAGAGCTCCACGGGGGCAGACTTACTACTGAGTTCCTCCAGGTTAAAGAAGACTATAAAAGGGAGGAATTCTTAGACCTAATATTCCCTGCAGTGGCACGTAAGTAGGGCTCCCGGTTTTCCGTATTTACGGATTTTTACATATAAATACAGACGGAAAAGTGTTTTTCCTTTGTCTGTATTTATATGTAGAAGCGGAAAAATACGAGTAAATGAGTAAATGTTGCCGTGCCCTGCTCAGATTCTGGGGATTCCTTCCAGTGACGTACTGTGGACCTATTGGCTCAGGGTCTTCAAGTGACCCTGAGCAAATCCCGGTTGTTTAGAAGTATCACAGTGTGGGCGTGCTAATACCTCCAGCCCCGCCCTGGTAACATTTGTCCTATATTTTGGGGGCTCACCTGCCTGTTTTTCCTACTTCCTGCACTACGGACCCCCACGTTAGAAGACTCCTCCAGGGATCCAGGACTCCGCCGTCGTTAGCCTGCACCAGCTCCTTCCAAGGATCCAGGACTCCGCCGCCGTTTGCCTGCGCCAGCTCCTTCCAGAGATCCAGGACTCCAGGACTCCACCGCTGTTAGCCTGCACCAGCTCCTTCCAGGGATCCAGGACTCCACCGCCGTTAGCCTGCGCCAGCTCCTTCCAGGGATCCAGGACTTCACCGCCGTTAGCCTGCGCCAGCCCACCGCCATTTGCACTTTCAAGGTACGTGTACGTTGACAGATCGATACCCTTAAAAGCCGCTCCTGCCTCTCTCTGCCCCTCTGCAGTCTCGGGCTACTGCCCTCCCGCAACCACCCACGCAGCACCAGCTGTTCGCATCCCCGGTGTTAATTTTTGGTTTTTCTTGTGATTGCATTTTTTTTTTTTTAAACAGATTTTATTGTCTGAACACACAGGTTATGCCAAGCTCTGCCATCCAGAGTCTACTGCCATCATCAATATATCAGTCATAGCGTCAGCAATTTTAGGAAAGAAAGAGACAATATAATGTAGAAAAGAGAAAAACACAACCCCCCCCCAAAATCCCACCCCCCCTTGCTCCACTGCTTGTTCCATTAACAACATATTGTCCAAATACAGAGTTCGCCATGTCCACCAAAGCACCAACCATGGTATCACGTAGTCCAGCATAACAGAGAGTCGGGAGGATAGCCTCCTCCGGCGGCGGGTCCAGTTCCAGACCCCTATAGTCTGCCCACCTCTTCCAGATTTTATAATGCTTTCGAGGACATCCCCTGGCTGTAAATATGGGCTGTTCCCATACAGAAATCCATCCCATTCTTCCAGGCGGCTAGTGAAGGGGCCTGGGGCGCCTTCAACGCTTTGGCTATATCGCGTTTCGCCAATGTTAAGCCTAGTAGCAGTAAGTGGCGCTTGTACCTGTTGCCCCCTACTCCTGCCATAACATGCAATAGAGCTAACTTAGGGTCCCTCTGGAGCTCCCAGGCCAGAACCTCATCTAGGCATCGATGCGCCCCATCCCAGAATCTACTAAGCGCTGGGCACTCCCATATCGTGTGCAGCAGTGTACCTACATCCAACCCGCATCTGAGGCATTCGGGGGACGCCACCATGCCCGCCCTCCACAAGCGCTGTCGGGTGAAGTATGTGCGGTGTAAGTAGCGGAACTGAATCAGTCGCAGGCGAGTGGAGATTGCCGCCCCCCTGGGACTCTCCAGGGCCTCTACCCAGTCCTCCTCATCCAGGTCTCCCACGTCCTGTTCCCATGCAGCCTTAAGTCTAAGCAGGTCAGAGGAGCAATGACGTACAAATGTCTGGTAGATACGCGATAGCTTCTTGTCGGGCCTTTCCCCCATGAAGAGTTTGGCTTCCAGAGGGCTGAACTCAGGGAGCTGCTCCAGACCCGCCAAAGAAGGTGTCAGAGCATGGCGAAACTGGAGATACTTGAAGAATGGGTGCGGGGCATCCCGAATTCCTACCGTAGATCTTCAAAAGATTTGAGGGCGTACCCTGACACAACGTCGCCATGGGTAGAAATGCCAATCGCATCCCATCCCCGAAAGCCCATCAACGTATCCATCTGGGGCAGTCGACTGTTGCGCCATAAGGGGGTTTCCTGGGTGAGCACATTCCACCAGCCCATTCTACGCAGCGCCTGCCTCCATACACGAAAGACTACCTGCGTGGCCGGGGGCAGGGCTCTTTGAAGCGGCGCCGAATACAGCAGCGTATGCAAGGACGCCGTGCCCATCAGGAACCTCTCAACAGCATAGGCCGGATCACCCCTATCGGCATACCACCAGTCATTCAGCACCAATAGGTGCGCCGCTTGATAGTACGAAAGCACATCTGACGTGGCTAGCCCCCCGTGTATGTTGATAAAAAACACTTCCGCAATGCCACCCGCGCGGTGCCCCCCCTCCCACAGGAACCCACTCAACGCCGAATTAAGTTGCTGGAACCAGTGGGGCGAGATCGCATGTGGGTGATTCTGCAGCTAGTACACCAGGCATGGGAGTGCCACCATCTTAAAAATAGCAGACCTGCCGAGTATAGACAGCGGCATCCTAGTCCACACCTTCATGTCTTCGCGTGTGCGATCCCAGACCGGGTTAAGGTTGCGATCACGAGAGACAGCCGCATCCTCAGATAAAAAGACTCCTAAGTATTTCACCCCGTCTGTTGCCAACTGAAGGCCCGATGCCCATTCTCCTATGTTCTGGCGTCCGCCTAGCATCCAAAGCGTGGATTTGCCTGGGTTCATATATAAGCCAGAGGTTTCACCAAAAATTTGTAGAATGCGCAACAGCCGCGGCCCAGGGCGGTCCAGGTCAGTAAGAAAAAATAAAACATCGTACGCGTATAACGCAATTTTATCAGCGAGGCCTGCCGACCACCGAAACCCTTTAAGTTGGGCGTCTATACGCACCCACGCAGCAAGAGGCTCCATAGCGAGCTCGAATAAATACGGGGAGAGGGGACAGCCCTGCCACGTCCCGCGTTGGACAGGAAACGAGCAAGAGCCCGCCCCCCCGACGCGCACCGAGGCTGTGAGGTCCGTATACAGCAACTGGACATACGCCAGAAAGCGTGGGCCAAGGTTAAGACGTCGCAATAAGGCAAACAGATATGTCCAGCTCAGGGAATCAAAGGCCCAGTCCATGTCCGCCAGGAACAGCGCCACCGGCTCCCCCAAACACCCCCAGGCTGATATCGCGACCTGGGCACGCCTGATATTATAGCGAGTAGCCCACCGTGGCATAAAGCCAGCCTGGTCCGGGTGGACCAGATCCGTGATATACGGCTTGAGCCTAGTGGCCAAGGCCTTAGCCAAGATCTTGGCCTCCGTATTCAGTAGGGAAATCGGGCGATACGACACGTGACTCTCCGGGGGTCTCCCAGGCTTAAGGAAAAGCACCACCTCGGCATGCCACCAGTCCGGCGGGAGCGCTCCGTTCTCGCACGCCTCCTCCCCAACCGGCCTGAGACGCGGGCCCAACTGTACCGAAAACCACCGGAAGAATTCACTAGGAAACCCGTTGGGGCCCGGTGCCTTGCCCAGATTCAGCTCGCCCAATGCCTCGCCTAATTCGTCATCCGATATGGGCCGGTCCAAAAGGTCCCGCACCTCGTCCGAAACAGCTCTCGGGGGGAGATCATCTATAAAGCGCTGGACAACCTCTGCCTCCAGGCACTCCCGGGGCGCGTACAGCCCCTCATAGTACCCTGCAAAGCTCTCTGCGATCGCAGTGGGTTCGAGTATGATGTCCCCACTGGGGTCCAGGATCTGGGGCAACGGTTGGGCGTGCATGTAGCCTTGACACAGGCGGTGTAGCATCTTACACGATTTGTCACCCCACTGGTAAATCCGGCTACGGGTGGCCAGCCAGGCCTGCCTCGCTTCATCCATCAGCACTGTGGCATACTGCTGTTGCGCCAGAGAGGAGTTCGCCTAACGGCTAGGGCGCTCGACCTCGGACCTGGGGATCTGGGTTCGAGTCTCGGTAACGACGCCAAAAACCTCCTGTGATTCTGGGCAAATCACTTAATCTCCCCGCGCCTAAAATGAATGTGTCCGTCCTCATGTAACGTAACTGGTGCTATGTAAAGCGCTCTGATACCTGATTCGGTTCGGGTGTAGTTCGCGCTATATAAAACTCTGCAAAAAAAAACAACAAAAAAAAACTAGCTGTCGTCTGGCAGGTCCACCACCCTCCTCCCGACCTCTGCGCTCCAATGCCTCCAGCTCCGCCTCGCGCCGCACCAGGTCCTTCCGTCTCTCCCTCCGGGCCGCCGCGCACCAGGAAATATCTACGCCTCGCAACGTGGCCTTTAGAGCCTCCCAAAGGGTGGCCGGGGAGTCAACCGAGCCTACATTGGAGGTCAGGTAATGATCTATTTCGATAGTCATGTGCGCCCTGTATTCATCCTGCATTAAGTGCCAGGCCGACATACGCCACCTAAACGGCTGTTTGGCCGGGCCTACACTAAATGTAACGGTTACTGGCGAGTGGTCAGAGAGCGCCCGTGGCAGAATCTCCGCCAACAACACTCTATGGGCTTGTACCCTCGGGACAAAAATGTAATCCAGTCTGGAGAAGGAATCTCGTGCTGTGGAAAAGTACGTGTAGTCCCTATGTGGCCCATGTTTGTATCTCCAAGTGTCCACCCAGTCAAGGCCCGTGACCAATGCATGCAGTCTGGTGGCGGGTCCCCCCGCCCCCCCGTCCTGGGCATCTGCCGTACCCCGCAACCTATCGTGACTCCTCTCCATCACGTCATTCCAGTCCCCCCTATAATGGACAGAGTGTCGGGCATAGCGTCCCAAAGGGACATGAGCCTCTCCACTAGTGACCACTGTAGCAGCGGTGGGGCATATACACTACCAAGAGTCACTTTATCACCTCCAACCTCACCCTGCACAAAGAGGTATCTGCCCTGTGTACCTGCCCAAATGCGTTCGTGTACGTAAGGAACCTTACGGTGTATTAGCACCGCTACTCCCCTGGAGCCCCTCGTAAAGCCTGAGTGGAATGCGTGCGTAAACCCAGAGCGCTGGAGACACAGTGCTTTCGTTCCTAGCAGATGAGTTTCCTGCAGTAAGAGGATATCCACCCCGCCCTTCTGGCGTACTGAAAGACCGCCCCCCGTTTCACCTTGTCCAACATCCCCCGTACATTCCAGCTCAAAACTCGTAATGATCCAGGGCCTACCCGCCCTCCCTCCCCAACAGTGGACATTTGAGCAATACAGCATATAATGAACAAGCGTCTCCAAGGCACAGCCGGTGAAGTACATGGCAATCAGCAAGCAGTGAAACATGCGCAAACAAACCCCCCACTTCCAACCCCCAACATCCACCCCCGTCCTCCCCCCACCCCGTACCTCCCAAACATGGAAGCACCTGTCGCGGTCGAATCGTAGCCTAGTCCCCAACGGGGGAACAAGAACCACCCCCTCCAATGGATCCCCCCGCGCCAGCCCATATGAATGAGGCTGTAACTCCCTCCCACCCATTTAGAGCGGGTCGGGCTCCCAGCCTTTATCAACAGTGCACCTGAGCATCCGTACCAACCATCTACAGAAGCCTATGTTCAAGTCCCACAGCAGTCAAGGCGCATCGGTTTGCTGTTCCTGTGCCGGGTCATCCCGGCGAGAGGCCGAGCCGGGGCGCGAGCCATGGCTCGAGCGCGAACCCCTGCGGCACCGACTCCGGCTTCTGAGGCCCTCCCGTGCTGTTCCACTTGAGGATGAGTCCGACTCTCCATCTCTGGCCGTGTTGACCCGAATCTTCACTGTTTCGTCCGTCCACTGGAAGACCTCCTCCGGTGTGTCGAAGAACAGAGTGCCAGACTTGTGAACAACCCGTAGCCGCGCCGGGTAGAGCAACGCCTACTGGGGCTTGAGGCCACGGAGGCAGGCCTTGGCCGCGAGAAATGACTGGCGTTGCTGCTGCACCAGCCTCGTGTAGTCCGGAAAGATGAGGATATTTGCGTTCTCATGTGTAAGTGTGCCCTTCATTCTCGCTTGCCGCAGGATGGTATCCCGATCCGAGTAATTTAGGAATTTGGCTATGATCGGCCGCAGGAGCGCCCGATGGGCCCTCTCCACCACGAAGCATCGGGATAGAGCGTCCGCCGGAGTCCAGCCCTCCAACCATTGAGCCAGGAAGCGCTCCATGTTGTCCCCCTGGCAGCCCTCCGGGAAGCCAACAAAGCGCAGGTTGTTCCGCCGGGGCGCGCCCTTCCGCATCCTCGAACCTCATAGCCAGGCCCTTTTGCACCTTCTCCATGGCCGCCACTTTTTTCTTTAGAACGGACACATCATCTTCCACCTCAGAAATGCGAGTCTCCGCACCAGTGATGCGCTCCACAGCGTTCCCCTAGTCCTGGCGGAGGAGGGTGACATCGGACCCAACCGCCCCAATTTTGACGTCCAGCATGTCCCTTGATTGCGTGATTGCTGCCAACAATGCTGCGTTATCGGGTACGGGTGCCTGCGACCCCCCCAGAGCCGACCTCCGCCGTATACTTGTCCATCGTCCCCTGCTTGCCCTGACCTCCTCCGGCTCCACCTCGCGTCATCTTACTCGCAGAGAGCTGTCCAAGCAGCGGAGGCTTCCTATTCTGGTGCCCGTCCTAACTTGCGGTCCCAGAGTTGGCAGGGCCAGCCAAATAGATGGCACAGTGGTCGTCGGCCATAGATCGCAGGCCCTGGGGTCCGTGAACACCTGCCACCAGTACCGACTCCCAACTCCGTCGGTCCTGCCACCAGCGAAGCCACAGGTGGGGACGCGCGACCGGAGCCTGCGTCCAGCAATGCCCAAGCTGCGCCAGGGGTCTCCGCACACACACCCTCCACCGGTTTCCAGGCGCCGCAGGATTCCCCCACCGGGGCCCAATCCGGCCCCCGAGGCTATCAGCCACCAGGCACACTCGACTCACCGCTACAGTGATGTCCCCCACAGTTCGGGCAGCCTCCGCCAGGTCCCACGCACTCTCCGCTCCTACGGGGTGCCCTCTGCTGCTAAGTATGGCCGCCCTGCTGCGGGCTCACTCAAGGGCGGAGGGGCGCCTCAAAATGGCGGCCGCTCCCGCCGGCTACTCCAGGATTCTGCCTCTGCTCCGGCAGGCAGGGCACCGCTGTCCCCTTCGCGGCCCCCCAGCGGGGAGCACAGGGCCAAGTAACTCTCCGCCCCCCAGGCGCGCCAGCCGCACTCTGCCCACGACTGCCGCCGGCAGCGGCACCCGGCCCGGGCCTCTTCCAAAATCGAGGTCCCGGCTTTGTAGGCCCCGCAGGCCTCGCCACGTCGTCGGCCACTGCTTATCCCCCCGAAGGCGCCACAAGGCTGCAGCCGCCGCCGGACGTCACCGCCAGACCCTAGCAGCAGTACAGGAGCGATGGGTGCCCTCTTGGATACTCAGGGCCAGGATCTATGGTCAGGATAGAGTTAGGCTGGTCGGAGCTCACGCTCTACACGACCGCCATGATCGCCGGCTAAGCCACGCCCCCCCTTGTGATTGCATTTTTAATCTTAAAAGAGAGGACCCCAGCTGACTTTGTTACTTTTTCTAAGATTCAAAATGCAATCACAAGAAAAACCAAAATGAACACCGGGGATGCAAACAGCTGGTGCTGCGTACGTGGGAAGAGGGAGGGAGGGCAGGAGCCCGAGGCTTCAGAGGGACAGAGAGAGGCAGCTTATAGAGGCCAGTGATTAAGCCCCCGAATTTGGTATGGTCACTCCTGGACATTTATCCCAGCAGTGCAGTCCTGAGGGTTTTATCTCAGTCGCTTCTAGGCAGCCCCTATGAGCATTACAGTGGCTGACTTCTCCTGTGTATTCATTAATGTTGCAGCCCTCCTCAAGAATAAGAATGTGAACAGTCCAGTTCCCGGGTGCCCATTCTGCCAACAAGCGTAGAAAACCAGGCCCAGCAGCATGCCCCGCGGCTTGAACCAAAGAGAGACTTGCTTGTGGTATTGCAGACTTTTGCACCTCACTCTCAGGACACCTCGTAACATTTTGTGGGACAGCATGCTTTTGCGCCATACTCTCAGGACACCTAGTAACAGTAGCAGGCTTGTGCACTTCACTTTCGGGACATCTAGTAACAGTATACGTTACTGTAGGCTTTTTATCCTCTCTCAGAGCCCTAGTAAAGGCCTGTGGTACTGCAAGCATATGCTGTTTTCCCTCAGGACACTTAAGTCCATATTTACTTAGTCTTTGTGGTAGCGCTAGTGTGACATAAGCGATCCAAAGTGGTGCAATGCAGCAGCTGCTGCTATTATCATACCTCTACCAACTAGAGACAAATTAACAGCCCATATATTTATAAATCATCCAACACACATCAGCTCTGAATAAAGGCTTTTCTTTGTAGTTCCATCTATAGAAATGGGAAATTATTGTCCGGACATTGTATGAAAATCTTAGCGAATTCGACCTCCATTTCCGCACGGACTCATTCTAGGACAAACCTTTCCTGCTACAAGCAACACCTAACCTTCTCTTCCAATCGCTCTTTCCAGTTGTGACAATCTCCATCTTTTAAAAGAAATGTATTTATTGGGTTTTATATCACTTACAACAATTGCAAACATTTATGCCTTCCGAAGTGACATTTCTAATGGTCACACAATTTGAGCACACCTTCATGTGGCAAAATCGTAGATTGGCAGATGTACATTGAACTAATTTCCACAGTAATCATGTAGGACTCGTTATTGTGGGCTAGTGAATACTACCAGCATACTGCTGCAATGTCGGTAACTGGGAATGAAGCTAAAAACTTAGGAAGGAGCATGGTATGTATGGGAGGTGGCAGCAGCAGGCTGAAACAACTGAGGGAGGAATACGTAACATGTGTGCTTTTTCAGTTGAAGTCGCTAAGTTTGGATGGGCATGAACTGTGGTCAGGTGTGTTAGCAGGGTGGGTAGGTGTGGGAGAGGGAGAGGGCCCCTCTAGGAGCTCTCACTGTAATCCAGCTCCTGGATTGCGAGAATTAGCGGGTCAGGCCAGGTCCCCAGGTGGGGAGTTCCCACCTGCATACCAGGCGATGTGCAAGTGGGCGGCTTGCATAGTGTATGAGGAGAGGTCATCGTTTCCTACCCCTTGCAGGAATTGCGTGAGAAGAGTAGCCGACTGGCTAGGAGTAAGTCACTTGTGTATGTGACTGACCTCCTCATAGCAGAGGACCTCTTCATCTGCTCCCCCCCCCCCCAACTGTGCATCGCCCAATTTCAAGCTGCTACTGGTGGAGCCGTCTGAGATTGCCATTAGAGAGTGAGCACGCGTGTAGGTGCAGCAGAGCGCCAGGGCCACGAGCTGGCTCACACTTATGTTGTTTCCTCCACTTAAAAATACCCAAGGCACACCCTTACCATGTGTGGATTTCAGGTACTGCTTCTGGTAGAAGAGACAAATTAAATTAAAACCTCAACAGGGACACTTAATTAACGTGGATTAGTTGTGAGACTAATTAGGAACACTGACACTGGAACCATCAAACTCGGTGATGTTAATGAGCTGTCCATTAATGTTGCAGCCCTCCTCCATAATAAGAATGTGAACAGTCCAGTTCCCGGGTGCCCATTCTGGCAACAAGCGTAGAAAACCAGGCCCAGCAGCATGCCCCACGGCTTGAACCAAAGAGAGACTTCCTGCCCCACATTAAATTATCCCATTGCATCAACTGGCATATCTACAGCTCTAGTCGTCTTGCAGAGAGCCCATTTTGGTTGGGTACAAGTGTATATGGTCAACATTTCTCCAAAGCCTTTAAATGCAGGCGGTTGACTGGCAGCGTGGGCTCAGGGAGAGGAAGTACTACCTCAGGCTTAGGCCTCTCTAGAAACAGAACTGCAATTCCCATCTCAGGAGATGGGAATTGCAGCCTGCAGTTCTGTCCCATGGGAACGCTATGCACATGTCAGGTGCCTTGCTGTCATCAGGGCCAGACTGTTGCGTTTAGGCCCCCTGTCAAGGCATTTATTAATTTATGCGTTTTTAAATAACGCAGACTTTACCCGAGGGTGTCAGTGTGCTTCACAATAGGAACAGTAACATTACAAGAGCAAACGTTACTGTAACGTAACAATTGTGCAAGTAACCAAGATACAAGATGAGGTAGAAACCGGTACGTTACAAGAGGAAAGAGTGACGTGTGCATGTTACATAAGCATACTGGATACAAATAGAGGTATAATACTGCAATAAGTGGCTGTCACTCCAAACACAAGAACACACTGGGAAGGCACTTCTATAGACATGGAGTACAGAATTTCCATAGTGAGAGAACTTCCTTCAGGGGTCTGTGTTCACTTTGTGTGTCTTGCTTTCAGTGTGTTGCTCTCTCCTGACTCACCTGCTGCTGCATGGCCCTTGCATTTCCATGTAATTATTATTAGTATTAGCACACTGTTTGAAAGAGAGGTTGTTAATTTTAAATCGGTGGGCCCACTCAGCCTTTCATCAGGTCGATAAAACACCTAGTTTTAAGTCAGTATGGTGTTTGCCTACGGTGAGGGTAACTGTTCAGAGAAAAAGCACATCAAACAACAAAAAAACTAACCGTCTCCCCACTGGAAAAACTAGAATTTGAAACCTAAAATAAAGCTTTTTTTAACTCAGAGGAAATCCGGAACAATGAGGCAACCACTGCTGTGAGTCTTTCTGCCCTAAGGGGCCAATTTCAGAAGTTATTCTTTGTCATAGTTTGCCCATGATGTCCTTTTGCATCATTTGTTTTTGTGAGATGACCGATCGATTACCAATAGCAAAAAAGCTTGCAGAGATCAGATTACATAGCACGTCACCACCGCCTTCATCTTGCTCACCCACACTCCCCACATCAGCAGAAGCACGAGTGAAGGATACTTCTTCTCCTATCTCACAGCGAAGAAATGGAACAACCTCCAGCTCGCCCCATCTAGTCTAGAATTTCAAAATGATCATAAAACCTGGCTATTTAAATGAGTTTCTCAAACCCTGCAAGTGTCTGGACACCCTCTTGGGTGATTCGCTGAGCTCTATGAATCACTTAATTGAGTATGTGTGTGAATATATCAATGAAGAAACAATTGGTACATGTGAACCTATTTGGATAAAGATGAAACGAATTGCAACTAAAAATGTACAAGCTAATATCAACGAGAAACATTGATGGATTTGAATGTCTTTGGGGTGAAATTCCTACATACAGTATATTAAACATCAAACCAATGGCTGCTTAACTGTTGAATCCTTACATTTATAGAGATGGGCCGCAAACGCAGGGACATTGACGATTACGTACAGGAGTATGCCGAATTTGAAGCCGTATCCCTTAAAGGGAGGAAAATGTTCACCTGCAAGTCATGCCGCACAACTGTTGACATTGAAAGCAGGGCAGCGGATAATATCAAAGCCCACCTGAGCAGCAAAACCCACGAGAGACTTTCTTCCCCTGTCGTAAAGAAGGCCCGCATGGAGCAAATCACCATGGACCAATGCACAACTCGTGCATGCCAAAATATTGAAGAGGCTGCGGATATCCCGCACAAGTTTGTGAAAGCTCTGTGTGAAGGTGGTGTTCCACTTCACCAGACTG
Organism: Lissotriton helveticus; assembly: GCF_964261635.1. Taxonomy (NCBI): domain Eukaryota; kingdom Metazoa; phylum Chordata; class Amphibia; order Caudata; family Salamandridae; genus Lissotriton; species Lissotriton helveticus. The sequence continues at coordinate 831,691,736 of NC_136072.1, read as the reverse complement.
ATGGTCCAATTGGAGAGCTGATTAGGCAGCTGTGCCCTGCAGCAAGGACAATGTGCAAATCTAGCCAAATGTACGAAAAATATTTTCCTAAAATGTTTGAAGCACAGCTCGGAAACATACGTGAAGCTGTAGCAAATGTCCCTATCTCCTTAACAATTGATGAAACCACAGAGGTGCATGGTGACCCGGCCATTGGAACATTGGTCACATATTACTGTGATGGTGAAGAAAAGGGTCGCCGCTCAGCCTTAGTTGACATCACTGTATCTGATGAGTGTAATTCTGTAAAATTGCCTTAATTGTATGCAGTGTGCTTCAAAAGTTGGGTAAATCATGGCATGATCTTGTTGCAATATGTTCTGATTCTGCATCCTATATGACAAAGGCAGTAACTGATTTGCGTGCTGCTCAGAGGATTAATTCCATCCATGTAAAAGATCCATGTCATCTTATACATGCTGCTGTTTCCTATGTTCTGTCTCAGCCTGAGAACCGGGACATGTATGATTTTGTTAAAAAGGCTGGAGCAGTCTAAGTATGCGCGAAACTTAAAACACATTTATTCGCAAGGAAATGGAGACGGGCGAATGAGATATCCAAGGGCGGTTGTTGTGATCCGATGGTTCAGCTGGTATGAGGGAGCAGTAAACTTTTGGAAATATGGCACTACTTCCTTGCTTTTGTAAACAATGAAGAAGCCACTGGATCCAAAATTGATCACCTACGTAAACTCCTCGGTCCCAACAGTGCAAACCACCAATCTTTCTATGTGAAGTTGCATTTCATTGTTAAAACCCTCACTGGTATCATCAACATTCAGAAGAAGCTCGAGTCAGAAGAAACACATGCCCACCAAATATATTCAGCCATAGAGGTTGACATGGCTGTGTCATTGGAGCAAGACTATACGCAAGACCCAATGATCGCCAGCCTATTGCAAATGTTACCACAAAAAAAAGCAAATGCCCTAATAAAAGAGATGATTACTTTTAAAGATGCACTGAAAAACAAGTGGGATGCTGTCCTAGCTCGTAACCTAACTGGGCAAATGAGTTACAGCTCTTTTTGGAAACGGGTTACAATCCTTGACCCATTCAAGAAAGTTCAGTGTAGTCAGGATTTCAATGATTACAAAGATTTATTCATGTTGGTTGGAGCTTCTGATGATGCAATGAATGTTGTAGAAGAAGAATTCAAGAAATATGTAATGCACCCTATCCCACAAAAAGACATCAGTGCAATGACATACTGGCGTTCTCAGAAGCAAGAATGGCCAACACTGTGTAATCATTCTTTGTATCTCTTGGCCATTCCAGTGTCATCAGCAAATATTGAACGGGTTTTCAGTGGTCTTCATTTCATTAACAAACCAGAAAGAGCCTCAATGTCTGCAAAGTCTCTTGAAATGCACATGTGTTTGTACTACAATGGCAAAGTTTTCAGATGAATGTATTGTGTTGACCAATAACAACCCGACCCTGGTGTGCATTGTCAATTTAAATAAATGCTGAAAATACTAGCTGTAGTGGCGTCTTTTGCGTGTGGCAAAAATAAATGTGGATAAATACAGAAAAAATGCCCGATAAATACAGACGGAAATGGTCAAAACATAAATACCATAAAACCGGGAGCCCTACACGTAAGTTGTACATGCAATTCAGACTCGGCACTCTTCCACTCAGAGCTCTTACCAGTAAATGGGATAGAGTCTCGAGCAGGGAGTGCCCTGCCTGTGGCTCTGGTCTGGAAGATGAAATTCACGTACTTTTTTTTTGTCCAGCGTGTCAGGGCCCACGCAAGCACTGACTCATTGCAATTTGTAGAAATCTAGGTTTTCGTCAGTGTGCGCATGCATTTAGGATGTTAAAATATGATACCCATCCCCCAATAGTTTTTGCAGTTTTGCACTTTTTAAACGCAATGTGGCACAAAAACGCAGGAAATTAATTATTGTACCGAGTGTTTAGCATGAGCTTGCACGTTTTTATAATTACCATGAAGTTCGATAATGAGAAGTAGTTTAATCCTGTTTTTTACTATGTACAGTATTGTATCTATCTGTTTATCTGTATATACAATGTACTTTTAAATGATATTCTTATTTATTGTCTTACATTTTGTATTTATGTATGAACTTTTATGGTCCTTGGTGGCCGAAATAAAGTTATCGAACGAACGAATAAGGCCTGCCATAGGAGTGACTTATAGGTTTATATGTGTTGGTGATTAAATGTAGATATAGGTAACCTATATCTTAGTAAGGGGTGCATGCACCACCTTACCCAGGCTGCAGTAGCAGACCTGTGGTGCCATTTAGGAAGGCTTCCCAGGGGTGGCATAAAACATGCTTCAGCCTCTGGGGTACCTATGCCTTTAGTACCTAAGGTACCATATACTAGGGACTGACAAGGGTAACCCAGTAACCAATCTGGAGTGTACCTAAAGTACATGCAATCAATTTAGAGAGGAAGCAGCTAGGCTGGGGTTCTTGATAGCAGGGCCCCAGCCAGACTAAAGTCGGAAAACAGTGAAACACCACCATAGTAAGCAGATCCTACTCTCCTACACCATGGAGCACGCTTCACTCTATTCAGTATCCTTTCCCTCCGGGCTGGGGCCACCTTGCTCTCCTCAATCGGCTTGTACGTTTCTTGTACTATAGGTCCGGGTCCCCGGTCTGTTTCCCTGGGTGCGTTGTGTCATACAATGCCTCCCTCAAACTGACATCCTACATCTTGTGGCAGTTCCGTACACTCCTCCAAACTGGAGGTAGGAGGTTCGGTCAACTGGGCACAGGGATCTCAAAACTGATCAAGTGGTGATCTGACCAGCAGCATGGTCTACACTCGGTCAGTAGGAGATGTAGTCCAAATGAGGTCTAAAGTTTGGCCCTTCTCATGAGCGGTGATCTCAACAACTTGTTTCAAACCCAGCATGGTCATAGCCTCTCCAAACCTGCTCGTCGCGTGTTCTCTTGGTGCCTGATCCCACTGGTAGTTAATATCCCCATTACTAAAATCTGTTGCTATCTAGAGCATAGATTGTGATGTATTCCTATAGGTTCTGAATCGATCCCCCTATTCCTGACCCTATTCTGGTTAACAAACCAACAAGTTAACTAGCAGGCAGCAAACCCCCATGATGCAGATACCGTTATCTGACGAAGCCACACTACGGCACAGGAACGTGTTATCTGATTAGGTCATAACGCTTGCGATCTAATTAGACAAGCGATATTCCTCCAGCCCCTGATAAGGCATACGGAGTTCTCATAACAAATCAAACCTATGACAACCTGGGAAAAACCCCTGCGGCCATTGTTTTGATTTCACCAAGAACTTCAGCAAAAGAATGTGCTAACGACCTGGTCGTATGACATCCTTATTGACGTATCTATGTCCATCCTTACGTCAATCTCGGCACCTTAAAGGTATAAATATTACCGATATTGCCCTATGCAAACACACGCGGTGGTGACGAGACGGAGCAGCCATACTTGCCGAAGCCCAGAGCAGAGCAGACCCCGCTGGCACAGCCCCGCCTTCCTGACGCGCTGAGAACGAGACGCGCTGCTTTCTCCTGCCGAGAAATCCAGCACCGGCGTTTCCGGGTAGCCCTCGCAGGCAGCCTGGAATATCGAGAGCAGAGAGAGAGATACCATCCCTCATTCATCCTAACTTCCAGGTACAGAACTGAATAACCCCTCACAGAGAATTCTTTAGTCAGTCAATTGGCAAAAACAAACTTAACTTAAACTGTAACTTTCTATTCCCGCCCACGTATTAGGCTCAGGTCAGGTACACGGGGTAGGCGTATCTAGAAACACCAGTTGAGTACGTTTAGTCAAATGTATATGTGTATGTAATATATTTTATTCATTTTAAACCTTCATATGGCTTAGAAACCATATCAATTTTTTACAGTATTATTTTATACTTCTGCTTTTAATGTATGCACTTTACTTAACGATAAGTATTGCAATAATATCGATCCATTTCTCTTGTACGAGAAAAGAGACTGATCAATAAATAACATCTTTTATTGAACACGCCCGTCTCTTCCTTTTCTCTACAATCTGATGAGACTAAGAATGCACGTACTGACTGAGTAAAATAAACTGCCTTTTGTTCACACGACTCTCGAGATACACTCTTGATTAGGGGAGAGCAAAGTTGTCATGTTCTATGGTTGTCAGAAACTAAATCCCTTCTTGTCTAATCAGGGAAGTTAATTCCTTCCTGAACATTCAAGAAAGTTTCTAGTGAACTCTGAGCTAGCTGGCAAACCCCAAACTTTAAGTCTAATATCGACAGTAGTAGACCTAGTTAACGTCTGGTCTAGGCCTATACTATTGAAGGTATTATTCCAATGCGCAGAGCCTATTGGGATAATAGGAACTACACTACATGGCGCCCAACGCGTTTGGAAAGGGCGATAAAACTAATGTAAGACATTTAAAGTAACTCAGTCGTGCTTTCTCACTCAGACCCCTTTTTCCCATAATACTCCAAAGACGTCTGGAGTGGGTGAAAGGTAATATCCGCCAAACATCGCAGGAGGAAACTCCTATGTATGGTACTTGGTTTAGTCAACATTGAAGGATAAACCGTTCCAAAATATTGTGCATCTAATCTTTGTTTCCATAAGAAACCTGATCTGCAAACAAACAAAGTAACCATCCTGTCGGTAAAATGGTAGACAGTGATGATGAAAGAGAGGCAGTTAGATTAGCAACTGAACTCGCAGCAGCTGATACTGCACTGCAAGATGCAGACCCGGATATAATACTCATCCCGGTCATTAAAAGGAAATCTATAACTTTAAAACTTATAGAAAATGGACTGACACCTAGAGGTGGTACAGTCATATGCGTAATTGAGGCACACGAATATCGGCAGACAGAGGTATACTATTCATGGATAAATTTTCCTGCAGCAAATGCTGTAACAAAGTACTTCCACTATTACAAAATAGAGGAACCTCCTGAAACGTACACTCCTTTCGAGGAGGTGGAAGTACCACTCAAATTTCAAGAGCACCTGCTCTTATTTGATGGCGCCCTAAAACATAATAATCACATCACCAGGCTCGGTCCCTTAGGTAGACCAGGAGCAACGTGGCCGGTCCTAGCCGGATACACACCACATCCAGACATCGACGGGATGTCTGCAGCAAACCTTTTAACACAGCTAAAACAATTAATAAAAATACATAGACAATTAGTCCAGTATGTGATGCGGACTTCTACAATTCAGTCAGCAATTAAAATTCCACAGCTGACCCCTCACCAGGTGAACACAAATAAAATTACACCACAGAACATACAGTCCTGCCTAGGTAAAGTACCAGCTAAACGGGAACAAATACCATTCTGGTTGGCACAGAAAATAACCCAAATAGAGGCGGTGTTTCCTGACACCACCCCGTTAGAAAAACACAGGATTCTGACTATCTGTCTTCCAATGGGAATCGCACCACACATTGAGGACTGTGACACTTGGGGTACAGTCTTTGCTTCCATTTACACAAAAACGCACGGTGTTCCATCCATTTCGGTAATACCAGATGTGCTAAAACAAATTCAAGACGAATATGGTCCAGAACCCGCTTTAACTCTTGGTATGAAATTACTAAAAGACTTCAAGCAGGTCTCAGCTATATTATTAGCCAACATAAAGGGAGAAGCAGCAAACGTGGCGATCCGCCAGAGGTTAAAGGAGACAGATATAGCAGACCAACCAGCTGAAATTGCCAGAATCATAAAAAATCCTATGAGGAACTAGGTAGAGATAGTTTAGGTGGAATACCAGTAAAACCACAACTGATTGAAAGTCCTGAAAAAATATTTTTTAATAATAATTCAACATCACAGAAAAAGAGCTGGGATGGAAACAAACAATCCAATCCTAAAGAAAAGAAATTCCAGTCCAGAGGCAGGTCTCCAAGGCGAAGAGAAAAATCTCCGAACCAAAGACACAGGTCACCCCAGAGTGACCCCTCTGGGAAAAGATATAACCTTAGAAATAGGGATAATATAAAAAAGCCTGATAGATATCAAGACATTGATACACGTCCCTCTCAATCTTTTCAGACTTCCTCGCAGAAATCGGAAAGAAGAGGACGATCAGAACAAAGAGAAGAGCACGCCAAGTCCAAAGACAAGGAACCTGCTCAGCTAAAAAAGAAATTACAATTTCCAAAAAAGAAGGTAGCCAGTATCAAGGTAGTTAACAATGCCGAGAATACTGAGGACACAACTGAAAAACGGAGAATGGGCTCAGACAATGCTAGACAGCGCAGCAGAAGTGAGCATAGCTCGCAAAGTCCTTATGAATCATCTGGAGACAGTGGACACAAATGAATATCTTCAAGTGGAAACTGCAGACACCAGAGTTAGCAAACCTCACAAAATATACGAAATAACATTACGTATAGAGGGAGATAAGACTAGAAAAATAAGGGGACTATTTTGGGATAATCTCTCCAAGGGCTATGACATCCTTCTAGCTGAAAAAGACTGGCCACCAGAATTTGTCAGGGAGTGCCCTCATGGCGAAGAAGCAATTATGCCTGCCTTCTCAAACCACATCCCAATTCATAAAAAATACACACTTGCTAGAAAGTGGGCAGTAGCTCTAGCTCCTGCTTTATATAAAAATCACGTAGGATGGGATGAGGACTCTCCTCCTCACAAAATCCAGTTAAAATCACAACCTACTGCACAAAGGCAGTACCCAATTAAGCAAGAAGCAAAAAAACAGGTAAAAGAAATTCTAGATCAGCTAGAATACCAGGGGGTGATTGAAACTTGCACCTCACAAATGAACAACCCTTTGTTTCCGGTCTCCAAACCAGACAATTCATACCGTCTAGTTTTGGATTACCGACACCTTAACTCATGTTGCAAAACTTTTGCAGTGCAAAACTCACATAGTGCTGCACTAATGAATAACATAGTGCGCAAAAAATACAAAACAACCTTAGACATCTCTAATGGATTCTTTTGTCAAAACATAGCACCAGAGAGCAGATATTTGTCTGCGTTCTCAATAAATGGCACTCAAAAACAATTCTGTCAGTTAGCCCAGGGGTACAAGAACAGCCCGGGAGTATTCTCAGCGAGAGTAACAGAATTACTACAAATATATGACGACGAAGCATTATCATATGTCGACGACATATACTTAACAGATGATGACTTGGAGACTCACTTGAAGAGAGTGAACACCATAATACTTGGGTTCGCAGCAGAGGGTTACAAATTCAACTTTAAAAAATCCAGAATTGCCCATCTGACAGTCCTGTTCTTAGGATATGAATTATCAAGTGAAGGCAAAAGCCTGGCTGACAATTTTCTAGAAAAATGTGCCGTACTCCAAGCACCTAGAACACTAAAAAAACCTACAGTCAATTCTAGGCTTCCTAAATTTCGGAAGAACATATATTGCAAATTACGCAGAAAGGGTCAAACCCCTTATTGATCTAATAAAACCAGATTTTAAAAGATCTAATTGGACTCAAATACACACAGAAATATTGAGATCCTTACAGACATGCTAATTAAAACAAAATTAGAAACACGTGATAACACACGCAATCTTGTGATCCGAGTCATCCCAGGGAGATGCGGATTCACATACCTGACCTCTAATGAGGGAGAAAAGGTACCAATTGCATTCAAATCACACTTGTACACAGAAGCTGAACAGAAATTCAGCATTAAAGAAAAAATTGTTCATGCAGTTCAAACCGCAATAGCTAGAGAAAAAGATCAAGCGGACGGTAGACACATCACAGTCAGAACAGCTGAATCAGCCTTTGAGGCATTAACAACACCATGTAATTTACCAACAACAACATTGAATCCGGAATGGATACAATGGGTGAATTCAATCACAACGGACAAAGTATACTACTACTTTGATCCAGAACTAGAGGAATTAAAAAATCTAGAATATGAAAGAACATTCCCTCTGCCAATCGATATTCTGCCTTTACGACATTACGCCTGTGTAATTTATACAGACGGACATGCTCAACCCCCCGTTTGGGGAGAACAAGCATACAACCCCACATGTGGGATTACAAAAGAAGTGTGGCGCGGAGGTAAACTAAGACCTCTATTAACAAAAACACACTCAGTAGAAACTAATTCAGAACAACAAACTGAAATATTAGCATTGAAAATGGCGCTAGATAATGCGGATCGCGAATTCCCGACACTTATAGTGTCAGATTCATATTACTGCGTCAAATCATATAACAACGATTTGCAGACATGGATTCAAAACGGTTACAAAGATGACACAGATGCAACAATAAAGCAGAAACTGCTCTGGGAACAAATAGCTCTTTTACAAAAAGAACTACCAAAGACTCACGTGACACACTCACTGAGTCATCAGCGTGATGGCGTTCACGTTGCAGGGAATTCATTGGCTGACACAGCCACAGCGGTAGCAACTAAATCGGCTCCCGTAGTTCGAAAAAAGCGTACATTAAAATACATTGACGGTGAAACAGTGCTGGCGGTGAAAACGTCATTAAAAGGCGACTGCTCGGCGCTACCGATCAACTATCCACTCAATTATACATACATAATCGATGCAAACTCCGTCCCTTTTGCTCGAATCCCTGGAGTGGGGGATAGAGTGATTCCAAACATGGACAGGAGAAACTTGTTAATCGCAGACGCACATATGGGTGAGGGTCTCGGACACCTCAAACTAAAAGATTCTCTGGAAGAATTACAATCACGGTACTGGTGGCCAGGCATGAGCCTGCATCACACCATGTTTGTAAAAAACTGCCCAAACTGCAACAGAGATCGCAGTGGGGAGAGAAACAGCTTAATACCTCGTAGTTTTACTCCAGAAAAAATCAAGAGTAAAAAGCAAGGCTTGCGATTAACATATACAGGCTAGTTTCCACTTATGATGTAGACCACCAGCACTCGGCTGACGTCTGGACTGTTATACAAAGATTTGCGAGTCTAAATGGCATATACGCTAAGAGCATGCTACGTTTGACCATTGTTTTCACTCTAGCCCTCCAGCCTGAGGGGACACATGGCCAAATGAGCATAGCACAGCGGGAATCTTCTCACTTCCTTCCTGAGGGATACGGGATGGTGTAAAGAAAAAACCAAGGCATAAAGCAATCTATAATGGAAAGGTATTAGGTTCGGGAGCTGGGTGGGTCAAACATCTAATAAGTGTCCAACGTAGTCTAAATAACTTGCCAAGAAATTCTCTGAAGGGATTCAGTCCGTACGAATTATTATTTGGAACTAGGATGTTGATCTCTGACCTTGATAGTCAGACTTCAGTGGTAAAAGAAAAAAGCTTTGATATCAAAGACCGTTTGGCTATTTTGCAGGACTTAAACAAAACAAGAAAAGACCTGAGCAACATAAAGTTGAAACAACAGCCAACAACCACTGAAGAACCACCACCTGTCCCAGCAAGACCTGTCTGGATTCCAAAAGTCGGGGATCTGGTCAGAGAAAAGATCGCGGTAAAGAAGGAATTTGGGCCTTCTTACAGAAAAGCAGTTCTTGTCTTGTCTGTCAACGGGACAAGATCAGTTGTACTACCGCCGCTTGCTGGTAAAAAGGAGAACCGAGTTGTATCGATCGACCTGGTAAATCCACAATCATGTGGCCGATAACAAATAGTAGGCCAAGTGGACTCCCAATAAGTAGCAGAACACCAAGGTTTGCTACCAGTACAGAGGTCCTAACTAAGAGGCTTATTACATTCGAAACGCCTACAAAAGAACAACAAGGACTATGCAACAATGCAATGGAACTTAGACCTCTGAAAACCCAAATAAAAACATTTAGCAGAGACACACCAATCTATAATGAAGTACCAAGTGCAAATGCAAGAAACAGTGATCCTGAACCAATTGGAACAATTGACAGAACTGCATCCGGCTACTTCATAAACTTCGATGATTCCTCTGAAGGCTTCAGTGAATCAAAGACACAGCCATCATCAAATACCTTTAAAGATAAAGCTAAAGAACTTTTGAAACAACTGAAAGAAACATATCTGGTTTCTCCATGGCTTGAATTTTGGGTGGGTTTTGGTGCATTTATCCTCATACTTTGGCTCATCATGGTACTAACTTTGGGACGCTTCATTGAGGGAAAATATGCTAAAATGGACACAGCAAGTCAGAAAATCAACTTGATCCTCAAACCACACACATCTTCACACGTCGAGAAAAGAGAACTTTCTTCAGCCAACTTCACAGCCAATCCTATACCGGGTGGGGTAGCATGGGATAACACTGACTATGAAATTTATGGTCCGGTCGAAATCCTGAAATATCCACACCAAATTAAGATCTCATTGAGTGACTTTGTAAAACCGAGCCCATTTGCTGATGATTGGGACTTCGAAAGCATTAATAATATGATGTCTGACTTAGTAATGTCTGCTAAATTTACCAAACATGATTATTTGCAGGGTTCTACAAATTATGATAGTATGTACTGTTATAACCACTATGGTAATCATTTTCTACATAGATCTGCACAACCTAGAAATGTTTTAAATTATAATCAATGGGAACATTGTGCAACCCCTCCAAAAGGAAGCTCGAGAACCGTTTACGACAAATATTCATATTTTTCAGGTTTTAACATAAGTAATGCTGAAACATTTTATTTCAAATTGTCAAATAAGACAGGGATGAAGACCATGATAACCAACACGAAATTGATATATTCAGACTCATTCTTTGAACAAATGAATACTTTTGGTTTTGATTATTGGGACAAAAATGTTGAATTGAAAAGTGTTTGGGGTACAAAAGAATGGCAAGTACAGGGTATAGAATCTTTGTTTAGAGCCTGCATGATCCCAGAACAAATTATATTTTTAAATGACACTGTTCAACAAACCACCTGTCTTGGCCTAGCCAAAATCAAAGACTTAAATAAACCGTCTATTCCAAAACCAACAATGAACAGCAATAGTTCTACAGAAGAAGAGATAGACGTAAATTATGTATTAAACCAAAACAGAACACATCCAGATTGGAAACAGTGGTTGATCTGGCCCACAGATACTAATAACTGTCAAGACAGATTCCTGAACAAAACACAGGGGTTCAAAATGACCAGGCCAGACCCTAGATATCCTCAAAGACATCACCCAGGGATAATAACCACCTACAGTGTGGGCAAATTATGCCTTCAATGGCTACAAACTTCCACACTGGCAGAAATTAAGCAACACCTAACTTTACTTACTGATGGTGCTGACTTGCGTGATTTCACTATGGGACCACGCAAACAGCGTCAAAAGCGTTTCATAGCAGCCTCTGTATATGCAGCATACAATGAGGCCTGGAAGGTTACTCAAATTGAAACAGCAGAGAGAATACGGGAAATTGACCGTATTAATTTGGAAAAATCACTTTCTGTAGTGGACAATGGGTTAATGACTCTGTCCTCCAGAATTTTTTCTTTGGACAGCATTGTGTCTTCAGCAATCGACATATTATCGCAAGACTTACTGTTATTACAACACGGTCAGTCCCAATTGCGTTCTATTGTACAGCTTGGCTGGACGTTACAAAATCTGCGTTCAGGCTATGTGCCTTGGCGTTTAATCAACACAACGTCACTATTCTATATCTTTAACCTTACTGATAGACAAATCAGTATGGCCCAAAAGGGAGCTGATTATACAATCCTGAGCATTGAGAAACTTGAGAGATTACCAGTGACAATGTCAGAACGACCTGTCAGTGAATGGATAATACATGGGATAATAAATATTCCAATTTCAACCTTCAGGTTTCAATACTGCCAAAAATATATACAGGCTGGCATGTACGAGAAATTGGGAAAGGGGTACATTAAAACAACATGGGACCTGCCCTATTCACATGCATGTGTCAGTAATAAAGGACAGAAAGTGTTTCTTAGTGGCAATAATTGTGCAATGTCACTAAGCGGTACACTTCTGTGTAACGGAATTAGTTTGCACGGAGCCTGTGAAGGGAACTCAAATAACCTTTCATGTCACCAGCAAGGCGCACCTGCAACAGAGATAGAACCATTCTTTCAAAGACTCTATAATGGGAGTTACATTCTAATTGTAGATCGCAGATGTTGTAGTCTTATGCCCGGGACTCCTTATCTCGTAACTACGACTGCGAAGGTCAAGTGCTGTGGACACTCATTGTTCCCCAGCTCCTTTCCAGACAGGGAGGCAAGGGCATGGCCCAACTTGAAAATTACTTCTATTCGAATAGATACTTTAAGCAGAATGAAAACAGTGCTTCTTCAGACGCCGACCAGGCTCACGTCATCAAAAGAAACATATGATCTACAAGTCGCAAGGACGACTGCAGAGATACATTCATTGTTATCAACTAATTCCCCCATACATTTCGCAGAAATCCTGAATGAAATCTTAAATATTTCTGATACCAGTGGGGTCTCACAAGTATTTAATACAGTATTTTCGATGGCATTAACACCATTCAAAGCCACACTGGGTATTTTTCCAGACTTCGTCCATTCGATTTTTGGCGGACTCCCCCTCATTTTAGGACTGATTGCAGGAATCCTATTCCTAGTCCTTATTTTTCGTTATGGCAAACCATGTCACAGACAAAACACCTGCGACAAGGGAAGAAACGATCCTAGCCATTGGATACCGGGACCGGATATCAAGAATCCTGGGACTATCCCGGCTTAGAGACCTGAACATGACTTGGTTTCTATCCTTTCGACCTATGTGGCAACGATGTGTTTTACCTGTATTAAGGTGCCTGCTATGCGGAGAAGAATGCGTGTTAGACACCTGTCTGACGCTACAATCGGATGCGCCAATGGATGCAGAAACATTGTTGAGTCCGATCAAGGCTCATGCTTTGTGCTGCCCTCAAAGGCTACCAATCCTGATGACGGCATTCGTGGAAGCTTCACCACTACGATTAAGGGGTAGTGAAGTACAAGATGAAAGCAGCATCGATCAGGTACAACCTTCTGTCAGCAATCCAAATCAGAATGTCAATGGAGACAATCATGCACATGAATGCATGGTTACACCTATTTCCGAGTTAATGGAACTCTCCCAGGAAGCTGTTTACAACTTTTTCGAAAGCCTAAATGATATGATGTTCTCACCAGAACAGAAATAGGGACTTTTGAACAAACTCGTACACGGCGTTCCCTGAATTTGGCCTTCAACTTTAATAACAAAGTCACATGAACAGCTTTCCCTCCAGTTCACGGACAGCAATTTTTTCAGCAGCCCCAAATTATTTTTTACACTTTTTCGGGTCACTTATCTTCTGCTTAAAGTAAGAGACTATTCCTAGAGAACTAAGATTTCTATTTTTAGACAGCTTATAGACATTAGCTGCCCGCTGGTATGTTCATTGTATTATATTCTGTGATGAAGTGGTCTCGAACTTTTTTTCTGTATTAAGAGCCATTTCATGTGTAAATCTCATATACCAAATAGCATTAATGTATACAAATGCGTTATTACTTTAGCATTATTCTACAGCTTGAGTGCATACTATACATATGACTGCATTTCTTCCGTATATTTGAAAATTTCAAAATGCATATATGTATTTTGGGGTGGTAAGGTATACACAATACTCTATAAATATATTGTACTATGTTTTACTATGCATAGATTAGTAAATATGACCATAGTTAGCGTGGAGTGGGTGTGATGTATTCCTATAGGTTCTGAATCGATCCCCCTATTCTGGTTAACAAACCAACAAGTTAACTAGCAGTCAGCCCATGAGGCAGCAAACCCCCATGATGCAGATACCGTTATCTGACGAAGCCACACTACGGCACAGGAACGTGTTATCTGATTAGGTCATAACGCTTGCGATCTAATTAGACAAGCGATATTCCTCCAGCCCCTGATAAGGCATACGGAGTTCTCATAACAAATCAAACCTATGACAACCTGGGAAAAACCCCTGCGGCCATTGTTTTGATTTCACCAAGAACTTCAGCAAAAGAATGTGCTAACGACCTGGTCGTATGACATCCTTATTGACGTATCTATGTCCATCCTTACGTCAATCTCGGCACCTTAAAGGTATAAATATTACCGATATTGCCCTATGCAAACACACGCGGTGGTGACGAGACGGAGCAGCCATACTTGCCGAAGCCCAGAGCAGAGCAGACCCCGCTGGCACAGCCCCGCCTTCCTGACGCGCTGAGAACGAGACGCGCTGCTTTCTCCTGCCGAGAAATCCAGCACCGGCGTTTCCGGGTAGCCCTCGCAGGCAGCCTGGAATATCGAGAGCAGAGAGAGAGATACCATCCCTCATTCATCCTAACTTCGAGGTACAGAACTGAATAACCCCTCACAGAGAATTCTTTAGTCAGTCAATTGGCAAAAACAAACTTAACTTAAACTGTAACTTTCTATTCCCGCCCACGTATTAGGCTCAGGTCAGGTACACGGGGTAGGCGTATCTAGAAACACCAGTTGAGTACGTTTAGTCAAATGTATATGTGTATGTAATATATTTTATTCATTTTAAACCTTCATATGGCTTAGAAACCATATCAATGTTTTTACAGTATTATTTTATACTTCTGCTTTTAATGTATGCACTTTACTTAACGATAAGTATTGCAATAATATCGATCCATTTCTCTTGTACGAGAAAAGAGACTGATCAATAAATAACATCTTTTATTGAACACGCCCGTCTCTTCCTTTTCTCTACAATCTGATGAGACTAAGAATGCACGTACTGACTGAGTAAAATAAACTGCCTTTTGTTCACACGACTCTCGAGATACACTCTTGATTAGGGGAGAGCAAAGTTGTCATGTTCTATGGTTGTCAGAAACTAAATCCCTTCTTGTCTAATCAGGGAAGTTAATTCCTTCCTGAACATTCGAGAAAGTTTCTAGTGAACTCTGAGCTAGCTGGCAAACCCAAAACTTTAAGTCTAATATCGACAGTAGTAGACCTAGTTAACGTCTGGTCTAGGCCTATACTATTGAAGGTATTATTCCAATGCGCAGAGCCTATTGGGATAATAGGAACTACACTACAAGATCACTAACCACTTCATTGAACAAAGGAGCTGACCGAGGTGGACGGTATACTACCACCACTATCAAGCAAGAGGATTTTAGCCCAATTTTAATCCCCAGGACCTCCGCCCCGTCCAGGCTTTCTTGTACTATCTTCTCAGTGGTCAGGGCTCTGCGGCAAAATACTGCTACTCCACCCCACCCCCCCACACCTCTTTTCTTCCCGTCGATTGTATGTCAGGACATCACAGTCTGGGGGAAGGGAGGCCACTATATCGAGCCCGGAGGCATCCTCTAAGCACGTTTCCGTTAGTGCAAGGATATCTAGCTCTTTTTCCTGGAGCAACGTAAAAATTTCCAGATTATGCTTTTGAAGGGAAGGAGTATACAACAAAAAGGCCCTTAAACTAGAGGGAAAATCTGACCCCACACCTGTAGCCCTCTGAGCCTGAGTGCAATGCTTCCCTGGTCTCCCCCTCAAAACTAACAAGTTATCTGTGAGAAGCCTCTCTTCTAATGCTACAGGAAGGGCCGGCGTGTGGAGTATATCTTTTAGTTCTCGGAGTTCCTCCATGGAGTAGATCATCATTTGGCCAGGGGTCCTTGTCCCTGGGCCTGGTTGGACGGGCTTGCCTTAGGCGCGATGTCCGCTGCGCGTCCTCTCCAGCCTGCTTAAATGCACAGACCCCTTCAGCCCTCCCAGCAGCTGATCAAACTAGACCGCTCACCGGCAGACCCACTAAGCCGGGAGCGGAAGGCCAAAAAAGTCTAGGTGCCAAAAGGAAGTGGCGATGAGAAATACTTAAATAAAACGTCCTACAGTACATAAAATTTCACTCTGCTGCTTCAGTTTTAAAAAATACAACACGATTAGGCGATCACGCGTAACCCAGGAATGGTTGCCGTATCCTTCACACGCTGTGCGTCCTCTCCAGCCTGCCTAAATGCACACGCCCCCTCACCCCTCCCAGCAGCCCCAGAGAGCAGAGTATTTCTTGTCTGGATTCAGACTCCGGTCGTTTAGATCAAACTAATTGCCAGCAGATAGTGCTTAACTTACTGAGTCATGCTGTTGGCTTTGCTACTACAGAAAAGATCGATCAGACACCAAGAGCTAATTTGAAGACTGGATTAGCCAATAAAAAATCCACTTTGCCCAGAACACACAAAAAGGATAACTGGACGAGCTACTAACGTCTTATATGGAAGAGTTTGAGTTGTCTGAATATATTATCTTTATTAATATTCCATTCATGTCACAATGTGGGTGATGTTCAAGCAGTCCTAGCTTTTCACCCAGTCGTCAAGCATGCTGGGATGTGTAGGCATGTTTGGGGTTGTTGAACAACAGGCACTTATGACACCAGCCTACTTGGCAACCTGTATTTCAGTTGAATGCAGCGTCTCAGAAACTTGACATCACTTACCATCGTTAAAGTGATTAAAACAGTGGCAAATTTTAAAGGTGATAATTTCAAAGAGCAGACTGTTCAAAGCGTATTAAATACTTTGAACAGGGGATACTATTTGACTTGTGCTTGCTTTCTTGTTATGCAATAATGTATTCCTTTGTCATTAAAAATAACGTGTGCCAAGTAGTATTGTACTCTGTATGCTCCCATTCAGACAAATTGTGTTTTTTCATCTGGGTCCAACTGCTTTTTTTTTTTTTTTACAGTTTCAGAAAAAAATCCTAGAGTGTGGATCAGTTGGAAATAAATTTGTGGTAACATTACACTCTGGGTAAATGATAATCGCCAGGGAAAATCACTTGCTGACAAATCCCAAACCCATTTATCATGCTCTCTTCTCAACAGGGGGTGTGGAGTTTCTCCTCATTATTTAACTGTAAAACTTACGAGGACTTTAGCACTTGAAATAAATGTAAGTAATGACGCCATTTGGTTTTTCAGATTTTACATCACAGCCATGAATTGGCATTAGCAGCCATACAACGCCACATAACATGATTGCATTAAAAATGTGCAGAAAACGAGGAAATGGCTTATTTGAAAAACCAAATCCTGAAATTAAATCAAGAACACAAAATATATGAGAACGCTTCTCAATAAAGCTGTGAGGTCAATGAACTGTGAATAAAAGTTGGTGTTGAAAATGTTAAGTTCTAGATCATTAAATGGCACCTGGTTTCATATTACAACACGTGTTGCACCAGGGCTAACTTCACACAAGCTAATTTCACACTCATTTTTACTACGTTTTTATCCAATGAAGCAGGGAAAATGAATGTTCCCCAATTTTCAAAAGTTAAAGTTCGCATTTCATGTAGGGTAAAATCAATTTGCTTTTTTTTTTTAAACGGGTTATTCATGGACTAAAGTGTGTTCAAATAGTCTATTACTCTTATTTAAAATAATTTATAAAATAAAGAGATCATATTTATTTTCCCTGTCCTTTATTTTTTTAACACAATTAAAACGTTCTGGAATACACACTGAAAGAAACCTTATTTTCTGTTCTGTATTACACAAGCAGCAGAAATGTTATCTTGTTTTCTAAGAGCAACTTCAAAATTGCCTGGTGGAACTGGGGAATATGATCTCTAGTATTTTGGCTTGAATGTATGATCTAGGGCAAGTGCCTACCAATGCAACCAGAGCCACTGTAATACAAGTTGTTAACGAAACTTTGTAAAAATTAATGTATTAATTTTGAATGAATAATGTGGGCTCTTTAAATAGATGGTAGCTATGGATAGTGTAGTCAATTAGAATAATGGACATCGTAGCCAGTCAGTCTGTAAAAAAATAATAATCTGAAATTAGATACTAAACTCCCATTGCTATTTGTCTGGATCTTTATTTTCTAGTAAATTTAGCAGGATCAGAAAACAAGGTATTTGCAGTAACCACCAACCTCAGGATAGAGCCAAGTACTTCAATTCACAAAAGTGAGATAAAGAAAGAAATGTACTTTTCAGGTCTCGCCTACCAGACAGTACAAGTTGCTTGGTTGCGAAAGACCCATTGTGAACTTACAGCCCTTCCATTACTTGACTTTGTCACTAATGTACTTACTCAATGGCTTGACTTCCTCTTCTTGTGGTTTTCGCTCCCCAGCAAGTCTTTCTATTGGCTGCCTCGTATCCTATCACTGCTCAAATTTAAGGAACTACTTTTATTTTCCATTCAGCACCCCATTACTGTGCATATGACACCTCTTAAAATTCTGTTCCATTTCCTTAGTGGAAAGTATTTGAAAAATAAACCATGCTGTCCATAAAGATTGAAAACATGTAATACAGTGTACAGTTTTGAGTTACTCATAAGATGCATATTTCTTTTCCTCCAGTATTAGGATTCTTTTTCCTTTTATTTTTTTGTAAACAATACTTTACTGACAAACATTGGCAAAGCCAACAGCTCGGCACTCACATTATAAAGGGAAGACCTATTGGCTTTACCAATGTATGTTTTTGTTTTACCAATGTATGTTTTTGTTTTATCTGCTGCATTCTACAAATTGCATGAAATCACAAGCTTTGGCACACAAATGCTTTTATGGTACTGGGGGAAGGACCATCTGCTGCACTCACTCTGCTGGTGTCTGGTGAGGCAGAAGGTGTAGATAGCAAAAGACTTTTTCACCAGAGCTACTACAAAGAACTAAACTGCTGAACCTGTGGTAAATCAGGCCTTGGCAAGTGTATCACTTTACATTCTGACACTGATGCTGTTTTTAAATTGAGTCAAAGTTTTCCCAAAGTGAAAAGTATTTGAAAAATAAACCATGCGATTTTATATAGACTGAAAACAATCAATTCAATATCCAGTTTTAGGATACCGTATGAGGTTATGCTTTCCCTCCAGTATTTCTATATATTTCTTTCAACAATACTTTACAGTCTACCATTGGCAGAACCAACACCTTGGCACTCACACTCTGAAAGCGAGACCTCTCGGTTTTGCCAATGAGTGTTGGAGTTTTAAATCTGGCATGCCTCTTAAGTTCAGCCTACCCTTTACCACAGGAGGTTATCTGAAAGGAAGGTGGCAAAAGCCAAGCGTACTCCCAAAGCTGAAGGCTATTATGCATTTAGACACGCAAGATCATATAGTCTCTTCTGAGAAATCCAATGATGCTTCCTACAAGTATGGGTTCAAGTTGTGTAAAAAAGCAGCACTGTTTTTTTGACAGAGGAAGTTCTTCTAACAAAGATAACGAGGTCTTTCTCCTCAATGTACATGAAGAGCAGAAGCAAATTTAGTTTGACAATTCAATCAGACATTTTTTATGGCATGCAAACTAACAAAATAATGAAACTTTTACTCAATAACGAAGCACACCGTTCATGTCTCCAATAACTCCACTTCACGCACCCACGCAAACATGAGGCAACGCCATAATAACTTGTAAATGCTTTGCGGGGCTATTTACATGATCTTTTATTCCACATAGAAAACAAAACGAAACCTACCCACCTGATAATTATTTACATGATAAACCTGAAAAAGTCACAAAAATATAATTTAAAGAGGTTCAATGAAAAGGACACAGCCTTGGAATGTTCAACACCCCACCCAACACGATGCTCTCCAGCATCAGATTTAGTAACTTTTCACACCTCAGTTTAGCACAATCTGCTCTAAGGAAGTTGACATGACAACAATGATTAGAGCTGCACCATTGGGACGCCTCTTACTGATAACCAGATGGTTTCAGAAGACTAGAAAGATAGCAATGATTCTTCCGTACAAACAAGTTAAAGCAAGAAGGCATCTGACCGCTATAGACCAGCAAGTCAGAATTCAAAGGCAGGAAATTCCATGTAGTCAGGAACAGGAGTCAGGATTGTGGAGTATCATCCTTGCTAGATATTGCAGGCCAATTAGTAGTGCATACAAAAGTCAAGCTAGAGCTAGAGAGCTGAAACATTAGTCTACTGCATTAGAAAAGGTTGCTGAATGTTTTGTGGTGTTTCTAACGTGCAGTGTCGGCCATTTGTACTACCTTTATCACTGCAACCTAAAGAACCCAAAACAAGTTAATGTGGCAACTTGGCTGGGTGTTTTTTTTCTTACGCTTCCTTTAGTGCCTTCCTAAATTCAAGAAATCGGCTTCAAAGCTAAATATCTTGGGTCTTCAGACAGCAAACAGATGAGTTATCATACAGCAATTGACCACCAGGTACATGAGCACACAATACAGATGCTCACATGTACGGTTATCTTTTTGCAAATTTAACATGGTTTAAGTGTTTAAAATAATTTAGATATAACAAGTGGCTAGAAAGCTAATGTTTCCACCAATGGTGGGCTGATATCTAGAGATTCATTAAAGGGACCGTATTCTAGTAAGGACATGGTTCCTTATTCAGATCACAGAAACAATCTGTGACATGAAGGTTAAGCTAATGACTTTGTTGTAGGTGGCTACATTGCCAGAAAAATCCAATTTATATAAAAACGTTTCCAGTGATGTTTGAGTGATAAAAGACAAATCTAGAAAAAGTTGTGTTACAGTTTTCAAATCATTAAGAGCAACGTTCATCGGGGAGGCACAAGGATTTTGTTAAGGGATTTAATTGCCCGGTGGTTGTTGAAAACTGTGTACCAATGATAAAAATTGTTATCTTGTTCCCTATTGTTCTGTATCTTAGGAATTTAGAGGTATAGGATAATAGAAAGCAGAAGACCGGTCAAAAGTGACAAGTAGGGTCACATTGAATTCCAGGACTAGGAACTTATCTTACGAGTTAAGGTGCTATCTAATCCTTGTCAAGAAGCAAAGACAGACTGCCATTCCCACAACATGTCTAATTCCATACAGGATGCCCACAGTTGTGGTCCAACATTTTCGCTGCATGCTAGAAACCCAAATGTCCTGAGTAGGTTAACATGATGGCTTGCTAAAATCATGCATTGCTTCTGAGGACTAACCAAGGGTGTTATCATCAGGTTCCTATAAATGACGGGGGGAAAAATTTGCGTCCATACAGTGTGAACTTAGAGGCCAGGATTTGGATATTTAGTGGTTCCAAAAGAGATATCCAGACAGAGGGTAGAATTCCCTTTTGTTATTGTACCCAGACATGTTCTTTTTAGATGAGGAATAATCTCGTGTGAGGCAGATAGATTCCAGCTATAGTGCAGCCAAACCGATTGTAGTTGCAGGAGTAAATGTGGTTCAGATGGAAGCCATGTGTACTACAGGGCTCCGTTAGAGACTAGTTCTTCACAAAGTCTTAATAGAGGTCTTTCAAAAATACCTGTGTGCATTCATCGCAAGCAGGATTGGTGTTCTGGAAGAAACCAATCTAATGATATTAAGGGGAAATTGGAGAGGGCCAGAACATATGGCAAAGATTTAATGTGAACAAATAAGAAGTCATGCTATTCAGAAACAAAAAATAAATTCCTGTAGAATAAGGCTCTAGCACATGAGCAAATCTGTTCTGGGCTGATCAAAATAGTAAGTATACCAGCCTGCTTCTGGAACAAAAGGCCTGGCAGTCATTAAATGAACTCCTGCTCAGAGTAAGGCTGGCGTAGCCACTAAACTGAAGGCATGTTTCCTCGAAGGGCACTGCTTTTTTTTTTTTTTATACACCAGTCATTTACTCAGAGGTGGCTATCCCAGCTTGCTTGACGTCCATGTGGGAGTCTGCTCTAACTGACAGCACATTGAAAACTTACCAGTTAGAGCCCTGTTCCAGTTCCAAACTCTCAGACATTCACACATTTCAATTAATCAACTCAGATCTATCCCAGCATTCTGGACTCCTTCAGATTGATCACATGCCTGTTCCTTCTGCTGAAGCAACTATTTCAAAGAACCAAAACGTGTTTCAGATTGTAAGCCTCCTCTGCCTCAAGTCCTTACAAACTACTGGGGATGGGACATTTATCAGAAAGTAATTCTGACGCGAGTAAAGAAGACCGATTCTCTGGCATAGAACCCCTGCAGCCAGAGATTGCATATGAGAGAACAGTCCATTGAGGGGTCATGGCAGTTATCAGAGTTTTGGAAAATAAAACAGGGAGTGAAGAACTTAGTGAGCTAGACGATAGACGTGAACCCTATGCACAAAATTATGATGTGTGAATCAAAATGTGCACGAGCCAGATCACGGTCACATGAGGCTCTGCACAAGACAGAAAAGGCTGTGAAAAATAAAACGCACATGTACAAACATTATGACAAGGGAATCATGACACAGATTGTTCCGAGAGTGCTGACAAGCTATTCACAACCATCTGTATGGAAGAATCAGTGTGATCAGAGGTTACTAGGTGCATTAGTGATTGCAGCACTTGAGTATGTAGATATTGAAAGCAGAAAGACATTGTGAGCTATCTGTGCATTACAGGTTATACAGCTTCTGCACTTCGGCAAAAAGCAAGTGTTAACCCCAGTAAAACATGACCAACCGCAGTAAAACATGGGCCATTGTTGTAAAAGAACCTCAACCACTCAAACGCAGTTCACAAGACCCCATAAACTTGCACAAAGTTCAGTGACAAAACCTCCACAAGAGATGTAACTAAACAGCCACAAAACAAAGTCTCTTAATAGTTAATTCCATTCTGGGTTCTGCTGGAGAAAAGATGCAAGAACGGTTGTCTTTCGTTCTCGATTAGATGCCTTCCGGAAGACAACTGCAAAGTGCTTGGAGCGAAGATGTTGCAGACTTGTGTCCAAAGAGGGAGTGTCTCTACCCTTTACCCATCCTCTTGAAAAGCAGGAATTGCCATTCTCAGAGTGGAAACTTTTGCCTCAGTATGTCCACGAGCATTGGTGTCACGGTGTGTATGCAGGGGGTGGCTGAAACTGGTTCACTACCTCATACTCAGTAGGAAAGGGCTCATTCTCTTCCATCTCAGACAGCAGCTCCAGGGCCTGTTCTTCCTCCTCAGTTGGGTAGTGGCGTAGCAAGTTGGCAGCTGTGGCAAGAATTGATGCACCACCTGCTCCTGCTACAAGGTAGAAGCTGACTGCAAAAGTGACGTAAACCTGGGAACCGTGGTACTTCTTGTGCTGCTGCTGGAGTGCCAGGATGAGCTCTGAGGCCCAGTAGCAGAAACCAATAACTGTGGCACACTGCAGTACTAAAGGAAATAGAAGAAACATTATTAGAAAAGCTCATTTGAAATATAAAAATAACCAGAGCTGCTTATGGTCTCCTGTGCTCTACCTGGAACTCAGTCTTAAATAAAGTAACTATTCATTTAATTTTAAAAGTGAAAACCACTTCAGAATCCAAGGCTCAATGGTAAAGAAACAAACAGGAAAACCAGCACAAAAAAACTGGTTGCCTCAAAATGCATGCTTTTTGACCCAATTGCAGACAACTTTTATATTTACAAAAGAAGAATCAATTTCCTGCTAGTCTCCATGATGCGAACCATGAATACAGACCTACGTATCAGCTCACATCATATAGGTAGGCACAGTCTTGGTTAAACAGCCAGAACTTTCTCTCCCCGTACGACTGCACAAGGGAAGAAATAACGTATGGTCCACTTCAGTATGGCTGTACCAGTGATAAGTTGCACAGAAAACACACACATAGCTGTTGACATTTTGCTGAAGATGCCACCTTCTGCTTTGAGGTCTGAACTTTTACCGCCAATTTTGGGGTTTTAAGAAGAAGAAAAAAAAAGCTTTCACATGACCCACTGGATGTTGGAATAACCTGTGAAACCTGGCGGACTATGGCAAGGGGTGGTGTCCCAATGGAAAAGATTTGGAGGTGACAGTCCTGAAGGAGACACTAGTACAGTAGGAACATTTAATTACTATGATTTGGAACTGGGTATCAATAAACTTAAAAGAATACTAGTACGTTAGTAGCAACCAGTGGCATGTTCTCTACGCATAGAAGTATTCCAGTATTTAATAAGTATTGGTATAAAAGTAACACAAAGAGACACCTCATAGCATAACACTTATTATGGGCCCAAAAAGATTTAATTAGACAGGAGGGTAGCCTAGAACACAATTGCTACAGTAGCAGTCACAGGGGAAGGGTACAGTAGTATGATTTACCTCTTATTTTTTGTAGATGCCAGTCGCATAATGAGCATACAGAAACAGGAGCGGTTATATACATTTTTTTAATGCAGTTTTTGCAGAAGTGTTGTAACATTTCCTTACAAGACCACTCTTGTGCCTTAAAGCGGGGAGGCTGAACTATAGCTCAGAGGTTAGTTTCATTTCAAAATAACTACAACCCTATACAAACTGGCACAGCTAATTTCATACTATATAGAAACAGCTAGACCGATGGGGCAGACTGTTGTCTAATCTCTAGGTCAACAGAGCTGCTCACCTGTGAGGATGTGGGCGAAGGCGTAGCGGCGGGTTATTTTTAGTGCAGGATGCTTGGGTCCGAAAACATCAAGCAAGAATGCAGAGAGGCTGCACACAATGCCCAGGAAACAAAATGCAGCGATGACCCGAAGCAGCAAAACTGTCTGTGGGTTCATACAGAACTCTACAAGAGGGGAGAGAAAGCACAATCAAGCAAGAACAATGCACATAAATGCGATCCCTGAAGAACAAGCATTAAAAAAATATATATATTAAAGAAAATATTTCCACAAAAATGCTTCATTTAGGTAACAGACAAATTATAAAACAAAATATTTTATAAGTGGTATAAACTATAACAAACATTCAGTTTTTGGAAAAACATAAGGATTCAGAAAAGGTTAGTTTTTTTAATTTAAAGAAATTACGGTGAGACTCCTGTACACAAACAAAAGTTTTAGATCTTGAGCGAAATATTATCAACAAAAGTTTTATATCTTGAGCCAAATGTTATCACATATTGGAAGTTTCCAAATTCTACTTCAAAGTTAAGGTTTGATTAAAGATATAACAGTTTCACAAATGTGCAGTTAAAACGCTTGCTTAATATGTATACTGAGCAAAAAGTTATTTTTTGTTTGAAGATCTTTTTCAGTCATGGTTTCTTGGATTGTATTAGTTTGATTTAATGCATTTTATTTTTAAATTTCCAAGGTCTTCAACCAGAAGTAGGCCAGGTTGGTCACATAAAAATTTACTTCACAATTATTTACATTTTCATCCCAAATTATCTTTTTGATAATCAATGAAGAAGCTGAGAAGAGGATTAACAATAATGCATCACCAGTCCTAATCTTAAACTCTCAACCAAAGTAGAACGTTGCCAGTTTAAGTTTGATTTCTAAAGCAGACACCACTTTATTAAACTTGTGTATGGGATTTAAAAGTAATGGTTCAACTGCATACAGCATAATTGCAGGGATTTTGGAGGAATATAATTTAGTGGAGGCTATACCATCTATTTTCCTTAATGTCCTGTCAAATTGAAGCAAACCCATGCCAAAAGAGAACGGCTTAGCTGCTTAACTTTTACAATGTCTTAACCTAAGTTGTTGGCTATTATAACTCCAAAGTAAGTATAACTGTGGACTACTTCCAAACAGTTATTACATTGCCAATTATGAGTTGTCATCAATCCATGAGCTCCCATTTTCATACTTCTAGTCGCATCGACCACTAAGAGGTGAACTGAAGTATCCGGAAAGCGCATCTAATTCCATTAAGACCCCAAGTAGGAATCTGTATTCATTAATCCAAGAGCAAACTGATTAAAGCTCGCAGAACATGGTCTGGAATGCTCAGATCCTTTATTTATTTTCTGCCAAAATTTGGGTCAAGCCACATGATTGAATGCACATCTAAAATTTACAAATTCAACATATACTTTAATTTTTTTTTCTTTTTTCCACATACTATTTGGAGAGACAAAATGTTATTGATAGTTTAATATATGAGGTATGGAACCCTTCTGGTTTATCTAGCAGCAACCGGCTGTGATCCAGTTTTCTAGTTGCAGCAAAATTACTTTTGCAAATATAAGAAGACCTATCTGCTTCCAGAAGACCCATTGTAAGCTTACCGTCCACCCACTGCTTACCATTGATTGACTTTATTTGCTAGCTTCTTTTGTTTAAATCTTTTTATCTAAAAGTTTTTGGGATGCAAACAATCTAGGTTTGGTCATACAGATACATTTAAGATACACTTTAGCATATTCATCAACATGTGCTTCATTAAATAAAGTGGTTTCTGAGTACTCAGTCCCAAGTGGAAAATGTATCCAACAACATTTCTACAATAGTTCACACAGTAACTCACACTGCCCCTCAAACAAAAAAAACATTAATGTATATGAAAATGGGAGATCATAAATGTGAAGCAGTGTTGAATACTATGGCTATTTGCTTGCTTCTTATTTGATGACTTTCCAGACCCAGCCTGCCTATCTATCCTCTGGAGCACAGCCTATTTACCTTTGCTCTTCGCACAGGTACCACACTCTGTTCCATGCTTCTGCGTCACTTCTGCGCTACAAGCTATGTCTTGGGCCACCCCCATGTTGCTGCTTGCCACCTCCACCCACTTCACATTGCCCCCCCCTTCATATCCACCCACAATCCTTGTTCTTTCTTAAATTATTTTCTGTTGCTTCACCACGCCTTTTTAAAAAGAAATCTTTTGACTGTGCTCGACAGCATCTTTCCAATACTGTTCAGCAATACCAGAAAGCATTGGCAAAGCCAATAGGTCCCAAAGACAAAAATTATTGGTTTTGCCAATGCTTGTTTGTAAAGAGGAATGATTTGGCTCCCTTTGTAGGAATCAAGAATGAGATTTATTGGTATACAATACATTAAATGTGACTGAGCCAACAGAGTCTACACGAGGGGGCAATTATCAAAATAGTGACAAATATACTGTAAAGGGAAAATACAAGTAGGACAGGGAGATCCTGCATCAGCCTGAAGATATACTATGCAATGATGACAGTATGTCTACAGTATTCACATTAAACACATGATACTTCATTTAACTGATGGAATGGACATATGTTAGACTGCATATGAGAACATGCCTTACAATTAGAAAAGTGACTATGCTTCAACCTAACTCACATAAATCCGAAAGCTCGACTATCTCTTTGTTGCATTCAGCCATCTGACCTTTGTCAGACGATATAAAATGGCAATGTGTATACACATATATAAAAGAGGTGGAAGATAAAGGGGATGCTCATATAATACTCTGCTGCATTTCAGAAGGACCCCAGTAGGTAAAGGTGTGCAAATAATTCCAGTCAGGGCCAACTCAAGGCCTCAATTCGAAGCTTAGGTTTTCCTTCTTCAGTCAATAGAGACGGTAGCAAATGTGTCTCTGCAGTCTAGGCTTTCTTCTAGCCCTCAGTGAACACAGTTACTTGCAAGAGGCCGAACTGCAGCAAATATCTTGTATAAACTGATGCTGGGAGTCTGATCAAAATTACATGAAATAGTGGCACTGTTAGAAAGACAAAGTCTATCAGAACGCAAGCATCATCTTTAGTATGTTGTTCAGGATTGGCAATATTTAGTCAGGGTGGTCAGAACTGGTCAATTCAACTAACTTTATTCGGTCTAATTAGACCATAAAGGTGTAAAACATTATACAGAACATCAATTAGACAAGAATCCTCAAATAATGTGACAGCATCAGAAAACTATGACCCACAAAAATAAACAGTCAATAAAGACTTAAAAAAAGAAAAGCAGTAATAAAAGGAGGATTAAAATACCACATAAAAGCAATAGCCATATGCCGATGGCACGTGCAATGCAGACAGCAGTTGAAAAGCAAATCTTGGTAGAGGGCAGTGTTTTCAAAAAGGAAAAGGCCCCTCAACGGTAGCATATATTCGCCTCCTTTAAGATGGGTAAAAAAAATATTGTTTTTTCAGCAATTAATAACATTTACCAAAAAACAAAATGTATCGAGCTCTGGACTGAGTGGTCATCACAAAGACACAGAGGCAAATAAGAGCCCTGAACAGAAAAGGCAACAAGAAAGTGCACAGTGGATAACCTCTGTCAGATTAACAAAAATCTGTGACACTGGCTGCTCACCCATGTTGGATATGGTTCATTGCTAGTACTAGTGCAAATACCCATATAAGCCTGGACCGTTGGGTTTGTCTACAGCCCTATGCATTCTCTCCTCCAGGCACCCAGTTAGAAAAGGCTGTGAGAACACTAGGAGAAGTAAACAGATCCTCCCGACCCATATTAAGGCAGATGTTCAGACTGTACCATGAGGCACAGGGTCAAGACTGATTTGCATATGGCCATGTCTGAACTGGGGTGGCTTGGTGAGCAAACTAACGATGGATTAAACCCAGATCTGTGACTGGGGGTGAATGTTTTGCCATTGTGCAACATTCCGTCCATCATCTTGTTTGTTTTGCTGTTCACCCTATGTGGGAAGGGTATGCCCAGACGTGGGTCCCGTGCTCACTAGGCCACTGGAGTCAAGCTATCCTGTCTGAAGACGGCTGATAGCCAGAAACCAGTCCTAGGATGCTTGATTCCGGTCCAGGAAAGACATGGCTTGGCAGTTCGGGCTGGACTGTTCCCATGAGGCACAGGGTCAAGACTGATGTCATGTCTGAACTGGGGTGGCTTGGTGAGCAAAATAACGATGGATTAAACCCAGATCTGTGACTGGGGATGAATGTTTTGCCATTGTGCAACATTCCGTCCATCATCTTGTTTGTTCAGACTGTACCTTAGCCAGGGAATGCACAGGAATGATCTAATTTCAAGCAATCAGCAAGGACAGCCCTGTTGAATAGGGTCTGGCTCTTCGTCCAGATTCCAAGCCATAAGAGGAGTGGGTACAATTTAATGACCCTCCAGGATTTTGCGATTTGCGGAAAAAAAAGTGCAAAGTCGACAGTTTTGTAACAATGCCGCAATTTTTACAAAACTGCCCGTGAAATTTGGAACATGTGATCATTTTACTTTGGGGACGAGGCTGACAAACGGCTGTGAAAACACAAGAGAAACTTCACCTCTTAATTCCCAACTTTTGATTTCCACAATATTATTACATGATTAAAAATACGGTTGATTCTGCAATGGGAGCACCCAGAACAAAGAAAAAGATGATGATTTTGAAAAGGATCAACAGGGAAAATATATATGGCTCCCAATTGCGAGAATTATTGTTTCACATCTGAAAAACCCTGGGTTTTAAAGGCAAAGACCAACAGAAAGAGGGGTCTATTCACCATATAAGAGTCATGATGCGGGCGACCATATTCTCCACGATGTCAAACAGAATTTTATATAAACAGTGGAAAGATCCAAATAAATCTGCCATTCTGCGATTCTTGAACAAGAGATATTAGGTCCGTGATTTTGAAAAAGATTTTCCTTAAACTCCCACGGTTAACACGATTTTGGCTTTAATGGCTTCACCATCTAAGCTTTTATCAGAGAATTTCAGCCTACCCGATGTCATGGAGGCTTCGCTTAATACGTCTGATGTTGCTTCTAATTTGTCAGAGAGAGCAAATACATATGAAGCATATGCCACAACCACGTGGTACTTAAACACTTTCAATACCTATATGACTGCATATAGGAAAATTAAGACTTCCCCAATAATATTCTAGCAAACATGGAACTGGTATTCAAAATGGTTGGGGTTTCAATAGCTCGTCCAAGACGGAGTGCTTTAGATGAAGTCATGGAAACTAGACTTCACTCAGAGAGGTCTACTTAAAAAAGGAAAATGCTACTTACCAGTATGCATCTGTTCTTGGTATGTAGAGCTGCAGAGTCGTACACTTAGCATTAGATCGCCACCTGGAGTTGGGCTCGGATGATTACAGGTTGTTGTCTTCTTGGAAGAAGTCTTTGTAGTCAGGAGATAGGAGACTCCTCCCTTGGACAATACAGCGCATGGTCTTCGACTCCATCCTCAGATTGTTTTTCGGCATGATGGAGTTAGTAAAGTAAATAGAAAGGATGTCCATTGGTGTGCATCTTAGTAAGATGAGAACTGGAACGGATACAAGTCCCGGGGCGGCGGGAGGGCGTGTACGACTCTGCAGCTCTACATGCCAAGAACAGATGCATACTGGTAAGTAGCATTTTCCGATTGAGGCATATGAGCTGCAGAGTGTACACTTAGCATCGATTGTGCAGCAGTGTCTCCCCTAGCGGTGGTCGCTTGTATCCGTTGCAGTAGTTTGAAACAATGTTCTAAGGACAGCTTGGCCCACTGCAGCTTGCTGCTTGGCCTGCACATCAACACAATAGTGTTTAGTGAAGGTGTGTAGTGTAGACCATGTTGCTGCCTTGCATATGTCCTCTAGTGGTATATTTCCTAAGAAAGCCATAGAGGCTCCTAGTTTGCGAGTGGAGTGCGCTCTAGGAGGAACTGTTAGTGTACGTTTAGCTTTTTGATAGCATATTTGTATACACTTTACAATCCACCTGGCGATCCCCCCCTTAGAGATGGGGTTGCCTTTGTGTGGGGGAGAGAAAGATACAAATAATTGTTTTGTCTTTCTAAAGGATTTAGTCCTATCTGTGTAATATAACAGGGCTCTTCTAACATCTAAGGTGTGTAAAGCCCTTTCTGCAACAGAGTCTGGGTTTTTGGAAAAACACAGGTAGCTCTACAGATTGGTTAAGATGAAAAGGAGTGATAACCTTTGGCAGAAATTTTGGATTAGGCCTAAGAACCACTATTAGGATGTATTTGAAAAAATGGTTCTTGTATTGTGAATGCTTGTATTTCACTAACTCTTCTGAGAGAGGTGATGGCAACAAGGAAAGCAGTTTTCCATGTTAGGTATTGCAATTCACACTTGTGTAGAGGCTCGAAAGGGGGTCCCATGATTCTTGTAAGGACAATGTTCAGGTTCCATACCGGAGCAGGTGGTAACCTAGGTGGGATTATTCGTTTTAATCCTTCCATGAATGCTTTGATTGCAGGTATTCTGAAGAGAGATAGATGTTGCCTATTCTGTAAATAGGCTGCAATTGCTGCCAGATGCAGGCGTATGGAAGAATAAGCTAAATTGGACCTTTGTAGATGTAAAAGGTAACAAATTATATTTTGGATGGAAGCATCCAGTGGATCAATGTGTATTATTGTTACAATATATTGCAAATCTTTTCCACTTAGCCGCATACCACGCTCTGGTAGTGGGTTTTCTAGCTTCTTTAATGAGGTTGATACAGTCTGGTGGCAGGTTCAAGTAACCAAACTCTAAGACTTCAGGAGCCAGATCGCCAAATTCAGTTGGCTTGGTTCTAGGTGTCTTATTTCTCCATGGTTCTGTGTTAACAGGGAGGGTGTGAGCTGTAACTTTTGATGTGGAACCAGTGAGAGATCTAGTAGTGTGGTGAACCACAGCTGACGTGCCCATGTGGGAGCTACTAGTATTAGTTTGAGAGACTGTTGTCTGAGTTTGCGCACTACTAGTGGAATGAGTGGGAGAGGTGGAAAAGCGTACGCAAATCTGCCTGACCAGTTCATCCATATCGCATTCCCTTCCGACCGTGGGTGTGGAAACCTGGCGGCGAAGGTTGGGCATTTTGCATTTTCGTGGGTGGCAAACAGATCTATTTGTGGATGCCCCCACATTTGGAAGAATGGCTGAAGAACTTGTGGATGTATTTCCCATTCGTGAATCTGTTGTGACTGTCGACTCAACAGATCTGCTATCGGATTGTGAATTCCTGGAAGGTGTTCTACCGTCAGGTGTATGTTTTGAGGAATGGCCCATCTCCAAATGTTCTGCGCGAGCTGGGACAGTTGTAGAGTGTGTCCCGCCCTGTTTTTGTATATAGTACAAGGCTGTCATATTGTCCGTTCGGATTAGGACCGCTTTGTTTTGTACTTGCAATTGAAACATTTTGAGTGCTAGGAAAATTGCTAGCAGCTCTAGATGGTTGATATGGAACAGTTTTTGTTGGATGTTCCATTGGCCTTGTGTGGTGTAGTGTAAGAGATGGGCTCCCCATCCTGTGAGGGATGCGTCTGTTGTGAGCACTATCTGTGGAACAGGCTCTAGGAACGGCCGTCCTTTTGTCAAGTTTTTGGTGTTCCACCA
Organism: Lissotriton helveticus; assembly: GCF_964261635.1. Taxonomy (NCBI): domain Eukaryota; kingdom Metazoa; phylum Chordata; class Amphibia; order Caudata; family Salamandridae; genus Lissotriton; species Lissotriton helveticus. The sequence continues at coordinate 831,659,745 of NC_136072.1, read as the reverse complement.
TTGCAGAGAGCGATATGTACAGCTGTCTACCAACACCAGGTCTGTGAGCGGACCTTGAGCCTGATTCCACTGTTGTGCTAGACATTCTTGTAATGGGCTCATTTGCAGTCTTGCATGTGGAACTATGAAGATGCAAGACGCCATCATGCCTATTAGTCTCATGAACACTCTGGCTTGGAGAGACTGCTGGTGTTGAAAGATGGAGACTAAGGTCTGAATGCTCTGTATCCTGGCTGGACTGGGATACGCTTGAGCTGTAGATGTGTCTATGGTAGCTCCCAGATACTGATGCACATGCGAAGGCTGCAGGTGCGACTTGGTGTAGTTTATTGTGAACCCCAAGTTGTGCAATGTTTGAATTGTTTGATTTGTCTGTTGGACACATTGACTGGATGATTTTGCTTTTATGAGCCAATCGTCGAGGTAAGGGAAGACATGTATCTGTTGTCTTCTGAGATGTGCCGCTTCTACTGCTAAGCACTTTGTGAACACTCGTGGTGCTGTTGTGACCCCAAATGGAAGGACTTTGAACTGATAGTGCTGTCCTTGTATGACAAACCTTAAATACTTCCTGTGAGCAGGATGTATAGGAATGTGAAAGTAGGCGTCCTTTAGGTCTAGTGTTGAAAGAAAATCGCCTTGTTGTAGTAGTGGGAGTACTTGTTGTAGAGTGATCATGTGAAAATGATCTGATTGTATGTAATGGTTGAGGGGCCCGAGGTCGAGAATTGGCCGTAGTGTCCCGTCCTTCTTGGGGATTAGAAAGTACAGTGAGTAAACTCCTGTTACCTGTTCTTCTAAAGGAACTAATTGAATAGCATCCTTTTGTAGAAGTGCTAGAACTTCCTGTTGAAGCAGAATCAAATGGTCTGTAGACATTGGACGCTGCCTGGGTGGTATGTTTGGGAGGGTTGCTGCGAGTTCTAGGCAGTAGCCATGTTGCATAATCTGTCTCACCCACCTGTCTGTTTTGATGGAATTCCAGACAAGTAGGAACGGTGATAATCTGCCCCACACAGGAGTGGAATGCTGTAGGGGAAGCAGAGAGAAGTCACTGTTTGGGAGTGGAAGAGGAGCGGTAGTTGTTGTTACCTCTACCTCTTCCCTTATTATTATTGCCTCTGTATCCTCCTCTAAAGTAGCCTTTGTTAGAGGAGGTCTGTGTGTGAGTTTTGAAAGATGATGTTGTATCTGCACCGGTTTGCTTGGAACCTCCTCTATAAAAGGAGCAGCGAAAAGAACTTCTAGTCTGGGTGGATTGTAATGCTCCCATAGACTTAGCTGTGTCCGTGTCTTTTTTCATTTTTTCTAGTGTAGTGTCTACTTCCGGCCCAAACAATTGGTTTTGATTGAAGGGCTGGTTCAAGATGGTGGTCTGCCCCTCCTCTTAAACCCTGAAATGCGTAACCATGCATGTCGTCTGAGTATAACACTAGTATTTACTGCTCTGGATGCTGTGTCAGCTACATCTAGTGCACATGTAATTGAGGCATTGGATATTAATTTGCCTTCTTGTATGAGCTCTGTTGCCTGATCTTTGTATTGATCTGGGAGGTGCTCTAACAATTTTTCTAATTGATCGTAGTGAGCCCTGTCATAGCGTGAGAGCAGGGCTTGTGTATTTGCTATGCGCCATATTTTGTAGCCTGCGCAGCAATCCGTTTCCCTGACGCACCAATAACCTTGGATTCTATGTCAGGAGGGGGCATGTCACCAGAAGTCTGGGAATTAGCTCTTTTCCGTGCATTGGACACTACTAGGGAGTCTAGTGGCAGATGTCCCTTAATATAGACTGGATCAGATGGTGCTGGTCTACATTTCTTTTCTATTCTTGGATTTAAAACTCTACAGCACACAGGGTCTTTATATATTTCCAGAGCATGTTTAATGACTCCTTTGATCATGGGTAGTATTTGTGTAGACCTTTGTGACTGCTCAAATGCGTCTAATAAAAAATACTCCTCAGTGGCATCAGAGTGCATTGTAACCCTGTGGTAAAGGGCAGCTCTATTTAAGAGGTGATTAAACCCAATGCCATCTTCTGGAGGGGAAGGATTCGTTGGGTAGGACTGAGGATCAGGAATGTCAGGCACATTATTTGGTGGGTACTCATATATATCTTCATCTGTAGGATATGTATCTGGGTTGATATCTTCATCTACAGGGTATGTGTGTGGGTCTGGTGTGTTATTCCCCCCAGCTATATCATACTCATCATCAGTGTGGTGTGATGCAGGAGATTGAACAGGAGAAACTCTTGGTGAAAAGTAAGGAGGGATAGGGGAGGAAGAAGGTAAAGGAGAGGAAGGGTGTATTGGCGAAGTTGCAAAATTCTTCTTTTTGGCAGGAACCACAAGTAGAAGTGGTGCGTCTGCTGGTCTCTTTTTGTGAGGAATAGCTTCCACATGTCCAGTTTTTGGGTTGATATGGACCTTCTTTTGTTTAGGATCTGGTCTAAACAGTTCTTCTTCCTCGTCGATTTTTTCGGTGCAGATAGGGTTTTGTGTTTTTTGCTGTAGGAGGCGTTACAGAGTCTCGTGGCAAATTTTTCGGTGCCGAAGGTGGTTTTGGCTTGGCAGGCTTGTTAGAGGGTGTAGGTGCCTCTGAATCGGGCCTTGGAGTCTTTGGTACCGAGGTTGGAGTTTCTGGAGTGGAAGCAGGTCTCTTTGGCTTTAAAGCGTCGGACACTGGCTTTCCATCTTTATTCTTGGAACCCGAAGGTTTCGGAGCCAGAGCTTTTTGCGGGTCCGGTACAGTTTTTGGCTTCAGCACCGGTGCATCTTTAGGTTTGTGTGCCAAAGGGTCTTTGTCTTTAGTCACCCAAGCACCGGAGGCCTCATCTCGTGTCGATGTGCCCTCCGATCCCGAATGGTCTTCTTCGATCAGAAGGATGCACAAGCTGTGCAGGTCGACTCGTCGTGTTCCGGTGATAGACAGAGGTTGCAGACCTCGTGATGGTCGCTATGAGGTAATTTTGCTCGACATACCGGGCATCTCTTGAATGGAGTTCTGTCCATGAGGCGTAGGCCATAAGGCGCCGATAGGCCCAACGGCCCGCGTCGACGCACCGGAATGTAGTTGATGGTGTCGAAAGTAGTCTTTTCGATGTCGATATTGTTTGTATAAAGTTTTTACGCTTCGAAGTTGCTGGAAAAGTTTTTCTAGCCGGAGCGAAAAACTCATCCAAACCCAGTGGCGGAAAAAAACAATCTGAGGATGGAGTCGATGACCATGCGCAGTATTGTCCAAGGGAGGAGTCACCTATCTCGTGACTACAAAGACTTCTTCCAAGAAGACAACAACCTGTAATCACCTGAGCCCAACACCAGGTGGCAATCTAATGCTAAGTGTACACTCTGCAGCTCATATGCCTCGAACATTACATTTTAGAGGTACAAAACTATTTGGTAATGAACTTGATGACATGGTGCAAAAAGCAGCGGAAGAGTAAAAAATTCTCAAACCTTTTAAGCTGGGGTCTAGGAAGTAGTCCTTTATGTTAAAGCATCCTCCCCAAAATCTTCAGGACAAGAGTCCCATTCGAGGCCAGGCTATGTTTGGAAATAAAACCCAACCTAGCATTAACTGTCCCAAAAATTACTACCTCTAAGTTGGGGCAAAGTTAAGATTTTTCTCTCATGCTTGCAAGAACTGTCACATGGACCATTGGGTGCTCCAGATAGTGAAGACCTGTTATTGAATTCCAAGTGCCCCAAATCCTCCCCATCCGATTAGGCCTATCCTGTGGTTAAAGAAAGAGTTGAGAATTCAGGTAACGATGATAGGGGTTCAAGCTCTTCTACAGAAGAAGGCACTCATATTTGTACCTTTGCTTCAGAGGAAAATTATTTTATTTTGGCTGCCAAATAAAGCCTGTTTTCAACCGGAGGGCCCTAACCAATTACATCTCAGTGGACATATTCAAGATGATTTTTCTCCAGGAAATGACCCCCTTACTGGTGAGAAAGATTTCCTGGTGACATTGGAGCTTCAAGATGCATACTGTCGCACCTGGATTCAGCCCTCCAATCAACAATTTCTGTGGTTTGCTGTAAGGAACCAACATTTCCAATTTCACGTCCTGCCTTTGGTCTGGCAACATCTCCCAGGATCTTAAAGCAAGGCACTAGCTCCTGTTGTTGATCGTCTTCAATTGTATGGTGCCGCAATATTCTCATATCCTGAGGATTGGCTTCTTTCTGCTTTGTCTTTTTTGAAGGCTCAAGAAAATTTTGAAATGGTGACTAGAGTTCTGCACCAACTGAGTTTCATTATCAGCAACCAGAAGTCGAGTCAACTTGAGAACATATTTATTGGGGCCCAAATCAACACTGTCCTGGTCCATGTCTTCCTGCCTTCTCTAAGGATTGTGGCAAGTCAACGTGTTACTCGTCTTTTGAGTCAGTTTGCTTCAACAGCGAAGGGGTGGCTGAAAATTCAGGGGCTACTGGCGGCCACAACAGCTGTTGTTCCTTGGGCACGGGCGGTATCATTTGAAATTTGTTGTAAACACATTCTAAGCTGTTGATCCCTGGCCATGCAGGATTACGAGGCCCTTATTCCTGCGACTCCCGACATATGTCCTGAGTGATAGCTGGCGTGTTCCTCCGTGTCTTACTGTAAAAGACCCAGCAAGAACAATTGATTGCAACTTGGTATTCTGCTTCACACGGACTACTTCCTCTGAGGTTTTAAGATGCCTCTGTTTATTATGCACAAGGAATAGTACCAGGGTGTTTGGTGTACGCTCAAGTTGACCTATGAGGACTGGACCAGGTAAGCAGGAGGTGACCTCCCTATGCAGTCTGTCTCACTTATTTAGATCAGCCACTACCATGCTGCGCCATAGGGTGCCTGAAGAAGAGGTGTCCTGCCTCACAGATCCAGAGGCAGTGGTGCCCCACCAGTTGTGCATACATAGGCACTAGATCATCTCAGGGAGAAATACAGCTCCCTCCCACCAGGTTATGACTGAAGCTGTGTTTCCGTAGAGCTGCAGACACTTTAAACATGCCCATTTTAAATACTCTGCTGATACTGAGTCCTGCAGCGATGTCTCCCGCTCTGCTGGAGAAGCCGTGGTGCTTTAAAGCGCTTGATGAAACCAGCTAAGCTGTACGTCCAGGCCTGCCTTCTGCCCCAACTAGTCAAATCTTATGCTGATTTCAGTCAGATGGGATTGCATACAGAGACTATAATGCCAAGCAATTACCAGGAACATGGGTTGTGTTTGCTGAGAACAGGATTCGACTAAAAGCATAGAAAGCAGTCATAAAAGTAAAGACTGTGATTTTCCATGCAAATCCAGTATCTGAGAAGGGACACTGAACAAAGGACAAGCAGGCGTTCACATCCACAGTATACAAGTCAAATCTGCAGAGAAACCATCATCTTGTGCAACCTTAGTGTTTACAAATGGAGAATGGGCAGCCTGAAAACAGTTTCTGGCCCCACACTCTTTAAAAACCTACTTACTGTATGTGAAAACAGATTAGGAAAAGCATTGGATTTAATAAAACATGTATTTGCAATGCAATAGGTTTCGCATTTGCGAGAGTTTGAGCCTAAACACTGGTTGCAGATTTTCTAAACACATGAATAAGAGGCATTGTCATTTACAATGCTAATAGCTCAAACTCTTCCAAATTCGAGACCTTTGTGGAACTCACGCTTTAGTTGTAAACATCGTACACGAAAGCATGGGTGCCGCACCTGCATCAAAAGCACAGAAATAGAAAAAAAATTCCCCATTTCTTTACTTTTGAAGCAATCGCGGCACCCACGCTTTAGCTTAAGATGTTTAAAGCTAAAGCCCGGGTTCCCCCGATTGTAACGAAAGTAAGCAAATAGAAAAAAAGTTGCCTGCCCGCTTCCCTTTGTTTACTTTTGTTACAATGGCGGCACCTGCGCTTAGGCTTTGATCATCTTAAGCTAAAGCTTGGGTGCCGCAATTGCTTCAAAAGTAAATAAATGGAAAAAAGGCATGTGGCCGCGTTTGGCGATCGCAAGGAACAAAAGGAAGGAGCAGTCGCCATTTTTAGTGCTGAGGCGTGCCACGCTAGTTAAATAATACAATTTTTTTAAATGATGTGGGAAAGTATGTAGAGAAAGCCCTTTAAGAAAATAGTGCTCTGAGGCTGTAATTAAAACATACCGATTAACAACACATGTAACGGGGTGTCCTTATGGGAGGTTACAAGAAGAGAAAGGTGGTACTAAGGAGGAACTACTAAGCCTACTGACCAATGAAAAGACACCATCTGCAAAGGGCAGGAGCAAGTTAAAAAGATGGCCGGAGCCTCAGGCCCATATTCTGAATACAGCATATCTTGTAGAGGCACCGCAAGCGCTGCCTAGGCAAGACCTAAAAAGTTTGGGGGCAGTAAGCCACTTCCCCAGGTCTGCATATAAATTGGTCTCTAGTCATTAAGTCGCAGCAGCTACAATCACCTGCCTCATTGTATGATATGGTGAGGGGGGGGGTAGAACATCAGCCACCCTCAACTATGGTGGTGTTTACACTTTTGGTGTACATTGATGCTGAAGTGCCCAACTTTCTATATCATTTAGCAAGGCACTTTGTAAGCACATCAAAAGGCATATGTTGGGGAGTTAGGTTTTCAATGAGTTGTGTAGCTTGTTTTGCAGTTGTATTCTATAATCCCCTCCTTTTAAATCAGAACCTCTTAAAAGAGTATTACTTGGTTTCAAACTGAGTTTACTGAGTGTGATTGCTATGTCACACAGTGCTTGAGTTTTAGTCCCTTTCCGACCTCCTGGAGTAATTGTTAATTGCTCTTTTGACAAGACAGGTTTATAAAGAAATGACTGATATCCAAATTCATACTGCCCTGTAACCACACTCTGCCACAGGCCCCAAAGTAAGGACCTTACAATCTATGTATGCCTTTACCTTCCATAATATGAAAATGTTTGGGGAGATTAGAAAAAGGAGCACCAGAGGTAGTGAGGGATGTACTGATATTGGGGTGAGCAGACAAGTGAACTAGATGTTGGCCAGGAACTGGGGTATCGGACATCATCCTTACGAGTTAACTCAAACATGTTGGGAATATAACAATGTATTCTACATCTAGAGAAAGACCATAAAATCGGAAGGGTTGTCTCTCGGCCTGGGCTTAAGAACAACTCAGAGTCGTGGGCTGATTGGAAACAGTCGCACAAAGAGATATTTTTAGGTCTCGCCTAGAGCAGCGTGCATGAACTGCACTAGGAGAGGGCTCTTGTAATCACTCCACACATTCCGAAAGCTTTCAGAAAGCTTGTGCATGTGGTTGTTACATTAATTGGCCTTTGCGTGTGGCTGTCAAGAAATGAAAGCACACATTTGGCCAAAGATGGCAGCATGTCCGCCTTTCTTTTCAGGTTAACTACCCTGGCCTAGGGAGCGAGCAGGGCGCGCATAGTGCATACTTGCCTTATCGGAATCTCGACTCATGTTCCAAAGTAAACAAACACACTCGCTTTCGTGGCGTGCTTGTTTTTGCTTCTGCTGCCTGGCCCCTGCCTTTGCTTCTGCTGGCCTGGCCCCTGCCGTTGCTACCCCCTCCTATGTTGTGTCACCACCAGCTCCTTGCCCCACCCTCTCCTGTGTTACATATTTTCAGTTCAGCTCTCTACTTTCCATTGCCAATCTTCGGTGTCTGATGTAATACAACGTAAACGGGGGGCATAAGCAAAGACACGGAGAGCGCAGCGCCGCAATGCATTATTGTGCGCTTGAAAACTAGTCTTTGCAAGAGTGTTGTTGCTATGTATTTTCTTAATGGGTAATGTGCCTTTGGCTTATAATATTAAATTTGTCAGTAAGAGGCACCTCGTTTGTTGATGGAGCGATTTCCGTGAGAATTGAAAAGCGCAGAATGGCTTGGCTCTGCAGAATCACTGTGCATATCTGAGGTCTCACAAAGCGCCGGCGCCTCTACGCAAACACGTAACGTATATTAACCAGAACATATCGGACGCTGCCTTTTGCATCCTAGCCCGGGGGACTTGAGAAGTGCTCAAAGGACCAGCAGAAAAAAAAACATTGTAAGACTTTTTCAAGGTAAAGAGGACAACGTGGATTATCATACAAAAGGAAGAATTTTTATATATTTTTTTTCCTTTTCCCTCCCGATTTCCTTACACCTTTTCTTGAGGTGTTTACTCTCAGTTTTTATATTTTTAGACACCCTTCTCGCCTTGTTGTAGAATATAAAAAACCTTCAATCACACAATATTTGCTAATTCTCTTCTGGCGGCATGCCCACTGACCCAAGGTCCAAGTCACGACAAGCGGCTCAGGACCCCCGTCTCTGTGACTGGGGCAGTATTAGTTGCGTCTCGGACAGGAAGCGTCTTGGTGGGCGTGAAGGGGTGTGTTGTAGGGGCTGCGGTTCAAAGGTCACATACACCACTGAATCAAACGAGTCAACATTTGTCCCCTTGTCTTGTGGGCATGCGCTTGCTGCCTGGTACCCAGTGGAGAGCAGTGCGGTCCTAACCTTAGAGCGACTTGGTAAAAGTGACGTATGTCACCCAGAAGGCTTCTTGGCGCTGGGATATTACTGCCAAGAGACAGCATGGTTAAACAAAGGCAGAATGCTCCCAATTACTACTGTGGGTAGACTTAGCTGAGCGGCCAGAGGTTGAATGATTGGCGTGTAAAACAAACCGCAGAAAGGCCGTTCATGGGAGGGCCACCCTCTTTCATGCCTCCAAAGCGTGCAGGTGTAAGAACGCCCATTCTTTCCCAGATTACTGTAATTTGCATGCGTCTAAATGGACCGTACTGAAACTCAAACCTATTATTGGCAAAGGGCAACATGTTTCCAAAAAGAAGCCGTTTTTAAGGGAGGTCTGCTTTTCATAGCAAGCCATGTGTACGTAGGCGCGCGGCTTTAGATTGCAAATATAAAGACAGCCATTCCACTCGTATAACTCATGTGCGCTGGCTTTTCATTCTGGGAAACACTGTGAGAAAACGAGGTATACCTTGGCAATGGACCGTAAGACACTGTTTGTGTTTTTCATTCAGCTCGGTACTTAAAACATTCTCATAAACATGATTCAGTTTTTAACCTGTTTACTAAACAAAAAGATTTCCCCAGTTTTAACCATTTCAGATGGACGTGCTTCTTGCGTCAGCTGAATTCGTAATTTTTTTTTAAATAAAAAACAAATCAAATACCATCTTTCAAGGTACATTTTAGCTGACGAATAACAAACGTGGAGGCAAAATTTCGAATTATGCGTTTCAAGATCAATTCCCATCATAATAAAAGGTTTGCACAGATTGTGCATTATACTCCCATCCCAACATTAAAATCCTGGCTAATTTATGGTATGTAGAAGCCTTGGCTAATACTTATTGGTAGGTGCAGCTGTTGGATAAGGCGTTAGTTGCCCTAGTCTCGTCTAATGCATTCTCAGAAATGGGTGGAAAATACGCAATTTTGGGTTCCTCATCTGACATCAGAGAAAGTAAATATACACCAGAGCTTTTAGTATTGTTGCATGTAGGTGTACCAGGAGCATTCACGGTACTTTCATGGACTAATGCATTCACTACAAAGATCTGCTTATAAACTGGGTGTCGTATTTGGAAACTTGAGGGTGCACTTGCCCTGCGACCCTTTTGAGGTTTATAAATGTGGTACAGTTTAAGAGGATCCATAATCTAGCCTGTTTTCAACCACTAAAGAACATTTAGTGCTTTGAGTGTGCCATCAAAGCATTCAGTTAGGCAAAAGTTCCTTATAGATATTTTAAACCTACTGGTGACATCACGTCATTTGTTAAAATATTAAAATGTGAAAAAGTGGCCACTATTGCTTGCCTCCCCTTTTTTTAATAAAAAAAAACGGGTTTGCAGCAAAAGCTCTGTTGTGTCTGATTATCAAAATGTGGTATTATCACAAAACTGCCATTCCTACCACACATGGCTGGTGATTCACCACATTGGCTTGGCTTAAAGAAAAAAAAAGTAAAACCCTAAAAAAACACCATGACGCGACCAGTTGTCAGAGGTATTGCGTTTTTTTTTACTTAAGCCATTGTGCACTGCAGCCAGCGCTGCTGTGAACTATGTCTAAAAGACATTGAAAAAGCCAAATAGCATTACACTATTGTCGTCAGAAGCTGGCAAGCCGGTCGAACGCGGCCCTCTTCTCATCTAACGTGGCCATTATAACACACAATGTATACTAGTATTCCGAAATGTGCCGAGTGATGTTTTTGATGGGTGTGCGCACGCACGAGGGAATAAACAACTGACACAACCAGTGAGTTCCGAGATACGCACAGATACATACTTGCATTTCCTTCCCTCTAGTGAGTGATGTCACTTTCTGGTGAGGCAACGTCTCTTCACCATTCATCCTGGATGGGAAGTGACATTACCGTTTAGAGGATGAGCACCGTAAAAGTAAGGAAGTACTTGTTTTATAGAATAAGCTGAACAAAAAACATTCGAAAGGAAGTCTGCCACACTGTAACAAAAGTATGCCTAACATTTCCTAAAGGAAACTAGAAAAGAAAATGTGATAAATATTCTGTATTGACCTAGTTTTGTAACATACGTACATTTTTTAAAATTCATTCAGTAAAGTTCTATCCACCTACATAGAACGTTTTAACGCTGGTTCTCCTAGCATACTGGTGGAGAAGTGTGGCTCAGGGGTTAGAGGCAGCAGATCTGGAAGCTGAGATCGGTCCTGGACCAGGGTTCAATTCCCCGCCTCGGCGGGTCTTGGGCTAAAAATTCCACAGACTCGATAATTCTCGCCCCGTTGCCTCCTCGACTCACGGGTTCACACTCTGCGACTCTGGGCAATAGCTTGCTTAATCTCCACAACGGCCCCTCCCGGCGGGATGCCTGACTTTCACCTTGTGGATACCCTGCTATCTCACAGGGGAATACCAGGAAGGGTTCCCTAAGCAAGCGCCGGGAAACCCACTGCGGGTAGCTGTGCGCTATATAAGCTCAACTACGTTTACATTTACATATACTGTATTGTTTTTTACTTTAAATTTGACCTAATGCTGAATTTCCTTTTCCCATCACTCTGGATAATATTCAGTGGTGTGATCTTTTGTAGTGCCCTTTTCTGTGTACTAAAATGCATGTAATAGCAATATAGTAGCTCTTCACCATATACACCTCATACAGTATTACATTTCCACGGATTGTCGTTTTAGCTGAATAATGGTGTTTTGGACAGGGTTCTTAAAGCCAAAAGCTGGGTACCCCTTTTGCCTCCAAATAGTGTTAGTTGTATAATACCTCTGGGGGCTTCCTATTGCAGCAGGACCAAGTGTTATTTGCATATAGCTGGGTCTAATTTGATGTGTCAAGTTGTGCCACAAACCGTGTATTGGAATGTGGCTCTACTACATTGCTAGTGGCTGAGAATGATTCAATCACTCAATGCGTCACTTTTTTGTAGTTTATATTGTGATGCTCTTAGTGTGCGTTTGATTTGTTCTGCATTCCGTCCATCATCTGTTCTTTCTGCATCTGTCTCTCTAAATGGGAAGGGGATTCCCAGGTGTGGGTCCCGTGCCAAACCATCTGGTAAAACCCCTACTGAACTGATGACATGTAGGAGACTGTAATGATTGCCTACATTTCCTAAATGATTCCCAGTGTAATCAAAGTTCTGTGTAGATGAACCCTCTTCATGTGTTCACATGCCATCCCTCACACCTTATCTCCAAGTGCATGTCTTGTGCCCAAATGTCCTTTACTTTATCTCTAGCAAAACGAACAAGCATTGGCATAGCTAATAGGTATTGCCTTTGGGACCTTATAAGTGTTTAGCCATGCAACAGTTGATGTGGCTGCACCAAGGATATTGTGCTGCATAACTAAATACTATTGGCTATACCAATGCTTGTTTAAAATCGCAACATCCCCTTTTGGCCAAATGACACGCTCTTAGCCAATGACTTTCTGCATGTAGTCCTGTGAACCCTTCTCAGCATACTTGTAGTATTTAAAAATCAATCTAAAAGGAGCTAGTGTGAGTTAAAAAAACTGTACCTGTTATTACTCGGGTCACCAACTTGAACAATGTGATCTTGGGCAAATCATACTGTCCCTGTGCTTATACACTAATCTGAAAATGTGCAGCTTTCAAAATGATTCACGGAAGAAAAGAACTACAAAAGGCATATATATTCATAATACAGTACCCCCGCGTGATTTTCATGAACGTAATCAGGGCTGTTTGATCGCACCTGAACGTCTTCTGTATTTCTCTATAGCTGAATTTACTCCGTAGACTAATTTCACAAGTCATCAGCCACCCCCAAATCACCATCTTCCCTGTGATGCATCTCCTCCCCCCACCACCCCCTGTCCCAGCTACCGACAATATCCGCCTTTTCATCTTATAAAGTAAGAGAGGGCGAGATTTGGACGCACATACGACCCCCTCACGCTCTTGCTTGCCACTGTGGGCAGCGCGAAAGGCCAACGAGACAAATCCGCATACTCTGGAGCGGTCCTATGGTGGTTCCCATTTGAGAGCCAGATGGTCGTGCTCGAAATCGAGGGCTTCCTTTGTGCCTGCTTCTTCGAAACATTCTGTTCATAGCGCTTTGTGCCCAAGAAGCCCCAGTCCCCGCCTCACAGGCTTACCACGCAAAAGTCCTTCGTCCAGCGGCCCCAGCACATCGCTGAGCCCTAGTTCGGGTCGTCCGCACCCCCCTCCGTGCAGGCGTAGCCAGGCTGGTTCAGCGAGAGCGGTACAGAGGGCGGTGACGGAAAGAGCACCAGGCAGCGCCGAGGCCAGGCTCCGCTCAGCCTGCTTGGGAGCCCGTGGAGGGCGCCGCACAGTGGGGCCCGAGCCCTGCATAACGACCCGGAGAAAGGAACCCAACAACAGACCCAACCCAGCCGGTACTTCCGGCTTCCGAGCTCTACGGCTTGTCGTCACCGCGTGTCACCAATTCCGTGCGCCCTGGCGTCATCGCGTTTACTTCTTCCGGTTATGTTTGCTACTGTATGTCTTGAAGTTGTTTGCCTTTACGTTTTGTTCTTTCGTTTTAGCCTACGTTCGTGGTGATACATTACATTTTTGCCTGCATCACATTAGCATTCTCACAAACCTAAATAAACTAGGTTGCTGAGCTGTCTGAAAGGGAAATTGGAACACTCAGTTTACTTTATCTAATTCCCTGAATTGACTCCAAATAAAGCGCGGGATATATTGTTGCTTAGCTTAGTGAAGCTTTCATTTCCACTTCTACTTCCGCTAGTGTTTGTAGTGCTATACAATACGCTCGATTCTGTACAAGTACATAGGCAATGCGGCGTATTTTAGTATTTTCATTGTACATTAAACACAATTAATCAACATATATTATAAAATGTGTATTAAACGATAATCTTCGTTTTGAGAATCATATCCATATCACTGTCCCTCTGAGAATGCATCTGTTATTATAGCTTCTATTCTTCGTGATGTCTCTCCGCGAAGTCCATCGTCTATGTTTATACTTGTAAAGTCTGCAACCTCTCTACATCTTTTAGTGGGTGGGTGTGAGTTTTTTTTCTTTTAAAGTAGCTATTTCCTTCCTTCCCCATTTGAAGTTGGACCTGGAAGCAGTGAGTAGTAATGGTAGATGATGATCTTTCTATTTCAATCGGTCTTGAAGTCATCTTAGAGGGGTGTTATTGCACAGGGGTCCCTTTAAAATATGAGACAGGTTGCTAACTGCAGTGAACGCCAAGTCTGTACAGCCAGCTCTTTTAGGGAACACGAGGTTAATGTTATTGAAATAACGAAGAGCGACGCGAGTGGAATGCGAGGAACAGAACTCCAGTAGCTTCCTCGGAACAACTCTTAACTGCACCCAAGCTATGACCCATTACATTTGAAAGAACGTCATCCTTTTGGACTGGCATAAATAAACAACACTATAAACTTTAAGGGGTATTGCTGCAGAGCTCTTTGACAGAGCTTTTGCCATGATGGCTTCTCTAGCCATGCCCCCGATTTTAATTTCACTATTGAACACCATAATGGATTGTCAAGCTAGTTATTCATTACGTTCATATGACATTATTTAGACAATGTGCATATTGTTATTGGCTCTATGTGTGAATATAAAACAGAAGGGAATGCTCTATCAAGTGACTGACACTTTAGGGGGATAGGGCACTCTCATAATTAGTGGACCAAAGTGAGGCGTGATCATCTCAGAAAACATTGTAGTACAATTGGGAACTTGAAACTTGATTCCTCTATTTCGTTATGGCCTTGTAACTTTGTGATGGCAAACTCTGGGCTTTTACCTGAGCATAGAAATTTTGTAAGTGTATTATGGATTTTATTATAGAATTTAACTGTGGTACGGAGAGGAAGATTGGACGAAGTAAATAACTATTAATGTGACCATCATTTCAAATGTGTCTTGCTTTCCCCTCCATTAATTACAGCATGTTCCACTTTTACAATTTTCTATCTCATCAATTATTGATTATAGGTTCAGATTCCGTGATTAGTCTATGTGTTTGGTGAAAAGGATGCCACGTCTTTAAAATGTTTTAAATTCCAACAAAGACCACATGACCGAATTACTTTTTTTATGGCGAAAATGTGTTGATTACACAATTTTACTAGCCCCAAACTAGCTAGAAATGCATTTTTTACTCTAATGTTGCTTGTACTGAGATGGAAAGAAACAAATGAATGTGTTCACAGACAAACAACTTAAATTCATTACCATGAACTTTCATTTCCTGTAAACTTTAATTTTGTTCTTTTATTTTTCAAGAGGGGATCCAGGACAATTGTAAGATGTATTTGTTTTAGTAAGAAACCCTTAAAAGTGCCTGTGTTCCGAATGAGCGCGTGGTCATGCCACCGTTGGCTGGGATATATATTTGGTGATATGTACATACTTAAAAAAAAATAACTCTTTTTATTAAGCAGTTGTTCAGATTCACAGCAGTACAGTTCGAAGGATTAACAAACACCATAGGCCCCTCACTGGGAGCCTGTGCACATTTCGCCTCAACACTGATCACCCATGGCCCATGTACATGTACAGTGCGTATTTCGCCGGCTGTACCAACTGATGCATTCAACAACAGACTGCCTTGCACCCTCCCTTCATACCCACCCAGCCCCTCTCTTAGATCCCTTGTATTGTATCCATGCTCTAAATCTTATCAAATTTACGGGGGCATCCCTAACCTTGATAGACCCTGCATTCCATCGTCTGGCACCAGTCAAGGTTATTTTCCCATTCCTGGACTGTTGGGCGTCTGCCAGCCCCCCACAATCCGGCCAAATTTTGCTTTGCTACCCCAGCATCTAAGGCCAGGTACTTGGGCCACTTCCCTTCCCCAGTGATATCCAGGAGAAGCCTTTTGGCCTCTGTTGGGACTGTAAGTCCTATAACTGTAGCCATCACTGTTGTGACCTCCCTCAAAAAGCATGTGATAGATGGTACCTGGTGCGCCACACCCCTGGGTACATTGAGCCGAATCGCATCTCCCAATCCTGTGTAGTCTGGAGTGGGAGAAGTAAGATCTGTGTAATATGCAGAGCTGCACTCAAGAACAACGTGGACCGACCAACTAGTGAATCCTTAAACAAGGATGACTCTGTTAGAAGTATTGGAGTACCAGGAACCACATAGGTTTTTAAGAAGAACCCTCACCCACCAACCTAGTTGGCGGCATGCTTCATCATCTGGTTCCCGGCTGGGCTGGCAAATGCCACCCAGCTGTGCTTCGACACCTGAGTTAATGCGTAGCAGTTTTTTTTTCGTGTGATGTGTGCTCAAAAGGTGCTGAAGTTAAAAATGCCTCTGGGACTCCTTGCTGACAACATTTTTATTCCCAGTGGCCAAAGACATAGTTAAAAGAAAAAAGGGGGGATAAAGTGAAGACAGACAATTGGTCTTCGTTATCCCTCAAATACTGGTCGACATGTTTCAGCCTCGTCAAAAATAGTGAGGCTTTCTTCCGGACCATACAGTGTGAAAATGTGCTGTGGCAAAAATAAGCTACATGTATTTATTTCAGCACACGCGCCAAGGTGTGCTGTGCATGCAGTAGTGTCACCGTACTTACGGACCCACCATATGGTTAAAACCTGTAAGAAAAAACACACAGCATAAAGGACATACACAACATATAAAGAAACATAATTGAGATTGCTCTCTTATTGTTTAGATATCCTTTGTTCGTCGTGCGCTTGTCTATTCGTGTGCACTCCGTGAGTAGTTTATAAAGATTCTTTTCACATATACAGTCAATCATACAAAAGACATGCAACATGAACCTGTTGTATGCAAAATCATGCATGGTGGTTCGGTGCAGGCATGCATGACTTGTATTTGCTGTGCTTCTTTAGCTCGTCAGATCGCATGTCTATGTGATCGCAGCATAATTTGTTTGTGCTTAAAGTATGGATAATGAATGGCCATTCCATGGTGAGATACTGTAATTAATCTAAAAAATGGTAGCCAAGCTTCGGGATTAAGGCAGGGATTATTTTATTGTAAGCGCATGTGTACCTTCCAACACACAAAATTAAAAACAAAATGTCACAAGAATTGAAAAAGGCATAATTACACTAGCTACGTGTTTACGGTAGCTGTATTAGAGGCCGTAAGGGGTGGACTACTGTAGTCAAACACTGTAGAAAAGACAATAGTAGCATCTTAAGTTAGTAATGGCAGTCGGTATCGTGTAAAAATGCACCCAAGTGGCACCAGAGTTGGGCTTAAATCTGCAGAGGGGATTTACCAGTCTGGAAAGAAGCGCACCGTGGAATTCTTGTACTTCAGGTCCCCTTGTGATTGAGCTGCTTGCAGGATTGCGTCTCGGTCTTGATGGTTGAAGATCTTGGCTATGATGGGACACGGGGGGGGGGGGTCTGGGGCCGCTTTGGCGGTGGCACTAGTGCCCGGTGTGCCCTTTCAACCGAGAAGAATTCGAAGAGGCACTTGGGATGATGGTGAAGGTGAGGTCCTCCATAAAGAGGTCCACACTGTGGGCTTCTGAGCCTTCCCAGCACCTCCACTATGCGCACATTATTGCGCCTGGTCCTCAACCCTCGCCACAAGTAGTTTCTGTTGCTTCATGAGTGCACAGACTTGTTCCTGTAGGGACTAGGAAAAGGTCTGGAGATCATTGATATGGGACTCTGCAGTTCGCACTTTGTCTGACATCTTTTGAAAGTCTGCGCGAAAAAACCCCACATCAATCGTGTCAATTTTCGGCTCAAGGGAGGCCTTAAGATCCTGAATGGCCACCATGATCGCACCAAGGGAGGGCTCCTGGAACCCCGCCTGCACTTCGGATGGTCCTTTTCCCTCCACGTATGATCTGGGACCTGTGTATTTATCCATCTTATTAGTTTGCAGTTGCCCTTGTCCCTTGGGTTGACCATAGCTCTATGATCTCAGGTCCGTATGTTGAACCATATCAACTGTTCCCCCCACCTGTGCCGAGGCCAGCGGTTCAGCAGTGTTCTCAAGCCGGTTGCGGTCCCTAAAACGACCGGGACTTCCAGATTCCGCTTATACCACAAATTATGGCGTGTTTTGGCCGCTCCAGGACACAGCCAGGCGCAAGGGCGCCCCAAAGAATCTGCTTCTGTTGGGCTGGCCCGGGGTCTCACCAGGCTCGCTCTACGGGCAGCGTCCACACCTGGCTCCTGGGAACCCAGTGCTTGGCGTGGCCTCCTCACCGCAACACTGTCATTCAATATGTGCGCCTTGGTCACTCAGGTGGCCCCAGTCGCAATTTCTCATGTGACCGGGGAGGTCAGGTGTGTCCGCATTTACCGCGTGGCACGGCAGGGAGAGGGAAGACAACAGTGGGGGGTTGGAAGCATCCTCCATGATGTTTCCCCAGACACCTATTGGTCGCAGACCTCCGACCGCCCCACCGTGGGCACTATTGGGGGCAGGCCACCCCGCTGTGCCAAATACTAATCTGGCCTTGTGTCCCCCTGCAGCTGGAGCATTCAGGCAGGCCAGCGGGAGCCACGGCCCCAGGCCACCCACACACCTTCAGAGACCAACATGGATCACAGAGGCACGGCTGCAACCCTGAATGGTCACATCGCTATCTACCTCACTCATGATCTCAGGGCTGTAGTCCTCCGCCCTCTCCACCAGGGGCTCGGATAGAGATCCTCAGCTGCAGCCGGCCGCTCCGCCGTCCCAATCCCGGCCCCGGCCGCGTATCCTCCTGCAGCCAGGGTGATCGATTTGCAGGGCCCACCTGGCCCTCTCCAGGGGTGAGCCGGCCAGACCTCGCTGGAGCCAAGCCACGCCCCATATACATACTTTTTAAATAAATTAATTCACTTGGTTGGCAGACCATGCTAGGCTATTGAATGGAAGGGGAAAGGATATTGTAATCAAGTCCTTTTCTGCCTTCAAAGCCACATTGCACCAGGACTCGTGATTTTTTTAAATGTATTTGTTTGGTTAGAGCTAAAACATTTTTTAAAGATCAATGGTAGAAGGGCTAATCTTCCCTTAATCATAAGGCACAGGAAAATGAAGGATTTGATTCTGGAAGTAATAATTTAGGTAAGTAAATATCTACAGATGTCAGTTAGACACACTGACCCGTAATGTAATTGGGGAGGTCTTTTCCTTTTCGGTATTAGGAAGCTTTTGATAGGATAGGTTATTCTGACTGACCATTTCATGTGACTACAGTTAAGATCTCATGCAATGTAAGGGAGATTAGCTCATTAACAGGAATATAGCAATCAACGGGACCACAGTCTGTAAAGGTAATCTTTCTTTTTCATACATTTTTTTTTGTTCAATATTTTCTTCCATGATTAGGGACCAAGATTTCTCATCGTCTATATTTATTTTCTATGGTTCTGGGATATTTTCAAAAGACTTCATGATGCCCCCCCCCCCCTTGCATTCAATTCAAATTTGTAAGATTTTTTTAATAGCAGTTAGAGAATACTTCATTGATGCTTAAATCACTTACGGCGAGTTTGCCTTCTTTGTCTCTCATTGTTTTAATATTCCTCATTCAAATTCCTTCTATCCTGAAATTTTGCCTAGATTCTGATCTGTGTGTCTTCCGCCACAAGAGAAAAACTTTGTTCAATTAATTTAGTGCACAAGATAGTTATTTTGGGGCATGAGAGGAGACTGATTACAACAATTGATTTCCATTGGTCTGATCTTGAGAAGTAGTTTTGATGAGTTCTTTTAAGCTATGGACCACACCACTGGAGTTGGGATGCTGCACCGCCTGAGCAGCATTGCGCCACTTCCTAGATCCTCGAGCCCCCGCCCACCTCCTCCTCCAGTGTTTCGGGCTGGAATGGCAGGTCTAAAGGTCCGTTTGCCTCTTTTGGTTACCGTTTGGCAGCACAGTTGACGAGATTCAGAGCAGAGGTTGGAGTAGAGTGCCTGAGACTAGTGAAAACAGAGTGCTCTGAATGGCATGGCGGGTAGAGTGAAAAGGTGAGCGGCATGGGCGTTTAAAAAGTGGATGAAGCGATGATGTGCGGCGAGAGGACAGTACAGTTGTTGAGCTTAGCTCTTATCTTTCTTTCTGATGCACTGGCAGCTCGGATGATTACGCTTGCGCTTGTTCATTCTTTTTTGTTCTCAAGGAGAAATGAGACGTAAATCGGCTATCAATGAACGTTAACCGAGGCTATGCTTGCCCCGTGGACTGCTGCTTGATATCTATATAGGGGAAACGTGGGAGGCGGTAAATGCCTCCAATAAGTGTCTTGAGAGCCATCAATGGACTGGATATTTTCTCTTTTTTGCTGTAAAGATTTTCAGTCAGTGGTCAACACATCGTTTTGACACAGTTGCTAATGAGAATTTACCAAAAGGCTGAGATTTGGTTGGATAATCCTATATGATCAGTGGCGCTTGGGGCTCAGTGTGTCCAGTAAGGCTGGCATTTTTTTAGCTTATTAGATGCTACTGGGATAGCAGTCGCCTTGGCCAGGGGTAATTTTTGAGGCCTCCACCCAGACTGGCCCCACTCCTGATAGGCTCAGTTTTGGCTATGCCTCCTAAAGGGACAAAGGCTAGAGAGAATGGGAAATAGCAGCAGACAGTTGTTTCTAGCTCCGCCTCAAGTTTCTTCATCTCACAGTAGCATTTAAGTTGGGGGGAGGAGGGGGGTCTGAGGTAGCATTGCCCCCAAAATACCAGCTTCCCAGGCTTTTCAGAGGCCAGGCAATGATGCTCATTCTGCAGGTCAAACCGCAGCAGGAGGAGGCATGCCAAAGCCCAGAGATATGCCAGAAGCTAGCTCTACCTTTGCTGGTGGTTCGCAAGAAGGTATGATGCAGTCTGATAACACACTTGCAGCACTGTAGACAGAGGTTATTGCAGTCCTACAAATTTGGAAAAAGAAAGGTCAGTATTCCTTCGAATGGCTCTGAACAATGATTTTGCTCTTAATATTATTAGTGCTTGCTCTGGAAATCTTGAGGATAAGATGAAGCAAGGGCCAAGTTTAGACAATGTCCCACACCTCAGAGTATCATCTACTCATCAGGCACCTCTCTGATTTGGCTGACACCCCATGGAGGATATCAATAATATTAATATACATATTCTATCGGAGAAAAAGAGTGGGGCATATTTTCAAGTATGTCAAACTACAATGTCTGGAGGATAAGGTGTAGGGGCCCAAAGTATACCTTCCTGGCACTGTTATCCAAACCTTGACTGACAGAGAACTAGGGGAGACTCCCTTGGGTGTTGTGCTTAAGTGTTGTTCGGAACTGGGTGCCTCTACCCCTGTACTGCTGCTTGAGGAACATAGAGGGACAATTGACTAGATTGTCTGAACGTTGCGAGGAGTTGGAACAGCGAGTGTTAAAATGTGAGGACAAGATATGAAGTTGCCTCCTATCTTTTCGACAAATCAGAACAATTGGCAAACCATTCGAGATTATCAAATTTAAGATCATGGGGTGCCTGAACGGATGGAGGCCAATATGAGCACAATCCCATTTGTTGACTCATTGATTTGATCTTTTGTTCTCCCAGAATCTTCCCCATATCCGACCATATTGTGAGCGCACAGAATACCTTCTCATATTCCGCGTAACACTAAATATTTCTGTACATTTTTCTGATTATAGGGTCACAGGAAGGGGTTTGGCGAAAGCTATCAAGGAAGAGACTTTCTCAGTGCTAAGGGAATTTATATTCAGAATCTTTTTCAGACATGACTAATTATACCGCACAACAGCGTAAAGAGTTGAAAACATGATTGCTTCGTTTCAGGCTGCTGATGCTCAGGTGTCCCTGTTTTAAATGGCTACACTTAAAGTTTGGTTCAAAGGCTATTTTTGTGTCTTTTCACAGATAGCAGATTCACAGTCATTTCTTGAAGAGCTAAAATGGGGGGGGCGTGATTTACTTGATGGTTTTTTTTTTTTGTGCCTGTTGTACTGATTATGTTTGTATTTAGGACAATTAGATTCACTGGCTACAGGAGAAAGAACATTAGGAGGAGGTGGGGGAAGTCTGCTGGACTTGGGAGTAAACACCCTGTTATAAACACCGCTAAGAACAAGCATTTACAATGCAACAGTCTCGCCTTTGCAAAAGTTAGTGCTATTGGCATTGTTAATGGCAACATTTGTATTTATGTGTTGGACTTGAAAAATGGCATTGTCATTTACCAATGCCAATAGCTTAATCTCTCGCAAATGCCACACACAAACACACAGACCCACACAGAGCCCCCCACACACACACACAGAGCGCTATACACACACAGAGACACACACACACACACACACAGAGCGCCACACACACACACACACACAGAGCGCCACACACACACACACACAGAGCGCCACACACACAGAGCCACACACACACACACAAAGCACCACACACACAGAGCGCCACACACACACAGAGCGCCACACACACACAGAGCGCCACACACACACAGAGCGCCACACACACACACACAGTGCCACACACACACACAGCACCACACACACACACAGCGCCACACACACACAGCGCCACACACACAGTGCCACACACACACACACAGCGCCACACACACAGCGCCACACACACACACAGAGCGCCCCACACACACACACAGAGCGCCACACACACAGCGCCACACACACACAGAGCGCCACACACACACACACAGAGCGCCACACACACACACACAGCGCCACACACACACACACACAGCGCCACACACACACACAGAGCGCCACACACACACACAGCACCACACACACACAGCGCCACACACACACACTGCCCAGGTCCTATGCACGATCATAACCCAACCCAGGCGGGACTTACAAAGGGATCTGAGGTCCCATTGTGACACAGTGATGGCCACGCATGGTGTAGTCAACCCCTCGACGGCCTGCCGTGCCAGACTGCACCATGCAGCCGCCCAGAGTGCACCCTGCAGCTGGGACAATGGCAGGCCGCCGACCCCCCAACTGGATGCCGACCAGTTGTTATAAGCAACTTACCGAGCCCGGACATGTTGCGGACGGCGGGGGAGTAAGGGTGTCCCACAGGGCCCCCCGCTTCTAAAAGGTCCGGGTCACGCCGATCCACCTCTAATGGGAACCGCCGAGTACCAAATGCTCACCCGCCGAAGCGGTCTGGGGAGGGGGGTGGTGGTGAGGGGCTGTGGGACCCATTGCGAATCCGCCAAATGGTCTGGATGGGAAGGGGGTGATGGAGGCTATCCAAACCAAGGCCAGCACGCCACCCCCCTCTACTCGCCACCCGCCACCCGCTCAGGCCAAGCTGCACCCGGCAGCTAGCTCCCCCCGTGTGGGCCTCAGCGCAAGCTAACAATGGAAGCCACGGTTCTTGCGCATCTGGGAGCCCGCAGCGGATAAGATGGCGGGGGTTTATTGGACTAATCACGCAAAACCCACTTTGGAACACTGGGCTGAAATACCGCAAATCGTTTTAAGCGGCTCTGCAACACACCCAACACCATCCTTTCTCCACAGCCCCAGAACACGCCCTTTTCAAGCCTCGGTGGGACCCATGCTGAAACAATTGCGGACAGACACACTGCAGCAGGGAACATTGGTCCGACTTAAACTGTGACGGCCCGCTGGATGCTTGGGCCCCGGACGGACTACCTCGGGCTTCTGATGCCCATAGGATATTAAAAGGTCGCGCCCTGAGCCCCCCACTCACACGCGGACTAAGTAACCCCCTTCGCTACATGCGGAATGTGATCCTCCGCCTCCCTTGTGGCCCCGTGCCCTCCGACCTGACGACATGTAGCGAGAAAGTCTGGGGGCTAGGAAATGGGCTGCCTGGCAGAGCAACGCCTGAGTCAATCCCGTAGCTGCCGCAAAGCTCGCCGTCACCTCCACCACCACGTCGCAACCAGTGGCACAAGCCGGCCAACGGTCAGGAATGCGCTCGCCATAGCAGATAGGTAATGCGCTGCACTCAGGCCGGGGCTATCGTCATCAGCCAGGATGCGTGCCCTCGGTGTCTGCTACTCCAAACCCCACCGATGCAGCCAACACAGCCTGCGCAACCAGAGCTATGCCCGTACTGCAACACCCAACCCTCAACCTCGGGGGCATCTCTGTTCTCCCTCTCCACACGGGAGACCAGCAAGGCGCGGGACGGCTTCTTAGCCTCCTGGAACACTCCTCTTCGGGCAGGGCTCTCTCCCGCTCATGGGAGCCCTGCGGACTCTGGCCTGGCTTCTCCTCTCCGGTGTCGGGACGTCCGGGGAGGCGGGGTAGGCTCCCGTCCTCGCTTTCACCGGCGACTTCCTCTTCGTAGCGAGGCAACGCCCGCGGCTGGGACCAATCCCAGCGCGGCGGCCTCGTGACGACAGCAGCAGCCCGGCCGGGGATTCCTGGGCCAATGGCGGTGAGTTTATCGGGGCAAAATGAGGGGTAGGCACCCTCTTTAAGGCAAAGTCCCTGGCGGGGTGGGCACCCGCTAGGTGTATCGGAATAGCGGCAAGGTCCCTGGTGGGGTGAGCACCCGCTAGGGATAAAAATGAGCAGATGTGCGGGCCCCGTCCTTTGCAGACTGGGGGGCGTGTTTTTCTTTCTCCTGCCCCCTTCACCCCCAGCCCAGTACAAACACGCTTCTGAGAAGTGCTGCTATCCGCCTGTTGTCTGCTCACGCTGGCTGCACGCGCCAGTCGACCCTCTGATTGGGTAATTAGGAACACCAATGGTAGTATTTATTTGGTCAACCAATCAGAGGGCCGACTTGGCCGTCAGGCAGCGTGATGGGGGCGTCAGAGAGAGAAAGAACCTAAAAAACACACCCCTGAATCCCAAAAAGACGGGGCTTAAACGGACAGACGCCCCTCTCCTCCAATGGCTGGCCTCCGTTTAGGAAGCCAGCCAATGGAGAAGAGGGGCGGGTTCAAGCCCCACTCTGAAAAACATAAGATCTCCCCAGCGAGACTGCGCAAGCGCAGCCTACGCAGGCTGAGACCTAAAAAGCAGGCAATCGAAACTTGGATAAAAAATCATAAACTCACAGTGATTTATTGGCAAGAAACTCATATTCCCCTAAACAGGCTTGCCAGGTTTGAGATGTTTAACACATGGGCTGGCTTTAAATACTTTTGTTTGGCTGGCGCAGCACGTAAAAAAGTAGGATTTTATAATAACAAGAATGTTAGAGCAAGGATTCATAGATGGCAGTCAGAAACGGAAGGACAGTGGTGTTGGGTAGACTACACAATTAATTAATTGCAGTGAACATTAGTTAAATGATATGCACCAGTTTATGACGATCCTTTCCATTCCATAAATTATTCCTGCCATTAGCAATAGTCGATGTAGGACTGATCAGTGGGGGAGACTTCAACTTTTTGCAGCATCCGGATTTTAGCTTGGTCTGTTGGCTTAGTGGACTAATGCGTCCACTGTAGGGACCTGTGCTGAACCTCATGGTCACAGATTCAAATCCCGGCGGGTCCACTCAGCCTTTCATCCTTCTGAGGTCGATAAAATGAGTACCATTGAGTTGGGTAACAATAAACATCTGTTATTCAGCGCCAAGATACCCTTGGTTGAACATGCACTTTACAATAAAAAAGATTTGACTGAAAACCAAAATCTTCAAATTGCTTGGGGAATATCGAAGAATGAAAAATTTCCTAGCTGACGTAACGGAAAGTTTCAATTCTATTAAGGACTAGGAAGCGAGGATTATGCAGTCCTTTCTTCTCTTTATTAAAATAGCAAGTTCAAAGTAACATCACCAGAAAAACTTTATAAGAACTACAACTCCCATGAGCACATGGGGCACAGTGTCCATAGCAACCATCATCCAATGGCGAGGTCGTCCGCCGTATATCTGGTGCTGACGTCCCTTCGGCTTCCTCTTCTTCTCTGTGAGGAACAGTCTCGGAACATCTCATCAGTCCATCTTCTGGTCTTGTCCTCAATCAATACAAGACACCCCGTTATCCTAATTCTTCTCCATGGAAGGAAGCATAACGAGGAAGTATACACCACATCCATCAACAGAATTAACCACTGTGAATATCATGTCAAGGAGAATTTGGCACACAGAAAACAAACTCGGATTGTAACCAGCATAGTGCAGCAAAACAGAATACACATTTCAAATCCGTACTATAAGACGTTACTTACTGAGCTTACGTAGCCTCCAGGGTGGGACGAGACCACCAAGTCTCGGGAGGGATAATCCTCGCCTCCTAGTCCTTAATAGAATTGAAACTTTTCCGTTACGTCAGCTAGGAAATTTTTCATTCTATGTCAGGACGGAGGCGAGGATTATGCAGGTTTAAATCTGATCCACCACCAATGTTGCAGCACCATAGATGGGTTTGAAATAAAAAAAATTTAACGTGGAATCGGAGGACCAATCTGCTGCGTTCATGATGTCTTCTAGTCTACCACCTACCTGCACAGCCTTAGAGGCCATTGCACCTCTCGTGGAGTGAGCCCCAAATCTGGTCACGTCCACCCCCGCTTCGGTCATGATCCAACGGACCCACCTAGCGATGGATGGAGAGGAAACCGCCTTAAAAGGTTTCTGTAGGGCGATAAGAAGCTGGCGTTCCCCCGGAGGGCGATATTCCGTCGTCATCTCCTCATACGCCTTAAGGCACCTTACCACACACAGTTTGGGCTCATCTGGAAATTTCGGATAAGATACCGACCTGATATTAGTCTTGGTCCTCCTTGCTATCGTAAAGGTTACTCCTTTGGGAGTGAACATCCGCACCGTGATATCCAACGCTCTCGCGTCAGAGACTCGCTTACATGAGACCAGACACAGCAGGATCGCCAACTTAGCCGACAATTCTTTCCTGGAAAGATGTTGATTATCTGGCCACGAGCGTCTAAAACGCAAGATGATGTTCACATCCCAGAGGCAATCATACCTGGGTTCCGGGGGTTTAGATAGC
Organism: Lissotriton helveticus; assembly: GCF_964261635.1. Lineage (NCBI taxonomy): Eukaryota > Metazoa > Chordata > Amphibia > Caudata > Salamandridae > Lissotriton > Lissotriton helveticus. The sequence goes on along the minus strand of NC_136072.1, from coordinate 831,633,320 downwards.
CTAACCCCTCTCATCAGTTTGCAAACCCAAGGATGCTCCCCCGCTGGCTTCCCATTAATGTGGGCATGGCCCGCCAAAATGGTGGATCTGAAGGAATTAATAGAACGATAGGCCAGCCCTGATTGTGCCAATTCGGCCCAAAAATTCAGGATGTGACTAACGTCCGACCCCACGGGATCGGCGTGTCTTCCCAGACGCCAACGACGCCACCGTTGCCAAGCCGAGCGATACCTCTTGACGGTTCCTGGGGCCCAGGCCCAACGGATGAGGTCCTCAGCGTCCGCCGAAAGGCGTCCGTCTTGCCAGCGTCCCCTGAAATCCTCCATGCCATAAGGGACAAGGTCTCTTGGAGCACCAGCGGGTGCGGTTCTCCCAGGGGACCCAAGAGCAGCGAAGGGAACAAGGGCAGTCGAATCGGACAATCCCAAGAGAGCTCCAGCAGCTGCGGGAACCACGCCTGGGCTCGCCAGAAGAGTCACCAGGACCATGCATGCTTGCTGCCGGCGAACCTGAGCCGCTACTCGCGGAATCATCAGAAAGGGGGGAAACGCGTAGGCCTGCTCCTACGACCAATCCTGCAGGAACGCATCGACCGACGTCGGGTCCGGTCTCCAACTCACGAACCTCGGGAGCTGCCGGTTGAGCCTGGACGCGAATAGATCCACCGAGCATTGACCCCACCTGGCCATCAAAACCTGGAAGACTGATCGTTCCAGTCGCCAGTCGCTGAAGTCGTGGAAGTTCCTGGAATGCCAGTCCGCGATCTAATTCTGTTTTCCCGGAAGGTACTCCGCTGTTACCGAAATCTGCCTCTCCAGGCAGTAGTGCCAGAAGTCCTTCGCCAGTTCCACCAAGGCCCGAGACCGAGGGCCCCGAGGCGATTGATATACTGCACCGCTGACACATTGTCCATGCGCAGCAGGATGCAGCACGACACTTGATGCCGAGTCAGGGACCTCACCGCAAAGGAACCCGCAAGTAGCTCCAAGCAGTTGATGTGCAGTTGGAGTTCCTCCTCCGACCAACGGCCCCCCATCGTTATATCGCCACAGCGTGCTCCCCAGCCCGACCTGCTGGCATCCGATTCGATGATCAGGTCCAGACTGGATCCGAAGATCACTCTCCCGTTCCAAGCACTCATGTGTTCGATCCACCAACGCAATGCCGTCCTCGTCTCCTCCGTGAGCGAGATGAGTTCAGAATACGTGAGCCCCTTCCTGAGGTGTTGCGCCTTCAACCGTTGAAGGGCCCTGTAATGAAGGGGACCCGGGAAGATCGCTTGGATCGAGGACGAGAGGAGGCCCAAAATACGGGCCAACTGACGAAGGGAGATTCTGTCCTTCCTCATAACATAAGAGAGCTCTTTGCGGATTTTGGTCACTTTCTGTTGGGGAAGGCTGAGGGAGGCCGTCCCCGAGTCGATCAGAAAACACAGAAAAGTAATTTGCGTCGCCGGGTGAAGTTCCGACTTCTGGGCGTTTATCACAAAACCCAGATCTTGAAGCAGAGCAATAGTCATGTTCAAGTTGAACCGGAGACGGGTCAGTGATTGATCCAACAGCAGTATATCGTCTAGATATATGATCAATCGAACGCCCCTCTCTCGGAGAGTCTCCACCACCGGCCGGAAGAGCTTCGTAAAGCACCACGGGGCCGATGAGAGGCCGAAGGGAAGCGCCTGAAACTCGAAAACCACTCCGTCCCAAAGAAACTGGAGAAACCGCTGATGAGGCGGGAAAATGGGCACCGTGAGATAAGCGTCCTTCAAGTCCAGACGCACCATCCAATCTCCCTGGAGGAGAATATCGCGCAAGAGATGGATCCCCTCCATCTTGAAGTGGCGGTAAACCAGCCACTCGTTGAAGTCCCGCAAATTTATTACTGGGGGGAACCCCTTGTCCTTCTTTTGGACCAAGAAAATATTGCTCAAGAATCCCGAAGGGTGAAGCCGGGAGCTGCGGATCGCTCCTTTCCTGAGGAGATCCGCAACCTCGTTGTTGATCAGAAGCCTGTCTTCTGCTGAAAAAACAAACGGGCGAGGGTGATTCCTCTGATGGGGAGAACCGTAGAACTCTATCCGGAAACCCCGGACCGTTTGGAGAACCCAAGGGTCTGAAGTGATCCTGCGCCAGTTGTGGAGATACTCCCGTAACCTCCCTCCCCAGGACGGACGGGGAAAAAAGGGTAACACTCACCAGATGGGCCTCCTGGGGCGTTGGCTCCACCTCGGTAGCCTCTGCCGCGCCCCTTTCCTCTACTGGGATAGAAGGTTTCCTGGCGTCCGTCGTTCCAGCCGTTATTGCGACGTTGTTGATTCCTGTTATTGGGGCCTTGCTGGGACTGTTGGCCGGAGGAGCGACCCCGTCCTCTTCCAGCCCCTGCAAAAACCCGTCCCGGGGAAATCTTCTTGATGGACGTCTGGGCCTTATCCAGAGCGGAAAAGGTAGTGACGAATTTATTGAGTTCCTTAATGAAGGGTTCGCCAAACAACTTGCCCTGTGCAATAGGCCCTGCTTCTGACGTGGCCAAATCCCCCAGTTTAGGGTCTATCTTAATGAGGAGAGACCTCCTCCGCTCAGCTGCCAATGCGCAGTTCGCATTACCCAAGAAGCATAGGGCTCGCTGGGCCCAACCTGCCACGACCTCCGTGAATATCGTAGTCCCCGACTCCCTGGCCCTCTCGGCCAACTGGATGATCTGAGTCACGGGACCTACGGCGTCCAAGAGCTTATCCTGGCAATTGCGCCAGGAGCGATCTAAGCCTTTCTTAGGGTCCTTCATGAACTTCGCAAAGAACGCGCAGAGTTTCTCATCTATGTCCGGAGTAACAGCCACCCTGCCCTCCAGTTTCGGGCGAGGGCATTCTCCCCGCATACGGGTTCTAACTTCCTTCTCCAGGGGTTGGCGAATTTTACCTGCGGCGTATGCCGCCACCTTGGGATCAGGAATCCACTCCGACGACCTAGGATGGTAAATTTTCATCGGATCGAACATATCGCAGGTCCTGTCCTCCCCTTCCTGGGACCCCGATGAGTGGGACGCCGGGCGCCAGGGCCTACCCGTGTATCCCTCCTCATCCTCCGAGGAGACCTCGTCCTCCGAAACACCCTCTCCCTCCACAGGGAAACCATCCTCCTGGTCAGTGTCCTGAGCGACCTCGTCGCCATCATCTCCGGGATAAAGTCCCTCCCGGCAGGGTACGTGCTTCAACGTCCTCTTACGGAAGGAGTCCCTCAAACGATCAAACTCCTCCAGGTGCCCCGCGTGACGCTTAGCTGTCTTTTTACCCCCACCCTGCGTGCCTTTGGGTCCACGGTCCACAGGCGCTGTGGTGCCAAACACCCCGGGAATGCTCTGGGCGAGTGCGTCCACTCTATCCCTCAGCGGTGCAAGCGGCAAGGGTTGTGTGAGGCAAAGCTCCTCCGCCTCCTGAATGGGGGGATTAGACTGATCTGAAGTCATCATTATTGAGGGTGAGAGCACTGAACACCTTTAGATATAAATACAAGAAGGTAGCCCCCTCGCCAGTGCTCAGGCAGCCGAGCTGTCAAAATTGAGGTGTAGTACCTCGTTTCTGCCACCAGATTGCGTCGCGCACAAGTGCGCGAAGAAAGCACCGAAGCCGGTGTCAGGCGAGGGTTGGTGAGGCCAGAACGAATCTGCCTCAGTGCGCCACACCGCTCGGAGCCGGCTCGCAAAAGCAGCCTCTCCGTAGCACTGGGGCGCCCCACAGAGCCGGGAAAGCGCGTGAGCGCGCTTAACGCGGCCCGCGATGAGGCGGCAATGACCCGCGCAAGCAGAGCCTGATGCGCGTCAACAGCCGCAGGAGCAGCGCAAACAATGCGCACCTAGACCGCAGAAGCAGAAAATAATGCACAGGCAAATCGTAATAAGGCAAAACACACAATACGTCAGAAAAGATAAATGAAGTGACTTATCTGACGAGCAGAGAAGAAAGAGGAAGCGGAAGGGATGTCAGCACCAGATATACGGCGGACGACCTCGCCATTGGATGATGGTTGCTATGGACACTGTGCCCCATGTGCTCATGGGAGTTGTAGTTCTTATAAAGTTTTTCTGGTGATGTTACTTTGAACTTGCTATTTTAAAAAAGAGAAGAAAGGACTGCATAATCCTCGCCTCCGTCCTGACATAGAATTTATTTTCAGACGTTTTAAACCTTTATTTATTGTAGGTCACTAATTCCATTTTTTAAAGGAGGATTACCTCCTCCAACCAATTGCACTTTTAAATTTGGATTATAAAATTATAATGAAGCAGGTTGAGAATAGAATTAATAAATAGGTGCTGTAGTAAATTCATCGGGAGCAAAATGGTTTTATTGCTGGTTGGCAGCTGAACACTAACATAATTATTTAATAGACGCTTTGGATATGTGGGTGGTAAATCAGGTCCCAGCGGTGATCTTCTTAGTGGACGCTCAAAAGGCATTCATTCTTGTGGTCTGTGAAACTGTCTTAAAAAATGTGTTTTAGTATATTAGAAACATTTGGATTCTTTTCCCAGATCAGAGGTTGTATTAAAATGTGTTTTAATGCCAAAGTCAAATTAAATCTAAATTCTTATGAAGTAGGGACTTTTAGGGTTCTGCAGGGTACGAGACAGGGCTGCTCGCTCTCGCTGGTTCTTTTTCTCTTTTTTATTGAGGCTTTAGTCATTCGAAATAATTGAAGCATCTAGTCCTCAAATGGCCATGGTTACGTTATATGCCACGACATTATGCTCCTGTGGGCCCCGAATAAAGAAGTACAGGAAAAAGTATTGCCTAGCCTTTCAGCCTTCCAAACACTGGGACGATCAAGGTGGACAAATCAAAAACTGACAGCAGAGAAGCTACTACCAAAGTTTCGGGCTGCATTCACACCCACCAAAAGCGGTATCTAGTTGCATTTTTTACTGAAGGTGTGAGTGAATTATACAACTTAAATTATAAGCTTCTGTTAACTAAAGTGAAAGTGCTATTGACAAGATGGGGGCCGCATCCCCTTACACTTTTTGAGAGGGTTGCCCTAATCAAAATGGCAATCCTCCCTCTAGTTAATTTTTTTTATTTGCAGCTGTCCCATTTGTCATTTTCTCTATATTCTTTGAGCTCATAAACTCAATGTTCTTGTCTTTTCATTGGCATAATGACAGCCTAAGATTAGCACCAAGCACTTTATATAGGAGAACAAAGGGAAGTGGATTGGCACTTCTGTGCCTTAAGTCATACTATTTTGCTCAATATATGTTTATATTTAATAAGACTTGCACTTTACATGGCTATATTTAGAATGAATTGATGGATAGGATGTTAGAAGAAAACCAAATCAGAGACCTGCCAAGACTTACCAAATACCCCAAAGACGTGAGATACAAACCGCTGCAAGGGCTTCTTAAAAAAGAGCACAATTCTATAAGGTTTATATCATTCCTTACGCTAATTCTGAAACTCAATTGGGCCAATTTGAATGGGAAAACTGGGGTACTATGGATCCATACCAGATGGGCAATGATTTTGTTTTTGAAATGAGATTCATTCCTTCTGTATGACAGATTGAAAACTTGGAGTGAGGTTGAACCATAGAATACAAGCAATAAAACTTGGTTGCAGTGGTCATATAGTGCCCTCTCTGGGTGCTACGGAATCTTGATCCTAGGGTCTTGTTAGATAACAAGGAGCTTGTATTGAAATTGATTGAGAACTCTGATATGTAAAAAATAGTCATTTGGAATAGTTATTCGTTATCCTGTGAGAAAGTGGATGTGTATGAACAGGTCTCTGCAAAATGTCTCAGAGTGGAGAGTGTGACACCACTACCTAGGGATATCTGGCGGAGAGTTAATTAATTAAACTTCCCTGCTTTAACAGGGCTAACCTTCGTAGGATGCATTTTTTCCCAAAGTGGCTGATCTATAGGCCTCCTAGTTTTTTTAAATAAAATAAATCTGGATTGACCTAATCAATGTTTTACATGTGGTATGACAGGTGACCAAGTGTGGGCACATATTATATAGTACGGCCGTAGCTTGGGTAATTTCTAAAAGTATTTTTAGAGAATCAGTTAAAGATCCAAATACCATAAAATTCCACGTTGGCACTGCTTGGCTCCTGCCCAATGACGGATATTCCATGTAAGCTTCAGAAGCTTGTTTTTATTGCTATACTGGAGCCCAGCCACATCTTCTGCAGAGGTGGGGATCTAAGTTTGTAACTTGCTTCCTGGATTAGTTAGAATGCAAGTATTTGCAATGCAACAGGTCTCGCATTTATGCAAGTTTGAGCAATTGGCATTGTTAATGACAATGCCTTTCATTTATGTTTTGGTTTTTGAAACATAAATAAAACACATTGTCATTTACAATGCCAATAGCTTAAACTTGCGTAAATGCGTTGCCTAATGTATTGCAAATACTTGTTTTTATTTAGCAGTTTTACACTTGGTAATTACATGGCGCCTTCAGACACCTTTCTTGGACTGCCTGCACTAGAAGTTCTCCTGTGTGGTTGCCTAAGGTGCCCTTCAGAACACATGTCAGTGTCCTTCTCTAAGAGGCTCATCAGTACTTTCTTACTTAGATTTTGTTCTAAATGCAACATAGGAACCATAACCCTCCGAGTTCGGGTGACATCTTATCTTATTCATTCTAGACACAGGAACCATCCGCATATTTGTTTAATATAACTTGTTGGTAACAGTCAACACAGTTCCCCACCAGACCTGTCTCCCTTCCTTTCCTTCAGAATGGGGAAGAAAAGATACATTATGACATTTTTTTTTTCCTACATCCTATCACGATCACAATCGTAAATAATATTTCTTTAAAGTATTCTGTTAGACCTCCCAGACTGCCACCAAACTGCAATGTGCAGCGAGGTTCAGTCTCATCCATTGTTCTGTTCGAGCTTTACAGGAAACCACTGGGTCAGAATCTGCAAGAACAAGCATTTGCACTACAATAGGTCTCGCATTATTTAAGTTTGCGCTATTGGCATTGCTAAATATTGCAACACCAATTGCAACAAAAGTCTATAAAATGTAGGCCAAAAAAAGTGTCTTTCTTTTTGTAGCAATAGTGGCATGCTGCGCTTTGGATGAATATGTTTAAAAGTAAAGAGCGTCATACTGAGTTTGCTACAATAGTTAATTGTGGATGCGTTAACAATTGATGTGTGCACTGATGGCTGGTGGTGTGTGCCTGTAGAAATTGCGCGCTGGTGGTGTGTGTGCCTGGTGGAAGCGTGCACTGACGGCTGGTGGTGTGTGTGCCTGGTGAAAGCGTGCAATGATGGCTGGTGGTGTGTGCCTGGTGAAAGCATGCACTGACGGCTGGTGGTGTGTGTGTGTGTGCCTGGTGAAAGCGTCCACTGACGGCTGGCGGTGTGTGTGTGTGCCTGGTGAAAACGTGCACTGACGTCTGGTGGTGTGTGCCCGGTGAAAGCGTGCACTGACGGCTGGTGGTGTTTGTGCCCGGTGAAAGCGTGCACTGACTGTCCAGGTTTGCTCCACGGAATCCGATTGTGCTTATAAGGGTCCACCTCCAAACGTCACAAACCCTCTTGTACAAACACACAGAGGATTTGAGCCATTAGGTGAGGGATAAAAAGAACAGGGAAGGGAAAGGGAAGGGTCAGCAGGGAAGGGATATACCTGAAACGACAAAACACATACTTAGAATCACTCCAATGAAAACAGGCTACTCTCATATGGTCTCACTAAAAAACACCCAAGTACCTTATGGTATGAAAGCAAACGGCCCTGGCGATACGTCTCCTCAATCACCTCCTGTCACTTTATAAAGCCTAGTGGGACACAAACACAGGTCAGGAAAAAACACACCCTCATGAACACATAGGTCACAAAAAACACACCCCTGTATTCGGCATACCATGACAAAAGGCAAGAGACTCGAATAACTGGCTTCTGTTTATATACACAGCACCTTGCTGGAATAGCCAACGAAAGAAAGGTTCTCTGGGATTGAAGTATTAACCACGGCTTCCTTATTATCAGAAACAGCAGTGCGTGGGAAGCAAGAACCACCACACTCCGCTCTGTATCATCATAAGGGCATGAACTAGTTACTGCATAATCCCCAGAAATAATAAGTCACAGCAAAATATCCACGGTTAGATCCAAAAAGCGTGAAAGCCTCTCCGCTCTTTCTTTCAGCCAGAAAGGCGAAGATGAGAGATAGACAGTACACGGTAGCGTGTAGATTCGACCTCCACCGCGCTCCGCGAACTGAATGTCAAAATACAAGTCTTTTTATTTCAGGAAGAAAACAAAGGGCAAAATCCCTCAATACTCCTATCGAAGTTAACTCACTCCATAGAAGAGAGAACGGTAACGTGTGGCTGTTAACCACCGCACTCCGCTCTTGTAAATAAGATCCAGATACGGCATAGCCGAAATCGCCCGCCTGATTTGCGAGCCAACTCCCCGCAATCCCGATCCTACCTGGGACTCGGGTCACGAAGGAATCAAACTTGAGTTCTGTTCAAGACAGCCGACAGACCGGCTGGATGCGTCTCCAACCAACACTCCGGGGAAAGCCGGAAACCAAACGAATTACACGCAACAGGAAGCGTGTTTGCGCTGCTCTAGTAGTCCCCCTCACCGGGGAGTCTGGGAGTTGTAGTCTTTCACTCCCGTTCCGGTCTTCGTGTCCATTGTCCTAGCGCTTGCGCACACATGTATTCCGCAATGCAGGCGCAACCTGGGAATTCCTGACACTGACGACTTATGGTGTCTGTGTCTGGTGAAAGTGTGCACTGACGGTGTGGTTGTGTGTGTGTGGTTGTAGGTGTGTGGTTGTAGGTGTGTGGTTGTAGGTGTGTGTGGTTGTAGGTGTGTGTGGTTGTGTGGTTGTGGTTGTGTGGTTGTGTGTGTGTGTGGTTGTGTGTGTGTGTGGTTGAGTGTGTGTGTGGTTGAGTGTGTGTGTGGTTGAGTGTGTGTGTGGTTGAGTGTGTGTGTGGTTGTGTGTGTGTGGTTGTGGTTGTGTGTGTGTGTGTGGTTGTGTGTGTGTGTGTGGTTGTGTGTGTGTGGTGTTGTGTGGAACAGGGTGTGGTTGTGTGAGTGTGTGTGGTGTTGTGTGGAATAGGGTGCAGGTGAGAGCTCTCGCTCATGGTACGGTAAGCACTTGTGAATGGCCTCTAGGCGCCTCTATGAAAAGGATGTTGGTGAGAAGTAGTGATTTATTTGCAGTGCAGTCTCAATGCACCGTAGGCACTTGTATGGTAAGCGTATGTTGTTGAGAAGTACCGAATGATTAGCACTGCATTTCGAAAGGCCTCTTGGCGCTTGAGTGAAATGCGTGCTACGAGAATCACCGATTAATTAGCCCTGAAACAGAAGGTCCTCTACGGGCAGGTACGAATTGGTTTTGGTGATAGGGAGAGAATTTTAATATTTTTATGGAGTTTTATATAGCTCGAACTGGACCCGAAGCACCAAGGTCGAGAGTGAGCTCATGGAACAGAGGGACGTGGATGGAGTAAATTACAGTGGTAGGGGCGAATATATTTAACGTGATGTGGCACAATGAGGTTTTAACTATAACATTGAGGTTTAAACAGCACACTGAGGGCCACTCAGAGGCACATACGAGGTGCGCCAAAACTAAAAAGAGTTTCTATACCTGCCCACTAGGAAGCAAAGTAACTTCTCTAATAAAGTTATGATAATTAAAAAAACTATTTCTTTACATGCACACGGATTGCACATTTGTTTGGTGGCATGTTTTTTATTTCCCTTTTTTACTGTTGTGACATATGAAATAAATAAAATACAAAAATCTATAAATAGTACTTTGCATAGCCCAAACTATTACCTTTGATAGAGTCTGTTTCGAAGCGCTGCACAATCAAATGAAACTTTGGCGCGTTGCAGCCACAAATGACTAATCCCGATAGGCAGATTTTTACAGGAGCAAAAGACCATTGCTAAAGCAGAAACTCGGTCAATAGTTTGGATTTGTGGCAGTTGCACGTGAGAATTAGAACATCAAAGCAGCCGCTTTTGTGGCTCCTGCTGTCTGTTTGAAGGTGAGAAAAAAAAAGAAAAGCGGAAGTAAAAGCAGAGCGAGGCCAACATAGGGAATGGAGCAGGGAGGGAATGGAGGCTCTTAGTGCTTAGTGAGGTGTGTCAACAGCAGCACTGTGTGTGGGAGAAGGCAGGTGTGCTGTAGTGAAGTGAATCCAAGCACAGGGTTTGCATGTAAACAGCGCCTGTGATTAGCAACAAAAAAAATAATGCTTTTGTAATGGTTGTCCTCAAAATCCGACATTGTTTTTGAATTTGCCTATGTGTGTTCCGGTACAGAACGGCTGTAGTTAATGTTCCTGCAAGGACCTACATTACTCCATTGGATTGAGGGTGCACAACAGCTTAGCGTAGTATATAAAAGATTTGTTTTGTGGTTTGTGAAGATGGCAATTTATAGTACGCTGCTGCTGCGGTATTGTGGCTTCCCAGAGGAAAGGGACACACATTTACTGGGTGGAGGAGAGTGGGTGATGCAGTTGGCTGGAGTGCGAGTGATTTAGAATGAGAAGTAGGGCTGAAATAGTGGAGGATGAGAGAAATAGAAAGTGTTTGTGAGTAAATGAGAGGAGAGAGGGAGATGCGAGCAGGGGCTGCAATGAGATGAAATGTATGAAACGTTGAGGAGGTGGGCTTTGGAGGGAGAGTAAGTGTATTGCTTTGCCCACTTGCATAATCTGAACTTACGCACACCACTTACTCACACAAAAACTCCAACACTCCTTTGGAGGTACAATGAGTTTTATTAATATCGTAGGCAAAGGCAATAAGTCACTGAAGCTAATAAATTCTTAGGCACTGAGTGAAAGGCAATAGACAATGAATACACCACACTATATACATAAATATGAAACTGTGAATACAGGTATATAAACAGTTAATGTACAAAGCACCTCACCAGATTCATTTGCAGCACCGGAGCCTTCAACATCCCTGGCCAAGCACTGAACACCAAGTCGGGAACCCGTAGACCGGGGCTCAGGGAGTAATCTCTTCGGGCACCAAAGTTGTCTCGCGAGTGCGTCCACTCCAAGACTGAGTTCCTGAGCTCCACCCTACAGACACCACTTTTTATAGTTTAAATCAACCTGTTCGAGAAGCCTCTAGCAGGCGCTCTCGCCCATCTATTCACAGGTGCTGGCCCCAACTCTGCATCAGACCCGACCAGACAGACCTGGACAGCTTCTGTTTGGGCTGTGATGAGGCCAAAGACATTCCTTTCCCTATCTACGTCCTTGGAGCTTTGCACGGCCATCCTCCCTCTGTCCTAGAGATAAGTATGGAATGCATGAAAAACACTCTGAAGGTACAACATAACCTAACGAGGCATCCTCACGCGATGCCTCGCACCCATTTGTACTGGTTTACGTGAAAAACATGTTTATGTTACTGCTTAAGTGTAACTACAGGGCAAAGCAGCACAAAATGGAAGTGCGATGAAATAAAATGGAAGATCAGAGCATTGCATGGAATCGAGGTCAACATGTAATTTAGCACGTGTAAAATAGCAAATGCAGTACAGTAAGTGAGCTGGAAAATGTGAAGAATTGATGCGGGGAAGGCTACACAGGGGACGATGCAGATGTTAAAAAGTAAGCAGCTGCCATTGTCCCGTCTGTCCACGTCGTCCTGCCTGCAGTAGGAAACAAGGCAGTAGTGGAAATAGGCGGCAGTTGCACAAACACGCACACACCTGTGCATCATCTTATATATAAATACACAGCACTGAGAGGCAGCTTTCAGTCACGCTACACGGTGGGGTCAGATGCCAGTATTACACAAGTTGCATTTTCGAAAGCTTTTAAATCACAAATGTGTCAATTAGGGGGGGATAAGATAACAAAACTAACGGATAAGGCAGAAAAAGCCTTGAAGAAAACAAAAGATTTCGCAGTCTAAAGAGGAAACTGTGGATTGTTTGTTCCTAAGGCAAAGATGAATTAGGAGATTCCGGGTGTGAGCTCAGGACGTAGTGGCGGGGCCAGGGGTGTTGGAGCAGGCTGGCCGAGGACACAATATCAAATCCCTTTGAAGTGTTTGAAGTCTGATGCCGGCTGTAAGCAAACCAGCATGAGTGCGGAGAGAGGCTCATAGGCTGCCAAATGGTGTACGTTAGCGCCAGGATGCTCCTTTCGGAGCGATAGTTGCGCTCTACAAATAAACAATACAAAATACAAATACAATACAAATACAAATGTGCATGCACCTGCACACATGCACTGTAGACAATCCGCCTGGAAAAGCCTTTGGGAGCATTTTTTAAAGCCCCTTACTTAAGTCTCGCAGACAACGCATGCGCATTTGCTCAGCGACACCTAAAAAGGATTCACCGTACCCTAGTGCATTGATGAAACAAAAGCACATGAGTCTTGGCCACACCCATTCTACTAGCCCTTGTGTTTTCTTTAGGTACTTTATGCCCTTTACCTCTGTGTTAACCAACTAGCCCTGTCTCTGTTGCTGATCCATGAAGGTGTCCTGTAGGCGCCTTGATGGGCCTTCTTATAGCAACTCTAGTATCCTGTATGTCTCTGATTGTTAGTACTTATCTGTGGGTTCTGAGCTTCTCCTGCAGTGTTTTCTTCAGTTGGTGTTTAACACAAGAAGCTGCACTTGTTGGTTTTCCTATTGGCCTGCCTTTTCCATCTTTACCTTACTTTAAATTTGTTCAACACTGGAAAGAGTATTGATCCAGCGGCCTATAGAAAATATATCATAAACAATACTACCCAACTTCATAACCTATAAACAAAATTCTATACTAAATATGGACCCATTTATTAACCTGACATATTTTGGGCCTACTGAATCAGGTGGTCAGATTAAATCTATATATACATTATCTACAAACTATATACAATTTTATACATCTGCGGAAAGAATATTGTCATTAGAATAAAACCTAACCATTTAAACGACCACCATTGGCGACGTGATCTAGCTAATAGTAACCTACACTCCTGAATAACCAAGACCAGCTTGTTTGTCAAAAGTTAGATTTTATTTACCAAATTATGGTATATAAGTTGATAGTTTTATAAATGAATTTTATTAGCATTGAAGCAAGCATGATTATAAAGAAACGTGAGAAAAATACAATTTAAGCAAGTGAATCAAAATTAAAGTGAATATTTAAAGTTTAGCATTTCTAAAACCTAAGTCCCTAATTGAACTAAATAGATAGAAATTAAAGTAAAGTTCTTTGAGGATTCTTACGTGCTCCACGCAATGTCCGACAGCTCTTCACCCTCATCGGAAAGTCAGAAAGCAGCAGCCAGCCCATCCCTAGGGGCATGACTTTTTATACCTTTCTATGCTAACTAAACTACGCAAAGGAAAGTTTTCAGAAATCTTCGACGTCCCATTGGCTGAGAGTGACAAGTGACATGTCACCCACATTTCAAAAGTTCCATTAGGTCACTTTTCTTAAGAACCATTGTCTTTTCTGTATGCAACCAGGAGCTTCCTAGGTTTGCTACAAATGTCTCATTGCTTCCAATTGACTTCCGCGGATGCCAAGTTAAGGACTGACAAAATGTTCTTTTTCGACCTTGGCCATGTCCGACAGAATGATGATAGCACGTCAGCTTTTGCTTTGTGAACGCAGCTTTTGACGAACATTTTATTTCAGAATGGGCGTCTCGTGACTTTTGCAGAAGTAAAATTCAACTTTTTGTAGCTCGAACAGACTAGGCCCAAAAGCAGGCAATTTATGCTTTCTAGTATAAAACAAACACAAGAAAAGTATTAATGTAAGAAATAATGTAGATTCTGTATCCACCCCAAGATTTACTAATTAATTAACCCACCCGATTAATCAAATGTTACCTAGCCAATGCAAACAAATAAAGCAGCGTTTATATCTACCAGTCTTCGATAATCCATGAGACTTATATGCACCTAGAATAGTGGAAATGACATCACACAGACAAGGAAAAGCAAAACAAGCACATGCTTCTTTTAAGTTTGCAGCAGTTAGTAATGACAAAAACGAAAACAATAAATTATTTTATTATTTTGCACGAACAAAAAGATGCAACAATTATGCACGTTTATGAGCACACATGTTAGTCCCCCCATGTGTAAAGTTTAATCTAAGTTGTATTAGCACGACATATCACAAATCATTAATATTATTATTCATGTTATGGAAATGTGACTTCACGAGTTTAAACAAAATTTTGTTTTCTATCTCGCTCCATCAACTCCCTCATCTGGTGATTAACAAATCACCACACCAGCACTCAAAATTTTGGTAAATTAAATTTCTAAGAAATCGATTCAAATTCATTTGTATCAGTAAACCTAAAAGTCTGTTTCTGCATAATCTTTGGAATTAGCATAACGCTCTCTATGTAACTCCTGTAATTCGATCTCCCTTTCTTCTTCTTTTCTAAGTTTATAGATTCTTTTCTTTTCTTTCAACTGTTTCTTTCTTTTATGTAACAAACAACCTATTTTGGTCAAAATAAAAATGAATATTATTACAATCAAAGGTGCCAAAATCTTGCCAAGAATTGAACTTCCGATATCATGAAACCAGTTTTTAATTGCTTGAAACCTTTTTGAAAGTTTCCCTGTAAAATCATCTTCTTCTAAAGGAATTATCTCTGAATGCATTTGTGTAATATTCTTAATGTACATTTCAATATTCTTACTTTCATCAGGTATATATGTACAACAATGTTGTACATGTAAAATGCCACAGACTCCTCCCTCTTTTGCTAGGAGTATGTCTAAGGCAAGGCGATCTTGAATTACCATGGATCTAATTGCAATAACTTCAACATTCACTAATTGAAACCCATCAGCTGTGTCAGTTGATAATCTATCAACTATAGTGGATAATTTTCTAATTCTCCCTGCATTTAAGGTTATACCAACAAAAGGTATTACTGCTTGAAAAATATCTCCCAGAACTTCAGTAAATGTTTCTCTTTTAACTCTATTTACATAATTATGAATTTTAAACAATCCTTCTGAATCTCTGTCAACATGAAACACTTTAGGAAAAACAATTCCCACATAACAAGTTCCATACCAGTGGTCTGGAAGGTTGTAGTAGGCTTTGTCACCACAAACAAAATAAATCCCAGGAAAGATTGGATCCTTTCCACCTTTGAATCCCCAACCTCCCAAAATCTGATAAGTATCTTCACAGTTACTTGCACCTACAAAGTAATTATCAAAAAGTGTATTATCTCTTCTAATGCAAAGCTTTCCACTAACTGGTTTGTCTATGTGAATTGCAATATTTTCAAGCATTTTGCCATTTAACTTCTCATCCTCTTTCTGCCAGAAACTTGACTTAGTCTGCTTGACTAATTCATTCCTCTTATAAATTGCTCTTCTCTCCTCAACCATATTCAAAAATTTCTTTCCTTCAGCACTTAATTTGCAAGTTAGATTATTTTTATAAGCATACTCATAAGTAAGTTCGTTAGTAACAAGGAAAAATTCTCTCATTTGCTTTGCTTTCTTATGCTTATTTAAAGCATTTTCAATCTTAATATTTGCAAAAATTTCATCATAATTTGAATAGTAATATTCTAAACGTCCAGTTTGATAAAATAAACTAGTTAACACACTACATGTTACAGCATAAGTGAGAGGAAGCATATTATATGTTACTCCCTCAGAAACAGAAGCAGGTAACTTAACGCAGACGTAGCAGTCTTTTGCATCCATTACCTTAACATATTCACTCAATAGCTTTGTGAATGTATTACTTGAAAAATCACCAATTGATTTATCTTGATGAATGTTAGGCTGATGATCAATAACTTTTGCAGACGCACTATGTTTAGTTTGGCTAACCAGAGCTTTGCTTGTTATGTTAACTTTGTGTAATTCTCTATTCATCTCCAAAGGGATAATCACAGCTAAAATCAACCAGAGCAGAATTAAAATGAGCAGACACACCAGAGTCATCTTACAGCATCTTTTAAAAACAGAACACTTTGAAGTGCTCTCCTTAACATAAGGCATTTTTGGTTAATTTTAGCCTATAAAAAAAAATAAAAATAAATTTTAAAATTCTAAATTTATATTTACACCCCCCTTTTAAAATATATATATATATATTTTTTTTTTTTTAAACCCTAAACAAGATTTCTTCGACCTTATGTCATACATAAGTTTTCTTCAACTAAACAGTTTTTCTTCGACCTTGTGTCAACTAACAATTTTTCTTCAGCCTTTTGCCAATTTAATATATCTGTACTTCAATCATTGTCACTAATTTCTTGGATTTCGTTTTCTTCTTCACTACTATCATATATGTCAATAACAGGTGGAATTACTAAGTAAGTCCACTCAGGAGACTTGTATTTTTGGTTTGGTCTTACTATTCTCTTTCCTTTTCTCGATATCACTTCAATTTTTCTTCCAACTCCAACTTCTTTTCCAGGACTCTTTTGACTACTGATTTCTTCAACTTGTTCTTTTGGTTTCTTGATCAATCTGACTCTCAATCTTCCACCAGGCCAGTAGTCTGCTTTTCTCACGTACTTCTTCTTTGGTTCAGAATTATTTGATTCTGACTTCCAAGTCCTTTTCTTTCTGTTTTCACTTTCACCATCCACGTCACTTTCTTCAGTTTCGTAGTCTGAAATTTCAATTGACTCAGGAACTTCTCTATTCGGCAATTTCACTCCTTCAGGAACTTCACTTTGTCTTCCATCACTGGTACTCGGTAATTCTTCTTCCTCCTCTTCTTCAATTACCCCCAACTTCCCAGATTTCGGATTTTTGTTCCTTACTCCAGAGTTTATTCTCTGCCTTTCGATACTCTCCTGGTCTTAAACTTCTTTTTGTTCTGCTTCTTTGTCTTCAATAGAGACAACCGAATCCTCAGTTATCTTTCCCTTTAACAGATTCTCTTCACCTTCAGAATCTATTTCAATGATTTCTAAGTCTTTTCTTGTTAAATTTCCATTCACTGGCACATTTTCCAGATGTCGACTTTCTTGTCGATCTTCAGAATCTGGAATTATTTCACCTTCTGTTTCGCCTTCTACTTCAGAATCAGAATCATCTGTGGTATCACTTTCAACATCAGAACTCTCAGGAGTTGGTACTGGAATAGTATGACTAGGATGAATCCAGCGTTTCAATCCTCTGCACTTTACAGCATTAGTAGTGATCAAAATTATCTGCCTAGGTTTCTGCCATCTAGGAGCTAGACAATTTCTTCTCCGATGTACTTTCGTTCTGACCCAATCGCCAGGTCTCAGATCATGTGTCAAAACCTTTTCATCTGATTGTGCTTCAGTTCCCACCTGATTAGACACAGAAGTTACCATATCAGATAACCTTTTACAGTAATCCAAAATAGCACTGTCATTTATGCTCAACAGTTTACCTACAGGTACAAAAGCTTGCCTCATAACTCTTCCCATTAAAATTTCATGAGGACTCAAACCTGTCTTTTTATCTGGTGTACTTCTTAATGACATCAAAACAAGTGGAAGAGCATCAGTCCACTTTACACCTGTTTCAAGACACATTTTTCCAATTCTGTTTTTAATTGTTCCATTAATTTGTTCAACCACTCCTGATGCCTCTGGTCTGTATGCACAGTGTATTTTCTGCTCAATGCTCAAAGCTTGGCAAATTAACTTCATCAGTTTGTTATCAAAATGGCTTCCTCCATCACTCTCAATAGTGACTGGAAAACCGTACCTTGGGATGATTTCTCTGAGCATTAATTTTGCTACTGTAATTGAATCACAATGTCGTGTAGGGAAAGCCTCTACCCATCTTGAAAATAAGCAAACAATTACAAGCACATATTTCAAACAATTGTGTAAGGGCATTTCAATGAAATCCATTTGTAACCTGGTAAAGGGACCACCTTCTCGACCAATTATTCCTGTCCCCACCACTGATTTTCTGTTTGGATTCATTTGTTGGCATGACAAACACCTTTGACAAAAAGATTCTGCAATAGTTCTAAACTTAGTATTGAACCATGTTTCTCTGAAAAGTCTAACCATGGAATCTCTTCCCAGATGTGCTGGACCATGATATAATCTGGCCATGTCAGCAATCAAGCAATTTGGTAAGACTACTCTGCCATCTTTGTAAACCCACACTCCATCTTCTTCACGTGGTCTACAATCTGATCTTAACCACAAGTCTTTTTCTTCATCTTCTGCTTCATTTTGTAAATCTCTAATTTCATGCCATGTTTCTACAACTGTTGTTAACATTAATGAATTTGAATCAGTTTCTTTACTCCTCTCCCGATTATAAGAATAATTTTTCCTTGCGCAGTATTTAGCTGTTTCATCTGCGAAGGCATTTCCCTTGGAAATATAATCAATTCCTCTAGTGTGCGCTGCACACTTAACAATGGCGATTTCTTTTGGCAATTGTATTGCTTCAATTAATCTCCTAATGCAAACTGCATTTTTAATTGGTGATCCTGCTGATGTCATGTATCCTCTCTGTGACCAGAGTTGTCCATAATCATGCACAACTCCGTACCCATATTGACTATCAGTAATGATGGTAACTCTTATATCCTTTGATATTTCACATGCACGATTTAAAGCAATTAATTCAGCCACTTGTGCTGAACGAACTCCTTCAAGACATGATGCTTCTTCAACATCTGTGACTGTACAAACTGAATATGAAGCTTTTAAGACACCTCCTTCGGATCTTAAGCATGAGCCATCTACAAAGTAGACAAAATCCGATTCAGACAAAGGTCTGTCTTTGATGTCTTTTCTTGGTTTAGTGCAGAATTCCATGACATCTAAACATTCATGTTCTGTTTCAATGTCATCAACAATTTCAGAATCAGGCAGTAATGTAGAAGGATTCAGATTTAAACATCTTGAAATCGAAACATTATCTGCTCCTAGTATGATTTTCTCATACTTTGTCAATCTGCTACTTGTTAAATGTTGAGTCTTACCTCTTGTCAGTAATATTTCTACTGAATGAGGCACAAAAACTTTCACAGGAAATCCCATAATGATCCCCTCACTTTGTTCGAGGCTAATACTTGTAGCTGCAACTGCTTTCAAGCAACCTGGTAATGCTTTTGCAATTGGATCAAGAACTGCAGAGAAGTATGCAATAGGTTTCTTTAAATTTCCGTGTCTCTGAATTAACACAGATGCACATCCTTCTCTCTCACTACAATACAGTTCGAAATCTTTCTCATAATTTGGCATACCTAAAGCAGGAGCTTGGCATAAGCTCTTTTTCAGGTTCTCAAAAGAATCCATTTCAGCATCATTGAGAATAATTGGATCTTTTACATCTGACTTTGTCAGTCTTTGTAGTGGTTTTGCAATTACTGAAAATCCACTTATCCATTGTCGACAGTAACCTACCATTCCCAAGAACATTCTGACCTGTCTCTGTGTTCTTGGTGGTAACATTGCTTGAATCATTTTTATTCTCTCTATTGTTACTTGTCTTTTTCCCTTTGCAATTCTGTGACCAAGATATTTTACTTCTTGTTTGCAAAACTGTAGTTTTGCTGGGGACACTTTATGTCCTTCTTCTGCAAGGCGATTTAACAGAATTATTGTGTCTGTCACACAGTTTTCTCTTGTCTTTGCAGCTATTAACAAATCATCAATATACTGCACTAGCGTAGACCTACCAGGTAAGTCTAGGTCTTCTAATGATCTTTTTAACAGTTCATTAAAGATTGAAGGACTTTCTGTATAGCCCTGAGGGATTCTTGACCATCCGAGGGTCTTACCTTGGAATCTGAAAGCAAAGATTTCATAACTGTCTGGATGTAAGGGAACAGTAAAGAATGCATTACAGAGGTCAATGACTGTATACCATTCAGCATCATGTGGAATTTGGAATAGAATTACTGCTGGATTTGGAACCACAGGACAACATGGAACGACAATTTGATTAACCTTTCTCAAATCTTGTACGATTCTAAATGTTCCGTTAGACTTTTTAACTCCCATAATTGGTGAATTACAAGGACTACTCTCCATTTCTTTTAATACACCTTGCTTGATTAATTTTTCAATTATAGGTGTAATACCTTCAATTGTTTCTGTTTTCATTTTATATTGTGGAATGTTTGGAAATTCTATTCCCTGTTTCAATGTAATTTTTACTGGATCTACGTTTTTCATCAGACCCATCTCATTTCCAGTAAAATCCCATATTTCAGATTTCACTGTTTCCTTGAGTTCTTCAGGTAAATCCTTTTCTTCAAATGCAGGAAACAATTTTGTTTCTTCTGCTTCCATCATCATCATTGTCATTCTGTATAAACCATCTTCCTCCATTGTTTGTAACTCAACTCCATCAGGAGAACAATATATTCACAAGGGGCAAGATGGCCGCAGGCGGGTCGAGGTGAACAGTCGCACTAGAGCCTCTCTCCTGTCGGGACTATTGATGCGGGTTTAATGGAGTGCTAGTCTCCCTCACTAGCTGAAATAATTTAAAATAGGATTACTAGAGTCGTGCCTGGAGATCAAAGTCGGGATGCTGTGATGCTGGAGTCGTTCTTTCTTCAAGGAGCAGCACCATCAAAATCCAGTTTCTTCAGAGATCTAGGCAGCGCGGCGGCTGCTGGAATTGGCAGGTGGGCAAGGAATCTAGAGCGGAGATTCGGATTTTTAAGAATCAACCTAGCCAAGCTCTCAGTAAACTTTGAAGCATCGGGCTTAAAAGGCTGGAGTAGCACGATTCCAGACAAAATGCCGCCAAAACCGATAAAGTCTGACAAAAAGAAAAGCAAAGAAGATACCGAGCCTGAACGGAATGTCGTAAACCTCTCTGCATCGATAACACCTGCTACGAGGAAGGCGCAGGAACCAGCCAAGAACCAGGGTGCAATAAGGAAAACGCTTGTGCCACTTATCAAAAAGAAATCGGACGCGAAAGGGGAAAAAATGTTGGGAGATGAGCGAAGTAAAATAAACGAGAAAGCAGCGATCTCTAAAACCAAAAACAAAGCAACCCCTCTTAGGCAGCCTACCCTACCTGAAACATTCATCCGCCCTGGCTGTGCAGACAGTGGAGTAACCAGCAAGAGTCCGGAGGTAACCAGTGTTACAGAGCAAGTGCCCAATCCCGGTATAAGGCAGGGAAACGTCCTCGAGGACGCTGCGGGGCCGGCCGAGGCAGGAGCTCAGAGCGTGGGAGACGCCAAGGCAGTAGTTGCTAGGCAACCTACAGCGGAGCCTTCAGCGAGACACGAGGAGGACGCCAGCAGCAAGGTAACAGCTGGGCATACGGGACTGAGGGCTGGGGGAAACGCAAATGCTAATGATAACGCTAATGCTGTAAAGGATGACGAAAGGGAGCTGGCTCAGAGGGGGCTGCAGGAAGGCAAAAAGATGGTGGCTGCAGAAACTGATAAAAACAACGATAAGGAGTTGGAAGCACTAAAGGAGGCTGTAGGGCCGAGTGCCCATGAGAAAGCCGACGATATGATGCAGGCGATCATGCAGGTCGAAGCAGAGCTAATGGCTAGACCACCTAACCCTTCATGGGGAAGCACAGCCAGCTTGGTGTATGGAAAGTTAGCACCCGGGTGCCCTAAAGAGAAGGAGAAGGAGGATATATGTTCACTGGAGGGAGACCGCTTTTTTTCAGTGGAGGAGGATTCTGACCCAGCTCAGCAGGGGAGAAAGGGCTCCGAGCTGGAGGAGGAGGATGAGGAAGAGGCGGAGAGGGAGGATGAAGACGATGAGGAGGACGACTCATGGACAGCCTCTACCTCCTCAGAAACAGATATTGATAAGGAGTCTACATTGAAAAAGACAAAGACAAGGAGGCATAGGCGTGAAAGGTCACCGACAAGGGGCGCTGAAAGGAAGCTGGTTTGGGACTATTCAGCTACATCACAATCATATCAAGAAGAGCCAGAAGTAGGTTTGAATCAGGGAGATGCGTTTGGAAAAGTGTTTAGCATGCTGAAACAAATCCAATCTGAAGCGAGATCTACAAGCCGGAAAACGAGGCAAGACTTCAGGAGAATACAAACGACACTCAGGAAAACTAACAAACTATACGAAGGATTAGCAGGGAGAGTCTCTGAGGTCGAGGAGAGAACAGGCAAAATGGAGGACGACTTTCGTAGCTTTGGCGAATTTAAAGAACAACATGAGAAGAAAATAGATGACATCCTATGGAAAATGGAGGATTTTGAAAATCGCCAAAGGCGAAACAACGTTCGCATTTTGGGAGTGGCAGAAGGGCTGGAAGGGCAAGATCCAAGGGGGTTTGTGATCAAGTTATTAAGGGGGGCATTCCCTGAATCCCAGTGGCAGTGGGAGGCAGAAGTGCAGAGAGCCCACAGGTTCCCTTTTGTCCAGCGGAAGGTATACGGAGCCGAAGGAGGGTCGAAACCTCAACTCCCCCGAGCAATTTTGGTCTGTGTTGGGAACTTTCTACTCCGCGAGGAACTCATCCAGAAAGCTAGACCAGATAGCAAAAGGTCGGCGGAGGGAGTTACATTTTTTACGAGACCTGACTTCTGTCATGTGACAGTAGAGAGGAGGTGGAGACTCAGAAGTCTGATCTCGGAGTTTCAGGCTCTAGGTTCGGAAGCATATCTGCTTTTCCCTGCAAGGCTGAAAGTAGTTACGAAGGGCAAGATCAGGATGTTTACTTCAGAGGTAAAAGCGCAAGAGTTTATTCAGGACTTGGAAAGGGCGAAGAAAGAGGGACACTGAGGGTCAAATGGCTCAATTTTCGAGAAAGGGGGAGACATATTAGGAGATGGGAGAGGGGTGCGACCAACTCAACCAGGAAGCGTCCACACATAGGTCACGAGTGACCTATTTGCCCGTAGGGGGAGGGAAGGGGGGGACAGTCAGGGGAGGCGGGGGGGAAGGGAAGGTAAAAAACAGTTGAAGCGTACGATTTTGATAAGACAATTAGCACACATGGACTATGCATTTTGTTTGTTGCTTAAATTATTGTTTAAATTGTTGGATAAAGAAGGAGGGAGGAAGGGTGAAGGAAGGGGGGAGAAGCTTGAAATGATAGTCGGGTTAGGAAGAGTTGGCCCTTTTTTCTGCATAAAATGGCATGTAAGATTGTCTCATTAAATGTATGTGGCTTGAATGACCCAAGGAAGAGGACAAATGTAGCAGCGTACTTAAGAAACCTGCAAGCAGATCTAGTATGTTTACAAGAAACACACATAGAGGAAAAACAGATTTACTTAATGAATCAACTGGGTTTTGATGTGCTTGCAGCTAGCAGGCAGGGTTCCAGGACAAGGGGAGTCGTTATCCTAGGAAGAAGTAGAGAAGTGATTGTCAGAAGAAAGAAAGAGGATCGCTGGGGAAGATGGGTTATCACGGAACTAATGGTTAAAGGGCTCAACGTCACACTAGTAAACATATATGGCTCTACCGAGGACGATTCAGAGATCTGGGAGTTTTTAGATATAGAAATGGCACAGTGGCCTGAACCAATAATCTGCTGTGGCGATTTCAACATGCATGATCCTACAAGCTCATTTATGAATACAGGAGTAGTATATAATGGTAGAAAGAAAAAAGTAAGCAGGGCCATTACTAACATGGTTAAAAATAATCTTCTGGCAGATCCCTGGATAATACAACACCCATTTGTAGATGGTAGTACCTATTTTTCGGCACCTCACCAGGTGTTGGTGAGACTTGACTACTTTTTAGTTTCTAGGTCCCTGGTTTACGCGACTCAGATCGAGAAATATCCAAGAACTATATCGGACCATAACCCATTGTTATTATCAATCAAGGTTACGCAAGCACAGAGAACGAGGTCCACATGGACGTTTGAGAGGAGTCTGCTCCAAGATCTTGAATATAGGAAACATATGGAAGAGTGGATCAGGATTTTTTGGGAGATTAACCACGGGACAGCTTCTGTAGGGCAGACGTGGGATTGTTTTAAAGCAGGCATTAGAGGAGAAACACTAAGCTACGTGTTGACTAGACGTAAGAAAGAGAGGTTAAGATATGAAACTTATCAGCAAAAATTGATCATTGAGGAAGGAAAACTAGTTTCTGCAGTAAGACTTAAGTCCAGCTTGGAAAATATACTATTAACAATTGTAGCACTAAAGGCGGACGCAGTTGAAAGCCTCTCGAAAAGGTCTGCTGAAAAATACTTGGCTAAGAAAGAAGAACTATATGAATGTAGTGAGAAAGTGGGTCACATACTTGCGGTTAAAGCCAGACAGCAAAGGGCTGACGCTGAAATAAAAGAGATACTAGATTCAACGGGTATCACTGTTACAGGCTCAGATGAGATAAGAGAGGTTTTTAGAGGATTTTACGAAAAATTGTATACACAGGGCAATACTGAGGACCTGGAGGAAGCTAGGAACTATCTTGGAGGTGTGCGTTCATCACTTGTCACAAAAGAAGAAGGTGAAATGCTAGATTCTACCCTATGTCTGAAGGAATTTATAGATGCATTAAATAGCCTACCAGCAGGAAAGGCAACTGGTCCCGATCAAATTCCGGTTGAATTTTATAAAGTATTTCGTGACTGTTTTTTGATTTATATGTTTGAAGTTATGGTATATGTACAACAAGGTGGGCTTTCACCAGATTCTTGGCGCGGGGCAGACCTAATTGTTATTGCCAAAAAAGGAGAACAATATATTCTACAATTCATTTTACATAGGATATCTCTGCCCAATAGATTCACTGGACTACTATTACAAACCACAAATCTGTGTTTGTCTCTATAATTTCCAATTTCAACTGGTACTGGATCAGTTAAGTCAGTTTTAATTTGCTGATTACTTACTCCGACAACTTGGATGGTATCCCCAGAGAGAGGTAGGTTTTCAATCTCCACTGATCTAACAGTAGAACGGGTAGCACCAGTGTCCACTAGAAAAGTGATGTCTACATCATTAACTTTCCCGTTTACAAAAGGACCAGACTGGTCAACCTCAAGAGTGGCTCCAACAACACACTCTTCCTCCTCTCTCGGGCACCGTCAGCAATAATCATCAGAATCACTGTCTTGACTTTCTGTTAATAAAAACTGTTGTGAAGCATTTTGCATTTGAATTCTTTGCTGCTTTTGCTGTTTTTGTGGTTTTATTACCTGTTCACTTCCCTGAAATCCCACGTTTGGATTATATTTTTGAACTCCCCCACAATTTGGAAAAGGTGGTTGTGGCAATTGGTCTTGACGATTATTCACCTGTTGCTGTTGCTGTTGCTGCAACTGTCGTTGAATATTTAATTCGTTTAACCCCTGTTGCATCTGTAGCTGTCGCTGCAGGTCAACACCATTCTGCATCTGTGGATTCAATAAGGGATTCTTTAAGTTTTTAGGAGGATGAGGACACTCGTCTCTCCAATGTCCAATTTCGCCACAATTAAAACAAGGTAATCTTTGCTTCAACTCCTCAATCTTTGGGCTAAATTTCTTTGGGAAATTATTACTTTTAAACTTTCCTTGTATCTGGTTTGTATTTCCAGTTTGAACAAAATTAGTGTTCTTATTACCCATGCTGGCAATTTGTTGCTCAGCCACTTTTACCTGAGCCCACATGGCTTTCTCCTTGAGCTTTTTCTGTTTTACTTCTATTTCATCACTGCAATACTTAGCCTTTCTTAGAATATCATCTACAGATAGTGATTGCCATCCGACAATGCTATTTCTGATCATTTCTCCAATTTCAGGTTTTAGTCCATAAACAAATCTATAGACAAAATGGCTCATGTCTTTTTCGTCTAATTTTTCATAACCACTGTATTGTTTAAAGATTAACAGTAGTCTTTCATAAAAAGAATGAACTGATTCTTTTGTTTCCTGTTCTGTCCTTTCTATTTTAACCCAATCGACTTCTTTGGGTGGAATTTTGTTTTTCATCCAAACAATTACTTTTTCATAAAAATCCATTACAAGTGGATTTGGAGCACCTGTTTCTTTGATTCGCTCAGGTTCTGTTTTTGGCCAACTAATCGATATTTTGCATTCTGTCCAAAGATCTGATGGAACTACAATATCAAAAAATCCATCTAAATCAATCCACAGAACTTTTGACACTTTGATAAATCTATCGACTTGCCTGTACCACTCAACTGGTTTTTCCCTCAATTTCGGAAAGTCATTTGTAAATAACAGAATGTCCTGTCTCGACCAGGGGACATGAACATATCCTCCACCTGCAATTTCTCTCATTGGAAATTGTTTTGACAATTTTTCCAATCTTTCATCTTCCTTCTTTTTCGTCCATTTTACTCTCCATTTATTCAGTTCTCCTAGCTTTTTGATATAGACAATCAAATCTTTTATATGTACTATTCTTCCCATTGAGTTCAAACTCTCAATGTCACTTTCTGAAAAGTCTAATCTGTAATGTTTCGCAAAATTCTTTTGTTTACTCACATCAATTTCAAGTTCTGCTGCTAGATCCTCTAGTTGATCATATTTATTTTTTGTTTTCCACTGAATGCTTTTACAAATGAACAGTAGTTCATCATCTCGATAGTAATTTAAACTATCAGGACCGATTGTTCCAATTATTAATTCTTCGATATTTGCTTTTAATTTGGCCACATCAAGTTTTGGTGTGGTTACCCTGACTTCAGGACTCCCTATATCTGATATAGCACCCATTGGTGTTTTTGGAGATAAATCCTCATTAAAGGTTAAATCAGGCATTCTTGATTTAGAAGAGTTTATTTCAGATAAGTCTGAATAAAATTTTTCAGCAGCCTTTTGAATTTCTGTATTTAAAGGAATAGTTAATCCTGTTTTGTTTGTTTCCTTCTGGTCAAATACAGGCTGAACAGGACCAATCGTTACTGGAACTGTCACAGATTCCATGCCTTTTGTCATTCTTTTTATTAATTCTTCTTTAGATCTTAAATATTCATTATAATCAACATCTTCAACATTTCTTGCCTCTCTTGTATAATCTTTTGGAGCTTCTCTTGCCCTTGGAGCCATTGTAAAATGTCTACCTTCATTTCGAGCATTATCAAATTCCGGTCTTCTAGGAGTTTCAATGATTTCACAATTATTTGGATAAAGTTTAGGAGCTTCATTAATTGGAGGTGCACTCGGTGAAGTTTCAGTAGAAACCACCGGAGTAGACCATGATCTAGGAGGTCTCAAAGGCTGATTCTTTCTAGCAGTTGTATATATTTCTTCCATAACTGCATCCTCAGATTCACTTTCCATAGATTTCCCTGTAGGAGGACCCATTACCATTTCCTGAATTAAATATAATCCTTCACTCATGTTTCCCTGTCTCCACATTCGCAATCTATCTTCATGAGTTTCTCTTCTCCAAGGTGGATTTTTAGAAGGTCTTTTAATTCCACTAGCTTCTCTTTGTAATTGATACATCTCGTCTTCCCACTCAACTAAAGCTTCAAATTGAGTTGGTCTCGGTTTCGGAACAAGAGCGTTCATTTTCTCTCGGAAATTTCTCAAGACTTTTACATTAAATGAACCATCATCAGGCCAAGTTAAAACACCGTCGTTCTTAGTATAGCGTTTCCAACTGTCGAACCATAAGACAGTATGATATCCATATTCACCTTCCATATACGCTGCAGGTGTTTTATACTTATGAAGTAATTTACCACCTCGCGTTTCGATTTTCTTATCAGGTGAAAATAAATTCTTAAACTTCTGAAATAATGTTGGCTTTTTCTCAACATGTTTAAAATGATAACTCATTTTTAAGAGTTAAATCTAATTCGCAAAATCGTTCGTAAAATATTTCCGGGATGTTCCGCAAAACAACCAATCCGTGCGCGAAACACACCAATAAGCCAATGACAGTTGAGCTACGTCACTTTTCTGCTCAACCAATAAAATTAGAGTTTTTCTGAAGGACCAATCAGCTCACAGGTCGTCAGAGACTCAAGGGCCAATCAGAATATAGCTTGTGACGTAGGTCACCCAATCCCAGCGCGGCTCTGTGACGTACACAGCAGCTGCGGTTTCTCGTTTCTCACTCCTGGCGTTTACCCCTCCTTCACAAAATCTTTTCACAGCGCCATTTTAAGAACACTTTCCAGTGTAAATTAATTCTTAACAATGACTATAAGGACAACATCTGTTCGTTTCACTATTTAGGATAGTTTACATACATTCAAGTATCCACACTTCGGAATAGACGGCGCTATTCACACTAAGGATAATATTCAATTGTCAGTAGAGTAACCCTTACCCCACCCTTCTAACACGTATAATTATGAACTCGCTTTGCTCTGAACCCACCGCGAAGTGACAGTTCTAAGAGTTCCACTTGAACATAAAATACAAATCAAACTCGCACTTTCACACTGAAAATTCCCTAATTTCAAACACACATGAAATCCGTACAGGACTCTCACCTGTTTATAGAGATCATGCACCGTTAGCAAAATAACGACGTTATCCGTACAGGGCTCTCACCTGTTTTTAGATATGAAACATGTACCCGTACAGGACTCTAACCTGTTTATAGATAGTCATGCACCGACGCTAATTTACCCTTCACTCAAGCTCGGATATAACTAATACTCTTATCACAGTGAGTTTTATGGAAGGCGCTTTGTCCCTATTCTCATGCTGCTTTAATTTCTTAGAAAACCCTCACTATACAAGATTCACACCTAGCCCTAAAACTGTGCTGCTCGGCGACAACACTATGGTACACGGCGATACCTCTTGTGATACTCGGCGATATCACTACAAACAGAACAGATGGCTTGCGTGACTAATTTCTCGCCACACAATCTATACCGGTATAGCTTACAGATAGCACGAAAAACTAACTTAACATGTGTTAAAACATCGATCCTATTTCCATACCATAACGCTTTAGTAACCCTTAGCAACCAACATATTACTTTGGTTACTCTTAGCAACCATCAATTTCTGCTACCAGAGAATTGATCCAGCGGCCTATAGAAAATATATCATAAACAATACTACCCAACTTCATAACCTATAAACAAAATTCTATACTAAATATGGACCCATTTATTAACCTGACATATTTTGGGCCTACTGAATCAGGTGGTCAGATTAAATCTATATATACATTATCTACAAACTATATACAATTTTATACATCTGCGGAAAGAATATTGTCATTAGAATAAAACCTAACCATTTAAACGACCACCATTGGCGACGTGATCTAGCTAATAGTAACCTACACTCCTGAATAACCAAGACCAGCTTGTTTGTCAAAAGTTAGATTTTATTTACCAAATTATGGTATATAAGTTGATAGTTTTATAAATGAATTTTATTAGCATTGAAGCAAGCATGATTATAAAGAAACGTGAGAAAAATACAATTTAAGCAAGTGAATCAAAATTAAAGTGAATATTTAAAGTTTAGCATTTCTAAAACCTAAGTCCCTAATTGAACTAAATAGATAGAAATTAAAGTAAAGTTCTTTGAGGATTCTTACGTGCTCCACGCAATGTCCGACAGCTCTTCACCCTCATCGGAAAGTCAGAAAGCAGCAGCCAGCCCATCCCTAGGGGCATGACTTTTTATACCTTTCTATGCTAACTAAACTACGCAAAGGAAAGTTTTCAGAAATCTTCGACGTCCCATTGGCTGAGAGTGACAAGTGACATGTCACCCACATTTCAAAAGTTCCATTAGGTCACTTTTCTTAAGAACCATTGTCTTTTCTGTATGCAACCAGGAGCTTCCTAGGTTTGCTACAAATGTCTCATTGCTTCCAATTGACTTCCGCGGATGCCAAGTTAAGGACTGACAAAATGTTCTTTTTCGACCTTGGCCATGTCCGACAGAATGATGATAGCACGTCAGCTTTTGCTTTGTGAACGCAGCTTTTGACGAACATTTTATTTCAGAATGGGCGTCTCGTGACTTTTGCAGAAGTAAAATTCAACTTTTTGTAGCTCGAACAGACTAGGCCCAAAAGCAGGCAATTTATGCTTTCTAGTATAAAACAAACACAAGAAAAGTATTAATGTAAGAAATAATGTAGATTCTGTATCCACCCCAAGATTTACTAATTAATTAACCCACCCGATTAATCAAATGTTACCTAGCCAATGCAAACAAATAAAGCAGCGTTTATATCTACCAGTCTTCGATAATCCATGAGACTTATATGCA
The DNA here is from genome assembly GCF_964261635.1 of Lissotriton helveticus. Taxonomy (NCBI): domain Eukaryota; kingdom Metazoa; phylum Chordata; class Amphibia; order Caudata; family Salamandridae; genus Lissotriton; species Lissotriton helveticus. Next base: position 831,603,201 of record NC_136072.1, on the reverse strand, counting down.
CCTAGAATAGTGGAAATGACATCACACAGACAAGGAAAAGCAAAACAAGCACATGCTTCCTTTAAGTTTGCAGCAGTTAGTAATGACAAAAACGAAAACAATAAATTATTTTATTATTTTGCACGAACAAAAAGATGCAACAATTATGCACGTTTATGAGCACACATGTTAGTCCCCCCATGTGTAAAGTTTAATCTAAGTTGTATTAGCACGACATATCACAAATCATTAATATTATTATTCATGTTATGGAAATGTGACTTCACGAGTTTAAACAAAATTTTGTTTTCTATCTCGCTCCATCAGTATGCAGAGTGCAACGGTATTTCAGTCATTTATCGCGTATCAGTGTTCCTGTTGTAACAGATTATGAACAGGCTGTTCTGACCACACCATCAAACAACTACTTGATACAAACTGTCTGAAAAGCAGTGAAATCTTGGATTTTTTTCTTTCTGAAACCAGCAAAAGCATACCGAAATCAGCAGTCAGTTGTATGCCTCGTGTACGGCTGAGTCATTTCAGCTGCAGCAGCCTTGTGCGAAGTTCACCTGCTCAGCCTGCCTCGGAGGGGTGAGGTGGGAGGCCCTAGATTGGCCTCATGTCGGGTGGTAAAGCTAGCTGCGGCGACAGAGTGTGAGCAGACAAAGGCAGCGTGAGGGGAGGAGAGCGCCTGAGCCGGCCGGTGTCCGCTGTCAAAGCTGCCCCCAGGATTCCAATGCTTCCTGTGAATGGCATGCTTTATGAGTGAGCCCAGCCCGCGCTGTATCTACCAAATAAAGCGTCGACAAAAGCCAACTGGCCAGATGCTGAAATGTAAAGTGAAAGCGCGCCTGGCGGTGCGTGCTATATCAGGAAAGCACATCGTCGGTGGAATGGGTGAGAATCATTCAAGAAAGTAGTGCTCACAGATAGAGATAAAACAGACCCAGTAACAACACCAGTAAAGGGTCCAGTCCTCCTGGGACGTTACAAAGGGAGACAAGGCGGTAGTAAGGAGAGACTAACATGCCTGTTACCTAATCAGGAGCCTGTATTTACAAAGAACAATAACATAAGCCAATCAAAAATATGGGTGGAGAGTGGGAGATGCTTCAAGAACATACCCTAATACAACATGCCTCGCAGAGCAAGCAGAGCATCCACACTGCCGCTAGGCTCGACCTAAAAAGGAAGAAGGCCAAGGAAAGAGAAAGGCTCGGCAATATGAAGAAAGTTCATAAAGTTTGGAGCCCTTTAATGGCAAATTAAGCATTTGAGAGTGCTTTAACATTGCTTGAGTAGGGGTTTCTTGGATGCCTTGGAAGGTCTCAAGGGTTGGTGGTGTTTTTTTATTGTTGTACCTTATGATCTGTATTTATGATACTGCATCAATACTGTATTGATAATGTTCTGTTTATGAGACGTTGCATTGCACATCCAAATAAAAATGATGATTAAAAAAAGAACCACACCACTTACCATACCAGAATCTGACATGTTTGGGGTTGTTTTGGAACTCCAGGTTCCTTAGTCTTCATAGACTTAGAAAAAGACCACGGTCATTAGAAAGCTTCTTGTGAAACTATTTCTCAATTATGTCTGGCCAGGCTTTGGTGTTTCTGCAGTGGTTATAATTATTTCTAGCCACTTTCATGGGATCTAAAGTTTGTCTGAGTACCAATATATTTTGACTGCAGCTATCCGGTTTCAGCATACAGAGCCTGCGAAGATGTTAGTAGCACAGGGCACCAGACTGCTTCCACATATTAGCCCATTTTGTTTCCCTGTTATGCTGAATGTGTAGCTGATAGCCAAATCAACCCACGCAATAAGCCACAGTAGCCACATAAACATTAGTTGGCGGGCATTAATTGACGTTTTAGCCAAAATTGAGCTGGAGGTACCAAACTTGATATTCAACTTTACCTGACAATTGTGATCAACTTATCCAGCAACTAGCTAGTCAGACTTTGCTTCCATTCTCTGACTGTGCCTTTGGCAGCAAACAATTTAGTAAGACAGAAGATCAGAGGCCCTTTTGAAGTACTTACAAAATTTGCCATTTCGACTTGTACAGGGTTGGTTTCGACGCCACAGGCGAAACTAAAGTTGTCGTGGCAGGCCATAATTAAGCAGCCATAATTAGTAGGCACTTTTCGGTTTCACTGTTGTATTCTATTTTAGTTATTTATTTTTTCTAATGGTGTAATAAACATTTCTTTGAAAGAAGTACCTCTGGCTGTGCTTGAATTTGAATGAGTGTGATAATTATTGTGTTATATAGTACACGAATCCAAACCTATGTCTGTATCCTATATTTGATTTTCACTGCAACTGCTTCTGGAGAGGCAAGGAAACTTAAGGGAGTAGCCAAACTTTTAAAACAACAGTATTCAGCACCTTGTCAGTGAGGAGAAGCTGCTGTACTGAACAGTGATACTACCCAGTACCCTTACCTTCCTCGTGACTTAAGAGTCTGCCTAACATTGCTCGAAAGCGTCGAGGAGAGCTTGGACTAGGGGCTCAAGTTACTTCATTAAAATCTTTGTGTGCTAGGATGCATGCATCCCGTGTCAGTTTAAACAAAAAAAGTCCCAGTACTCTGGGATCGTATCATTGATGTTCATGCCTTCCTGTCCCTGAGACCCATATGGACATGTCCTATTACATTTTAAAATAGGCAATCCATCGGGGTTAACAACGTTCATTTGCGTATTTTAGAGTGCTGCTAACCTAGACCTAACTGTAGATATTGACACAACTGTCAGCAGAGCTGGGCAAACTGTGTAATTGACAATGTGTGCCACCTTAATACGCTGAAAAGTGTGAGGGCATACTGTTGCTTCTCTTTGGTCCACTACATGGTTGCCAGCAAAAGTCCAGAGGTGCCCCACATAATATAATGATTCAATTAGCACAGAGAAGAGAGACCAGCCACATTCTTCATATTTCATCTAACAACTTAACCCGTTAGATGAAAAAGTGCATTCACCAGTGAGTGAAAGACATGCTAAGTAGTTCAAGCATAGAATTTGTGGTCAAATGGCCTTCAAGATAACATTTTGGAGGTTGACACAGACCTGAATGGATCTGGAAGTGATTCTGAAGTTCTTTTGGAAGATGACTTAATGTTCTTTTTGACCAGTTCAGTGTTTTGAAAGTTGTGAATAACATGTTTTGCACCATGAATGTTTTCTAGATTCCCATGCTGCTATCTGGTGGTTGGGTCCGGAGCTGTCTTGTAGTAGTCTCTTTTCTCTTTCTCTTTTTATTTTTGTTGGATGTCGACTGTTTCCTGCTTTTTGCTTAGTTCAGCCTCTTTTGACATCAGACTTTCATCCCGGGAACCTCAGCACGTAGGCGCCATATTCAGATTCTTTTTTCTGCTGTTGGGTCTGGAAGGTGAAAGCCCTCTAAGCGTTGAAAGAAATAAGGTGACAGATCATCGAGGGAAATTTGTGGTTTAAAGGAAAAGAAACACCGCAAGACAGGGGGTAAAATCAAATGGTTTTCACCCAAAAAAAAAAACTTAGTTGGGACACTTGGAGGGCCTTAGGGAGAATTCAGGACAGGGACGCCCTCTGTTCTGAAGGAGATGGAAAACACACCTTTCTGATTCTGTCTGGAGTGCCATCTCAAGTATGCCGAGAGAGACAACAATCAGGTGTGTAATCAGTGTCTCACCGAGAGCTGCAAGACTTTGGCAGATTTCAAGCTCAAACAAGACACAGAGCAAAAGAGAAGCAGAGGCTGGCACATTACGCCATGAAGGGGCAGAAAGACATTCCATCATTAATAGACCATGGGCTATCGAGCAAGGAGGAAAGTCAAGCCAAAAGTTGCCGGGGAAAGTCTTGGACATCGAAAAAAGAGGTAATCGACATCAAGCATGGGGATGAGGCCTAACAGCTAAAGCGGTCGACCTAGAAGCTGGTGAACCGGGTTCGAGTCTCGGCAATGACAGAGCATTCTGTGTGATTCTGGGCAAATCACTTAATCTTCCTAATCTGCCTAACAAAAATGAATGTGTCCATCTGTAACGAAACTGGTGCTCCTGTAAAACGCTGTGATACCTAATATCTTCGGGTCAAGTTTGCGCTATATAAAACAAAAAAAACAACTTTTGCTACATTGTCACAGTTTCCAGTTTCAACAACATTTCTACTGTTGCCCCGGTGTAGACAGATTTCACTGCTTCTATTAGAGCTCCCTCTTCCCCACTTCCAGCCATGGAAAGCTTTTTTTCCAGTGGAAACATGTTAAGCCCGCTCTGTGGATGCTGTGGCCAGTTGCATCTATCATGTGATAGGAGAACAGGGGAGAGAATTTGAGCAAGAGATGATTAGAATCAATCAGGTCTGTATGGAGAGATTTCACCTTGAACCGACACCATGGCAATTGTGCTTTCAGGATAAAGGGCTGTGTATGACCCATCTCTCTTAAGCTGGGTATAAGATGAGTTCAACTACTACCTCAGCTGACTGCCAGTCTGTCTGCTGAAACACGGCATAGTGGATGAGAGTACTCCCCAGAATGAGGAGCCAGTGCTGAGTCCAAGGCCCTCCTTTTGTCTGAGAGAGTGACAGGCAACTAAGGAAGGGAGCATCCAGAAGTCCAAGAAAAATCTTGAAGACCACCTACAAAGAGGATGTAAGCAGTCCTGGGGAAGTAAGTGCCTGGTCAGTTTATTCCTCACGCTGATGAAAGAACACTTTTTTTCCTTTCAGAGGAACCTCCTATCCTTTTCAACTGCACATCTTTTTTTCGGCCTCTGTCCTCTATATCTATCTGGCCAGGTGCTAAGAGCCCCCAGCAGCTCCTTGAGACCTCAGTCTGGCAACACCTTGAAGTTTTTGCATAAGTGGCCAATTGGGATCTAGAACTAAAGACTATTGTGACTCTTTTAGTATCTTCATGGTGCTATTGCCCCTGAGCCTCCTTTCTAAAAAGTGCCACAGGCTGTAGGGACCCAGTTACCGGTGTGTTTATCGAAATCTTGGGCTTTGAGGTTTCCTGGCAGCCCTCGCATCTTGGCTTCCAGGATCTCTACTCTCCTGGTCCCCAAAATATTTAGGCTTCAAATGGCCCATTTCAAGATATGATCACTGAGGTTTCTGGTACCACAGGGGCACAATGATTCTGGCCCTTTGAGACACAGTATTATGACACCTAACAAACAATTCACTGACTCCAAAGTCCTGTTTACCAGACAATATTCAATCCCCCACACCACACGAGGATCATCAAAAAGGAGGCCACAAGACACCCTCGTGTACACATGGAGCTTCAAATTTTGTCTTGTTGCCAACCTGGGTTCCAGCCCTTAAACGCCTCACCCTCTCTGCATCTTATGACAACATGGATTCTGACTGCTTGCTCAGAAGACTGAAGAAGCATGCCAAAGTTCCTGCCCAGGAATGCGTACTTGCCATCCTTTCCAAAGGTAGACATCAAGGTTGGATTGGGACAATGGAGTCATCATCAAACAATGTGTCCTGCAGAGTGCCTCAAGGATCATTCTTATTGTACTTGCTTTCTAACATACACCTGCCTACTCTTTCTGAGCTCCTGAAGCTCCAAATATTTGCCAATGATGCTTACATACCCTTTCACCTGAAAAACGTGTTAGCTGTTGCTTAGACCACATGTTCCTATGGATGAAGGATAGCTTATTTCTTCGCCTGGCATTTCCATTCCATTCTTACCATCTTGGTGCTGGCTTTCCTCACCTGCTGTTTCATCTCCGAGGAATCATTATCTGTATCGTTTCCACATCTCCACCTCCTCGTCCTAGCTATTTCCCCTTATGCCCTACATTTTCTTTCTAAATTCTTTTAGACTAATTAAAAGTAGCCTTAAAGTACCTTTGTTTATTCTTTTATTATATTTTAAATTAAATTAATAAATCATTTTGTCCCTAAATTAACTCTAAAAGCATGTTTTACCCTTAAAAATATTTCATTCATATTTCAAAATGTGTTTATTAGGCCAACAGACCGTAAAACATTGCAAGTGCAATAAAACACACATTAGAATGTCATAATAATAATTATTAAGGCTCTCAGATTTATATTATACAGGCACCATTAAAATGTTGTTATTTCAGGCACTTTATTCAAGTACACCCAAGCAATATTTATTTCAAAGTAAATATTTATTGCCTTCTCCTTTCATTTTTAATTCTTTCCTGAATACACACTGTTGTAAGGTTTGTCCTTCCTTATACGTGCATATATAAACCTACTGGCCTGTAGGTAGTTATAGTTAGGACCATGTTTCCATAGGAAAAGCATTTTTTGACTTGGCTATAACTTTGGCGTCTTTTGACCAATCTTCAGGACAATTTCCAAAAAAGGTTCTGTGTGTCATGGAAAGTTTGGGGGTGATCCATGCAGTGGAGACTGAGAAATTGGGGCGCGAATAAGGGTGCATTTGTAATGTTAATTCCCACTAGGAAGCTGTAGTTACACCTACAACCCGAACCGCTGAACGATCTTACATCAAATTGGGCAAGGAGGTAGATGTTGGTTTAAGGAGGTGCCTTTTGCTTATTTGGTGACAATCTGTTCAGTAGTTGTTGAGAAATTTAATTTGAAAATTATAGTGATATCTCTTGTGAAAAATTACGAGCTTGTGCAGGGAAATGCGCCGCTCTGATTGACTGCCAACACTTCAACAAGGAAGTGTTGGCAGCCATCTTGGGACTCTGATTCACACTGTCCCCCCAGGAATAACCTGACCCCCCAAGCTGGACTCGGGGTCCCCCTGAGAACCCACCACGGCATAAAAGCATTTAAAAAAAAACTAGATGATACAAAATCGCGATATTCGCAAATTGTCTGCAAAAATGTTTTAAAATAACCCCTGGGTAGGCCAGGTCCCCGGGTCATATAATAAATATCGGAGGGGGCACACGGGGGGCCCCCCTCCTAGAGTTTATCAAACCCCGGTGTCTATCACCTCCCCAGGGCAGTAACATTAATACATGCAGGGGAGCCACATGGCTCCCCGCTGCCCCGGAAACCACCACCTCTCTGGGGCACACACATTAATTTGTTTAAAATAAAACAATGCAGGAGAGGCCCTACAGCCTCCACTACTGCCCCGGGGACCGCCACCTCCCGAGGACATTTTACATTAGGAATGCATGCCGCCCACCCAGCCTACCCACAGCACCATGGGACCGCCACCTCCCCGGGCCTGTAGGTACCCAGTAACTGGTGTGTTAATCAAAATCTTGGGCTTAGAGGTTTCCTGGCAGCCCTCACAAGATCCATCTAAGCTTCCAGGATTTCTGCTCTCCATGTCTCTATGGCACCAAAATATTTAGGCTTCAACTTGCCCATTTCCCACAAAAGTGGGACAAGAACACTGACTTATGCTTAAAATTGAGTATACCATCTGACGAAATAGTATCAGCTGTGCCACCAACTTGATAAATGTATTAAATAAGATGCCAAGATCCCTGAAGAACCTCCATTGCCATAATGGGTATGGTGAAATGCGGCATCGACTTTGCAAATGTTAATTTGACTCTCAAACATTTAATGAAATGTTGATGGTCAAAAGGACTAAATAAAAAGTTACTTATAAAGTATATATTTTAAAGGATTTCTGCTTATTCTGTTGACAAGCAGTGCTACAGGAACTCCTTAATTACACAGACTTCACCAAGAAGGCTTTTGCAAACCATCTCCATGAAATGATCCAGTCTAACACCTGTCTGCAGGATTGCATGCGCAGCTTCATGCCTTCCTACAGCATGGAGGCAGCAACAAACCAGATAGTCAGCACCCCACTCCATCAACTGATATACAGTAGCAATCTTTTCTGCAGCCTTCTCCTAGATTTCTTCACTGCCTTAAACACCGTTTATCATCCAGTACTGATTAACAATTTAACACTCTATATGGGTTTTGATGGCTTCATCATACAACCGTTCGAATCTTACTTGGAGAACAGAACCCATCTTATTCCATATGATCTTCGCCAGGTCTGAGCGCATCCCTGGCTCAAACAACATTTACCAGGGCTCCAAGCCCTCGGTGGTGATCTTCAGCATGTACATGGAACCCTCTGGGAGGCCCAGTGGCCAAAAGTTACATCCGCCTCCAGGATTAAGAAGGTGAAATACAAATCTATAACAGGGTATGCTTCGCCGTATCACCCAACTGAAGGACTGCCTCACTATGATCTGGAGTGCAGCTGGAAATGCTGGGGGAATGGCTGGTAAAGGTTGCAGGTCAAAAGTGCTGACAGGCAGTTGTTGGTGAACGTTGTTTTATGAATTTGTCATTGGCATAGAGTCAGCCAAAGCAATACTTAGCAGAAAAGATTAATGACAAAGGTAACACAAGATTGACTGGAAATACAGAGAAAATGTGCTCAAAAGCTAGAAGTAGGAAGAACTGGAGTTGAGAAACAGGAGCAAATAAATCAGGAAACAACTAGGCTGAAGGTGAGAAAGCCAAAGCAAGAACTTAAGGCTGAACCCGGGAGCTTTGAGTACTGATTTGTAATCAGTTGTGAGGCATTTCAAGTGGGACATATATCTTCCTTTTACAGTGTATCTATATTGTACTAATGCCAAGATGTGACCTTGTGTGAATAAGACGTATGGTGAGGAGACACTGCTCTCTCAGGCATGCACATAGGGCAAGAACAATGTATTCGTCCATCCCTGATCACCATTACCCATGTGTTCCACTTGGTTCCGGCTTTCAGCAAATGAGGTAAGATTAGGCAAGAGGCTTTGGCAATAACAGCTGAATCAACTCATTATTTCCTGTCTACTTCTTCACTTCAGAATGGACTAACCTTAATTTCAGATTGAATGGCAGCGAATAACTTTTCTTCACTTCTTCAAATCCACAGGCAACCATACAAGATAATAGTATGTTGCTTATCTGTACACCTAGGGAAATGGGAAATGGGATAAGTGAGATAACCAAAGCACAGGATATCACCACTCTGACTTGTCTGTTTACTGAGTACCAACATCTGTTGGGTTACAGCAGGTATCTAAAGGCAAAATGAATACTTTTCTTTTACTATCTTATTAATATATTCCAGCATCTACCTTTTGCTATAACAAATTACATATATGTTCAAAATATCTTTGTCTAGACTATTTATCCGTGGAACTCTGATATTCCTGAAACTTAATCATAAATAATATCTATGTAATCAAGGTCATAAGAGTTTTAAAGTTATCTTCCTCTCTTCTCTGTTATTTGTGGAACATACTGTCTGGATTGAACATATATTCACGGTTGTTTTCTTAAACTGTAAAGTAACAGATATTCATCAGAATTGGAGTTCAAATTGATCCCAAATAAGCACTACCCTAATAACATATAACTGCCTTAATAGAATATTTGCTTTGTGAGAAACATATCAAAAAGTCCTTTAAATAGATTCGGATCCTTCCCGCTCCTCATGTTATTTAGCAAAAAGAAAATATGAGTTTATGGGGCATATGTATGAAAAACCAGTTTTGCGATTCCTGAATAGCGATTTTTAGCAAATCACTATTAAGGACTCGCAAAATGCAATGTGTGTAGGAATCGCATTATTAATTGCGATTCCTTTTACATTCCTTAATTGCGAATCACAAATTGCGATTTGCAATTAAGGAATACATTTCCATTAATTCCTATGGGCCTAGAGGCCCATGGGAATGAATGGGAAGACATTTGCAATTTGTGAGTACCCATGCAATTTCAAGGGTGTCAAAAAGGACACCCTTTAGCACCCCTGAAATATGTGTGTGCGCACATGTGGCGTGTACTTTAAAAAATGCAAAAAAGTGCATTTTTCAAAGAAATCGCAAATTACCACCAAACTGAAGTTGGTGGTAATTTGCGATTTCTTAATCCAAAATTGCACAACTTGGGTGCTTCCTGCATTGCATTTAAGGAATCGCAAATTGCGATTCCTTAAATGCGATTCCCTATTTTGCGAGGGCCTTTTGGGATGATACATCCCCAAAGGCTTTTTATCGTTCCCAGCGATACAAAAGGGGATGATGGACGGAGCGTTTGAGCAAATCAAACACTCACCCCCAGTCAACTGATCTGGGTTTAATCCATCACCATTCTTTAGTTCACTCAGCCACCCCAGTTCAGACATGGTCGTATGCAAATCAGTCTGACCCTGTGCCTCATGGGAACAGTCCAGCCCGAACTACCAAGCCATGTCTTCTCTGGACCGGAAACAAGCATCCTGGGACCGGTTTCGGATTCATAATCCTCATCAGCCAGGCTATCTTGAATCCAGTGGCCAAGTGAGCAAGGGACTCACGTCTGAGCATACCCTGCCACACTTAGGGCGAACAAAGTGATACAAAAGGGGAAGATGGACGGAGCATTTGAGCAAATCAAACACTCACCCCCAGTCAACTGATCTGGGTTTAATCCATCACCATTCTTTAGCTCACTCAGCCACCCCAGTTCAGACATGGCCGTATGCAAATCGGTCTGACCCTGTGCCTCATGGGAACAGTCCAGCCCGAACTACCAAGCCATGTCTTCCCTGGACCGGAAACAAGCATCCTGGGACCGGTTTCGGATTCATAATCCTCATCAGCCAGGCTATCTTGAATCCAGTGGCCAAGTGAGCAAGGGACTCACGTCTGAGCATACCCTGCCACACTTAGGGCGAACAAACTTTGCAGATGACAACTTTAGCATGACCGACAAGGCACGTTTCTCATTTTGCCTGAGGAAAAATATTTGTAGTCCACATCACAAAGGGCCCTCTGACAACCTTGAAAAGGGATTTCCATACTGCAGTGAGCCTTCTTGAAGGACTTTGAAAGTTTCACAAAATAACTCCAGTTCTAATAGGCTTCCATTGCACCACCCCCCCTGAATTACCTTAAAGACTTCCTGCGTCCTCCCCCTCACCCTCCCCAATGAAATCATTTATGGCACTCCTCTATACCTGGTTCCAAAATCTAGACTTCTGCTTAGGTTAGCAAGCCACTCAGCAGCAGCAGCATTACTGGACTGGAGACCAGAAATACAAGAAGAAAAACGGACTCAGACCATCTCCTGCTACACTCGGAGGCTGTGCCAAGGGCCATCAATCAATCAATCAGAGGGTTTATATAGCACGCTATTCACCTGTGAGGGTGTCAAGGCGCTAAGGGAGGGGGAAAAAAAATGAGGCTCCGGATCAGCTGAAGAGCCAGTTCTTGAGGTCTTTCCTGAACGTGTGCAGGGTTGGGGAGAGTCTGATGTTCACAGGGAGCTCGTTCCAGGTCTTGGCTGCGATGTAGGAGAAAGCTCTCCCGCCGGTTCTGCTTCTGCGGATGCGTGGGATCTCTGCCAGGGTGAGGTTGGTGGAGCGGATGTTCCTCTCCACCGAGGAAGGATACTCTCAGGTTGAGGGATTTGTGAAGCGTGGGTGAGGAGTTTGAAAGTGACCCTCTTCTCAACGGGGAGCCAGTGGAGGTCTCGTAGGTGTTGGGTCATGTGTTCATGACGTGGAGTCCGGAGGACGAGTCTGGCTGCGGCATTCTGGATGGATTGGAGTTTGTGTAGAATAGTTCTGTTAATTCCAGCATAGAGGGCGTTGCAGTAGTCCAGTCTGCTGGTTATGAGTGCGTGGGCGACCGTCCTTCTGCAGTCGGGGGGGGGGGGATACATTTGGAGGTCTTACGGAGGATGCAAAGGCAGTTGAAACTCTTGGAAGCGACGGTGTTTATCTGGCGGTTCCGGGAGAGGGAGGAGTCAAGGATGATGCCTAGGTTCTGGGCGTGGTCCGTAGGGGTGCGTGGGCTTCCGATGGCAGCGGGCCACCAGGTGTTGTCCCAGGCGGAGGTGCACGGTCCGAGGATGAGTACCTCGGTCTTCTCTGAGTTGAGTTTCAAGCAGCTGTCTTTCATCCAGGCTGCAAAGTTCTTCATTCCTTCCTGGAAGCAGAGTCTGGTGTCGAAATTGATTGATGTTCTGATGAACTTTCAAGTTCTTCGTATATGAATATATATCAGTGGGAGTCCTGGGTCTGAGACTGTGGAATATTTTGAACCCAAGAATGAGTGCAGTGCCTAAAAACAAGTGTCTGCAAACAGAACTGTTCCAGCTCACCTACAATCAGCCTACATGCAACTGGCAGTAGTGATCTAGAAATATCAGCCTGAAGAACATCCCTTGCTGATTACTTTGTACCTTCCTCCACATTACATCATACAAACTATGACACATCTATAACTCTGAATTATTTGGAAGGCCACATACATCACTTTGTAAAACGTCTTAATAAGTAATATGTCAACGGACTTACATTTTTTCTCAATACTGATACCTTTTATCGAAATGAGTGTATCAATTAGTAATTGAAAGCCAAGATACACTAGGCATAGCGCAAAACCACTGACTGTGCTACCCTACCCAAAGAGCCCAGTTGCCCCACAAACTTTTAATTTCCCAGTTGTGTTCATACTCGAGTTTGCAAGTAGCAAGCCTGCCGAGCTCTATTGTAGTGCTGTGATGGTTTGGGCTGGCATCTGATGAAATAGTATCCATCCATTGACTGTACCTCTAGTAGCAAGCCTTGTCATAACACCAAACATTTGAGCCATTCCAAAGTGCTGATGAAGTTGACCCCATAGACATGCTCTTGGTTGGGTTTGCTACCATAGACTAACCTAGAGTTATGTTTGGGGTTATATCCCAGTAATCGCAAGTGTTAGGCACTTCAAATGTTATCTGCTGTATTCTCTTTTAATCATTAATTTTGAGTGATTGGGTATTAAAGAAGTATTTAATTTTAAAGAATTACTTCTGGCTGGACGTTACTTCTTTGATGATTCTGCTAACTGTTGTGTTATTTCATATTTGAATCCATATTCCTGCCGTTCTCCTCTGATAATAAACTGCAACTAGTCAACGATAGCTACTTCTGGAGACTTGGTTAACCACTGTGAGCAATAGTATCTAAGGCACTGGAGACAAACAACAGTACCAAACACTGTTACCGCCTAATACTCATCACCTGCTCAGAACCATGATAAAAAACTTGACAACTTGCAGTAAACAACTGTAACTAAAATTGGAAATGACGAATTAAATATGAACTGACTTATCACTCTTCCTCTCTCTGCAGGACCCTGACAGTGCATTCTGTAGTGAGGGTTTCCTAGACACTGGTGACAGAATGAAAGACTCCTTGACCCTGCTCAGTCGTGTCTCCGCCCACCCGGACTCTCGCTGCTGGTTCTTGGCCTGGAACCCCACTGGAACACTTCTGGCATCTTGTGGAGGAGATCGCTCCATCAGAATCTGGGGCAAGGAGGGTACGTTCCAACGCACAAGCACAAGGCTCAGCATAAGTGGTATCTGAAGATGCTGCCTTCTGGCATCTATATTCATAGTGGTATCCTATCTCTGGACTACCCTACACTTGACTACAACCCTAGAGCACTTACTGGGCACTACTGAAGGAAATCTCCTAGAGTCTTATTTCACATTTCTTTGTTTTTAATTTACATCACTCTGCATGTCACATAGGTGGCTTCAGAATGAGTGAACCAGGCAATGAGGGTGAGATGGTCAATGATGGGCAAAGGAGGTAAAAAGATCCAAGGCAGATTAAAGTTGACTTTCATGAAAGTTTTAATATAATAGCAAGAGTTGAAGCACAGCACATCTTAACAGGTTCAGGTACAGGTCTTGTGATACAGTTGGTCTGGAATCTGGAACCCAGGATGTAAGATGCAGGCACGCATCATACATTCCAGGCAGCAGATCCAGAGAGGGAAAACAAGGAGAAAGGGCAAGGCAGAATGAAATGTACAACAGAATGCAACACATCTTATCCCTTAAAAAAAAACATTAATCTAGATACCTGCTGGGAACACTCTTATGCCTATTGGAAATTTTAACTCTAGAGGCAACAGAGGAATCCAGATGAACAGAACTGGGTGGAGGCAAAACGGGAAACACATCAGGTCTCCTCTGGTAACTACGCTGAGTAGAGTAAGAAGAGCAACGTACATTTTCAGGATTGCAATATTTAGCCACTCTGCGGACATTCCACACTCTACCATCCTGTGTGGCAACGCTGTTTTTAAAGACTTTAACAATTTTGATAGGAGGGTAAAATTTAGAAAGACCCTTGACCAAAAAACCAGGTTTTCTAATTCGTACCCAATCCCCCACCACAAAGTCATTATCTTTGGTTTTCATTTTGGAATCAAACATGGTTTTCATTTGTAGTTGTTTGTTTTCAACCCGTTTGGCCACAGCAGCAAGGTCACAACCAGAATTATTAACATCAAGTCTTACATCAAGTTTTTTAATCCACCAGGGACATATATCAGAAGGAGGCTCCCTACCCTTAAGGAGTCTGAAGGGACTAACACCTGTAATAGAGTGAGGAGTGATACGATATGTCCACAATCTTTTCCTCACAACATCCACCCAACTATCATCCGAAGTCTGCACAACATTCAAACAATCCTTGAGAACACGGTTAAAGCGTTCAACTTGGCCGTTTTCCCTAGGCTCATAGAGAGAGGTGGTGTAATGCTTGATTCCACATGCACTAAGGAATTTCTCAAAATCATCTGACACAAGTTGAACACCATTGTCTGTGACACAGGTTTCAGGAAATCCCTCCCTGGCAAAGACCTCCTTTAGGAAAAGAATGACTGATTGGGAAGAAACAGAGCTAACGAATTTTACTTCGGGCCACTTGGAGTGGTAGTCTACCAAAACTAAGGCATACCGAGCATTACAGGGCAACTGTTTAAATGGGCCAGATATATCAAAACCCACTTTCTGCCATGGAAAAGTGGGCCAAGACACAGGCTTGAGGGGAGCTGAGGTCACATGAAGCATTTTGTCACTGTTAACACAATGCGAACAATCTCTCACCAGCCTATCCACCATTTTGTCCACTCCCGGCCACCAAAAGCTCTCTCTAATTAGGCGTTTCATCGATGACATGCCAATGTGACTCTGGTGAGCGAGACGAAGAATCTTCTCTTGTAAGGATTGAGGTGGAATTAATTTACCAGCCTTGAACAGCAAACCAGAAAACACATCAATTTCCGATGAAACCTGACAGAAAGGAGCTATATCCGGAGAAACACCCCTATGGGGTGGCCAACCATTCCTAACAAAATCAAACAGGTGTTGGCAGACCACATCCTTGCCAAGTTCAACAAACCATTCATCCTCCGGTAACGAGATGAATTCCTTGGAAACACAATCTCCAATAGAAGCAACAACATCAATGTCATTATCCGTGTTTGGAGCATCTTCACAAGGAAACCTTGAAAGAAAATCAGCAGTCACGTTACATTTACCAGGAACATACACAATATCGAAATCATACTCTTGAAGACGTGAGGACAAACGAGCTATGCGCGCAGTGGAGTTCCATCCACCTCCAGGAGATAAAATCCCAACCAACGGTTTGTGGTCCGTACGTAGTACGAAACGATTTCCCCAAACATAATTCCTGAAGTGCTCAACAGCCCAAATGCAGGCCAGAAGTTCCTTCTCAATTACCGAGTACCTTCTCTCCGTGGGAGATAAGGTCCTTGAGGAGAAAGCAACACACCATTCATCCTTACCAGATGACTGACTTAACACACTACCAATGCCATAAAGGCTGGCGTCAACAGTAATAATGCACTTTTTGTTGACACAAAAGGACTTCAAAGTAGGAGCATTAACGATTTCCTCTTTGATTTGTTTAAAAGCTTGTTCCTGCTTCTCCGACCAAATAAATTGGGCAGAACTCCTAGTAAGTTCTCTGAGAGGCTCCATTTTGTTAGCAAAGTTTTTGATAAATTTGCTATAATATTCGCAAAGCCCTGCAAAAGATAGCAACTTTTCCTTGTTGTCAGGGGAAGGGGCCTTAACAATAGCATCAACAAGGTTTCTTTTTGGTACAACTCCATCCCCTGAAAGTGAGTGGCCCAAATAGTCTACCGTCTTACAAAAAAACTTGCATTTACTAGCTTTAATGGTCAAGCCAAATTTCTCCAACCTGGAACAAACCTCTCTAAGGTGACAATCGTGCTCAGAGATATTTTTAGAAAAGACAAGAATGTCATCTTGAAAGCATTTGACATATACATTCAGATCCCTGAATATGTGATACATTGCCCTCTGGAAAACAGAAGCGGCCGACGCTAGGCCGAAAGGCATTCTTTTAAATTGAAACAATCCATGGGGAGTGATAAAAGCGGTGAAGTGTTTTGAGTCTTCTGTGAGCTCTATCTGGTGGTATGCGGACCTTAGGTCTAATGTGGAGAACACACAGGCACCGTCAAGCATGCACAACATTTCATTTATGTTGGGTAACGGGTGACAGTCAGTAACCAAACATTTATTTAACGCTCTCAGGTCTACACACAACCTAATTGTTTTGTCAGGTTTAATCGCCAAAACAATAGGCGAAACCCATTCTGAGGATTCTACCTCTTCTATGACCCCATCTTTAACCATGTTGTCAAGCATGACTCTGAGCTCCTCTCTGACACTGATGGGAACACCTCTCAACTTCTGCTTTAGGGGTACAGTATTTGGTTTAACTTTGATTTTATGCGTAAAACCATTCAATCTTCCAAGCTTCTCAGAAAAAACATTGGGAAAAGAGATGGATATCTCTTTAGACATGGATGTCAAGTCATAGTCCCCATCTGTTATGGCAAGGACACACACAGGATCTTTCAACCTAGGATTTAACGAGATCCCCAACTTAGCTTGGTCCCGCCAACCTAGAACATTCACACCTTTAGATGCTATATACATCTTAATAATGGCTGAATTATTTTTTACAATAATAGGGACTTCTTTAAAACCTATAAAGCTAATTTTGGAAGTATCAAAATTATAGGCATCAATATCAGGTTCACACAAAGAATTAACATCAATTAGGTTACCAAATGACTCTACACAGTAATCATGAGTGATTATGGTCCACGGTGAACAGGAGTCCACCATGAGTTCCAGAGTTTTGCCTAGAATATTCACTGAACTCTTTGGAGGAGGCAAAGTATCTGCTAATGTCATGTCGAATGAAGATTGTATAGAAATTACAATACCGGACTCTCTAACCAGTGGATTATTATCCTCTCTCTCCGCAACATAGGATACATTACTATTAGTACGTCTGGGAGTACTATAAGAAGACTTCTTGTAATCATTAACAGGTTTAGCAGAGGTTTTGCAATATTTAGAAAAATGACCAGTGCGATTACACTTGTTACATTGTCTATTTAGAGCAGGACACTGTGGAAAAGAGGCAATATGATCCGGACTTCCACATCTAAAACAATAAAATTGTTTACCTTTGCCCTCATATTTGTTGGAATTTTGAGTTTTGACATTTACAGTGCTAACCTCACCCGTGGAAATGGACGGAGTAGCTTGAGTAGAGGCTTTGTCTAAAGCTTTGATCCATTTGTCGGACTGTTCCAATGCTTTAGCTGTACTAATGGCAGTCTCTAAACTAGGATCCCCTAAAATCCATAACTGCTCCTGTACTTTCTTGCTTTTGACATGCACAACAATTTGATCCCTAATCATTTCGTCGGTCATAAGACCAAAATTGCAATGAAGGGAAAGTGCACGTAAAGCAGTTAAAAAATCATCAAAGCACTCATTCTCATCTTGTACCCTGGTATAAAATTTAAACCTGTTTAAGGCAACACTAGTTACTGGTTTAAACCTTCCCTCTATTCTGTGTACAGCCTCATCATAAACATTTGAATCACCACCTGACCTCACAGGAGGTAAAGTTCTAAAGACAAGTTGTCCTTCTGAGCCAAGACAATGTAAGAAAATGTTTTTTTTTCTTTCTGCAGACATTCTTTCGCCATCCATGGCTTTAAGGTAGGTAAAGAATTCCTCTTTCCATCTGGTCCAAGGGATGGGTGGATCACCTTTGGTTTGCAAAAATTTTGAGGGTGGGTCAAACTGCATTGTAGCTTGCTCTTATTATTTTTTTTTTTTTTGATTAAAAAAAAAAATATTACAAAATGATAACGTACATAAGAGTTAAAAGAGTTTTAAAGTATTCCTTTTAAATAGTAAAATAGCAGTCACAAGTAAATATCCTCTCGTTAGATGCTGAATGTAAAAAAAAAAAACGGTAAGAGTACTTGAATATGGAATAAAAGCGATAATAAAGTTATTTCAGTATTGTTTTGTCATCCGGCGTGTAAATGTATTTTGTTTTACCTTCCAGCGTGTGGAAACATTAAGTAGAACATCGACATCCGTTCCGGCGTGTAAAAGCAGTTTCTTTTTTTTTCTTCCGGCGTGTGGAAACGTTAAGGAGACATCGGTTTTTCAGCGCAACGGAGAGTGTATACTCCGTTGCTATAGAAACAAAGATGGCGCTGAGGCGTGCAGCGTGATGATGACACAGCGCGTGAAGCGTTACACGTGATCACGCAGCGCGTGATGACGACACAGCGCGTGAAACAGAGGAAGTCTCGAGCTGGCAAAAGCCTCGCGCCAGAAGAAATGTGTAAAACGTTTCAAATTGAAGAAAAGTAGTTTTATACTTCACCCATCCGCCGGAGTAGAAGTGGTGGAAACGCCTGGAAAAGCGCCGATTATGGAGGTAGAAGCGATGTTCTTTCGTTGTGAAAATTGTGGTCTTCGTTTTTTTGCTGAAGACATGAAATGTTTAAAATAAGCAGGAAAACGCTGGTATGTCGTAATTTGTAGCAAAATCGACGTTTCAGTAATATTTGGTGTTGTCAAGGATGACAAACTGATGTATCCCAGGTTTCCTCCTTTGTAAATTGGTTCCAAAAATTAAAATTTTCTGCTCCTGTGCTCCAAGGATGGTGGCAGAAATAGTAGGGTTTACCTCGTCGCCAGTAAAAAGATCCAAGGCAGATTAAAGTTGACTTTCATGAAAGTTTTAATATAATAGCAAGAGTTGAAGCACAGCACATCTTAACAGGTTCAGGTACAGGTCTTGTGATACAGTTGGTCTGGAATCTGGAACCCAGGATGTAAGATGCAGGCACGCATCATACATTCCAGGCAGCAGATCCAGAGAGGGAAAACAAGGAGAAAGGGCAAGGCAGAATGAAATGTACAACAGAATGCAACAGGAGGATACTGGTTTCCCATAGATTTACTTTTAATAACTTCGATGAAGTAGCTTATCAGACTAACTGCTGCTGGTGTGCTTTTGGTGGTGAGGAATTGCTGTAAGAAATTCTCACCACAGAAGTCACATAGTAGTAAGCGCAAATTACTGGAGAGATCCTGCACTGTTTAAGCCCCCAAAGCCCTCTCAGGGTATTGTTGGAGGAAGCCCTCTTGGATGGGGTTCTATGCCAGAGTTATCCACTTGGAAGCTCAAACTTCAAGAGCCCTATAGCACTGATAAGCATTGCTAGAGTCCTTTGACACACTCTTGGCATTTTCGGAAAAAGCGCACACTAAGAGGGCAGTTCTCTGAGGAAGTGGACACTTTACAGCACTCGCGTGGCTTTGATGGCGCAAGGTTTATTCGTTGGAGCCCTTTAACACCAACACACCACTTCTGAACAGTACAGGTTCTGCTGCAGTTGCCAGGCACTGCTTAGATTGGGAGGAGACTCCCAGAGCCCTTGTGGGCACTGCAGGAGGAGGTCTGCATAGCTGGGCTAAAATAGAACAAGCAAGACACATTGCTGGATGCTTGTATACATTATTGTACAACAGCTAATATGCTTTCCCTGCTGCTGATGTTACCTTTGCCCTGTCCCTATTATCTTTCTTGACAGGTGATGCCTGGGTGTGTAAGTCGGTACTTGCTGAAGGTCACCAGAGGACCGTCAGGAAGGTAGCTTGGTCACCTTGTGGCAATTATCTGGCCTCAGCAAGTTTTGATGCCACCACCTGCATCTGGAAGAAGAACCAGTCAGAGTTTGAGGTGGGTAGTTTCTTGAGTAGCGTCCATGAAGAGTGTGAGATCTGTCACGTCTGTAAGGTATAGCTTTTCACTTTCATTGTCCTCTCTCCGGCAGTGCGTCACCACACTAGAAGGGCATGAAAATGAGGTGAAATCTGTGGCCTGGGCCCCCTCAGGCAGCCTGCTGGCCACCTGCAGCCGCGACAAAAGCGTATGGGTGTGGGAAGGTGAGTGTTTCGAGTACTAATGCTAGAAAACAAAAATCTTCTTAAAATACATTATCTTTTTTTATTTCTGTTTTATGTAAATCTGTGTTTCCTTGTTATGGCAAGTGTAGCATTGGTAGAAATTTGAACTAGAGAGTGCATTAATTTAACCCCGGAGAGGACACTTCAACGTGAACCAGGACAGGGCAGTACAGCGACCCAGGAGAGAGCATTGATTTGATTGATTTGAACCAGATTATGCTGTTAGAGAAAAATAAAGTGATCCAGGGATGGACATTATTGTAAACAGGTGGGTAGAGAAGATGTTAATGTCCGCCAGATGAAGACATTAATGTGAGCCAGTAGATGGAGTTAGTATGCGCCAGACGAAGGTGAGACCACATTCATTTGAGCCAGGTGTAAGTATTAATGTAAGTCAGGTGAAGGTTTTAATGTCAGCCCAAAGAAGAAAGTAATTTACTCTGGTCAAAGTATTAATTTAAAAGAATGGCTATATCGTTGCTTTAAGCTCGGATGGGTTGTATCACAGGCACAACATTGTGTCAGTGTAATGTTGTGGAGGATATTAACTTGAGATAAGATAAATTATTATTGCAAGCTGCTGGTCGGAATAATCATCTAGACCCCCATTCCAAATTAATCACCATTGGTATGGCATTGTAGCTCGTTTATTATTATTTTTTAACACACACAAAAAAAGGATTGAAATTAAATATGTTGTTTATTTGTACAAATACAAATACGAAAACAGAAAATGCAAGCGATTTGAAGCGAACAGTGATGCATCATGTAATTATAAAACAAACAAATTCATTTGAGGCTATATTACTCTAGGCAAAGATCTGGTGTATTGTATGAACCTCAGTCATAAGAACTATTAGTTGATCCTAGCCACAGGACTATACATCCATGCATACATTGCATGATACGATGCAGAGCGTAAACCTGCATTGCATCTGCACTGAAACGTGTTTTTAACTGTATTATTGCCTCTAATACTACAATGAGCAATTTGATTATTATTCGGTGTGGGTGAGTAAGCACCTCAAGGAATTATCACAATCCTTGTAAGGGTGAACCCTCAAAGTCACTAAATTAAGCTTAGCTGAAGCTCCTGGTAGCTACTTCAAGGGGCAGACAGGCTTCACTTAGGGAATATAGTAAAGTATTTATGTAGTGCCAAAACAGTAATCAAGTCAAAATGCAACATAATGAAAATCTCTAACCAAATTTGAAAAATAGAGTACAATTTAATAAACAAAATTACACCAAAATGACAAAATCCAATGAGGTGAACTTGAGGTACGAATTTATAAAGGTTTAAGTAGGAATAGCGCCAAGAGGCATATGTTGTCAATGATAGCCAATGGCCAAGGTAGAGAGGGACATAGACACAATCTGATGCTGACCATGATGGAGCACGACTGGATACACAAACCAGGTTCATCCTCGTCAAAGATTTTACCTTCTGGCGACAGTTCTTTAAGTCCCAATCTGCCTAAATCCAACCAGGACAACATGGGAAGCACTTGAAGAATAAGAGTGTATCAGGAAGAGGCCAGGTGGCAGGGTCCAGTTCAGGTCTAGTTGCCACAGGTCAGCTGGGTAGTTGCAGGAAAAAACCTCTTGTAGCTTGTTGTTTCTCTGTAGCCTAAACAGGAGGTCAACCTTATGGGTCTTGGTGTTAATTTCTTGGTCCTGGGTAAAAGGGAGAGAAGGTCTCAGATTGCAGCTAGCAGATTCTGTCCTCTTTTGATCTTCCTCAGGTGTAGAGGTTTCTGAAGTGGGTACCTGAAGGTGCCACAGTTTTGCCTGGCACAAGCTAGTGGGTGGGAATGACTCCTGAGAATGTCCTAACCAATGGGGTAAAATTCCTGGGGCCATCCCTACCCACGTTGGGCATTTTAAAGATTATGGAAACCTTTGGCAACACTAAACTTGGGGTCTGTGGATTAGGTGTGTATGAGGAATCTACTATGGTCGTCCTACTGTCTTTCCACATCTAATACTAAAATCCAGTTTGGGGCAGCCACTGTAGCCACAATATACTCCGAGATAGCAGTCTGGTAGAACAACATAGAGTTTTCCAGGACAATAATTGTTTTGGCATCCTGTTCTCACCCCTAGTGGTGGACCCCAGTGTTATTTGTAACCACAGCACTCTAATGTCAAATAGAGGCCCACTGTGGTTCAAGCCGACCTAGTTTGGGTGACAAAGAAAGGCCCTGTCCAGATGTCAGCTAACATTTTCCTGTAAGGGGAGGCCTCTTTGAAAATAATCCAGTTCCTGGACCCAACCCCTCTGCTCATCCTGTGATGGGAACAACAATCCCTCCCCACTTCCAGGCTTTTGTTCTTTGCTCTGTCAGCACTTTTCACACCTCTTCAAATGCTAATTACTGGCTAGCAGAAGTGTGAGGATAAATGCAAATGGGCCTTTGAGGGCTTCATGCAGGGAAAATGTAAGTTTCTAAAAGTATATTTTCCTTTAATATTTATGAAAAATCCAACTTCACTATTGAATTGGTTGTTTAATAACTAATACAAGTAGATGTTTAATTATTTTCTAGCCATTTCCTAACCAGAATTAGCATTATTAATTGTAATAATGTAACCCAGTTTTTTCCTATGGAACAGTCATCCTTGCCTATGTGAAAATAACTTTTGAGGCTTTTTCACTGTAAGGACATGTTAAACATATAATTCTGACATGTGCTACTTTTAAACACCACCCTGCCTTATGGGCAATAAGACTTACACAAGGGTGACTTTAAATATTCAAAGGGAAGATGTTGACTCGTCAAAAGAGGTCATTTTGGAAGGTGGAATTTGCAGTTTAATATTGCAGCCATAGGGGGGCGTGGCCAAGATGGCGGCGAGATAGGACCTGGGTTCCTATCCCTCCGGCGCCACCACTCATTAGCCATGTATTATCACCCATACTGGAGCCCACCTGCGCTTCCCGGTGAGTGTGGCAGCTCGGGTAGACATCCAGATACAGACGGCGAGCCTCTTTTTCCAACCTTCTGTGGCCTTTCCTGCTTTCTGTGGCCTTTCCGGCCCCGGCGTTGCTGCAGCCCGGCGGGCCTGGAGCGGCCTGCGATCACCACAGAGCCCCGGTGCAGTCACACGCCAAGATCGCCTGGCAGAGGAAGCAGAGGTGTGCCTCAATAGCAGACTCTTGACCGGGAGGCGGAGCGGAGCTGTGAAACGGTTGGCGTGATCGCAGCGAGACGCGATTTGGAGCTAAGGCCATTTTGGGCTTCCCTGCCGCGGCCTGACTGAGGGCCTGCGGAACACTGCAACCAGGGGATAGTGAGGGGATAGTGAGCCTGGCGGTCCCAATGGGTAGTTTGTGACCGATCCCACTTCTTTGGGTCCCGACTTCTGTTAAAGTGCCCTCGAGCGGTGGGGTGGCCCTGAACTGCTGCTCTGGTGGAGACGGGAGTGTGGGGCGCGGCCTGCCGAAGCTAGACCCGGGCCGCAGGTCGGCGGACGGTGCAAGTTGTGGGCAGGGGCCATCGCCGGTGTCTGCGGGCCGTGGAGAGTGAGGTGTCTTCCCTCGTGAGACCCCCCGGTGCCCGCGACTTGGTGGGCTGACGCGGTCCTCGTCCAGCTCCTGGAGGTTGTGTAGCAGTGACTGCGGGGCCTAGTGGACGCGGAGCGGCCCTGCGGCCTTGGGCCCAGCTAGTGGATCGGCAGACACTGTTGGCCAAAGTGGGAGATCCCAGCAGTTTCTCTACGAGGTAGCGGGTGCAGTGCTTTTCCCGCCGAGTGTGGCATGCTGTGAGTCCTGACTGTCCTACAGAGGGTCGGAGGTGAAGAGCGTGTGGTCTGTCGTGTTTAGATGACCAGGCGGGGCTGACTCCGGTCCGCGGACGGTGCTTTCTATAAGCAGGGTCTGTTGGCACCACGAGAGGGCTGCGGCGTGAGCGGTTCTTTCCCCTGTGAGGATCCGGGGGGGGGTGCCGATTACCCTAGCGGACGACCGCGAGCCGGACTGCGAGAGGCCGGCTGCTGACAGTGGTAGTACACTCCCCCTCCCCTCATTGATGAAAACTGAGGCCTGTGAGGTGCTGAGTTGAGCTCCCATATTAGCTGTGTACAGCCCAGAAGCTGCGTGGTGGCAGTGCCCTCGGGCCCGTTCGACACGCTATAGTGACCTGTAGCCTTCCCGACTCGACCCAGAGTTGAGTTGAGGGGAGGTGCCAGTCCGGAGGGGATATTGGTCGGCCTGCGGCTCGGCGGGCGGTGCACACGGAGAGTTGCGGGTGCCGGCGCTAGTCCACGCGGCGAAACAACGCCTACCACTAATCCTGCAACCGAACGGTGCTCTGACTGGGTTGCCCACTCCTGGCAGCGTGAGGACGGTGCTGCTGTGGGGCTTGGTACACTGTTTTCTCCTGTTGTGCAGTGGGAATGGTGGTGCAAAGAGCTGTGATCTAATTGATCCACCATGTCGTCTGCCAGAGGATGAAGAGCAAAATCACTGAAGGAACTCCTCCAGAAAATGTCCGGGCACTCGACATCGCAGCCTGATGCCAGGGCATCACCAATGGAAGGAGATGACACGCCTGTGGCTAAGGCTTTCATGGTTGAGCTCTTCCCAGCTATCAAGGATGGTATTCAGGAACTGCGCTCCCAGCTCTCGGCGGACCTGAGAGAGGTTTGGCGTGATGTTGACAGCATTGGAGAAAGGGTGGCGACTCTGGAGGAGCACGATCTGGGTAGGGAGGAGGACTTACACCAGCTACAACAAGAGATGATACACCTGCGGGAGCAGAATATTGATCTACAGGCCCACGCGGAAGACCTGGAGAACCGCTCCAGATGTAATAATATCCGGATCCGAGCGGTCCCTTAGAAAGAGGAAGGCGACGACCTTCGTGCCTACGTCAGCGCTCTGTTTCACCAGATCCTCGCGGATGAAGAGGTTCAGGAGATTCAAATGGACCGAGTCCATCGAGTGGGACTCCCACGTGGGGCTAAAGCTCCCCCCCCCGATATCCTTGTTTGTTTCCATGACTTTCAACTGAAAGAGAGAATCCTCCGTAAGGTGCGAGACCTTAACCCAGTCCCGTTCTGTGGTCACCAACCTGCGCTCTTCCAAGATGTGGCGACCTCCACATTGATGAAACGCAGAGAATTTAAGCCTATCACTAACCACCTCTGAGGAAAAAAACATTCCCTATTCCTGGGGTCACCGGTTTCGCCCCATCTTCAAATATCAAGGCAAACTCCTACAGATTCGGTCTTTGGAGGAAGCGTATGACACCGTGGGTCTCGAGAGGATCCCTGCCGAGGCAGGGGATGACAAGCCACTCCTTCGTAGAATACGGCGCTCCTCAGACTGGCAGCGGGTTGGGAAACCAACACCAAGCTCCAAACCTGACATGGCCACTAGCAAACTAGACACAAGTAACAAAGTAACAGAGTGCCCTGCAGCCCCTTGATTTCCCGAGATATGGCATCCACCTGGGTTCACCAACTGGCGCCGGAGGGATGAAACAGTCCGACTGTGAGCAGTGACGCCACTCCCCGACCATCAGAGTGATAGACACGTAATACTTGGTGCTGACTGGGTATGTGCTACATCCCCTTGGACATTGATCACTGTGATTAACTTTTGTCATGTTTTCTGGTTTTCCCCTTTTCCTTTCACTGCTTAGCTGTTTCTCATTGTTTGGGGTTGAGTTTTTTTGGGTGTTACTTTGGAGCTCTGCATCAGTTCATGGGCAAGAATGGCAGACGATTAGACTGTACGGGATAACCTTTGCTGTATTAGTGTAATTTAGACTTGCGCGAGTACTTAGCCCCCCCCCTCCCAGCACTACGATAGGCAGGGATCTGAAAGTTGTTAGCCTGAAAGTTTGAGGGTTGAATAATCCTGTAAAACGCTCTGCAATACTCTCACTTTTGGAGAACGCTGATAGCGATATTTGCTTGCTCCAGGAAACCCACCTCCTAGCTAAAGATACCAGGCGCATGAGGGATAGGCGCTTCCCGCAACAATTCTGGTCATCTGGGCCATCCAAGAAAAATGGAGTAGCGATCCTATTCAGTGCGTGTTCTCAATGCAAAGTAGTTTCCACATTGGCGGAAGTTAAAGGCGGGTTACTAGCGGTTGCGGTACAATTGGAGGATGCACATCTTACAATAGGGTCCTTATATGCACTT
Source organism: Lissotriton helveticus (assembly GCF_964261635.1). Lineage (NCBI taxonomy): Eukaryota > Metazoa > Chordata > Amphibia > Caudata > Salamandridae > Lissotriton > Lissotriton helveticus. The sequence continues at coordinate 831,576,934 of NC_136072.1, read as the reverse complement.
AATGAAAGGCAAGAGTCCTTCCTGCGCCTTGCTCTGTCCGAGGTTCTTGCCTCTCCCGATTTGGCGCTTTTGGTCGGAGGGGACTTAAATGTTGTAATGGATCCGGATTTGGATAGATCGGGACAGAGATCACATCAAACAGGGGCGCTTTCGCAGGCTGGGAAACAGTGGTTGTTTGACTGTGGATTGTGCACAGCACCCAAACGAGCGCGACTATACCTACTTCTCCTCGACGCACAAAACATATGCGCACCTTGATCAATTTTTAGCCTCCTCATCTCTTCTCCTCAACCTGCACACCGTGGACTTCACCCCCAGCTCCCTCTCAGACCATGCTCTCATTTCAGTGCTTCTGCCAGCGCGGTGCTCGCGCTCAGCCCCGCCGGAGTGGAAACTCCGTGAATCCCTCCTCCACTCTGAAGAGGTCACCAAGCAGATCCGAGATACTATAGTACACTACTTCTCTAAGAATGATCAGGGGGATACACCCCTTGCTGCAGTATGGGAGGCTTAGAAGTTGGTGGTGCGGGCAAATCCATCGCGGTTGCGGCATCATTTTTGAGCCTACGCAGAGAGAAACACGCAGAATAAGAAAGGGAGGTAGGAGAACTGGAGGCGGTCCATAAACGGACGGGGGCTCCGAGGGTATGGAGGGAATTAGAAACTCGGCGGCGAATGCTGAAACACCTGGACCTAGATAGGGCTGAGCATGCTCTCCTGAGGCTGTGGCACAAATTCTACCTCAGTGGGGATAAGTGTGGGAAAATGCTAGCACACAGATTACAAACGCAAGCGCAGATGTCCGCAATTCATTCCATACGAGACCAGAAGGGGGTGGATCACACCACAGATGCCCTTATCGTTGACTCCTTTTGTAATTTTTATCAACGCCTCTATGCCAAGGGAGATGCCCTCCTGCACGGCCCGAGACATATTTGGGTTCCTGCGATATTTCTCCCTTACTCAAATCTTCAGCTGATAATTTAGATTCGCATAGAAGAGGTCATTTTGGCGATCTCGAGGTTAAAGGTAGCTAAGTCACCAGGTCCGGATGGCTCCCCGACCGTGTTTTATAAAACATTTTGTGTAGAGCTGGCTCCCTTTTTAACTCCTTCCTGGATACCGGGGAAGTGGCGCCTACTATGTCTGAAGCGGCAATTTCTGTTATCCTGAAACCCAGGAAAGGTCCCAAAGAATGCGGGTCATACTGAACAATCTCGCTTCTTAACATCGATGCAAAATGGTTTGCGGGCATTTTAGCTCCACGCCTTAACCCCCTTATGGCTAATATCGTAGACCCGGACCAATCGGGTTTTATACCGACTCGACAAGGGGGGGGCACAACTCTATACAACTGTTGCAGCTCATTGACCTCGAACATCGCTGGCAAACACAGACCCTTCTACTCTCGATCGTCGCGGAGAAGGCCTTTGATCGTGTTGACTGGGAGTACTTGTTCGCAGTGATGCGTGCGTATGGATTCGGTGCCAACTTTATCCGATGGGTTTGTTGTTTATACGCCTCCCCCACAGCCTCGGTGCGGGTTAACGGATGTAAATCGGTCCTCTTCCCAATCGGCCGGGGAACGCGTCAGGGTTGTCCCTTATCCCCACTTTTATTTACGCTCTATATGGAGGCATTCATTCAGCGAATTCGGGAAAATCCTGACATCGTTGGTTCTCAAATTTGGAGCTGACACACATAAAATTAGTATGTATGCCGACGATGTCATCCTTTTGCTCACACAGCCCCGGCTGACGTTGCTGGCCGGCAATGTTCCTAAAAGCAGTAAGCTCCCTAAGCTTACTGCTTTTAGGAACATTGCGGGGTTCAAGGTTAACTTCGCAAAGTCGCAGATTCTCAATATCTCGATATGAGAGAATGAGGTTCTGGATCTACAGTAAGACTTTGCATTCCACTGGGCACCCACGGACATTACTTACCTGGGCCTTCGACTAACCTCGACCATCGCTAAAACGGTCTCCCTCAACTACACCATGCTGATGGAGCAAACGACTAAGGCGCTGGCACCTGGTCGTGCCTCAAATTGGCGTGGTACGGGAGGATAGCAGCGGTGAAGATGACAGTGCTCCCACGCATCCTTTACATCTTCCAAATGCTATCATTGACCCCACCGCCGGACACGCTTCAGAAATTGCAAGGGCTACTCAATAAGTCTCTATGGGAGAATAAGAAACATCGCCTCTCACTTGCTCACAGTGCTTCCTCGAAGAAACACAGGGAGGGCTAGGCTTCCCTTTGGTGGGCGCTTATTACCAAGCGACATGCCTTTGTTCCATTGTTGAATGGAACAGGCCCCTATCCAGCAAACACTGGAATCATGGACCAATCAGTGGCCGGACAGAACATATGGCGAGAATTGTGGCTCCCTCGCAAACATAGAGCATGGGGGCTGTACTCATCACCGGTTACCTCCCCGACACTTAAGATGTGGGATCGACTAGCAGGCCCGAAGTGTTGGACCACATTTCCTTCTCCCATTTCCCCTATTGTAGATAATCCCGACTTTCAGCCAGGACGTTCGTCCCCGGTCTTTCATCGCTGGAGGGAAGAGGGTTTCAAGAGAGTGGGTTCCCTTTTTGATACTGAGGGCTTGATCCCTTTTACCCAATTGCGTAAAGATTATGATTTACCGCCTTCTGATGCCTATCACTACACACAAGTCGCACACTAGGTTACACGAGCTGAGAACTTTGCCCTAATGTCCCGTCCCCTGACTTCCTTCGAAAAGTGGCTGGTTTGTAAAAAGGATGATTGCAAACTCATATCTGAACTTTACACCATGATCACTACACACCCGAAGGGACACCGTACAAAAGCGCAAGTAAGGAGACCGAGCTGGGGAGGCCCTTATCCCTTTAAGAGTATGACCGCATTTTTTACCGAACACATCACACTGCTTACAACACAGCAGGAGCGGAATCCGCATATAAAGTGGCTACTTACTGGTATTATACACCGGCGCGCATTCACTGTTGGGACAAGTACAAGACAGACCTCTGCTGGCGGGGATGTGGCCTAACTGGTACCCTAGTTCACTTGCTCTGGCATTGCCTGAAACTGGTGCGATACTGGTCAGCGATCATTGATGAAGTCGATTCAGCATTCCAGATTAAATTGCCACGGATTCCTGAAAATACACTACTGGGTCTTCCCCTCCCTAAGTTCTTCTCGCTGAAGTCACTGAGGGGCAGGCAGATTGCAATGGCATTGCTTGCAGCGAGTCAGGTGCTCTTAGCGCAATGGGGGTCTTTGACAGTCCCTGAACCACGAGACTGGATCCACCGACTCTGGCAACTTTTAGCCATGGAGCGCCTATCGCTTAGCATAGAGAGTAAAGGCAACTAATTTGCGAAGTTATGGGCCCCTTACTTGCAGATTCTTACCAAAGATATGAGAGAAGTAACGTGCCCGAAATATTTGCAAATTGTACAGCTTATTCCATTAGAACCACCCGGTTCATCCACAGATAAGGTTGCCAGATAATTGACCACTGTTATAGGCGACCGTGGTGAGGTCGCTTAAGTAGGGCTCGAACTGATGCGGAGGGTGGTTTGGGGTGGGTGGGGTTGTTTCTTTGTTTTGTTGATCTCCTATAAAAGTGGTATTTTTGCTGGGTGCACTAAATATTAACTAATGCTTGAATTCTTCGCGAGGTCGCCCTCCGGGATTTAGACCTGAATACTGTGTATTTCTAAGCAGTTTTAGCTCTGCCGGCACCCTGATGTAGGCAGCTAAGCTGTGTACTCACCACCATACTACCACACAATAAAAATGATTGATTCTAAAATTGGAGCAGTTGGGCTACAAATGGTATGCCTGCAGTCTTGCTTGCATTGTCACCTTAGTGGGTGGCACACTGGGTACTGCCATCCACGAGTAACATTTCATTTTAAGACTGTGGATACCCTTTGTACCATATACTAGACTTGTATGTAAATTAAACATGCTGATCAGGAATATGCCAGTTTCACCATGTAGAAAAGGGGAGCTCAGAGATGTTATCATCACTGATCAGGTGGGGTAAAGTGCTCAGAGCTATACAGCCAGAAAAAGTATTGGATCCAGCAAAAAGCAAAAACTCCGGGATGACGCTGGAGAAACAGCAAATTTTCCACGTTATCTTTAGAGTTCAAGAAAAAGTAGAGCACCTTCCCTTGCACTTACAGATATGGTTGCAGGTGGATTATCTCTTTGAACCTTTGACAATGAGACTTAAAACCACTTCTAACGAGGAACAACCTGATTACTTAAAGGTGATCTTCATTACAACATTTATGAGCGATGTAGTAAAAAAAAGAGTAATATTTGAATGATTTCGGGGAAATATGTAGTGGGCCATCTGCTAGCAGCATAAAGTCAACGAGCAAGAGAAGAGTAAACCGAGTTGTGGATGGTTAATGTATTGTGATGTAGTGTTCCTTAAAGAGATGAGTGTTCAACTCTTTCCTTAATTGGAGCATCATTTGGGCGGTCCTTATGGATACATGGATGATGTTGCAGAACCTGGGTGCATCAATGGAAAAGTCCTGCTGTCCTTTTTCCTTTTTAGGTCTCGCCTGAGCCAGCGCGCATGCGCTGCTCTGCGAGGTTTATTGTAAGGACTTCCAACTCCCAGAGCTTTTCCTCGTGTTTTTTTTGTATTTCTTTTACTGCCACGCATTTCATTGGCCATTGCATAAGGCTTAGACAATAGAAAGCACGCAAATGGCCAAAGGCTCAGGTATGTCCCACCGTATCTTTAAATGTCCCCTCCCATAGCCTATGTGTCTCGGGAGCGAGCAGCAGCACCATCTGTTTCCAAATATCGCGCCTGCGCTTGTTTACATTTGCCTGTCTCGCGGTCGCGTTAATTGGAAATAGATGGCATTCAACTTTGCGGCCTATTCCCCCCCCCCCCCCCCCCATCCCACCCGCTCCTCAGCAAAGTACTTGTTATCCAGGTCTCCACTGTTGCTACATCTCCTGTTTAGCCTATCCTTTCCTCAATTACTCTCTCCTTCCTACATCTCCTCCTCCTCCCTTCTCCATGCCACATCTTTTACATTCAGACATCTCCCTTTTGAGCTGTCTTTACGTCTTCACTGCTAGCTTCTTTTCCATTTCACCCCTCAGTCGTTCACTAGATCTCCCACCTACAGCTTTCTCCACCTCGGCTGACGCTTGCTCCTCCCTTACTCTCCCTTCTCCTGCCCGAACCTCCTTCCCCGCTTCTCGTACTCACACTTTCTTCTCTGTTCTGTGCTCCAGTTTTGAGCTTTCTCTATAAATTAAATATTTCTCAGTGCTGGGTCTGGGATGCGAGTTGTTTTTATTTTCGCCCGGAATCCTAATGAAGACTCTGAAGATGGGGGCTTCGGTGCCTGATGCGCGCTCCTCTGACGTGCGGACGTTTATCCACTTGGGCAGCCTGCGAGCGTGAGGAGGGTTCAATCTGCCGCGCTTAGCACCGCCTGTAATTTACGAGTGCTGTAAGTGGGCGCGTGTGCTGCGTGCGGCCAGGTGGCAAAGCTTGGGATGGCAGATGAGATTCTCCTCCAGCGTAGCGTCCTGTGAGCCGAGGCCTTCCTCGGAGAGAGCGAGCCCTGCCGCTTGCCACCCCGCCCCGATCGCTTGTCCTGGATGCATTTCCCTCCACATTAATCTTTATGCGCGTTGGATCGGAGGCAATGACCTGTGGTACCTTGCGGAATTGAAATAATTTGGAAAAAAAAGCCTGTATTAAGTTCATATGGCCAATGTGTGCTTCTGCGAGTCCTGCAGAGGAGTTGTATAATAGGCAGGTCACACGTTTGGATCCTCCCCGCGGTGCTGCGCAGAGAGCGTGCCACTGAGCTGGCTAATAAGAGCTGTTACTAAGCGTCACGAGACAGTTACGTTGTTGACCGCCATATAAATGTTTAGGATGCCCATTGTACCCTGGCGTAGATGTCGGATAAATCTGTTTATTGCAGGTCTAGCAGTAGAAGGCCGCCTTGTATCACAGTGTGCTGCACAGGGCACGTTTCGTCCTTTCCATCTCGTAGCCTCCGCTCTGCTGCTCCCGCCTCGGGCCACTCAGCTCCATTGTGCATTTCTGTGCTCAGTGAGGCACTCCTTCTTTATTCAGATGCTATGACCACCAGCTGCTCTAGCAAATCACCTCTTCTACCACCTGGGAGTCTTGGCCCACATGCGCTCTGCCAATGCAGCACAATGCAATCATGTTTCAATCCCTCATATTGTAACAAGTGATGACTGCATTACCAATAAACCTTAAACCTGACACGCAATATCCTTAAATTCCAAGGATCTAAAAAATATTTTTCTTTTTCAGCCAAACCCCTTTTTAGGTCGAGCCTAGCGCAGCATAGCCAATAGGTCTAGCTTTTGGGACCTTATAAGTATTTAGTTATGCAGCACAAAATCCTTGTTGCAACAACATCAACTGTTGCATGGCTAAACACTAATAAGGTCCCAAAGGAGAGACTTATTGGATATGCCAATGCTTGTTACACTTAGTCTGTGGTCTGAGGCGCCCTGTCTGCGGGTGGGCCGAGATCCACATAGTTGCGCTTAAAGCCAAGATCATCTCATCTAGGGACTTGGGAAAGTAGAAAAACCAGCAGTAGAAGGCTGGAACATGCATTGTGGTCTATTTATCTCTAGACTGAATGCGCTATGAAATACTCAAGCCTATCACAATTAACTGAAAATGGCACACATGGCCTTTTACTTTTCTAGATTTATGTTAGCTTATACTACATAGAAGGAGCGTTCAAGAATGTTCTAATCTGTCCTACTTGTACGTCCTCCTCTATTGAATGTGACACTCTTCTTTTTTATGGACATAGTTGATGATATCCACTCTGGTTGCAGAGCATGACTCGCCATCCCTCAGGAATTTTTCCGGTTTAATCATTTCTTGCTTTACTCTCTATTGCCCACATAGTTAATTGGATGAGCTGCCTGAGCTCTCCGTATGACCGAATCCCAATTCAAAGACTTTTGGCATTAGCACCACCTCCTTGCTCCAGCCATGATCTTTCTCTTTCTTCAGTCCAAGGAGGCGGTGAAGTACCACTTTGGAAATAAACTCGGCTTAATCTCTATACTTGGTTAACTTCAGGCCCATTTCTCTCCTACCAGTGCCTACCAAAATTCTGGAGAGTCATGTCCAAATAATTAAGATACTTCCTTGAAACTGATAAAGCTTAATACATCCTAGGTAACACAAAGACCACCCTTAGCCGCACAACTGAATTTAGTCTCCCCTGGTGCGTGTTCTACTTGATTTTCATTTCATCCCTCATGGCATCGGTTTCAGCGCCTTCTTATGGCTTGACTTCTCATCAGCGTTTAACACCCTCAACCAACTCATCCTCTTTGACAGACTTCTCAGCTGACTGCCTTCAGATATTAGCTAAATGTCTGTTTTCAGTCCTCCCTCCATAGATTCACCTTTGACTCTCTCAGTGTTCTGCATTGTCCTGTTACCTCTTCAACATTTGTGTTGAGCCTTTGTCAAGGCTCAGCTGATCCCACAGCCTCCATCCTTTGAATGTATGCTGTGGATACCCAGACCCTCTTATACATTGATGGCTCTGAGTATCTGGACTTCTATAGATAATGTATGAGAGAAGGGCGCTCGGGGATGGCCTCCCAGTCATTCAAACTGAATGCTAATAAAACGTAAGTTATGCTGGTGGAAAGAAAGAAGGGTTTTACTCTTTCTGTTTTCGTTCACCAGATTTGGGTCTCTGCCCCACACCCTCGTGGACGTTAAAAATGTAGGCTTTACCTTTGATATTGACAATCAGCTAGCATTTCTAGTCCGTATCATTACCTTGGTCTGCTTCTCCTAGCTCGAAAGATTAGAGAAAATCCTTTCTTACTTTAATCCTAGTAGGAGGAAATCAGCAGTTGCTGCTGTAGTCTGTTCAATACTCGATTATGCAAACGCCCTATATTGGGCAGTCCCAAGATCTCACGTAAAATACTCCAGTTCATTCTTTATGCTATAACCAGAACAATGACTCTGCCTTCCACGTTCTGTCATGCCACACCATTGTTTTTTGTTGTTTTGGTCAGAGTACAATTCAAGTTTTTTTTACCTGGTTTGTCCTGAGTTCTGTCCCTCTCGTTTGAAACAGTCTTTATTCTCCCTCTCGTGACCCTCGCTTCCAGAATGTGAATTTGCTGATGGATTCCTGCTTTTGTTTGCCAGCGATTTGGGAGGCTTATTTCTTTGTTATCTCACTGCCACTGTGTTGAATACTTTTCCACCCTGTCCGAAACATAGTCAGGACCTACTCCTTTTCTGGAAAGCTGTAAAGATCTGGATATTTACTAGCTTTATGGTCTATTTCTCTGTTGTGCCCGATGCTGCGTTTAATCCCCCTAAAAGGGTTTGAAATCATTAAGTGTGCATGTGTGTACAGGTATGTACAGGTATAAATTAACATAACATAACCTTCTGCCTGACGTTTCCCTTTAAAATCACTAACAAGTGCAGTGGTGTAGTTGAGAATGCATTGATTTGTTGAATTAAAGTGTTCTACCAAAACCTGCTGCCCGGTTTAAATAAAGTGATCTGGTAACAATAGTATGCAAGCGTTAAAGGGCTTATACAGTGTAGAGAAAATAAACCAGTTCTCTTTACCAAGTCCTGCATCTCTGACAATCATCAACAATAGACATTTTGCTTTGTTTGAAGATGCCAGGTGGGGTTCTGAGGCATATTGTGACATTCACAGGATGGCCCTATTATGACTCCTGAAGTTTATAATTTCACATTTTTCAGTTTCTTACAAGGAAATTAAATGCATTTTGCAGCTAGAGTTGATTAACTAAGCTTCCTGGAACCATTATTTTACTCCGCTGAGCTATTAAATGTCTTCATTAAGCTGTGTTTAAATGTCCCTGCAGACAGTGGGCGTCGTGAATAATTATGACTTCACACAGGCTGTTCTAACAGACAGAACTTTAGCTTTAACAATATCACTGTCACGAGTGAAAAGAGTAGCGTCCACATTACTCTGATGCAACAGCTGAACTCCATTGCTGAGGCATGTGACTCTTCCATAGCTCTCTTGCTTAGCTGTTCGCAAAGCCTGCACTTGCAATAGCTCATCAGTCTTTTCTTGCTGCTCTTATATCGCCAAAAGGATGTGTCATGAATAAATGCTGCCAGCAACTATTAAGCCAAATCTAGAAAAGGCTGTGTCCAGTAAGTGGAGACATCTCTTCTGCGAATCAAGCCGATATAAACAGATAAGATGTGCACAGAACCCCACACCTACACTGGAGCACTTACATTTCCCATTTCAGGTTTGGCGTCTACATGGGTTTATAATACTCTCTGCTCTTCTGAGACTGGTTGATGGTGTATATCAGTAGATAGCATTCACAGCGAAACCATCAGACACGAACACTGTCTTTGCTCTTGCACTTTCAGAGGATATCTGCAATTTGGTCTGCTTTCTTCCAAACGCACAGGTTTCAAGACACTAATATTTGCCCACAGTCATGGAAATGTTAGCAAGAAAGGTTTCTGGTACCCAAAGAAAGGTGTGGCCTATTTTCAAGCAAAACCCTGATATAAATATATATGTTGATGTCGCAAAAAACATTGGGCACTAAGATCACAGGCAGTCGCATATTCCTCCTTCTATCTAATGTGTGGCCTGTCCTCTCTAATCTGTGCTTTCTGCTCTTTTTCAGTGGATGAGGACGATGAATACGAGTGTGTCAGTGTCCTGAACTCCCACACACAGGATGTGAAGCATGTCATCTGGAATCCTCAGCAGGAGGTAAGGAGTGAGCAGGCCACGATGGGCTGCATCTGATGTACTTCCTTTAAATCATAGTCTTAGTCCAGAGATTAACAACCAGGTTCCTTACTTATGCCTGCCAGAACTTCACAGTTAACTCATCCCTTCAAATTTAAATCTCCGATTGTTAAAACGAGTAGTCCTTGCTCAACTGAGCGGGAGTCCTGGGGTCACAACTAGTTCGCTGCTATCAGGTGAGCACCACAGCTGGTGCACCTCACTCAAGTTCACCAGCATCCTGCATTTCACAATTAATGCACATCTCTCTTATACGCCTCAGACTTAATTTTCACAAGTTATACACCTCACTCAGTTTTGCCCCGTCCCAATTTGTGCATCTTTCTACGTTGAACCTGCCTCATACCTGAGGCCATTCCAATGTACACCACCGGCCACTCAAGAAAGCTCCAAATCCTAAACTATCAGCTGTATCCATGTAAAGCTCTCAAGACACCTTTAGACACTCCCTGACCTCTCCAAGCTGACATCCCTTCCAGAAATTCATCACAGATCCTGGGTTTAAACTTTACATCTTTTTGCTGAGCTTTCTGAAATGTTTCAGATCCACCTTAGCTCTGGCCAGCCGCCTGGAAAACGAACAGTCTAAAAGTATCACCCCATTTGCAAAGCTCAGTTGGTCAAGATGGGATTGCAACTGCTGTAGCAAGCAACTTCCGACCCCACTCTATGAATGCTTCCATTTTCTCACTAGGTAAGCAGGATTCTTGCCCCACTGTGTCCAGTTCAGTAACCAAGCAGGAGAGGCAGATAACTGGTCCCTCGTTCTTCTCTGCTGCTGTCAAACTCCCTGCTGCCTTGTCAGCTTTTCAAAGGCCCGAAATGCCCCCAGCTTCTTGACAAACAAGCGAGACGTCTTCCAAATAGTGCATGACTTCATGCAAGCCACTTTCATGCTTGCACCTCCACTCTCAGAAAGGCCTAACAAAGTAGGCAGAAGAGATTGCGCAGTGCATTGGCAAACATTTACGAAAGAAGAATACCCCTTCCTATGCAAACTCCAATAGTGGGAAGCTTTCCAGATGAACCAGCTGTAATCTACAGGCCAGTTTAATATCTGCTTTGCCCAACAATGCCACCTTACCCATCCCTCCCTCTAGATCCTCTGCACTGTCAAGCAAAGCATATGATCTTGAGCACGATTCCATATCAAAATCATGGTTAATGGAGTTGCAGTCTGGGAACGAAAAATTGCGCATTGTCCTGAGTTCCCTCCTCTCCTGTTCTGGCACTAGACCCGAAGGTGAAACCTCTTAATCTCCGCAATGGGGGAATAGCAAATAAACCCGCTACACTCCCCAAACAACACCCCTTTTGCATTTTTTCCATCAGTGCCTCTGGCATGTACTTAGCTGATTTCAAGTTGTTACCCCATGCATATTCCTTGGGCCCCTTAAAAAGTTAGCCTTCAGGGGAACCTCTGCCTCTTAGCTGGTGGATCACCACCAGTGCTGGAAGTCAATTGCCCCTCCCAGCATCACCTTCTATTACTTCACTTCTTCACCAGAGAAGAGTCTGATTCCTTAACTCCCCCATTGACATAGGTGTCCTTTCTGCCGTATTTGGTGTGCCCATAGTACTTGTCCCCTTCCCTCTGCATACACTTCAAATTTGGGTGCCCTCCACTACACTAGCTACACTCATGAACATACTTGTAACCCTTCCCAGATTTTCTGAATCCTGCATCGTACAACCAGCAAGCGTTGCTCTTTCTTGAGAACTACTGCATCCTTTCTTGCTGTGCCCCTCCATCTGAGCAGCCAAACCCAAAGTGCTGGCTACCCGGCCTATCCCAGGCCTCACTTATGATATTGACGTTTATCTTGACCCACTGGGTCTCGGGAGTCTCCTGTTTTATGCAACCTAAATTCCTGATCGTAGTAATACCAGGTATCACCATTGTGCCTGTCATGCGGTTTCAGGATCTGTCACTGATAAGAGGACAAGTCCTTTTTCAAAAATGAGAATTCCTTCCACAAATTTTGCAGCCATGATACTGAATGCTAGGCAAACACAAGGATATGATGGAGGGAATGCTAAAACTTTTCAGACACTCATCCCTAGTCACAGATCTGGGGAATCCATCATCGGTCTTTAGCTCACTTTGCCACCCCAATTCAGACCCAGCCATATGCAAATTAGTCTTGACCCTGTTCCTTATGGGAACATTCCAGCCCGAACTGCCAAGCCAGGTCTTCCCTGGACCGGAAACAAGCATCCTGGGACCGGTTTTGTGGTAACACCCCTTCTCAGCCAGGCCAGCTTGAATCCGGTGGCAACGTGAGCAAGGGAGCTAGTGTGCGCCTCAGAGGTTGGTCTGAGGGCCCACCCAGGTCTTGGCCTCTTGTGGGTAACCTTTCAGCTGGCCTTTCCCTGGCAACAAGTCCAACTTGAAAAAATACTCCAATCTCACCACTTTCTCCCTCAGCTCTTTAGCAACTTGCCTGCCCAGTAAACTGTGCTTGCCAGACTCATTCGTAGTACGTGCCGCCTCTTCCTTGCCAGGCACCTCATACCTCAGCAAGCTGATCTTGCCCTGCTGCAACACCAACCCGTTACTCACTATGTTTACTACCCTTGAACATTGGCATTTCCTCCATCCTGCTCTTTGTACCTTCCAAGGCGGCCACCCACATCTGCAGCCTCTCCATCATGCTACCTGTTCCCTCTCCCTTTTTTCACCTTTCCCTCTTCCCTGCCTCCCTCTTGCTGCCTAATACTACTCCTGGCTGATTCCCCTTTTCCTCCTAACCTAATCACCAAACTCCTCTTCCATCGCCTGGCTCCTGTTCCTGCTGATTCCACCCGCGATCATCACCAAGCAGCTATTTAATTCTGAGGTATTTCTCCTGTACCTCACTATCCTCTTTTGCTCCCCGTCCTCAGCTACTCAACCTCCTATCATGTATCCCCTGCCCACCTCTTTTATTTTCCATTTTACTTGCATGGTTCCTGTTGAATCCATATCCCTCGCCTTTCCCATCTGCCACTATCCTCTCATCCTTTGATTTTTCCTGCCTTTCATCCACCCTCCTGCCTCCTCGCCTGTTCCTGTCCTGTTTGTATGGCAGATTGCTACTGGTACTTGAGGGGCTGGAGGTAGCACGAATCATTGAATCCTGCAGATAGACAAATAGGTAGTCCAAGGGAGTACAAGAAGAGATTTATGGGTTTGGCTACCAGGTGATTGCCTGCCGCTGGGGCACAACTTTCACTAGGTCAGATTTTGAAATCCAAAAACCAAAACATTCCACAAACGTAGATGTAGGCCTACAATTTTGCATCAACCGAGGGGCAAAGATTGCCTGAATTGACAACGTCCCACAGCATAGAAAACAGACTTTAGCACTAGTGGTAATAAAATGCAGCTTTTACAAATAGTATCATCTATGTTAATCATATTGATTTATGACATAAGATGCTCAGAAATACTGAAATGGAGCACATGCAGACTTGCTTCCTTCTATGTTCCCTCTCTTAAAACCCGGACACCTGCTTATTTATGCTGAGACAGATGGTGAAAAACCAGACTGTTCAAGCAAATTCGAGGCACCTGGTCACACTATCCTTTAACTAATCCTCGTTTACCTGTCCACCCCATTACACAGAAAACTACAGCTCTCACAACACACCTGTTTGCCCATTGAAAAAAGAAAACTCAGCACTAGCCCCAGATTTCCCTAAGCAACATGTTGCTCTCTGCAGTTGATTGTGAGGAGGGACAAATAGGGGAGGGTCTGGTGGTGCCTCCTATGGTGCACTACTGTGCTCTGTGTTTCTGCCTCCATACTGCCTCAAGACCTTTGTTGTGCCACACCACACTCCCGGGGAGGGTGTGAGGGATATAGGTGTAACGATTCCTCTAAGCACCGGAGCATAGTGATCTACAAGGCGACACCACACTCAGGTTGACTTTTAGGGGCCTGCTACTCTGTGAGGGGCAGCCGGAACAAAGCAATCGTGCCACCCCCGTAGGATCTCTATACTCCCTAACAGAAATAGAAACATAATTGTGCCCCTTGGATACTGGGGATGGGGAGTTGCAGCTCAAGCTAGCAAAGTCGCCCTTCCTTACACAAGGCCCCACCCCTCTGGCTCAACATTTCCACCTCAGTGGTAATTCGTCCAGTACATGAAAGCATGGCTCTTCAAACAGTGACTTCTGACCAACTTCTGTCAGCAACCAGACCTGACCAACCTTCCCTAACACCTCCATATCTTATCCACCTCTTCCGCAACCTTCCCACATGCAACTGTCATAGAAGGGGTGAGGGCATTCAGAATGGGTGGGAGCATGGTGCTGATGGGTTGTAGTCCTCTGGAGTAGGTGTGATGGAGGCATGGGTCCGATGTGCCCTCTGGGTGGATGGACTTCATGGTGGCAGCAGGTTTTTCTGGCATGATGATGGGCCATGTGGTAAGCATTGGTTCTTTGGTTAAGATCGGCAGGGGTTTCGCGAGGTCTGTCGGGATACTTACATCCCACCAATGGTTACCAGCCAATTCAAAACACATTTCTGCCACATCCTCAATTCATTTACACTAATTCTCACCAATGCATTAAAGTCACATCTGGTAATTATTGGATCTCTGGAACCTTAGTTTGTTGAATGTGCAAGACATACCTAAATTCCTGTCGGCACCCTTGTTTTGGCTCTTAAAAATGAAACATGGATCTTAAAAATGCTCATGTGCTTCTTTGTCTCGCCCATAACCTATACTTGTAAATAGTTTGGTATGTCATGAGTGTGCAAAGGTATGGCTGAATATGTGTGAAGAAAGACATGCCTTTGTCAGAGAATGCTACTAAGCTGCTTTAGCAATTGTGTATGTATATACAACCACAACGAGAACCTCTGTGTTTAGTAATATAAATGATTAAAAATTAATATGTATGATATCTGTATAGGATATGCATATATTGTCCTGGTCAGAACCAAGACTTTCAAGGCCTATAAAGGGCTTCATGCAGTTGCACAAACAACAACCTAGAACAAGCCATAGATGTGTGCATTGCCAAGATTTGTTAGACATATTTGGCCCTCTCATAGCTATCTTAGATTTTATACAAAATACCCAACACCTATCCTTTTAGCAAACTTACTTATTAATTTAGGTTGTCCAGGAGACCCAGCCATCAAGGCAATGTACTTCTTCATAGAAAACTGTAACAGTGCCATACAAGAAAGAGCACTGGAGAAGCAGTGAAGGAGAAGGAGAGACTAACAGGTCACACTTTGTTTCACAACCTGAAAAGATAAACAGATGTGTCTTTAAGGCTTTCCGGAAGTATAGCAAGTTGGTGTTGAGTCTTATGTTATCTGGAAGACCGGTTTAGAGGCTTGGCCTGAAATATCTGGCTCATTTTCTTAAGCTTTTTCTTTTTTGTAATTTCCAAGACTACATGAGATTTTCTTCTAGTGGCTCTCTTTCCTTACTGTCAGGTGTAGTCTATCCGTCGGGTAGCTACAGAGGCCTCGATGTAAGGTGGTATATATGTTGTGTAGGAAGGTGGGGTATTATGTGGTGTGCTGGTTAGGCTTTACCGTGCAATACTCTCATAATACTCCAAAGATGGTCCTAGGATTAAGCATAATAAATCCTTAGCTCAGTCCTGGTATGGTGGCAAAAAGCAGTCAGGCTTTACTAGAGGAATCATGTGTTAAGCATTTCAGAGTACCAACATGAACAATAAGTAATTAACATGACTCAAAAGAAATCCAACACTAATTTATAAAACTAAAGCAGATTTTTAACTTAAGTTAGACACCAAAACGAAGAGATCAGATACATATAACCGGAGTTATGGATTTTAGAAGAACGCATAAATCATTGTAATTCAATACTGCAGAATGTTTGCAAGGAGGTCAAGGGGAAAAAGTGGTGGCGACAATCGGTCACTTGCAGGTCGAGTTGTGTTGAAACTAAGGAGGGTAAAGGTGATGCGGGTTCCAGAACCATGCCACGACAGTCACTTTGATTTTACCTGGCTCGAGAAGCCTGGGTGTAGGGTTGTCCTGGCTGTCCTTGGTGCTGAAGCGAGTACTGCGAGAGAGCTGGTTTTACCGCTAACACAGTGCTGTTGGGAAACAGGGTGCATAACATGGACAATGAAGTAACTGCAGACGTCGGATGAGGGTTTTGCGGAGTGCCCTCGAGGTGCAGCGTCGAGTAAAGGAAGTGGTTGCAACAAGCAGCGGCAGCGGTTAGCTCAGTATAAAGGTATTTCGATTTCTGGAGGTACTGGTGAGCATAGTAGCTGCCTGAAACTTCGTGAAGGTCAGGGCTATATTTCCCACAATGCTCTTTACCATCTACTTCTGGCCTATCACTTGGAGGGCCCTATGGTCTGTAATTCTTCGGTTCCGGTATGCTGTTTTAACCTGCGATTGCAGGGGACTAGTGCCCACCTAAACACCAGGGATTTAAAAACAGAGCCAAAACAAACAAAAGGAGGGAGTGTCCTACCCTGGCATCAAACCATATCCCCAGCCCATAAGGGGCAATAGGGTATATCTGCCCCGCTGGGGGCAGGTAGGAGGTTGGTCCCAATTGGGGAAAATGCCCCAAATCTGCCCCCCACACCTGACCCAGTGGGATAGAAAGTCTACCTGATACCAGGGATGTCGCCTTTGGGACAAAAGAAAGTGGTGTGGGTGTTGCACTCTGGCATTATCCCTCCCCCACCCCAAATTACACAAATGCCTCTTTGCTCTCCATCCTAGGGACAGATTGGGGGTTTGCCCTCAATGTGCCCCTGGTAGGTTAGAAAGCTGACTACACACCAGGGAATTCAAAATGGCACCCAAAAAAGAGGGTGTGGCCTACCCTGGCATTTAGCCATACCCCTGCCCCAGACGGGGCAGTAGTGTCTTTCAGCCCACTGAGGGCAGATAAGAGGTTTGTCCTAATTGGGGAAGAGTTCTCCAAATCTGCCCCTGGGAGGAACCTGATACCAGGGATTTTTACCTTTGGGGCAAAAGAAAGTGATGCAATGTTGCAATCTGGCACTGGCCACACCCCCACCACAAAGGGGACATGTAGGAAGCTGGCTCTGTATATATCATACAAAAGTAAGGTATAGTGTGCACAGAGTCCAGGTGATCCCCAGAGGTATATCCGAGGCTACATTAGATAATCACTGAACAGCTCTCTCTGGTAGTGTGGGCGAGCAGTTAGGCTCATCAGGAGGGTTTTTTAAGCCTTTATTGTATTCATTCAATCAAGAACTGATTACACACGCTCAGCAACAGAATCCAGACCAATGGGGTAAGTATAAAAAAGGTATGCTTAGGTTTTATTTCTAGAACCAAGCAGGACTTGTTACAGGTAGGTAAAATATACTTTCAATTGTAAAACTTTACACCGAAATTCAATTGGGAATGGATTTGCAATCGTTACAGGTTTGTATATGCTTTAAAAACTGTTTAAATTACATAAAGATCACTGTGGAATACTTTTAGGTTACATATGCCTAGATATCACACTGTGGATCCTAAAATACAATGGTAAGTAAGACCTTTTCAGGTTTCTGATAGTTACTTTTCTCTCATACAAAACGCAGGTCAACACAGACTTTTTTAGGAACAGAAAACTCGTAACATTGGTTCCTATGAGAATAAGAGTGTTAACGGTTTACAGATCAGTAAATGACTTACAAGTATGAGTTTTGGGGGTTAGGACCAAGGTTCCCCAAGGTCCAGTTAGGCACTCAAACTTCACCACCCATGGCACAGGGGTGGCTGGGTGCATAGTACAGGGGCCCAATGTTAGCCAAAGGGGCTAAGGGGGCCTTCGGTGAGGGACTGCTTTCGAACAGGCCACTCGGCTGTAGGAGCAGGGCTCCTGGGGTTAAGATCAGCACAGTAGGGGCCAATAATCAGCACAGGAGCTGCAGTGGCAAGGAGGTGGCTGGATGCAGTGTGCCAAGGAGATGCCGGGCGCAAAAAGATGCTGCACGCTCGGTCGGGGTAGCTTCAAGAAGGCAACCACTGGCTGCAGAGGTAAGTTGGGTTCTTGGGGGATGCCTGGACACCATTGGTTGGGCCACGCACGGCCATGGGGCATCGGGTCTAGGAGTGTCTTTTGGCGTCCCGTCTTCTTAACAGCTCCGGTCGGGGGGACCCTCCAGGTTGAGGCTGCAGACATTGGCTTGAAGCTTAAGTGTGGTCGGGGATCACCCGAACCCAGATCAGGATCGTTGAGGAGACCTCCTTGTGGTGTTGAGCCACTCTAATTCAGCTCATGGGCGTCGGGTGAGAGTGGTGCAGAGCCGCCTGGATCCGGGTTCTATGTTGGAAGTCCTTGCTTGAGAAAATCCAGTGATCACAGGAGACAGAGCCTGTAAGTTGAGTGCAGGGCAGGTTCTCCGGGTTCTGGAGGGCTGCTGGCTGCTGGATACGCAGGGGCTTCTGCTGTAGTCATGTCAGAGTCGGGACAGGGCGACCGGCCTTTGAAGCTTTCTCTTCTTGGATCTAGCCAGTCCTGGGGGAGGAGGCATGACACCTCTGCCCAGGATGGGCTTTGTTTCTGAAACCAGAGAGCAGAGGCTCTCTACTCAGGGATCCAGAAGCCTGTCTGGCGGTGGCAAATGGCAGGCAGCCATTCAGGAACCACACCAGGGCTGATCGTTTTTCAGGGGGCATCTCTAAGATGCCCTCTGTGTGCATTTTTCATTAAATCCCACTCTGGTATCAGTGTGGGTTTAATGTGCTGAGAAGTTTGCTACCAAACTTCCCAGATTTCAGTAGAGTCAATATGGACCTGTGAAGTCCGTAATGACCAACTCCCAGACCATATACTCTTTATGGCTTTACTGCATGTGAAAGGGAGATAGAGGACCGTGAGGAAACAGACAAACAACCCATTCCCTGGCACGTTCTCAACTCACCCGCACGCTCCTACTTTTTCTTCACAGCCCGTCACTTATGGCGGCGCTTCGAAGGGGCAGGAAGTTACACAAAACACAGAATCCAATGACGCCAATCACGTGATAAGGCTGGAACCAATCATCAAGAAGGGAGGGCCTTTTAAACCCAGGAAGCAGGAAGAATTGTTGTTGTTGTCTGGAAAAGGCCAAATCGGAGTACACGCGAGTGACCCGACATCAGAAGAGTTCCAGACAGAAAATGAAAACTCCACGCCAACTCCACGCCAAAACCAACATATTCTCTGAATAAAACTTGGAAGAGAGAAAATCCACGGGGGTTTAATCACCCGAACAGAGTATCCAGGACTTCTTCCCTTCTCTTCAAGCAAAGCGGAGAAAAAGATACGGGCGCTACTAAAGGGGTGGTGAATGTGAAAACCCTGCTCACTGATACCCTGTGGCGACAACGTGAGGCCGGCAAACCCCGAATGGAGTACTGGGTCAGGAGCACAGCCAGATACAGGGCAGAATCTTTGGTAGGCGGAAGGGGGATTCAGTCAGGAGTCTCACACCCAAGTTAGACATAGGGGCTTGGGGACTGATTTTGAGACTCTTCATTCGTTTTTTTTTTAATCATCACCGCCTCCTTCTCTGGTCTGGCTTACTTTTTTTCTTCCTTCAGTGCGTGCCTTTAGTGCTGGATTGTCAAACACCACTATTTAAACTCGTTTTGTGTTTTTTTTCGTTATTCACATTTAGCACTGATATGAAGTGAGGCAATTTAGAGCTTCACTTTAAGATTGGTAAAGTACCTTACTGTGTCATATTCTTTTCTTCTTCCAAGGGCATCCCGGAACCGCGCCACAGACTCCGCCAGGACCTAACAAAGAAAGAAAATAAGAATTGTTTTGTCTTCAGTGAACATTTAAGTTTGTCTGTATAAATAGGAGAACATAAATAAAAATACATTTCTTTACTTACCTTCTTTATCATTCGTTGTTATCACCCGCAAACCGACACTGCACTTACAATGTCTAAGAATGGACTTAGACACTGTAGGGGTACAAGTGTATATGCAACTGGCTAGTGCACCCTGCTAGAGAGGTGATCTAGGCCCCGGGCAGTGGGTTGCAGGCATGGCACAGAGGGATGAGTGCCATGTCGACTCTTCACTTTTCGCTGCACCACAACACGCAGCCTGCAATGGCAGTGTGTGGGTTTTAGGATGCAGGGTTCCTAAGGGTGGCACAATAGGTGTTGCAGCCCTTAGAGGCCTTCCCTTGTCACAGTGCCGTTGGTACCCATGGTACATTTTACAAGGGGCTAACCTGTGGCCAGAAAACACCAATTGTGGGTACAAAGGTACAGTTTTGGGAACGAACACAGAACCTGGCAACCTAATTGCCAGGTACATACGGCACATTGAGTCAAAATGCATCAGATGTCAGGCAAAAAGTGAGGGGTGTCCATGCATAAAGGGGCACTTTCCTACTGGAAAAACTGTCATTTTGCCCTCCCAGGGACAGACAGGAGGTTTGCCTCCAATTTGCCCCTGGGGGTGCAGAAAGCCCATTGTATGGAAGGAATATATATTTTTTCATAAAATAATGGAGTGGGTGTGGCCAATCCGAACATCAAGCCCCACCTTCAGACCTAAAGCCTCAACAGACTTTCTGCTCTCTCGCACACTAAAACATTCCAGCCCAATGGTAAATGAGAGTACATTTCATTCTTTTGGATTTTGTTTTTAAATATGGGCCACATGAGTAGCTAATTACCAACATCTTCCCACTTACAGTGGTGAATGGCAGCACATTTTGGGCTTGAGTAGGCTGCCACCTGGAAAAACCTACCAGACCCAGACAGTTCTGAAAACTAAACACCCGCTAGAGTCCAGGGTGGTGTACTTCATGTGGATCCCACCACATATTGTAACCACAATGTCGTACTAACCTCAAACTTTGACTGAAAACACATTTTTCCCTCACATTTCTGTGAGGAAAACGTCTGGAATCTGCAGGGAGTCACACATATCCCACCACCCAGCATTCCCCAAGTCTCCTGATAAAAACGTTACCTCACTTGTGTGGTGGGCCAAGAGACCGTGACACAAAAGGCCCTAAGCGCTATGTGGAGAGATCAGCGATTGGGCTAGCTGCGAGATTTGGGGCCATGCTCGCCCACTACCCATGGAAACCTATGAACCTCAACATTTTTTAAAACTAGATAACCAGGGGATTTCAGGGGGGTGTGCCTTGTGTGGATTCCATGAGGTTCTCTTACACACAATGCCCTGCAAACCACAAACTTAGCCGGAAATCACACATTTTCCTTACAATTCTGTGATGGAAACTTCAGGAATACGCAAAATTGCTACCACCCAGTGGTACCCCACCTATGCCTATAAAAGTATTGCAAAAGAACAATTGATGGGCAGAATGCAGAACAATGTCATACATTCACCCCAGTGCAGAGATCTGGGCCTGAATCCATAGTTTTTTTGCTGCCCATGCCATCCAGTTTGAACCCAGCCATACGCAAATCAGTCTTGACCCTGCTCCCTTTGGGAACATTCTAGCCCAAACTGCCAGGCCAGGTCCTACCTGGAATGGAAACCAGCATCCTAGGACCGGTTTAAGGGTTTCACCCCTCATCAGCCAGGCTAGCTTGAATCCAGTGACATGGAGATCACGGGACCCACGTCTGGGCATATCCATCCCACTAGAGGTGACAAATGCAAAAAGAACAATTGATGGACGTTATGTAGAACAATGTCATACATTCACCCCAGTACAGAGATGTGGGCCTAAATCCATCGTTTTTTTCCTCCCCATGCCATTCCAGTTTTAACCCAGCCGTATGCAAATCAGTCTTGACCCTGCTCCCTATGGCAACGGTCCTCCCTGGACTGGAACCAAGCTTCATAGGACTGGTTTCAGGGTTTCACCCCATATCAGCCAGGCTAGCTAGCTTGAATCCAGTAACATGGAGAGCACAAGGCCCATGCCTGGGCAGCTATCATCCCACTCGGGGTGGTAAATGCAAAAAGAACAATTGATGGACAGAATGCAAAACAATGTCATACATTCACCCCAGTACAGAGATCTGGGCCTAAATATTATAAAAATATTGTGCCACCTGTGTGTCTGGGCCTTGTGCCTGTGACCGGAATGGATCATTCCGAGGTCAATGGGAGTCCCCTCCCAAGGGCTTCAGCCATTGACCTTGGTTTGATCCATTTCTCTTCTGTAGATACTTTATGTGGAAATGTATGGAGCTGTACTAGTGCAAAAAGCCAAAAAAGGCCTCAGCACCTGAAAGAAGGCGGGGGGGGGGGGGGGAGGGTCAGCAGTTACGGGGTTACCAAGGACATTTGCATGTAAACGTCAGGTACTGGAATGGGTGCCAAATTTGCACTGACATACTCCAGCCTCCTTATGGGACAAGTGGAAGGAATCTTTCTCTGGGATAACCAATTAGACGTTTATGCAAAATACATCATTGTGTAAGTGAGCTATATTGATTGTATTTTGGTAATGTAGCTAAATCATTTTTCATCACTTTATTGAGACAGTGATCCAGATTGAAATGTACGTGTCATATCTCCAGAAACTGAATTGCTGTCTCGGGCTCGACAATCTATACCAAAGAAAACCTGAGAAGAACTCTTGCTGCCTCCTGCTACCCTAAACCTACTGTTGTCAACATCCATAAAAGAGAAATGTTACACATTAGTGGAAACTGTAGCGAAGAAGAGGACTATGTTAAAAACAGGAACTAATTACTCGACTAACCCAGGAAGGAATACGATTGGCACACAGCTAAAATACAGGAGATCACCAGAAAAGAAAATAGACTCAGTTTCTCCTTTAAGATTTGTCACAGATTCTAATGAGGGCCACGACTTAATAAGGAAACCACTACAAAAAAACACTGGTATCTACATCCGCATAACTCCTCACTTTATGGCACCATACACCAAAGACCACAGTTAAGCTTTAGAATGGCCAAAACTTTTACACATGGACCAACGAGAAAAAGGTGGATTCCGTATCTGCCTCAACTGCTCTATTTGTAAACTTAGGAACAAAAAAAAACAATTTAATGACCACAAAAGAGCCGAATACAAAATAAGACAATGGCTTGATTGCACAACATCACATTTTATTTACATCTTAAAGTGTTAATGTGAACTACGCTATGTTGGAAGCACTATTTTTCCACTGAAAATCATTATAAAGGGACATTATTCTAACATCCATAAACCTCTCCCGGAAAACCACTGTCTGATCCCAACAGCAAATATCACAAACACAACTCCAACTTCTCCTTCTTTGCAATAGAACAAATAAAGAAACTGACTATGATGCTACATAACCACAGCTAAGTTTCTCCAGAGGTACACTCCTGGTACTTCCTCCTACGATGGCATCTAGTTTACATCTTTGAGGGGCATCATTGTTGTGCGCACACATGACTGAAGAGTCACTCCGATCACTTTCTTTAAAATGGATCCTGATTGCTTCTATCATGAAGGGAATATACTTTTCAAGTATGCCAGGTAAAACCCACCTTACTTCCGTATCATTCATTTTTTACCAAGAAATGCCACTACCTTACCTTTGCGTTTTCTCTCCCTCCCACTTTTTCTAGGATTGTAATTTTAATGCTGACCTAAAAGATAGTTCTCCTCCATTTACCTCATTATTTCTGCTGTGGTTGCTCTGCAAGTTCTAGAACATCTTCCTGATATTTTGTCTCTCACTATCTAATTTTCCTTTTAATAAATACTTTTATACCTTTGTTACTTTTTACGCAGACCTGTTTTTGTAGTGCTGCGCAAGGTTGGCCTAGCTGAGGGCATGCCCTGCGTTCAAAGTCCTATGCACTCAACCCCTTCTGCACACTGCCTTCGACCAGGCCACCTACGCAACCTTTTGTGCACCTCTCGGTGCAGTGCCCTTGGCTATGTGGTGCAGGGTTGGCCACAGGCCGCATATTCAACCTCCTGTGCACCCAGTGCCCTGCACAACAGACATGCACGCGTTGGGCCCTTCATAGTGGGTTCTTGGTGTGCAGTACCTGCACTAGCAACCTTGCCACGACCCTGCTGCATATGGCCTTCAGCAGCGTATGGCCTGGCCTGTGGACAGCCCCTGCACCATCTTCTTTGCCACTGAACGAGATGTGCATGGCCTTCATGTGTATGAACTTTTGAGAGCCTGACCTTAAGTTAGGCTCTGCACCATCGCCGTACAAAGCACCATCAGAGCACTGCAGTGTCTGGCTTATAGTCCAGCCCTGAGCCATTCCCGGGATCCATATTGCTCACAGCGCGAGGTCTTTACCGTGCGTATTTGTGCTGTGAATTTATGGTATTGTTTTAATAGGTTTTGTCAGGATTTTCAAAAAAGATTTACATTTTGTTCTACTCTCAAATTTATAAATCTACAGACTTGAAGCTAGATTGACAAATCCTGCCAAACAATTTTACCTTTTCTCACTGTTGGGGGCAGAGAATGTATTTTTCTAAGTGAAGGAGCCGTCTCCCCTGTGTATATAAAAGTAGCTTTCTCAATAATCCTTCATAGCCTGCTTGACACATTTTTGTAACTCAAATTTCTCTAAGTTATCTGTAGATTTACACCAAACAAGCAAACGTATTCCTTTGAGTAAATCTCTAGTTTTATTCAAGGTTTGATGTCATTCTGTTCATCATTTCTTGTTGTAGAAGAGAACATATTTTCTTGTAGGAGTAGACATTGGAAACACAACTCTCACTTCCTTCCCATTCCACCCCTTTATTTTCCTTCCAAAGATTTAAGTAAACTAAAACACACCTTTTCAATGGAAGTGAATCCTAATAATAATTGGAGCGTGGCTTTTGCCACTATGAAATGTATGTGTCGGAAAAAGTATCATTTGACTTACATTATAGGGACATTACAAGTTACCAGAGTTTCCAAAAGTAGTCCGCCCCTCTAGTGCAAGGGTCTGTATTTTGGATCAAGGGGAGGAGTAGTTTCAGGGCTGTGTCCTGCTATTCACAATGCTGATGCCGCTTCCTGCTGGGCGGCTGATGACCCTGCCTCCCTGCTTCAAAAGTTGAGGTGTCCCATGACGGGGGACACCCACCACCAGGATCTGGGGAGGGAAACTCCCTGCCTACATCAGAGACATCAAAGACATTTCGCTGGATAAAGGAGAGACCCTTGCACTTGAGGGGCGGACTACTTTTGGAAACTCAAGAAGACTGCCGGACGGCAGAAGGGGGGACTGTAAGGAGAAAGGCCTTACATGGAGACTTGAGAAAAGGAAGATCTCCAAGGGCCTGGAACTGAGTCGGCCCCCCTGAATAAAATCTCAGGAGCAGTAGACTTCACCTTCCTGCCTTCCTCTGAAACCCCTTTCTGTGGGGGTGGAGTGCCAGCAGCCGCTTGAGCACTTCCCGGTGACCCCTCGTCACTGGCAGACTGGAAGCGCTGAACGCAACTTCTTCAAGAGCCCTGCAGACCTCGTCACGTCTCCCAGACCTCGCAACTTCAAGAGCCCTGCTGACCTCGTCGCGGCTCCCCGACCTCGCAACTTCAAGAGCCCTGCTGACTTCGTCGAGGCTCCAGACCTCGCACCTTCAAGAGCCCTGCTGACTTCGTCGCGGCTCCCAGACTTCACAACTTCAAGGGCCCAGCTGACTTCGTCGCGGCTCTCAAACCTCGCAACTTCAAGAGCCCTGCTGACTTTGTCGCGGCTACCAGACCTTGCAACTTCAAGAGCCCTGCTGACTTCGTCGTGGCTCCCAGACCTCGCAAATTCAAGAGCCCTACTGACTTCGTTGCAGCTCCACGACCTCGCACCTTCAAGAGCCCTGCTGACCTCGTCGCAGCTCAAGTCCATCGTCCTCATCGAATTGCAAGTATCAGCGTGCGCTTCGTACATTATCAAAGACGTCCCCTGTACGTATCGTACTATCATGTCAACCTAAAGTATTAGCGTGCACTGCGCACCTCACCAAAAGCATACCCGGTGCACATCAAACTCTTACGGCAATCTGAGCATCAGTGTGCGCTTCGCACCTTATCAAAGACGTCCCCGGTGCGCATCGTACTTCAGCCTGTCAGTAGCACCAGAGTACGCCTCGTAGTCACTGCACCCACCAGCCGGTGCGCTTCGTATTCCAGCCTTCCACATCACCAGAGTACGCCTCATACTCCCTGCACGCACCAGCCGGTGCGCTTCGTATTCCAGCCTTCCACATCACCAGAGTACGCCTCGTACTTACTGCACGCACCAGCCAGTGAGCTTCGTATTTTACCCTTCCATTTCAAGTACGCCTCATACTGACTGCACGCACCAGCCGGTGCGCCTCGGATTTAACTATGTCGGCCTGTATGCCTTGTACCGGCCACCAACACGAGCTGGTGCACATCCTTGCTTCTCCACGTCGTCCCAGCTGAAGGGGCCTGGTTCTTCGTTATTCCACATTTATCGTAAGACACTGTGAGTACAAGTGGCGCTGCTCAAAGAATTACCCTACCCGGACCTGAACTAAACCAACCTAAGCATTTTTTTGTATAGGACTCAAGCCCTTTTTAAATTAATATTGTGGATCTTCGTTAACGTGATTGGTCTTGTGATAAAGTTATATAAAGAAGCAGATATTTTTACATAAAACCTGTGTAGTGTCCATCTGTAGTGGGTCTCTTGTATTACTGTATGTGGTCATAAATGCTTTACACCCTGCCTCTGAAGTAAGCCTGTCTGCTCGGGCTACGTTGCCATAAGGGTGAGCAGGGGTTATTTTGGGAGAGTACCTCCCCCCTTTCCTTGGGAGTGGGGGTTCCTGCTTGGCTTTGGTGCAAACCCCAGCCAACTGGGAATCCCATTTCCAACATTGGCAGCAAGCGGTGGGATCCGGACTTGCATTTATGATTTCATGTACAGTGATCATTGACTACTGCATATTGAGTGTAGACCATAACGTACCACTTGTTTTTGTTAGCCGGTTTTTCGAGATGCCATCTTTTGGGTCATTAGGAACCGCAAATTTTCTTTGACCAGGAGTGACGCAGAGTCCCTGGCATCTAGCATGTTTGATTATAAGAAAGACGGGTTACAAAGCCACCTTACTGAGAAGTTAAATGGGCGCCTGGGCTCCGAGGGGAGGAGGGATTCTTTCCCATTAAGCATCAGTGATTCTCCAGTCAGAGGCCTGTCCCCAGAGGAATTAAAGGACAGGGAAAGAGACAAAGAGCATAAGATAGCAATGGCAAACCTAAGGATAGAAATGAACAACCGCCTCCAATTACTGAGGGAGGAATCTAAGATGAGACAAGAGCGGATGAGAATAGAGCATGAGCTAAAGATGGAAGAACTTGATTTGGAGCAACAAAGGCAGGAGGCCTGGTGGGCCGCCGCCCGACAAAGAGAAAATGATGTAGCTCCAACCATGAGCTCTGCTGAGTGGGGGACCGAACACCGCTCAGCTGGTGGCAGCGAACATTCACCTTTTTGTGCTGAGTGGGAAGCAGAGTAAGACTCAGCTAGTGGCAGCAAAGACTCATTTTTAAATGCTGAGGGTGGAAGTTTGTACGCCTCGACTGACAGCAGCAATGATTAATTTTCCAGCACTGAGGTGGAAAGGATGCACCCCCCAGCTGGCAACAACCCCGACTCAATTACAAGTGCTGAGCTGGAAGAGGAGTCCAGCCCAGTTAGTGGCAGTGAAAATTCATCTTTCTGTTCTAAGTTTGTAGTGAAGTACGACTCGGCGGGTGGCCGCAAAATTTTATTTTTAGATGCTGAACTGGAGGAGGGATCTAGCCCAGCTGGTGGCAGCAATCTCTTTCTCAGTACTAGGTTTGAAGTGGAACCCAGACCAGATGATGGCAGCAACATTCAAACAAATAGGGCAGTAAGGGTAGTACACCCACCCAGAGATGGGGCGCCCCACTTGAGGGAGGGGAGCGACATGCACCAGGAGAAACTAGGGAATGAGATAGCTCCTGTGGGACTCAGGGTACTTGAGAGGAATTCAGGGACTGACCCAGGTGGTTTGTGGTTCTCGTGATGGGGGAACTCTACTGACTCCAGAGGAGGGGTGCAGGGAGACCATGATTACAGGCCGATACAAGGAAGTAATGAAAGCCCAGGAGAGTGTGGGTTAAAGGTCGGCCAGGTACGGTCCAGCCAATATCAGGAGAAAGGTGTGGAGCCTGTATGTGAGGCCCTGCAAGATTGGGTAAAGGCTCACCTAGGGGAAAAATCTGATTTAAAAGTGAGAAAGTTCATTTTAAGTACTTATGTCCCAGAGCTATGCCAACACCTGTCGGAAAACGAGTTCTCTGTCCGCAGAGAACCCCCAGTGGAAGCCATTTTTTTTGCCAGAAGATCTGGTGAGGCGTTTGGGGGGGTATTCCCCGGTAGTAGTAGGATGTGGAGCGCCAGGAAGTAGGGCTCCGGTAGTTCTGGTGTCTGGCGGTACCGCCCCAGGGGCAAGGGTGCAGAAGTCCAGGCTGAGAGGTGAGAATGGGGGCAGGCATGCTGCCCAGGAAGTCCCGGTGCGCCAGGTGAATGCTCCGTTGCAGGGTTCAGCCCTTGAATCAGAAAGCCAGGTTCAGGGGTTGCCTGACCTGGAGGGAAGACCTACGGTAAACAGTGACCTGACCAGTTTTTGTCCCCAGGGTATCACCCCAGTTGGGAGGGTGCAGACATCTGGAAGGGGGTGCCGAGGGAGGTAAGCCTCACCTCTGCCCCTGGTTATACATGGGGGATTGGACCCCAGGTTAATGGTTCAATTG
The DNA here is from genome assembly GCF_964261635.1 of Lissotriton helveticus. Lineage (NCBI taxonomy): Eukaryota > Metazoa > Chordata > Amphibia > Caudata > Salamandridae > Lissotriton > Lissotriton helveticus. The sequence goes on along the minus strand of NC_136072.1, from coordinate 831,548,417 downwards.
CGAGGAGAAAGTTCTGGACTGATGAGCGAATTGTGTTCTGAAGGCATCTCTCCAGGTGGGAGGGTGCAGGACAACCTAAGGGAGAAGACCGGGGTGTGGAACAGTCCTCAGTCTCCTGGCCAGCAGCTGGGTAGGGGCCCAGGGCTGGTTGGTTGGTCAGGCGGTCAAACCTGACCTCACAGGAGGGAGAGCGGAAAGAAGATGCCAAACACCTAGGGCTACTGCCCCCCACTCTCCAACACCCCCAGCAGTAGAGAAGTCTGCCAGGCCGGAGGCCTGGCTCTCACCACTGACAGCTGTCAGTGGCCCCTGTAGTTGGTTGTCTTGGTTGACGGGGGGTTTACTGGGCCATTACCCTGTATTAGCTGTGTGTGTACTGTTGTTGTGTTGGGACACCCCTCCGAGCAAGCAAGGATTATGTGCTACACAGGTGGTGTCCCCAAGTGAGAATACTGTTTTCATTGGGCCTAGGACTGGAGTAGGCTGTTGTGGGCCAGGCTCCATGTTCTATCGACCATCACGGGGAAGCCCATCCTGGTAGTGATTGTTCTCCCCTGCGTTTGGCTGGAAGGGGGTTGTGTTGGACCTGGCCCTCTTTTAAAGGCTAACCCCTAAACTTTGCGAGACATTTACCCTTTTCTCTAACCGATCTGGGTTCCTTTACTACATATCAGACATCCCTATGATCGGCCCTTGGGCAGGGTGCATTGGCAGCTGATGGTAGGTCATGCCCTGAAGTGTGTGGTATGACCAAGTAATGAATTACAGCCATCTTCGTTTTATTATTGTAAGGATACCTGTCTCCCTTAGGCCAGAATGGGCAGCTTTTGATTATTACCTCTTATTATGTATCTCCAGACGGTGAATACACATTCCAGCAGCAGCACCCAGCAAGAATGGACGAGGAAACCGTTACTTCCTAAAAGTACTATTTCCCAACTCAGACGGTAGAAATCATCTATCCTCAAGAGTGTACTAATTAATTCTGAATTCAGGGACGCTAGTCTGATATTTTTACCATGCTCCCTGGGTCAGATACATAATAAGAGGCAATAATAAAAAGCTGCCCATTCTGGCAAAGGAACCCAGATAGGTTAGAGAAAAGGGTAAATGTCTCACAAAGTTTAGGGGTTAGCCTTTAAAAGAGGGCCAGGTCCAACAATGATCATCACCTTTAATTTCAAAGTTAGAAGTATCCATTAATAACAATCTTCTCTCTTGTCTGCTCTGTCAGTAGTAATAAGTTGGTCGTTCATCAACTTCTCCAGTGTCATTTTGTTCCTCATTTTATTGTGTTCATTCTATGTCAATTTGTAAATCCTTCATCAAGGGTCTTTCAATTATCTGTTATTTACATATGGATTCAATTTAGATTTCAATCTGAATTTGCTCGCTGTCTTGTAGTAGGCACTGGTTCTATGTTCTGTGCTTAAAATACTTTTTCCTAATTTTTTTGTATGAATTTGACTGCCTCTACTTTCTTTTCCAAGTTTGTTGTAGAACATGTGGGTATAAATGTCATCCCACTTTGTAAAATGTCAGTTTGCAACTTGATATATTAATCACTTGGGGCCTAATCATTTAAGGCTTGCTTAGGAATTTGGCAGACAGGGTACTCTGAACTATAATAATATTGGTTGAGGAGCACTCCCTATTTGTTCTCTATAATTCTTTTTCTAAAATATTTATCAGGCGTGCTGCAGAGTTTGGCACATTGTCCCTCATGTGCTTCAATAAGACTAACAATCCAAGTGGAACCACCTGGTCTATGCACACTTTTGCCTATACCATTTGGTCTAAAAATCGTAAATTCAAACTTTAAGTTTGAATTTACGTTTTTTAGACCAAATGGTATAGGTAAAAGTGCGCATAGACCAGGTGGTTCCACTTGGATTGTTAGTCAGACAGGGTACTCTGCCACAAATGGGACAGAGTACCATGTCCGCCATACAGACCTTTCGCCCACTCTACTGAGAGTTAGGTCAACCGTCGTGTTTCTGATAGCAGTGCGAACCGAGGTCAATGGGGAGAGAGGAAGGCCCATGGTTGTACATCAGTTCAAAGATTCTGATGAAATACCTCCAGGTGGATTGATTGTCAGTGTGGTTTTTGATGGAATTAGTTTCATGAAGTTGTTAGACACCATCTGGTCCAGGTTAGACTAGGTGACAGGATTGAGGTATCATCAAGGTTTTGGTAAATCCCAAAATAATTTGGGTGTATTGCATAGAGGTAATTCCTCGCCCTCGACTGCCTCAAATAGTGAGAAAAAGGTTGCATATAGATGTCAAAAAGCAGTGCTGACAAGGTACACCACTGTTGGTAGGTTTAGGCTTAGATTTGTGGGGTGGTAAAATAACCATCTGTTGCAAGACAGGTATATATAATATAAGCTACTGTGGCATGGATTCTGCCTGCTCTCTGGTGAACAAGGTGGCATCATTAGTGGTATCAAATGCAGTAGAGAAGTCCAAACGGAACAATGCTCCCATTTTAACCCTGTCAACCAGTCTGCGGAGATTGTCAAGGACTGAGACCATGACCAACTCCATACCCCACCCTGTACTGAAACCTACTTGGAAGGAGTCTCAAATAAAATTATGTTCTACATGATTGAGAAAAGACCATCCTTTATAGCCATTTCACCAGAATGGGAGAAGAAAGATGGGTCTATGGTTGTTCAAATCTGTCAGCTTTATGGAGACACTTTTTTTAATTAGGGTTTAACACCTGCATATTTCCAGAAATTTGGGGAAGTGCCTGGTTTCAGGGAGCTGTTAAAGATAGTTATTTATTCATGTGAACAGCTCTTCTAGTTGAGCAAAGTCAGATGTGTAGGTGCAACATTTAGGGTTGTTAATAATATTATATCTAGGCTACATTTATTCAGTATTCTATACCATTTTTGGACAAAAAGGTGTTCTCAAGGGACAGTGGTATTTATCGGAAAGGGTCCGTACAAGGCCGGAAGAATAGTCTCCAAGAGGGTGGACCATGGACGGAAAAGGGTCTCAATAGGGCATTGTCTGCTGGGTTCAATCCAAAATAGACGTGCACATTTGTCAATTTCGAGTTTGACGGATAATGAATTCTTTGTGTACCATGCTACATGTAGAGACACACCACTATTTAATCTCCCTAAAATGTACTTGAGTGCCACCTGTCACAACTGTGTGTCCCTCAGACACAGCCAAGTACTGTCACAGGTATCTCCCCACCTGTAGAAGTTCCTGAGTCCAGCGTATCACAGACAGTGCACCTGCCAGAGCTGAATCTCATTTATGCACATCACCACAAATGCACAACCTAGTGAATCACCCTCACATGAGTGTGCTAACCAGGACACCTGTCTCAACCCCTTAGTTGAACTGAGGTTCCTTGAGTGCCTTCCCTTCCCATTGTAGAAGAGCCTCCTATAAATGGGCGAAATATATCCCTCCCCCCGCACACAACTAGTTAAAGGATTCTATAATTGTAAATAAAAAGTCATAGAAGTTGATAAGGGGTTCAGACACTTTGTACTTGTTATTTAAAGAGTAATACAGCATCTTTTTGGGATACAAATGAAATGTATTTGTACTTTTATGATCCTTGGTAGATCGAAATAAAGCTTATGATTGACCAACAATTTAAAACAACATTAATCTGGGGTAAGAAAACGTGGCGTAAAATACTTTAAAGAAAATAATTTGCAGGTATTAAATTGGATTTAAGTACATTAGATGTAAAAATCAAGGAGAATAGGTTGCAGTTTGATATCTGATTTCACCAGCTGGTGAGCTAGTACAGTGGTCCCTTTAGTTTCTTTTTCATTCCCTCCTCTTTGTTTCCATGTCTGTCTTTCTGCCAATTGTTTCTTCTCTGATTTCCTGTCCTTCACCCGGTTCTCTGTATATCTCTTCCCCTCTGACTGTCTCTTGGGTTCTCTGCATCACCCTCCCTCCCTCTCATTGCTCTACCCCCTTTATTTGTTCCTATCCTGCTTTCCATCTTCTCCTTTATGTCCATCCTACCCTTTCCCTATCTCTTTCTATGACGTCTCATACTTCATCCATCTCTGTTCATTTTTCCATCTGAAAATCCGTTTCTATCTCCCTTTATCTCTATTTTTCGCTTCCTCATTTTACTTGCTGGTCCCTCTCCTCTTTATGTGCCAAGTTCTTTCTCAATTCCTCACCATGTTGGTCTTGCGCTCTCTCTCTTTCTCGCTCAGTTACTCTCTCCATTCATGTCTTTGTCTTCCAACATTCTCTTTCCAACTCATCTGGCAGTTTCTGTCTTTTCCTTCATCGTACTCTATCCATCTTCCTCCCTCTCTGTGCATTTCTTTTTCAATCTGCGCATGTGTTTATTTCTCGCTCAGGATGCTCAACAGTCGATAACATTTTAACATTGTCCTTACTGGGGGGGAGGGTAGGGCATGCATACAGAAAACAACATTATATGCCCGTTTGGAGGACTATTCCACAGCATTCGACAAGGTTAATCGGCAAAAGCTATGCTGCAAACTTATAGCATGGGATATAGATTGGAACCTTTTGAACCTCATCATTGAACTGCACTCCGATACTTGGGTACAGGTAAAACTATCAACCAACAAACACATTATCACCTACGTTATGTACTGAAAACGGCCTTAGACAAGGATGTATCCTAGCCCCACTATTTTCCCTATACATTGCTGACCTAAATATGTTGTTAAAGGCTGACCAGGTATTCCTCCAAAATTAGGTGGTGCAAAAATAACATATCTGACATATGCGGATGACCTAGTGGTCCTGTCCCAGAGGCCAAAAGGATTACAACACCAACTCAAACAACTACATTTGTGGAATATGGAGAATGGACTAACTGTCAATCTGTCCAAAACAAACATTATGACCTGGGGACGTCACACAAAAGCTAGGGAGTGGGTACGAAGTGAATCATCAATTGAAATAGTAAACCACTTTGACTATCTTGGAGTGACCTTCGATAATAAGTCACCAGGCCAATCGTAAATTAAAGGCACCAGTGATGACTAGGTCGGCTCTGAGATTCTGAGATTCAGGAATATGTTTAGAGGAAAAGCGATTAATGAATCACTCAAAGCCCTACACATGAAAGTGGTTCCATATCTATTGTATGCATCCCCGGTAATGAGCAACAAGGCCATCTCCAATTTCATAAACATTTTTGGGAAATGTGTACGCAATTTATTGCATCTACGGTCGGCAACTCCTTACTGTATTGTGCCACTGCAATTAGGCCTAAAATCTTTGGTAACACTCCATTATAGAAGTACTGTGAACTATATTGTCGATTGTGTCAAGGCTGACCCAACTTCATTAAAATATCTATTATTTGTAAAACATGTATATTGCCATTTAATTAAGAGTACGTACATCACATCTATCATTGCCGTTGGTATTCGCTTACAAAGCGCCAAGAAACCGTTCGGTATACGAGCGCTTTATAAATGGTTTAACTTTAACTTCAACTTCAAATGAGATTGCACAAGCGTACCCTATGTTGACATCAGAGTAGGGTTCTAGGGTTTTAGAGCCCTCGCTCAGTCTTTTGATTGGTGACAGCCCTTGTAGGCTTATGTCTAGTTATAGTTAACGTTCATGCAGGGTGATCGCTATGCCTTGCTGGGAATGTGAGGTGTATTTTCCCCTCCTTGCATGTTATTGTAGGGGTTATGGGGTGTCAGCCATATTCTAACCTTGAACAAACTTGGGGTATAGAACTGGGATGCACTTTGTCGTATGCTATGATCACGTGTAGCCCTTTGTACGTCCACCTGGGTAGCCACAGGGGCCACAAGGGGGAACCGATCATCCGTGGTCCTGCCACTGTTAGTGTTTCTTGCGTAAAGGAGTGGAGTAACATGGCCCAGGGCATGGAGATTGGATGTTTGCAGGTTCCCTGGACTTCCTCTGCTCGAAGTATTCCCTCTTCGCCGTGCTCCATTTTTTGACAGCGCCCACCCATGCCGCCAGCGGAGGACCTTCCGATGCCTTCCAGTGCGTAGTGATGCACCGTTTGGCCAGGAGGAGCACCTGGGAGGCAAAGCGCATTTCTACTTTCATGTGTTTGTGTCGCTTACAGATACCCAGGGCGCAAGCCTCCCATGTGTAGAGGTCCCGAAGTCCTATTAAAATACCTATTATATGAAGAATTAGGGAGAGTTATATCTATAAAGACTTTGAATTGCACAAGTTATCGAGAATTCTAGAAGCCTATGACCTTCCTGATGCACTGACATTGGGCCAAATGTGTCGCTAAGCTTGGAAAAACACATTGACTACTCAGCAGTGGGCCGACGACCTGACAGAAGCTGCAAAATATAAACCATCAAACTTAGTAATTGACACTTTGAGTGCACAGAGTAAAGATTATCTACGGCTAAACTTGCCAGGCCATGTAAAAAAGAAAGTCTTAAGATTTAGATTGTTATATATTCCAATTTGGGAGTTTGAAGGGAGATGGAGCCCAATTTTTAAAGGAAATAGGGCCAGTCGTGTCTGTGGTGCCACATTCACAGTTCAAGCTCTTATACATATTGTATGCATTTGTGCCAAACTGTTGATTATAAGTGGGGCTCCCGGTTTTATGGTATTTATGTTTTTTAACATTTCCGCCTGTATTAATCCATATTTATTTTTTGCCCATCTTATTGGTATTTATCCATATTTATTTTGTGTTTTGCAAATATATGGAGTCATAAAATTGTATATTTCCACATTTATTTAACTGATAAACATGCATCTCATACTTAGCTACCAGTCGCGTTTTAGCAAATTAGGCAGCCACATATAGCAAAGCACTACACCTTCAGGTAAATATGAGCATTATAATATAAATATATGTCACCGTGCACCTGCATTTAGGGAAATCTCAACCTATTTTTAACTTCCCATGCTGACTATTTGCTCAGCTGTCTTCCTAGAAATCACGAAAAACAGCATGGAGAGTCACCCATATGAAGATCACTTTTCTGCATTTTTCCACTTTTAAAAATAAATACAGATGGGAAACACTTGGTTTTCTGTTTGTAATTATCTGTAAAAATCCATAAAAATGGAAAATTGGGAGCCTTAAATTATAAGGAAGAATTAATTATCTATGCCCCTTGTTTAAAAATGCAAAAATAGGAACAGATCTGTATGATTGTTTATTATATCTTTGCACAGATAGGGAAAAGACAAAACCAAAAGAGTATTCGGTCTCCTTTTTTGGGGCAATTGTTGGTTGCATAAAATTAAGGATTTGTATGCATTTTGCATATTTAAGCAAATTTGCACTTTATTATTAACGAAAGGTAATATATTGTGGTAAAGATGGTAGTAAATACAGCTGTCGTACGTCGAACAATGTGACCAGTGCTGTCAAAGGCAGCAATGGGAAGATTTTATGAAGTAGCTAAATGTAAATAACCGTTGATGTTGGAATATACTCAGAATTTTTTTAAAGATGTATCGCTGTCAGATGTGAATGCTTTTACTTGTAGAATATTTATATGCGATGATGCATATTTTACTGTAATAATTGATTAATTCAGTAAGCTACTTTACTACTACTACTACTACTCTTTCTGCATCCACCACCTCTCTATTTTCTGCTATCCATCTGTGTGTATCTTTCCTTGTCTCTGTGCCATTCTCTACCTCTGTGTTCCTGTTCTGCTCTCTTTTTTTGCTACTTCACTCTTTATGGTTCTGTATCTTATTCCATCTCTCTTTGTGTCTATCTCTCTAAATCTATGTGTATCTCTTTCTCTCTTGATCTGTGCCTGCCTCATCCTGCTTTTATTTTTGCATCTAACTGTTCCTCCATAGGTGGCACTGCCACCTATTCTTAGATTTCTCTTATGCGCATGCATAGGTGGGTTTTAGGTTCTCAAGGTTTTTTGGACTGTGATGCAGCTGAGTCTTCAGAGTTTAAAAAGTGAGGTCAGTTGTCTGGTGTAATTCATGGGTGGAGGGCCTTTGGTACTCCATCTTTTCAGGCCTGGTTGGGCCCTCTCAGTATATAGCATGAGTAATAACTTGACAGTGTTATAGCAAACCTCTTTAGTCACTTTGAAATCACGTATGTTTTTTTCCCACTTTTTGGGCAGTTGTTGGCATCAGCCAGTTATGATGACACAGTGAAGCTGTACAGGGAGGAGGAAGATGACTGGGTATGTTGTGCTACATTAGAAGGTCATGAGTCCACTGTTTGGAGCTTGGCGTTTGACCGGACTGGAGAGCAGCTGGCTTCCTGCAGTGATGACCGAACCGTCCGCATCTGGCGCCAGTACAGACCTGGAAACGAGCAGGGTAAACGCCCAGATTGTCCTGTGACTGAGCGGAATGTTATGTGCTGATGTCTGTATGAAAGAAGTGGCTCACGTCTGTACTGCAGTGCTGGGATGTTTATTCTACTGTTTTTGAGATGCTGAAGTTTGTCCTACAAATTGATGGTGCTGTTGTGTATCGTCTTGGGTGAGTCATTTCTAAGATCTGTGTGGGAAGGCAGCAATGAGAGAGATCTGTCCTGCTTGGTGTGAGATAGGTATGTCCTACTGCGGATGTGAGAAAGTTGGCAATGCTGAACTGAGGTGGTGATTAGATCTGTCTTATTGTATGAGAAAGTGATGACGTCTGTCTACTCTGTGAGGAAATTATGCTTAACCTACTATGAGGGATGATCAGTGTTTCTCCTATTTGCGAGTGAGTGCTGAGGTCTGACCTACCCTATGTGACAAACAGTAACTCATTCTAAGTGTGGGGTGGAGATGTATTTCCTGTAGTATGAAAAATGTAATGATATCTTGCTCAATGCCTATCTATCTTTTCCAGGAGTTGTCTGCAGCGGATCAGACCCCACCTGGAAGTGCATCTGCACCTTGTCCGGATTCCACAGCAGGACGGTGTATGACGTGTCATGGTAAGAATGTAGACTCATGATATGTACACCTGCGTCCTTAGAGAACCTTCTTCACATAATAGAGTGGAGGGAGAGCATCCTCTATACATGAGCAAGTCAGTGTCACAATTTTACACGATAGAGACTCTTACTGTTTTACCTGAAAAGTCTGTATCCTGCAGGGTTGATCGAACTGAATGTAATTTACCATTGGGCACCACCAATAGCTGTGGGGTATCGCCTAACGAAACCTATGAGAGTGCGAAGATACAAAGCTGGAATATCGCAGGGCTGAAAAATAAGTCAGACGACGCTAGGTGGAGGGATTTTTTAAGTGAGTTTGACATTATTGGGCTGCATGAAACTTGGGACATTAACAATCTTTTTTGCTCGGACAGCTATACTGTTTATTCGTTACCAGCGATAGCCTCTGCAATGGGGAGGGCAAAGGGCGGGTTATTGACCCTGATTTCTCTGAAAATCGCAGGCTCCTACACTAAATTGGAAACAGGCTCTCCGAATTTTTTGACTGTCCAGATTAACCTCACTAATGCACAAACCCTTCTTATTGTTAATTTCTATAACTCTTTTGATAGGGCTTTTACAAATGATAACCTGGTTAGTCTGTACCATTTTCTCGAAACATATAGCGAGAAACAAATTACTTCTTATTCGGTTATTGTTTTAGGTGATTTTAATGTACATTGCTGCCACTAAAACTGTCAGGTGTGGGATAGCCTTGGCCCAGCAGATCAAACAGAGACACACTTTGAACACTCAATGCAGGGAGTTTTTTTGGAGAAACTAATGGCAGACAATGGCCTAATTTATCCTAACAAATTTAATGATGGCATATTTGTTCCAACTTTTAAAGGTAAGGGCATGCGATCAACTATCGATTATATTTTTGTCAGTGCAGCGTTAACTACCAGGGTTAGTGGCTACACTGCTATCTGGTCTTCGTTCAGTGACCACAATCCGGTCATTTTTACCTTAGTAGATGGACTCAAGAAACCCGAGAAAACCAATAGAACTGTTGGTTCTCTAGATATACGGCCTACAGACCAGGCTCGAACAATTAAATGGTGCCTGGTTGTGCCACAGGATTTCCAGGCAAATTTATTGGTCAAGGTCGGTTGTGAGATGCTCATCTGCTCAAACGAAAGCTCGGGGGACGTTAATGTCCTATACTAAAATTTGTACCCAGGTAGCTTCTGATCTTATGCGGCCATGTAAGGTGCAGTCAAAAAAAAGGGGAGAGATGGTTTGACCGAAAGTGCTCAGCAGCCCAACGCTAGCTGCTGACAGCCTTGAAAACAAATCCACCAGATAAATCCGCTATAGCAGCAATAAGGAATAGCTATAAATGACTCTCATAACCCGGAAAAAGGAGATTAGATATGAGGCTTGGAATGAGCTATTATCTATTGAAGTCATTAAAGACAGTGCCAAATTTTGGGAAGTTGTCAACAAACCCTTTTTTCAAGACTGCATTAATAATCTCCTTGATTGTAGTATCAAGGAACAGGACTGGTACAATCATTTTAAATCGGTGTATGATGATGAGGATACCCAAGGTTGCACTGGCACTATTTTTGAGATTGAGGCTTATACCATGAATTTTACAGAACCAGATGTAGCAGAGGCCATATCCCAAATGACAGGCAATAAGGCCCCAGGACCTGACGGTGTCCCAGCCGATCTTTTTAAATCTGATATAAAGACATGGTCTAAAATACTGGTGAATGTTTTTAACAAGGCCTGTAAATCAGGTCTGCCCAGTTCGTGGTCTGAATCAGTAATAGTGCCCATCTTTAAAAAGGGCAATAGAGGGGACCCTAGTTGTTATCGCCCCATTTCACTAATTGATTTGCCGTAAAGGTGCTCGGTATGGTGGTACTCCATAAACTCACGGGTTGGCTATCCGAAACCCTATCAGATCTGCAATATGGATTCAGGAAAGGCAAGGGCACAATTGATCAATGCCTCAATTTAAATATTTTAATCGGGAAGTATACAGTCACCAAGAAGGGTACACTTTATCTGGCATTATGGACCTTTCCTCGGCCTTTGACCGAGTGAATAGGTACAAACTTTGGGTTATGCTCCTGAAATTAGGTGTTGACAGAAATATTGTGCACTTCCTAGCCGATCTGCATAGTGATTTAACTGCCACTGTGAGATATGATCATAAGGGTAATTGCAGCGGGGGAATACGTATTGTAAATGGTGTTAGGCAGGGGTGCATCTTGGCCCCTTTACTCTTCACCCTTTATATTAACAACCTGGAGCAAGTCCTAGGTGAAGCTTGCAAAGACATCCAACGTGTAGGAGAGCGCCTGATTCCGGCACTCCTCTATGGGGATGATGCCGTCCTCCTAGCACGAACGGCGGTAGGGCTACAACTTCTTTTGAATTCCTTTGCCGTTTTTATGAAATCCTTAGACCTTAGCGTCAATTTTACTAAATCCCATGTCATGATAACTGGTCACAAACCGGAAAGGGTTAAACTTTCCATTGTGAGGGCAGTGTGCTTACCAGGGTCCCTACCTTTCCCTATCTGGGAATAATTTTTGTATTTCCCTCATAATGTATGGTGCAGACATTTGGAGTATTAGGAATACAAAGGAAATTCAAGTTGTTGAGAACAAGTTTTTTAAAAACCTTCAATCCGTGCCGCAATCCACGTCTGGCTATATTGTCCATCAGGAGTTTGGAGCTGGCTTTTTGGAGGATTTAATTGCTATTGCACCGCTCCTGAAGTGGATTTCTACATGGTTAATCCCCGAATTAGTATGAATCGTGAAATATTAAGAGACTGTTTGGCTCTTGATCAAGCGAACCGTATCCCCTGGCTGAGTTATGTCCACAGGCTGACAGGGAAACTGGGTCGACCAGAGTTTTTTTTTTTTTAAACAATTTTTATTATTTTCCAGTGTAACAAACATACACGTTGACAGTCAATACGACAATAGTACTGTGAAGATGTAAGTATACAGTCATGCACAACCGAGGTTTAACATTAAGACATCATGTGCGACATATCTCTACTCACTTGTCTTAGATCTGCAACCTTTTAATACCTCTGTCGAGGCCAGATGCAATCTGGTCTATGAGACGCTCAACCCCTGTCCCTATACAGGGCTTAAAAATCTAAATCATGTAACATATATTGATTCAAATGTTATCAAAAACAAATTATGACTAGAATTCAACTTTGTATTTCAATGTATATTTGAGCATTTAAATTATTATCACATCAATTTTGACAATTGAAAACATAAATTACTTGCTTATTACACTATTCTAACATGTTTAAACAATAGACAGTCACTCATTGACCTGTGGGAAACAAAGGACATTAACTAAAGAACCCAATGCATTTCGGGTCAATTTAGACCCTTCTTCAGGGGTACAAATCAATGGTACTTTACGAAAATTGTTATTACAATAAACAGATTTTTCATTAAAGTTAATTCATTATAGATGATTCGGGACTGTATTACGTTCGGTCCGTTCCGTCGGCACTGCAAATAACATGTATCAGAAAAAAACATATGTCAAAAGATGTTTTGCTTGTAAGTCATACGTAACATTACACGAATCAAAACAGGGTGTTGCACACGCGGGGGTTCCCTGTGTTTGTGTATACTAACATTCACCATGAGGTTGTATATGAAAAAAGCATCCCAATGCAATTCGAAAAGAAACATGTTCCTTACTCACATGGTATTTAAACGTGGGAGCCAGAGATTGTGACTGAATTTTACACGACTCTGCCTAGTTTCTCTGTATAACTCGGTTCCTCCTAGAAAATATATAAAGTAAAGTATACTAAAAATAAACCCTTTGCTTTTATAACTATGACTCATTGATAGCTTTCCCATGGATAAACATTTTACCTTTTGTGGCTAGATGTTTTGTTTCGTGTTCATACCAACGTGCCAAGACCAGCCTCCTGTCAATCTTAAAGCGGGGTAGAATAACGTACTTCCTCGCGGTGAATGTATCCAGCCGCGTTTCTTCCCACAATGGTTTGAAAGGATTGTAATGAGTGTGACCCCTCCATAATAAACACGATTGACTTGCCGTGCAAGTTTAAAAGCCTGATTTACCGCTACTCTTACCTGCCCACTTCTAATGCCGCTTGAAAAAGTTAACCGCCTTGCCTCTCTTCCTCCGTCGCGGTGAAGGTATCCAACCGCGTTTCTTCCTACAATAGTATCAGAGAGGTTGTAATGAATAAAACCCTTTTTGCGAAGTGCGATTACTGTGCCCTGCAAATTAGGAAACCTAATTTACAACAACTCTTACCTTCCCACTTCTAATGCCGCTTGAAAAGACTAACCGCCATGCCTCTCCTACACGCCGATTCCAAGTTGGGATCCCAAAGTGACACGCCCATATGCGTCATGTGGTATTTGTGAGTCCATCCCTAAACCGCGTTTTGAACGAGGAAACTTTATGAGAGCCCTAGTCTGAAACGAGCATGACTGATGTTGCTGTGAAAAACGAAACCGTATCAAACCTGAATCCCAGGAAAGTCTACAAAAAATCTGAGGGAGTGTCTTAAAAAATATATGTGAATGTGAAAAAATGTATATGAAAAAATGATAAAAAAATTCCAACATATATTCCGCCCCTTACTGGGAATCTGCCTCATGTGCAACAACCCTTTACAAATGATTCTTCTTGCCAACAAATATTATCCATGTATTGACATATGCTTCCATGATATTCTGAAATCTCAATGGATACACAACGCTCTAAAGAAAGCATAACATCTCATACTGATCGTTAAGCCCCCCAGGATTCATTGTTCCAAGACTTTTAATCCAGGATGTTTCTCTTCTCGAAAGCATTATGTGGTGATCTTTACCTTCCACTTCATCCACCACCTCCAAAATTGTGAATCTAATTTGGGGAATGGTGTGTTTGGCTTTGTCCCAATGTGCGGCTACTCCTGCCCTAATCCCCTTCTTCTTCTTCATCGGAACTGGTGACATCATCTTCCGGCAATGGATCACATATATCCCCCCTATATACATTCCATGGAGTCCACACTTTGTTCCATTTACGAGGGCAAGCCCTAGTTACGTACACCGCTCGTTCTGTTATCAATAGCATGTCCATGTTCCTGCACCACTGCGCTAAGGTGGGTAGTTCCAACGCACCCCATCTCTGTGCTATATCTCTTTGCCACCATGATGCCCAATGTGCCCCACGTCTGATCATATCTGGATAAGTCATTCGGCTCCCACATATTCAAAATACATTTACGTGACTCTGGTAGCAGGGAGACCTTAAGTGTTTGTGAAATAGTGCGCATCACCTGTCGCCAGTATTCAGCTATCAATGGGCATTCCCAGAGGGTATGGATTAGCGTCCCTTCCTCTCCACATCCACAAAGAGTATAGGGATGCGGAGCCCTCTGCAGCTTGTGTAGTGTGGTTCCAGTGTAGTATATTCTATGTAGGATTTTGAGCTGTACCAGTCTGAACTTGCCGAAATTCCCACCTCTCTTGGGGATGCTAGTGCCTCATTCCATTCCGTGTCATCCATTTCACCCAACTCTTCCACCCATCTCTCTCGTAACTTCAGTGTAGGGTCCGATAGGTTATTGGTCAGCTTTCGGTAGGTAAGTGAGGTAGCACCGTGTTGCATGTAATCAGTGAGCAGCCTGTCTTCTAATGGGGAGGATTCCGGAATGTCGGTTTCTGCCGGTATTGCCTGTAGCAATGCGTGCCTGATCTGCACGTACATATAAGTTTCTAATTTGTATTGTCGCTGGAGCAGGGCGAACGGCACCACTGTTCCCTTGTCCCATAAGTCCCCTACCGTGGATATTCCGATGCTTTCCCATTGAGCAAACCCCTTGCTGCGCCTCAGTTGTCCCAGTGCCTTGGTGTCCCAGAGCAAGGTGAGTTTTGTGATTGTTCCCTTCCAACCCAATTTCGCTTGCGCAGTGTGCCATAGCGTGGCCGTGTGCTTCGTGGGCCCTATCAATTTTGTAGCCTGGCCTCTGTTATAGAGCACCGATAGCATGCTGTCCGTGCCTAATTGCGCCCTATCGGCCCTATAGGCCGGGTCATCCTGAGGCGCATGAATCCACTGGTTAATAGTTTTGAGCTGCGCTGCCCAGTAGTACATTTGCAGGTTGGGTAGTGCAATTCCTTCCCCGTACCAACTTCTGTTCAGTTTAACATGTGCAATGTTGGATACCAATGCCGTTACCTGTTGAAAGTATCGTGGCGAGACCGGCTATGGAGTGATCTCTAGTGCGTACAGAAACCTCGGGAGAGCCATCATTTTGTAGAGTGCGAGGAGTGTTAGGGGCAGAGACGCCCAATGCTTCACGTCGCTGCGCAGACGTTCCAGGGGTGGTTTCAGGTTTTTGTCAAAGAATTCCGTCGGACTGTCGGTGATATGTATGCCAAGGTATTTAAAGGAGCCCGTGGCGCGCAGAAGCGGGCAGTCCGCTGCCAGTGAGGGTTCCGTTCCCTTCAGGAGGTATAGTACAGATTTCGACCAATTTAAAGTGTAGCCCGACGTTTTCCCGTGGGCATCACAGAGTGCGAGGAGTGCCGGTATGCTCCTGTCCGGGTCCGTCAAATACACCAACATATCGTCTGCGTAGAGCGATATACGATCTTCCCATCCCTCCTTCCAGCTAATCCCTTTCAGTAATGGAGTTGACCTAATCAGCGTCGCCAGCGGTTCCAGAACCAGAGCAAACAGCAAGGGTGATAGGGGACAGCCCTGACGGGTTCCCCTTGCCAGTTGGATCGTGTGTGAGATATGGCCGTTAGCTGTGATCCGAGCTATTGGATTGGCGTATAGGAGGCGTATCCAAGCTATATATTTAGGGCCAAATCCCATAAGCGATAGGACTGCGAAGAGGTGTCCCCTCTCTACCATGTCGAACGCCATCTTAGCATCCAGTGAAAGGATCACCGCTGGCTCCAATAATAACGGGCCCGAGCTAGGATCCCATGTAAACGTCTGAGATTTAGAGCAGTGTTTCTATTTGACATGAAGCCCGATTGGTCAGGGTGTATCAATAGCGGGAGATGGGTCATTAATCTATTAGCTAGAAGTTTCGCTAGAATTTTCGCTTCCGCATTAAGAAGAGAAATCGGGTGATAAGATGAGCAATCCATCGGCGGCTTTCCGGGTTTCGGGATTGCTACTATCGTTGCGGTTCGTTGGTCCGACGGGAGTTCCGCGTTCGATAGGCTCTCCGTGTACATTGCCAGCAGTGGTGAGCTGAGCTTGTCAGACATGAGTTTGTACCATTCTATGGGGATCCCGTTTGGGCCCAGGGCTTTTCCCGATTGTATCGCATGTATAGCTCGCTGTATTTCCTCGACTGTGAGGTCTGCGTCTAGGTCCTGGACCGCTTCCGGTGGAAGTGTCCGGGTCACGATGTGGCTGAGGGAGTTCAATGCTGCACTCTCCGTGACTTCTCTTTCTGGGGTGTAAACTGTTTCAAAGTGTTCCGCTAAAACGCGTATAATCTCCTCGGGGTGCGTCTGAAGGGTCCCCTCCCTTGTGTGTAATTGCTGTATGCCTCTAGTGCCTCCCCCTTTCTTGTCCAACCAAGCTAGCATTTTTCCGGCCTTATCTCCCACATCATAGATTCTATGTGCAGTGACCGCGATACTGTCGACTACCTGTAGTCTGAGATGTTCCTTATGTTGCTGCTGGCGTATGTGCAGGTTGTGTGCTGAGCTCGTTGTGGGATCTGCCATATCGGCCACGTTCGCTGTGTGCAATGACAATTCTAACTCCGTGAGTTCCTGGACTCCTGGTGTCGTGCTTTTTTGTACCCAGCAATGGAAGCTATTGCTTGGCCTCGGAGGACCATCTTGTATGCTTCCCAAAGAATTGAGGGAGAGGTCACCGACGTTTCGTTTTCTTCAAAGTAATATTTAGTCGTTTTCCTGAGGTCCTTCTTAATTTTTGGGATTTTCAGATAATTAGGGTTTATGGGGTATATTCTTTTACAATATATTTATGGTGTCTACGTTTTGCATTCCATCACCAAGCATCAGGAAATAGTCTATGCGGGACAGGCTATTGTGTACCGTTGAATGATAGGTGTATTTTTTTCGCGGTGGGGTGTTTGTGTCTCCATACGTCCGTCAGACCCATTGCCTCCAAAAAACCCTGGAAACTGGAATGACCGGATGTGTGGGCCCGTATCGGGAATTTATCTATTGTCGAATCTACCACTGAATTAAAGTCACCCCCAATGATGGTGGTCCCCGCTGGGAGATTTAACAGAAATTCTCCCAGTGCCGGCAGGGCAACTGTGTGAAGTGCTGGAGGCACATAGACTGACACTATGTTTAGTAGTTGGCCTTCCCATTGTCCGTGGATCGCTGCGAACGTCCCTGGTTATCCACCCTGGTCTGTAAAAGAATGAACGGGGAGGACTTCTTCACCAGGATACCTGTCCCCCTTGAGCCTGAGGTAAACTCTAAGTGTGCTGCCATTCTGTAGCCTCGTCTGTCTAGTGCCTGGTATGCTTTCCCTGTGAGATGTGTTTCTTGTAATAAGACCAATGCTGGGCCTTGTTGCTTGATAGCCTGCAATACTAGCCCCCTTTTGATTTTGTCCCCTAACCCCCTTACGTTCCAAGTTAATATCCGTAGAGGTGTAACCGTGGTCTGCTGCATTATGCCACTATGTGTGGTGGATTGTGAACAGTGTGTCATAGTGAGGTGTTCTGGGTGTGCCCTGCCATCACTCCATTATCAGTACGATATGTCCGCATCCCTGTGGAGTGGTGTGTGTGTGTATGCTCTGTCGTAACGTGTGTAACTCGAACAATAACAACTGAGTCCCCCTCCCCACGCCCCCTCCCTGCCTCCCTGCTCAACGGACATAGAACCGCCCGCCTCTCCAACTTAGCAGAGTGCTCATCCCATTCCCAAACCATTGTACTTGCTTGCAGGGGTTAGGAGTCCCATGGAGGCAGCGGCCCCTCCTGCCCTCCTTAGCGTCTCCCTGTCCAGAACTCCAGGGCAGCGCGCCCGTTTTAGTAAAGGACAACTGTTATGGCTGCGAGAACCGGACCCTCAGGATCCTGGTCGCTGTTCGCCTTCCACCGATCCCGTTTCCGACGGGTTGTCCTAATTGCTTCGTCCCGACGTCTGTGTTCCTGTGTGGTCCTCACCCTGCTGGTTACGCTGACTTCTGTTGGTACAGCGAGGTGCTCCTACTTGTCGCCATCCTTCCAACCAATCTTGTGCAGCGTCCGGCGTGTCAAAAAACCATGTCTTGTTAAATGTAAATAAAATGTAAATGTATTTCGATTTATATAGCGCACTAATCACCCAGGGGTCTCAAGGCGCTTGCTTAGGGAACCCGTCCTGGTATTCCCCTGTGAGATACCCCGGCAGGGTATTCACAAGGTGAAAGCCAGGCATCCCGCCGCGAGGGGCCGTAGTGGAGATTAAGCAAGCTATTGCCCAGAGTCGCAGAGTGTGACCCCGTGAGTCGAGTAGGCACCGGAGCGAGAATTGTCGAGTCCGTGGAATTTTTGAGCCCGAGACCCGCCGAGGCGGGGAATCGAACCCTGGTCCACGGCTGATCTCAGCTTCCGGGTCTGCCTCCTCTAACCACTGAGCCACGCTTCTCCACTTCTCCAGTTCTGTATCTTGATTGGCGGCGAAATCCTTGCTGCTTGGAGGATAGCATCCCTATCTCTGAAATTAAACAGTCTGGCTAGCACCGGTCTTGGTGCTGCTCCCGGCTTTGGTGCGCCGCCGGGTATACTGTGCGCTCTCTCCACTGAGAAAAAATGCGACAATCCTTTGGGTTGCAGTCTGGTCTTGATCAGGTCTTCGACATATAGATCCATCACTCGCCTGCCCTCCGACTCCGGCACCCCAAGAATTCGAACGTTATTCCGTCTCGAGCGCCCCTCCTGATTATCCAGCTTCTCTGTAAGATGTTTATTCACGGCTTCCAGACGTTCCACCGCCAATTGCAGCTCCGAGGTGTCTTCCACCAGGGATTTTGTGACCACCTCTACTTGTTTGACCCGTTCTGTCATCTTGTGATAGTCCGCTCGTAGTAGGTTAACATCCGTGGAGATGGATCCCACCGTCGTTTGCACATTGGACAGAGTCTTCATTATGTCCTTCAGCGTTATTTTTTTTGCCCCCTCACTCTCTAGGCTTCTTCCTGTGGAGGTGCGACCTTCTGGCTGCGTCGGAGTATTTTTTTCATAGGCGTACTTGTCTAGTTTCGCCTGCGTCGTGGTGTTCCTCGGTCCTCTGCCCGTCATGGCGTCCGCCGTCTCGGATTCGCAGGAATTGGTCGATTCTTCACTGGCACGTGTACAGTTCTTGGCACCAAGATTCGTGTCGTTATGAGTGTCACAGCGCGAGGGCGCCCTTCAATTAGGTGCTGTTATGGCCTTATACTGCGCGCTGCCGCCGTGTCCTAGGTCCCCAGAGATGCTTTAATCTTGCCGTCGTCAGGGGTAGCTGTTATGGGCTCGTTATAGGGAGGCACTTCCCTCTTATTGTCTCTGTACCTGAGTGTACTATGTCTTCCGTATCGGCTTCTGCAGACAGGCCGCGTTTTGCGCCGGGCCCTGGCCTCTGATTCACGTTTGTCCCCTTCAAGAGCCCAAATCTCCAATTCTGTCCATGAGCCCTCCTGTTGCCCTCCTCTGGCAGTATCACTAACTGGCACCTCCACCTGGTGTCTTGTTCCCCTCCCGCGGCTCGTCTGCGGGGTGCGGGCTCAGTCCGGCCGGTGTTGCCGGTCACTTGTGTCCTTCTTTCCCTCTCCGAGGCTCACGCGCCCTCTGACTCGCAGGTGCACTTTCAGTGAGTGGCGGTGTGGTGTTCGTTTGTCGGTGGCTTTCCGAGGGAGGGGGGGAGAATGCGCTTGGCGGTAGACTTACGGCCAGGGATCTATTGCCGTCCAGTTCCCCGCAGCCAAGTCCTTCAGCCCAGGCACGACTGCGGAGCGCGATCTATGTCCTTGCCGCTCTTAAAGGTTCCAGCCTCTTGTAGGTGCCTAGGTCCCCTCCCGCGTGGTCCGCGTTTATATCTTCGCCCTTACTGCCTCTGTTTATCGGGTCGCATTTCTCCGAAGGTTTTTCATGCCATCGATGTCAGGGCCGACTTCCGGTCGATGCTCCCGTTCTACCCCTATTTCCGGTCGGGCAAACGGGTACTCCAGATCGGTGCTGCCGTTCCGCGTCGGAAACCTCTTGCTTCTCTTGGTTCCCGGTTCCGGATTTTTACCGGAGTTTCACCGGACGGTGCCGCTTGGTCCCCGACCTCGGGATCTGGCTTCAGAGGTGGAATTAAGCCGGATTATTGTGCGGATTTATGGGATGGGGCCGCTTTACTCACAGAGCTCCTCCGCTACACAGCCACCATGCTTGGCTGCTAGCCACGCCCCCCGACCAGAGTTATTTAACTCGCCTGATAAATTGGTAAAAGGGGATTTGAAATGGGTGAAGGATTCATACTTGTTAATGGCCGCTGTGGACAGAGAAGAAAGGGAGCTGGTAAAACCAACCGTAAGAGCTCACCAATTGTTAATAACATCTTGTGCAATTGAACCATACCTGAACACTGTCTTAAATCCTAACCATCGTTTTCTTTTGGTCAGATTCAGGTTGAATCAGCTCCATTAACTCCTCGCCGATCCCCCGGGTTGGAAAAGGGTGGAGGACCTGGGGGCATGTTCCTATGATGATTTTCCTAACCAGGATACAATGCACTTTAGCGTTTTATTCTCCCTATTTTAAAAGTAAAGGCCTTTTGCAAGTTAAGCCAGCTCTTCTCTATTTACAGCTGCTATCTAATGTGTGGGAAACCTTTAGTATAGCCAGCTTTCTTACTGCAGCAGTTAGATTGAGGAAGAATATTAAGAAAAAGGCAACTGATTTTCGTGATCTAGTTTGCATTACCTAAATTTACTTATGGATTTAAATGGATTAGTGGTCTTAAAGAAAGTATCCAAATGAATTATGTACCAGTTTTGATACGCACTCCAGGTCTAAAAAATCTTTTTATTGTGACCCATGGTTTTATTATCAAATTTTTATGTATTGTATAGTATGCTTTTATGGTTTTAAACTAACCAAATAAAGTACTTTTGACTGACTGACTGACAGACTCTTACTGCAGTTCACAAACCCCAGTGTCAGTAAGGATCTGCCCTCTATTTGAGTAGGCTTCTTATCTGTCCCTTGTTGACTGTTTTCATATTACAGTGGTTCTTGACTTGGTGGATGTGTGTTACCTGGCCGAATGTTAGCATATTCTATACCCTGGAAAGGTCATTAGAAGTCCAGGAGGCCAGATCTATTTCACAATATCCACATTGATAAACATGTAAATAGTTCATCTAAAGAATACGCACAATCATTGGTCATCCTGAAAATCAGCTTGAATTTGAACCTCCTAGAACTAAGGTAGGTGCCTCTGCTCTGTTGCTCTGGGTGTACTTACTTTTCCCAACACATATTTGTCCCTGTGCCTGAGACACTGTTCAATGGACTTCTAGTCCTGTACAGCTTTACCGCTGTTTGTGTGTCCCCTTTTCCGTGTACACATTTCTCCATCTTCTGCTGCAAGTGTTTCCCCTGTAACTTTTTTATGGGTGCTTCTCTTTCACTCCTACATACATCTTCCTATTTCCAGAAGTAGTTTCCACTCTGTCCCAATGTTAGTACATGCCATATCTCAGTGTGTTTATGTTCACTGTGAAGGTAACTTGGCCTACACCATTCCACTGTGAATATCTCCCTATCTCACGGTATGTGTATTCCTATTGTAGAATATGTTTCTCTGTCCTAGAGTTTCTTATTGTTCCAATGTCAGTGATTCACTGTCCCAGAGTTCACAGTTGCTTCAATGTGATATTCTTTTGAAGGAGTGGTAGAGACCAATTAATTTCCTTTTCAACCTCTAGATAGAGAGACGTTTTGTCAGGTTGTGCAATTATGCATTCAATCTCTTAGAAAAAAGCAATGTTAAGAGCACCTTTTTGAAATCCATGTATTCTGATATTTCGATTTTGAAAGTGAAGAGTTGAAACACCAAGATAGAGAAACGTCTTTCTTGGACTCTATTGTAGGCCGAGCCTACCAGACAGCACAAGTTGCCTGGTTGCAAAAGACCTGGTCTAGACGTAATAACAACTTATACATGCTTACAGCCACTCATTGCTTACCATTGGTTTACTTTCTTGTCACTCTCATTTGCTTTCTAATCAGTGGGTTTCCTTGTCGCAGCTTATCTATCTTGCAATGTCCCTGTCTTTGATAAAAGGCTCTTTACCATCTCCCTGATTGGCTGGCTTTTATCTTTCCACTGCTCACTTTTAGAGAAGTACTTTGTGCTTAAGCACTCCATGAGAGTGCCTGTATTTTCGTACTCCCTTTTCCCCCCTATTTGCTGCTTCTCCCTCACATCCTCCCTCCGTTGCGCCCCTATCCATCTCCATTGCTTTTGGTCAGAGCCTGCACCACCACAATCACCCTCAGCCCATCCCACTTCACAGCCACTCTACTTTCTTTTTTCTTATGTTTTCTTTTTTGGAGCAACCAGCAGTTGCCACTCCTTATTTATTTTTAAATTAGGCACTGTTACGCACTTTCATATTCTCAGCAGAAAACATCCCACCATAACTCCCACCTGCCCGGCATCAAAGGAAGCCACATCTTCAACTATGGATCTCGGCATTGGAGCAGCCTCTTTGGTCCTGTTGGTTGCCAAGTAGCACCACCTAGCCAGTATTTAAATATGTGATTCACTAATGCTGGGGGGGGCGTGGCCAACTGCCGAGCATGGCGGACGTACAGTGAGCGAGCTCCGCACCCGGACCTCTGAAATCCTGCTGTAATGATGGGGCCCTAGGCCCGCATGATGCAAATAAGTGTGACACAGGACACCAGTGAGAGGATAGTAATTCTGGCCACGAGCACGTGCGCTCGGCCTCTTTTATTAACCTGACCCAGTGACGTCTGTGGTGGGTGGGTGTTCAGTGTAGGATTACACTTAGGAACAACTAGACTGTGTCCTGGTAGGACACTGCATCCCTCCCAAAATTTAATGAAAGGAAAAGCGAATGTCCAACCTGCAAGAAAAACAGAATACCAGAAATTTACAGCCCCCAACGGATTCTCTTCAGGCGGCCGGCGGGGAGATGTCAAAAGTTCTGGACTGCAAAGTCAATCAGATGAGCTTCACCTCAGCGGTGTACTTCTGATCATCCTTGTCTTGCTGTGTTGACGCTTATATACAGTGTTCATCACTTGGAGCATCGGGAGCAGAGTGGGTGTGACCCTTGAGGGGTCTTGCAGGTGTTCCTAGTCCAGTGGATGACAACACTTGTTGGTTGTTGGAGACGACTGCGGCACGAGAGGTCTTTCTTTGGATTTGCCGATCTTGATGCCTTCACACCTCCGTCTGGCCAAGTAACTTCCGACTTGCCTTTCTTGCCGGACTCCTCTCACTGGAGCCTCGAAGACTGGCCTCTCCTGCTTGGACTCTTCTCTCACTAGAGACACTGGGTGGACCCTCTTGCCGGACACGATGGGACCGGATGGACCGTGCGGGGCTTCGCATGAGCCGCGCAAAAGCGTCGCTGAGGAACTGCCAACGGACTCACCGCCAAGTCTCTCATGATGTCCTCGGGGGTGTTGATGTCATCCGCCAGGATGGTCTTGCCGTTAGGACATGAGTTCAGTGTCTTCACCAGACCGTTTCTCTGTGCCAGGTGTTCACCTGGGGCCTTCGTGCTTCCTGTTGCCTGTCGTGGAGCTGCCTCTGATGCACCTCTCCCATCCGGATTCCTCTCTCACAGGACATGCGTCCAAGGCCCTTGTCCCCTGGACTGCCACTTGATCGCATGGGCTGTGCGGGTCGCTGCGGAACTTCGGACATGGCCACAGTCGAGTCTTGTGTAGTCCACAAGGGTGGATTGTCTAATGCTCGGGTATGCTCTGCTTCGGCAAGCTTCAGGTTCACGGAGCACCCATACGTTTCTTCGGTGGTTGGTCTCCTCAGGTGCAGGTTGTCGGGATTACTGGGATCCACACGGATGTTGCGATGCTCCTTTGACATCATGGATGTTCCTGTGAGCTGAATGATGTCTCTTTCTTTCTCGGTGGAGTGATGTTGTGATACTCCATTCTTCCTCTTCGTTCTCTTCCTCGACGCGGTCCGGTCTTCTTTCTTGCTTACTCATGCTAACCAGGCTTCTCCATGTAGCGGGCCCTCTACATGTCGTCCCCTTGGTCTTGTCCATGTGGTAGGACACTGTCTTCCCCTGGCTTGTTGACTAAACCTGTTGTCGTATCTTCCTGTTACTTAATCACTTCTGTTGCCTTCAATCAGGATACCCTTCCTTGGTCAATTCCATCGGGACTCTCCTGTCTCGTCTGGTTCCTTTGGCTCTACTGTTACTCCTTCCTTTACTTTATGGCGTTGTGCCCTTCCTTTCCATGTTCCTTCTTGCGACGTGGTCTGGTCCGCTTGCTGTCGTTGGCCTTCCCGACCAGTCTTCCCCAGGCAGCGTGCACTCCACCTGTTTCTCTCTGGTCTGAGTATAGCTCTCCGGCATGGTGTTCTTCTCTTCTTTGACTGGACCGTTTGTCGCGATCTTCTCTGTTGCTTCTTTTCTTTCCTTGGCAACCAGACTGGGTGGTCGGCTTTCATCTTCGGCATGAGTCGTCATGCTGTGCTATCTTCTTCGTGGTCGCTATTCACCGTCATGGTGTTTTGGCGTTGGCGCGCTTTGTCTGCGCGGAGGAGGGTTGCGTCACCGCTCCTGGTGCATCTCTGGTGCATGCCGCCATGCGTGCTGACGATGGCGCTCTGGTTGCTGCGAGACGTCGCTGTCTCTCTTGGGGACCTTTGTGCGCTGTCCCGTGGCGTTGGCGTGTCGCTGTGCAGCGTCACTCTGGCGCTCTTGATTCCTGGCGCTCCTGGCACGTTCTGGCGCAATGCTGCGCGGTCCTGGCGTGCGGGTGGGGAGTTCTTGCACTCCTGTCGCGTTCCTCGCGGCGCGGTTCTATGCTTCTTGTGCGTTCCTGTGCCATCTCCTGATGGGTTTCTTGCGCTTGAGCACTGTCGGTGCCGTGAATCCACTATGGGCGTTAGTGTGTGTGGCAGTGTTCTTTGCGATTCTTCACACGCTTTCCAGTGCCTTTGTTTCTTGCTTTTCCCTGTTGCCAGGCCCTGTACACGGTCAGAAAAAGAGTAGACTCTCTGTAAGTGTCGTGGGGTAGCAGGACACTTGCGCACTATTCCGTGCAGGCAGCCGTTCTCACTGTCCAAGGCTGCTTGTCTTTTCGTCCTGGGGTTTGGGTGCTTCAGGTGCTTCTTTTGTCGTTATGGTGGCGGCAGCACGCCTGGCAGACGTGGATGTGGCTTATCCCCTTGCTTCTATGGCACCGGGTTTGAGCAATGCTTGCTTCTTTGGTGTGATGGTGCTGGATGGCCACCAAATGGCAGGGGGCGGCTCCTCGGCAGTATTCCAGGATCTGCAGGCCTCTGCTGATTGAAAATGCCGGTGCTGGGACGTGTGACTCTGTAGTGCGGGGGTCCGACCCAGTAAGTAGGTGGCTTGCAGATACAATGATTTCTCTGGGCCCCCAGGAGTTCTTTGGTCTGTACCAGTTTTGTGTTGGTTTCTTTATTGCTGGGGCGCAGTTGCTCAGAATGGCCACTAGGGTTTCCTGACGCACTTTGCAGTGGTTTCCTTTGCTCATATGCAACTCCGTGTTTTGGTTACTATGGCCTTTTCCTCAGATGTCCCTTTGGCTGCAGGCGCCTCTGTGCCTCTATTATTGCAGTCGGTGAGTCATGCCTCTTTGCTGTGGTCAGGATCGTCATGGGCTTCTCAGCTGGGCAGGACTGGGAGGATTCAGGTGAGTCTGCTTTATTTAATGAGAGGGGGGGGGGGGGGGGGGGTGAGGCCCACAGGGTTACATGGTCTCGGGGAGTGTGGCAGAAACCACTCGCCGTGCCCTTAGCCGCCGTCTCACTTTGAGTCACTGTTTTGGCCCACCCCCTTGGGCAAATTAACTTTTACCGCCGCAGTTGTGTGCTGACCAGGCGCGGTCGCATTTCTCTGTCCTCTTTCTGCAAACAGCATCCCTTTTCACTCGTGGCTTGCGGGCAGGGGGCGGTTAGCATTAGCCGTCTGCCATGAAGGGGCTCGTTAGCGCCGATGGGGTGTCGTATTAGGCTGTGCTGCTCTTGCCCTCCTTACTTCTCAGGCTGCGCTGGGCGGGGGAGAGCCAGTGCTGCTGCTGCTGGGGCAGGTCTTCTCTTGGTGCGCGGGTGTGCTCCGCAGTAATACACAGCGCCCGGCGGCGCTCATTTAATGTTTATTCACCCCGCTGCCGCACTTCACACGCACTGCGCGGCGGGGGACAAGGCTGGCAGGCCGCGGGTGGGCTCCGCTGGTCCTGGTTTGACACGGGGACAACGTCTGGCGCCGCTAGCCCTGTTTGGGGGCACAGTTTATATTTATAGCGGGTGGGCTCCGCTTTGCATGTCCCGGGCGGCGCTACCAGGCAGCCGCCATTAACAGGGGCGGTGGGTGACATTTGAAAGCGGTGGGGCGCAAAGTGATTTGCATACAGCACCATAGCAAGCGAGCGTGCTCGAACCCCAAAAGGGGGGTTTGGGGGGATAACCCCCCCCCCAAGAAAATTTTGAAAAAAAAGAAGAAAAATCGTGCATTTTTAAGCAAATTTGAGAAAGCAGGAAGGTTAATAAAGCAATTGTGAAAGTGCAGTTATTACATTAATAGATGGCATAACATAGGTAGCTGCTTATTCAGTATAACCACAGAGCTTCATACATTCCGTCCTATTATGCTCAGGCGCTGAATTCAAACTATAAGACTTTAAATAAATACCAGCTTGAAATACCATGTTTTAACAGTGTGGCCCACGCTCGCACCATTCACAGCTTGAGGCAATTAAATAAAGGCACTAGTGTAGCATGCCCAGGCCAGTCCGAACATTTTGATGAACTGGGGCAAAAACTAAGGGGCAGAGCCATGAACTAGATACTCTGGTTTCACTTCTAGCATGACCAAACTGTGACACTCTGGGCAATTACTTTTTTACACTGTGGCTTGTTATCCATTTTTTTTTGTCCTCATATTGCGATATCGGTGTGATTTTCGGAGTATCAGGTATCCGCCTCTAGCTTCGAGTTACTGTCCGGTACTGCCCCTCGATCTCTCTTGTTTGGGGAGTTTCATCATCCTCTTGATGATCTTTTGCGCGATGCTTTGGACTTGGCGCACCTGTCCCAGTGGGTCTCCTTACCCACGCATTCGGGCGGGCATACCCTGGATGTGATCTCCTCTAACTTTCCTCTCCAGGTTGAAGCTCCTGAACCTCTGACATGGTCCGACCACCAGCTGATTCAGTTTACCTGGCCATCTCTGGGGTCTTCCACCGCGAGGGCTAAAACACTATGTACCAATAAAATCAATAACGTTACTTTAGCGGCTACTTTGATTAAGAATCGCCCTACGTTGGGTAGTAACCTTACCACAGCGGTATCATCCTTTAACGAATGGATGGTGTCGGGGATTTCAGTCTCGTCCAAAGGGAGGGGAGGCAGACTGCGCTCTACCCCCTCTCAACCGTGGTTCTCCCCGGAGTTACGTTCCCACAAACTGGCCTGTAAAAAACTTGAGCGTGATTGGCGTCAATCTTATTGCCCTTTGGCCAAGGAAATACTGCGTAAAGAACAGAGAAACTATTATGCCAGTATCAAAAAGGCAAAGGGCATCTATTACGCCAATCGGATCGCCAAAGCCAACAATAACAGCCGAGAGATCTTTTCAATTGTTAACAGCTTTCTGGCCCCTTGTGCGGAGGAGCGGACAGTTCCAGCTTCTAAAGATTGGTGTGAGAGTCTGTCTGGGTTTTTTGAGGATAAGATCGCGGCTATTCAGTCTAACTTCGCTGCTATAATTCCCCCAAATGCCTTAACACACCTTCTTCCTCTGAGGGCCCCAGCGGCCAGGTTGACGGAGTTTGCCCCTCCTTCCACTACTGACACTCTTGCTGTGATTAAATCTCTGAAATCCGGGTCACCATCGGACCCTTGTCCAGCAAGAGTGTTAGCGGCTGTTGCCGACGTAGTTGCACAGGAGGTGTCACACTTAGTCGGCCTCTCTTTTAAATCAGCCAGCCTGCCTTCTGAGTGGAAACAAGCTAAACTTCTGCCCCTGCTTAAAAAGACCGGAGCTGATCCGGCGGTTCTGACAAACTACCGTCCGATATCGCTGCTTCCGGCTCTGGCTAAAATTGGAGAGAAACTGGCCTTTCAGCAGCTTAATAAGTTTGTGGAAAGCTCCGGAGCTCTTCACGAGGCACAGTCCGGGTTCCGTGCTGCCTACAGCACGGAGTCGGCTCTTGTGGAAATATCGGAGGCGGTCAGGGAGTGTTTGGATGGTGGCGGCAGAGCGGCTCTAATCTTATTGGACCTCTCTGCCGCGTTTGACACGGTTCCCCACCAACGCCTCCTGACCAGGCTTGCCGACATTGGCATTGGTGATCTTGCATTACATTGGCTGAGCTCATTTCTGTCGGCTAGATCCCAACAGGTTTGGCTCCCCCCTTATTCTTCATCGGCTAGACCACTCGTGACAGGAGTCCCCCAGGGCTCGACTTTGAGCCCTTTGCTCTTTAATATATATCTGACCCCTTTGATTGAACTAGCGGAACATCTGGGAGCTAAAGTTATAGCCTACGCGGACGACACGCAGTTGTTGTTTACCTGGCCTGGAGAGGCGCTGGACACTGAGCAGATCCAGAACTGTTTGTCCTCAGTCTTCAATTGGTTAGCGGCAGCTCAATTGAAGTGCAACGAGGACAAGACTGAAATCCTGCTCTACGGCCAGTTCCCCCCTGATTTTCGATCCCTATTGTGGCCGGAGGGCTTCCCTACACCATGTGCCTCAAACACCTTGGCTAAAAACCTTGGGGTCTGGTTTGGGGAAGACCTTCGTTTTGAGGGGCACATCAAGAGGCTCACTGGTGGCTGCTTTGGGACTTTGAAGTCTCTAAGAAAGTTTTTCCCGTATCTGCCTGCCTCGGCCTGCGAGTCAGTCGCGAGAGCTTTAATTCTCTCGCGCCTGGACTACGCCAATGCCCTGTTCAGTGGTTCACCGGCCTATTTGATCGGGCGGCTCCAGATTATTCAAAACGCCACCGCCAGACTCTTGGGGAATATCTCCAGGCGGATCAGTGTTAGAAGTTATCTGGAGAGCCTGCATTGGCTGCCGGTGCAGCATCGAATCACCTTTAAAATTCTGACTCTGGCCCATAAAGCCATCAATGGGCGTGGTCCTGCCTATCTGATGAAACGTTTCACGCGGTACTTCCCTAACAGAGATTTACGCTCAGCAGCACAACATCTGTTGCTGGTCCCGCGCTTCCGGCGTGTCCGGCTGGGAGGCCACTCTGTGACAGTAAAGGCCGCGCGCGCATGGAACGCTCTTCCTGCGGCTCTGCGTAGCATCAACAACTTCACTGCTTTTAAGAAAGCGCTGAAGACTCATTTGTTCAGAATAGCTGTCTAGTTCGTTTGCCTGGTCTAGGGCTCTGCTGCTACTGTTCCTCTTTCTTTTCCGCGCCAGGATACTCCGGAGTAATTGAGCGCGCTATAAAACAGCTTAATAATAATAATAATAATAATCTTTAGAGGAGTTTCCTTTGCCCGCTACATACCATACCTCTGATTTTGAAACTGGGAGAGATAGTTGCTTTGACTACTCGACAAGTATCATACTTGTCTACCAGAAGGTGTATCGCTTTAATCATAGGAATTAGGAATGATCTTGATTAGGGTTTAAGAAATTTTCAAAACTTTCCCAGAACTTAAATCTCTTACATGGGTTTCTAATCTTATCGAGTTTATTAACTCTTATGGCCGAATTTAACCAATTTATATGTTTTGGACTGGTAGGCCCTATCCAATTAATACAGATCTCCCTCCTAGCAAGTACTATCAAAACAAAAAGGAGATTTTCTTGCCTTTTTGTGAGTCCCCCTCCGTTTACTGTGTCATCAATCCCAAACAAAGTAAGGGTGGTACTTACGGTTAGTTGCTTGTTCAGGATAGTACTCAAGGTCTTACCGACTTCTTTCCAGTGTTCTTCCAATTGGGGGCAATTTTTAAACATGTGGATATCATCTGCCTTTTCTTCTCCACATTTTGGGCATTTTTTTATTCCTGCGTTCTTAAACTTAGAAAGCTTTCTTGGTGTCCAGTAAGCCCGATGAATTGTGAAAAAGTGATTTCTTTTCAGAGCTGCAGATTTCAAAGTGGACCAACATTTTTCCACGGATTTTTCCCAAATTAGATCTATGTCCGCTATTGGTAGGTCTTTTCCCCATATTTGTACTTCTATATTGGGGTTTATAACATTAGCATTTATCAGGGCCCAATACCATTTAGCTACTTCCTTTGGCACTTTTGCTGTTTTAATAATTTCTTTTTCTATTTTTTCATTTCCATTTTTATTTTTTGGTAGTGTCTTGGATCAACTTAAAAATTGGTAAAATTTAAATTTGGATAGTGTATTGTTTGTCATCTCTTGAAACTCTGACCATGGCTTTAGATTGGATCCGTTCATTATCTGTCCCCAGTAGTTTATGTTGGCTCTTTTTAGGGGAAGTACTAATGTGTCTTTAAAGCATTCAGGGGTTCCTGGCGAACTCCATATTGGAGCCAGTACGAGATTTTCAGGATTCCCCTGATTTGTGACCACATCTTTGCTGCGTCTCTTAAGATCTTTAGTTTTATTTTTTTGAAGTACTTGGGATGTCCGTACTTAAACAGAACATGATCTTCTGATTCCGTGATCGCACTTAAGTACCTTGGGTAGTTTTTGTGACTCATTAGAAGTACTCTAATATTCTTAAACTGAAAGGCTCTACAATATTCCACCAAATCCGGGCTAGCCAGTCCTCCATCTTTCTTCTCCCTTCTCAATTTCTTCCAAGAAATCCTTATGCTTTTCTCAGCCCATGTAAAACTTGTGATCTCTCTCTGCGCCTGGACTAATGCCTTTTTATCAAACTCTAACGGTATTGCATTAAATAAGAATGTAAATTTTGGTAAGATAGTCATCTTTACTATGTTCGATCTCCCAATCAGACTTAAAGGTAAGGACGACCATGTTTTGAGCTGTTTTCTTACCTCTCCGGTTACCTTGGACAAGTTTCGTTGCGAGATCTTTTCTATATCTTGATGTACTAGGATTCCTAGGTATCTGATTTCATTTTTTATGTTATGATTTTTAAATCGAGTGTTCCAAGTCATGATCTCTGTTTTTGATTGGTTTATCAGGTATCCTGAAACTTTCCCAAATGCTACTATTATTTTTTCTATTGTCTCTTTTGCTCTTAGGTAATCGGCCGTAAAAATCATTAAGTCGTCCGCATATAAGGCGATTTTCTTCTCCCATGTGTGATACTTAAATGGAATGATTTCTTTACTTTTTCTTAGTTTATTTGCTAGTGGTTCTATATACAAATTGAAAAGTAGAGGAGAAAGTGGGCAGCCTTGCCTTGTTCCTCTACTTATCCTTATATTTTCCGTGAGGTTACCATTTATTAGGACCTTGGATCTTGGAGCTTTGTATATTTGCTTTACCATGTTTATAAAAGATTGTCCGATGTTGTTTTTGACCAGAACTTTCTCTAGGAAGGCCCAATTGACCCTGTCAAAAGCCTTTGCGGCATCAACGGTGAGTATTGTGAGTGGAGTTTTTTCATTAATTGCGATATCTATTGCAATTAAAA
The DNA here is from genome assembly GCF_964261635.1 of Lissotriton helveticus. Taxonomy (NCBI): domain Eukaryota; kingdom Metazoa; phylum Chordata; class Amphibia; order Caudata; family Salamandridae; genus Lissotriton; species Lissotriton helveticus. Next base: position 831,516,694 of record NC_136072.1, on the reverse strand, counting down.
GTTGTTGTGTGATTTCATGTAAATTTCTCCCTTTGACAAAACCTTTTTGATCTTGATGTAGCAATTTCGGCAGTACTTTCCCTAATCTTGATGCCATGATTTTTGTGAAGATCTTATAATCTGCATTCAGCAGTGATATCGGGCGGTATGATTCGCATCTGGCTGGGTCTTTTCCTGGTTTTAAAATAATTGTGATTATGGCATCATTCCAAGAATCTGGTATGGTTTCATGCTGTTTAAGAATTTTATTGATTAATTCTGTAATATGTGGAAGTAGAGTGTCTCTTAATGCTAGATATATTTCGTTCGGTAACGCGTCCGGTCCCGCTGCTTTTCCTTTTTTTAGACTTTTGATGGCCTCGGCCACTTCGTCTTCTTGGACTTCCTTATTCAGATCTTCCTTTTCTTCCTCCGTAAGTTTTAGGATTGGAGCATCTTCCAAGTAGGAGTTAATCAGCTGATCTTGCGGATTCGTATCTTCTGTATAAAGCTCTTTAAAGAATTTACAGAATTCTCGTCTAATGATATCTTCATCGGAGCTTTGCCCTGTTTGATCATCTTGGGTTATACTTCTCACTTTGTTTCTGACTAAGTCAGTTTTGAGTTTCCATGCCAGCCACTTTCCGCAACCCTCACCATATTCATGTTTTGCTAGTTTGCTAGCATCCCATTTCTTTCTTAATCTTTCTTCCAAGACCTCTTTAATTTTATCCTCCTGATGCTGTTTTTGTAGGAGAAGTTCTTGTTTCCTGCCTTCTTCTCGTTCGTCGGAAATGGCAATGTCTAAAGAGTGAATGTTGTTTTCCAGATCTAAGATCTCTTGCTTTAATTGCTTAATTATCCATGATAATCAATTTTGAGAGAATCTTAAAATGATTCAATTCAGGATGCACACTGTACAAACAATCAAACATCTCTGTTGTATATGGTAGGCCATAGTATTGTTCTATGTATAACAACAAAGGCTTACATATGAGAAAAAAGACAACTGACTTACCTCGAGTCATTAATACAATTGTCAGAGAAGACGTGTTGTGGCTCACTCACCTTAGTAAAAGCAGACCACTCAGTGCAACGATACAGTCTAAAGAGAACCAACCCAAACAATACTTTAAAAAATAAATAATGCAAATGTTCATAGCTCTGCCATAAATAAAATGATAGTCAGCAACACTTGCTGCAGGACTTGAGATCCAGGTTGTGCTAACAGCTGTTCATGCAGAGCAGATTTTCCAGACAGGATGCAACACAGGGGCAGCCCAGAATTATGAGACCGGACCATAACCGTCTTACAGTATTGGGGTTATTTGCCAGGTAGGAGATGCTTGGGTGTTGTGGGATTATGACTCGGGGTCTCAAGGCCTACGTGTACCCACTGCCCATCCAAGTCAGTTTCAAACTTGGCTTGGTAGCGTGGGCATGGCCTGTTTCTTAGAACAGGCTGTGAGAACACTAACTGCTGGTATCGTATGTCATAATGCCACTTGACGGACTTGTAAAATGCATAGCAAAATGAGATCCTGGCATTCTGTCTTGTTTTCTTGTATGAAATCACAGCTATAATACACCACAGTGGATGAGAGAGCAGGGGTAGTCTTACAAATGCAAGCATCTCCCAGCCAATGGGCTAACTCGAACACTCTTTGAAAAACCACCAGGCTAAGAAAGATTTTATTTACCAGAACAAAGAGAGCAGCAGTTGAACCTGTGTTAAGAAACACCGAGAAAGGGGGACAATGCATTGCCAGCCTTCTTCTTAAGGACAATTTGATGGGAGTTAGGGGGAGGGCCTTCAACAGCCCTGTGATATGCCTTGTACAAGTGCAACAGGTTGAACATATAGAAATAAGACACCTGCCAAAGGAACGCAACTGGTAGAGAGTGACCACTATTTGCTCAATACATGTAAAAGTAAAACACCATCTCATATTAAGGATAAATAAAACTCTATCTGCAGTCAGATTAAACATGAAATTAAGCCCTACCTCTGCTCTGTGACATTCCGCAGAGTTCCACCCACCTCTAGTTTCATGTATAGCCCTAGGCTGGATGCTCAGATTACTGTCAAGCATAGTCATTGGGGGACAGTGTACACAACCGCAGAACTGTGTTCTGGCATGGTTGACAGGGTGAATTGTCATCCAAAGTAACTTTATTCACAGGTGCCATAAATACTTTTGTCTGAAAGTCATGCACCCTACAAAAATCCCCTTGGAAGGCCAGAACGAGGCGCACATGGGAGAAACAGGATATGTACCTTGGGAACATTAAACCAACCATCATAAATATTTGTACTGTAAACAATACATAATGTATCGATATGTATCAAACATAGGCAATGTATAATTTTACCTATAAGTTTTATTTTTTCCCTTCCTCTTTATATTTATTTATTAATGTTTTCACACCAGATTACCTTGCTTCAATAACATATTTCTTTTTATTCCATATGGCCTTGTACATATATGATTTACTTAGACAACAACCTAAATGTAAATACATTTGTGGCCTTGATATCTATATGATTAATAATGTATGTAGCTCTATTTCGTTGAAATAATAAAGTTCTTTAAATTAAAAAAGTAAAGTTGAATGAGCATTTGGACTAGCAGGGCCTCTTGGAGATATGCCGATGACGTCACTGGCCAGGCAAGGCTTGCTTTCAATGTATCTGTCCAAAGTTTAAGAACTATTTATTGTACATTTCAAAGGCTTCAAATGAAACGGTTTGCAAATGCACATTTGCCTGAAAATGTCTTTTATTCAAATCATTTGAAGGAAATCTACATTTCTTTCTACAAAAAATCACCAGATGCCTATCTGTTACCCCTTCCCCGATTTCACAATATTCAGTCATCCACTTCCGATTCTGTCCCCTACTTTCTCATCTTTCTCTAGAGCCTGTTACCCGCTCCTCCTTTTCTCATCTCACCCCTTACACGTCACTTTCAACCTCGTTTATTCCCGTGGTGGCCATGCCCTTTATTTCTCGGTTCTTTCTATCCCCCACTCTTTACATGTTCCCCTCCGGTTTATTTTACATCCACCCATCTCTCGGTCTCATTCTACACTTTGTCACCAGTTGTGTTTTCCAACTGGTTTGAGCCCCGTGTAATTTGATGTAAATCCCTTGAAGCAGTCAGTGGACCTGTGAGAGCCTCGGCTCATTGAGTGCACTCTACAGCGCTTGGCTAATGCTGGTCATTTCTTTGGATTAAAGCGCCAAGAAGCTGAAGGAAGCGCTGGCATGTCTGCTATGTCCTGCCACCCAAGGGCAGCACCTGGCACCACAGCCGCTGCACAGACCAAAGAGGGCTTCCCTCGAGGCTCCCGGGATAGTAGAAATGTTCTTGTTTTTATAATACATTTTGAACTCGAACGATCATTAAATGTACTATAGATGCTACTCGTGCTCTGTGGGAAGGACTTGGCTAAGTTCACGTTTGTACTAGACTTTTTTTAGTGCATCTACTACAAGACAAAGTAGTAAACGATGCGGCAGTGGAAGCCCTCCTTGCATCGTGAGTCAAGTGCAGCAAAGACGGCAGCAGGGTGGCCTGCTCCCTCACCGTCTCTCATATTCACAGGCACCTCTCACCAGAAGCAGCGCTCACGGCATCCCTCTCAAATTCGCACAGAATGGTGTGTAGACAGCAGCACTGCAAGCTTCCAAGCTGAGGAACCGGGTTCGAGTCACGTTCTGTGATTTTTGGCAAATCGCTTAATATCCCCACGCCTACCAAAAACGAGTGTGTCCCTGTGTAATGTAACTGGTGCTCATGTGAAGCGCTTCAATTCCTTCGGGTCAAGCTCGCGCTATATAAATCTGCACAAAGAAAATGCAGCACGGACAGTTGTGGTAGCCTCTATCACACACATCTCCCAATGTCAGAGGCTGCAGTAGTGCACATCATTTAGAGCGTCAGCTTGGGCATCAGTAATACAGGCTTCCACTATAATCACAGGACATGTCCTGCATGAGTCTAAGTAAAGCCAACTCCCAACCTCGGTACTTCGTTTTAAATCCTGAGTTTGTGCTTCGTTCTCCAGGCCAGCACTTTAAAGTATAATGGATACTAGTGTGGGTGACATATAACTCCTACACATTGTGGTCCTTTGCCATTTCCTATACACCCCTGCTACAGACACCTCTACCAGGGCAGGTCTCTTGAAATCAGAACTCCACAACCACCGTCCATCCATGATACAGGAACACCGTAACACTTTGCCTTTGGGCACTCACCGTCTTCGGCGGAAGCTTTCCACAACTTCTGCTCCTCTCGCAGCCCCTCCAGGGACGACTGGCACCGGGAGGCTGTGTGGGGGGGGGGGTCACACACCGGGCCTGGGGGGCTCTCGCCGGGGTCTATTTGCCAGCTTCTCCTCCTGCCCGGGGTCGCGCTCGCGCCACTCTGCCCCCGCCCACCCACACGCGGCATCCAATAATGGATGTTGCGCGGTGGACCAGCCAATCCTGGCGCTGCATGCAGCACCAGGATTGGCTAGGGGGTTACACTGTGTGCTCGCCCTGGGCAGCCTGTGAAAACCCGGCCCAGCTGAAGCCGCACCCCCGGCCCCTTCTCTGCTTGCTGGCATCGGCGCATGCGCGGGCAAGTCTCAGCCCGGGAGTCTCATGCGCACAGTGCTGGCCTGCTGCAGACTGTCACTCAAGCAGCTGCAGCAGACCAGCAGCCCCGCCCCCCCCCACCCCCTGCGCACTCCGACCGCACAACCATTGACGTCTCACTCCCGCGCTGCTTGTGCAGAAGTCAAGTCACGTAATTATGTTTACTTAGCTTTAGCTGCAGTGCCACGGTGCGTCCAGGGCTTAGTGGGCCTACGCCCCTAGGCCCCAATGGACGCACCGCGGCTGGCCATTAAACAGTCCTGACAGTTGCGGGTGGGCTCCTCTTTCGGTGCTGGTCACGGGCTCACCTTCGGCCGACTGGCCTTTTCACTTCGCGGGTGGGCTCCGCTTCGGTCACCACGCGGTGGGGCCTCACTTGCGGCCGACGCGGGTGGGCTCCGGTCGGTCCGCTTACTCCTGGGCACGTCGGGCCGTGCCTCCACGTGGCGCTCAGTTGCGGCCGGCACAGGTGGGCTCTGGTCGGTCCGCTGCACTTTCCCCTCGCGCAGGGAGGCTCACGCTGGGCACGGAGGTGCGGGGTGGGCTCCCGGTCGCCTCCTCCTTGGTCGTGTCGGCCCGGGGCTTAGCTCACGCCCCGCGGCTTAGCTCACGCCCCGCGGGCCTCTCGGCGCGGCACGCCGTGTTGCAGGGGGTGCCCTCTAGGCGGGCAACTCTCTCCCCCTTTTTCCAGGATGCTTGGCAGTGGCACGCACGGACTTCACTACCGACCTCGTCGCCATTGTAATGATGGGGCCCTAGGCCCGCATGATGCAAATAAGTGTGACACAGCACACCAGTTAGGGGATAGGAATTCTGGCCACGAGCACGTGCGCTCGGCCTCTTTTATTAACAGAGTCACCTGACCCAGTGACGTCTGTGGTGGGTGGGTGTTCAGTGTAGGATTACACTTAGGAACAACTAGACTGTGTCCTGGCAGGACACTACACCTGCCATAATACTGCGGAATTGGCCCACATTGGCCATTGAATCCCCTGCTGAGTACTCTGCTACATGACTGAGGGGCACTGACTGCCTAACTCGGTGCCGGGACCCCACTGTTCACTTCTACCCAATCGGAGTTGAGGCCTGGGCGCTGTGTGTAGGCCGCATAAGCAGCGGCCTGCCGTGAGGGAGGAGCGTAAAAGGTGCCGGAGTCATCAAGAGCGCCGAGGCCGGAGGCTGAACACCATAGCACGGCCCAACCCCCGGAGACTATATGGGGACACCCAGATGTAAGTTAGAAGATGCTGACTTGCTTCACATGCTCTAGCTGTGCCCAGTGCTCACATCTTACTGGTCGGAAGTGATTACAATGGTCAAATCTGCGGTTGGGATCCCTGTCCCGGACAGGCCTTCTGTCTGCTTGCTGGGGATGTCTCGACACCTCAAGGCACAGAGGGTACAGCTTCGCTTTCTAAATCTACCACTCCTCATGGCCAAACGCTCCACTACGATGAGGTGGAAGTCGGTTACACCCCCAGCACTCTATGGCTGGCACGGGGAGGTGGTTAGGTGGGGCAGCGCGGAAAGTGCTGCGATCCGCCGGGATGAGGCCCGTGGACGGCACGAAAAAATAATCTCTCTGGAATGGGATATCATGCTGGAAGCTTTCAAGGCCCTCGCACCGCCACCAGTCCCTGTAGTGCGAGATTAGTGGAAGCCAATCTGTTCAAGCCCTTTCCAGCTCACACGGTACACGAGTCCTGTCGATCTAGCACTGCATCGTATGTGTATTGGAATGTTTGTGGTGGAGCAATGCAGCTAGCGGAGCACTTTGAACAAAAGTTGATGATGAAGTTGGGGAAGGGAGGGAGGGACGGGCCAGTTTAATTGACGCATTTCACCAACCTTATCACACTGCAGCAGTGCTGAAGTGCAGCAAGAAATGGACCACTCAGGGCTGCACCCGAACAGTATTGTGTGCCAAACACTGACACAATGGGGAACGTAATTCTGCTGGATACACACGGGACTACTATTGTAACCTTAACAGCCTTTCCAACTCAGACTGCACTGTGACAATGAATGTATCTAATATATTTGTTTCTTTGGTAATGGATGTTACTTGCTGAAGAAAAACAAAAATCTAATACTATGTGTTATAATAAAAAAAAAGTGATTTACTATTGCTAGGATGGCAGTAACGAGGGCCTTCAGCGTCTGCCCAAAACAAGCAAGATTCCATGTTGACGGTGTTCAGAAACTGCCCTCTCAGGAATCTTCCACAAAGTGTGAGGCAATGTTTTCTTTTTTAAAGCACACATGAACCTCTTCTAAAAAGAATTGCTCATGGTGCTTCATTCTATTTATCCGAGGAGTGGGAAATCCAAGAACAAGATTGCTAAAAGTTCTTCAGTGGCTGGTCTTGTCCTCAGTTCAAATCCATCCATGGAGGGTGAGGGAGGGCTGTTCTGCAGCCAAGAGGAGACAGCCTCTCTTCTCTGATCTGCACAAACTGCTTCTACCGGTCCCATTCCACCCTCCCGCAAGTGTATTAAAAAGGCACTATTGGGGGCGTGGCCAAGATGCCGGCGTGTTCGGACGTCTGGCTCCGGAGCTCCCGCCGGCAGCACTCTAAAGCAAGGGCCACCGAGCCGAAATAGCCACAGTCGGCATATACCGCCGGTGGGCCAAGCTCCCGAAAGCCTAGGGAGCAGAGCGGACCGGGAGAGCTGCAGCCCGGAGTCTCTGGGCTCCCGGTGGTAGCTGTCTGACAGGTGCGGCACCAGGGGCTGCACCTGAGCAGCAGAGCGGGTACAGCGCCGATGACCCAGGCAACCGGGTCGGAGCCAGGCCGGGCTGTGAGCGGGGCGGTGCGGGAGCCGCGGAGAGCTACCGGAGCACACCGGTGAGGTCAGAGTGCGGCAGCCCTGCTACCCCCATGGAGGGAGAGTGAGGCACTGGAGTTGTCGGCAGACCGGGCCCGACCGCCATTTTGTGCTGGTGCGGCGGCCGCTGCGGCAGGTTTGGGCGGACGGGGGGGTTGCCCCTTAGTCCCCTTGCACGACTGGTGACTGGTGGCGCTGGACAACGCTGTGTGGGGACCCTCCCGGAGCGCGCCGCACTGTGTGGGGGACATAATGAGGCTATCCCGGTGGAGGAGGGGACGGGCCGCCATCTTGCAGTCTTGCGCACAGGCCCCGGAGCTGAGGCCTATGGAGAGGCAGTCTAATTGACTGGAGCTGAGCTCGGGACCTGGGGGATAGGGCGACGCTTCTGGACTGCGTGATATCCCCCCGCTGTCCCTCGAGCAGTCATGTGCGGACCAGGTGGCTGGTGGAGGTGAGCGGCGGCATCTTGTATTCAGGATTGGGAGACGGCCCTCCTGCACCGCTTTGGACTTGGGACTGCGGCTGGCGCTGGGCCTACGCCCTGGTCGGAGTTAGGAGCACTAACATTTGGTGCTGGCCCTGGAGTTGTGACTGGAGAGCCTCCTGCCCCTGCGGGACTTGGGCCTGGCGGAGTTGTGCGGAGAAGCGCTGGCCCTGCGCCGAGGCGGAAAGAAGGGGCAGGAGGTAAGGAGCAGTGGCGGCAGAGGCCCGGATCCCAGTGGTGAAGCTGGGAGACACCCTCGGTCCAGGGTGGGCTGCTGGACAGCATAGGTTGGCGACTGCTCTAATTGTGGACTGGGCAGCGGGGAACTGAACATTGGCAGAGTCGGCGGCTGGGCAGCTAGGGGGGGCTGGTTCATTGCGGCTCCCTCCCTGAGACCTTCTGGCGCCTGGCTGGGAACTACTGGCAGCCGGGGACGGCCATTTGATTTTTGGAGGCAGTCAGCTGGGACTGGTTGGAGGCTTGGGGCCTTGGTGAGCCTGGTGCCTGGCCACCATAGATCCTCCGGGCAGTTATGTCCACGGCGAGGGTACGCAAAGAAAAAACAGTCAAGGACTTATTTGCCAGGGCCCAGGTGACCAATCCACCTAAGGATATGGCAGCAAAGGCGGCTGGAGCGGAGGCGGAGCAGGCAGGGGGTACCGAACCTATCACCAAAGAGTTTCTTGAAGCGCTCTTCACCACCCTAAGAGAGGACATCCACACCCTGAAAAAGGAGTTTACCGAGGAGATCAAAGAATTGCGCGGAGATGTCGATGGGATTGGGGAGCGGGTGGCCTCCCTGGAGTCCACGAGCGACAGTCGCGATACCGGAGTGGAAGCACTGCGACAGGAAATAGTGAGGATTCATGAACAGCAGGTGGATCTCCAGTCACACGTGGAAGACCTAGAAAATCGCTCCCGTCTACATAACGTCCGTATTAGGGGAGTAGCGATGTCTGAGGATACCAAGGATTTGTTCAGTTTAACCAGAGACCTTTTTAACCACATCCTGGGACGTCCAGCGTAATCGGAGGTCCGAATTGATAGAGTTCACAGAGTTGGTCCCCCACGGCCGTCCACTGCCCCTCCGCCAGATATCCTGGCATGTGTACAGAACCTCCGCACGAAAGAAGAGATCCTGCAGAAGGCACGTCAGATGCACCCTCTGTCCTTCAGGGACCAGTCCCCAGTTCTATATCAAGACCTCTCTGCACTAACACTACAGAAACGCAGGAGTTTCCGTCCGGTCACAGCTTTCCTTCAACAGCATAATATCTCTTATAGTTGGGGCCACCCGTTCCGCCTGATCTTTAAAAAGGACAATGTACTGTACCAACTCCGGTCTCTGAAGGAAGCTTGCAACCTACTGGGTCTGGAGCAGCTGCCCGAGATCGATGAAGATGACGGTCCCACTGGAGATCCGGAGGGTGGTAGACTGAGATGGCGACAACAAGGCAGACAACGTCGTGTCCGCAGGCCCCCAGTGGCAGCGATTAAGGAGGGCCAGCGCGCCGCAGTAGAGGCTGTTTCGTCTGGCTCAAGCACATCTCATCCTGGCTGAACTCCGCACTGATTCACGGCATGGTGTTGCCTGTGTGTTTGTTCCTGCCTACGCTGTCGGCGGGAGGGAGGATCCCTATGCGCTGACTAGTATTCCCCGATGTTATACTCTACCATTCATCTACGGATGAAGGACATATATACTGTTTGACACTTTTTGGGGGGTTGTGGGTTTTTTCTTGCTTGAGGTTTGGTTGGGGTAGGACTTTTGGGGAGGGGAGGGAGGGGTTTCAGGTCCATGGGTCTCCTTTGGTGGTCTATGGAATGGGTTTCCGGATAGCTGTCGGGAGGCACAGTGGGCTGTACTACGGGCAGGATGGTTGGTGCCTCGGGAGGGGGCTTGCAGCAAATGTGGCAGATCTCCTGAGCATTGAGCGGTTAGGGTTGGCAGTGAGTCATGCCTGCTACTGAATTGCGAATTCTTTCCCTGAATGTCCGGGGACTAAACAACCCAGTTAAACGTAAGGCAGTTCTCTCCTGTTTAGAACACTCAAAGGCAGATATATGCCTCCTGCAAGAGACACACCTACTGCAAAAGGATTGCCCAAGAATGAAGGCGCGTTGTTTCCCACATCAGTTTTTCTCATCTGCTTCTACTAAAACAGCAGGGGTTGCGATATTGGTGGCCCAGCGCTTCAGGGGGAAGGTGTTGCAGAAGGGGGCGGAGATACGAGGGAGGCTGCTGTCCTACCGATTCTCCCTGGGTGGGTCTGAGTTCACGGTTTGCTCTGTTTATGCTTCGAACCAGGGTCAGGAAAGGTTTTTTCATCTGGCGCTTAGCGAAGTGGCTGCTTCCACCGACCGACATGTTTTGGTGGGCGGGGACCTTAATCTAGTGCTTGATAATCTCCTTGACAGGTCGGCTCAGCGCTCCACACAGGCGGGGACCCTTTCCAGCGGTGGGTTGGCTAGGTTGGAGGAGCTGGGAATGGTGGACCTCTGGCGTAGCTTTCACCCTGGCACTAGGGAATACTCCTACTATTCGAATGCACACCACACATACGTGCGATTGGACTGTTTTTTAGCTTCCACCTCCCTCCAGGCATTGACTTCCGCAGTAGACATTGGCACCGCGTCACTGTCAGATCACACACCAATAACCGTGGTGTTTTCTTTCCATCCGGTATATAGAAAAAGGAAAATTGGCAAAAGGAGGAACAGATATGGACACATTTTCACAATAGATGACAATGAATTCTCCTATTGGTCCTGTGACTAACGTCCACTGCGGAATTATTCGAATGTTTTCTAATATCATCACACCCACGGGAGGATAAGATTACACTTTTTATTTTTTGTAATCTGTTCAAATTATACTTTTTTCATTTCTTTTATATATATCACAAGACACAAGCACAAAATCCTCTCAAAAATTTATACATTATACGCAACAAATAAGCCTACCTATGTACATACCTATATACAACAAATATACACAATGGAACAACATGTACACTTTATACAGCAAAAACATATAACAAAAACAATATATGACAAAAAAGGGGAAGGTCTAATTTGTATATATATCTCTATTAAGTACTTCCTATCTTACACCCTGTAGAACAGTACTACAAAAAGTGTCCTCCTATTGAATCTAGGTGGTACACTGGGAGGTAGTGGTACACTGGGAGGTAGTTGAAAACTTTGTGGAACCCCACTCTTCACATGTGTCCAGTGAAGTATCTTTCACAAATAAATTGAGATTAACAGGACTCCTCCATCGGGTGACGCGACCCACGCGCTGCTGGAAACTGCGTGATACGCTACTACACCGCAAAGACATAGTAGAGAAAATTAAAGGGGTTATTACAGATTACTTACTCCGTAATAACACTTCTGACACCTCACCGGCTACACACTGGGCAGCGCTTAAGGCAGTACTGCGTGGCGAGTTCATAACGGTTTCGGCGGCTGAGAATGTAGAGAGGGCGGGCAAAAGAGACGAGCTTACACAGAAGGTGAAGGAGTTAGAGCACATGCATCAAAGGACGGGCGCACCCAGGGTCTGGAAGCAACTAAAATTAGTGCGGCAACAGTTAAGTGCGCTGGATCAAGACCGGGCGGAATACGCGGCCTTAAGGGTACGACACATGTATTATACTGGGGGGGGACAGATGTGGGCGGCTATTGGGTCGCGCACTCCAAGAAACCCGGCAGCGCCACATGGTAAGGAGATTAGAACGCAGTATGAAGGGCTGGCCACGGAGGATGCCGAGATAGCAGTAGCGTTTAGTGACTTCTATACATCTCTGTACCCCGGGTCATCGCTTGATCTAGCTGCTGGTGAATCCTTCCTGGCTTCTGTTTTTCTCCCTGTCCTCACTCAGGAGCAGGTTGAGCTTCTAGAGCGTAGCATTAGGTCGGAGGAAGTTATTGCGGCCATCTCAAGGCTCAAACTAGGGAAGGCGCCAGGGCCTGACGGCTTCACGGCGATCTTCTACAAGACGTTCTGCCCCCAAGTTGCCCCCTTGTTAACCGCTCTTTTTAACTCTTTTTCGGATCCGGGCGCGATTCCGAGGGACCTACTGGATGCCACCATCTCTGTTATCCCTAAGCCTGGGAAGGACCACTCGAAGTGCGAGGCGTATCGCCCCATGTCGCTACTTAATGTAGATCTTAAACTTTATACGAGCGTATTGGCGGCGCGGCTTGCACCGTTTATGCCGGGCCTGATTGATCCGGACCAAGCGGGGTTCATTCCAGAGCGTCAAACCGCGGACAATACCAAGAGGGCATTACATTTAATAGAGATGGCCACGCGGACGACCGGGGAATATATGATGCTCGCGATCGATGAGGGAAAAGCATTTGATCGTGTCCACTGGCCATTTTTAGAGCAGGTCTTGGTAAAGGCAGGGATGGGAGATAAGTTCAGCACTTGGATCCTGAATTGTTATACATGGCCCACAGCGACGGTTCGAGTTAATGGTTGCTCTTCGCCCCGCTTTCCCATAGAACGGGGAACGAGATAGGGGTGCCCCCTGTCGCCCCTGCTCTTCGCCCTCTACATGGAGGTGTTGGCTCAGGCAATGAGACGCGCCCCGACAGTCCGAGGGATTAAGTTCGGGGCATATGTGCATACAATCAGCTTATATGCTGATGATGTCCTTTTATCCTTGTCCTCTCCCAGAGTCATTGCCGGCCTGTGTGGATATTCTGGACTCGTTCGCAAAAGCAGCAGGCTTTAAAGTCAACATAAGTAAATCGGTGGAGTTTGACCTCTCGTTGGAGGGCCATACTCGGGCCCACCTGCAGGACCTCTTCTGCTTTCGCTGGGCGTCAAATGCTATACCCTATCTGGGAATTCAGTTGGCGGCCACGCTGCAGGACACGGTCTGTCTCAACTATGCTCAAATTCGCCAGACTGTTCGATTGGAACTGGGTAGATGGAGGCACCTTCCACTATCCTGGTTAGGCAAAGTGGTGGCCATTAAAATGACAATCCTCCCTCAAATCCTCTACCTATTTCACGCCATACCTTTGCGGCTGCCAGAGGGTTGGATTCGCCAGACTCAATCTGAGCTTGCTCAGTTTATCTGGAACGGCAGACGGCCGAGAATGAAACTCCGGCTAGCGACATTGCCCCCTGAGAGGGTTGGACTGGGGCTCCCAGACTTGCTGCTATACTATCAGGCAGCCCAGCTGCGGACACTAGTGGAATGGAACAGGTGGGAATCCGAGAAGCACTGGCTCTTTCAGGACCAGGCGGTAGCGTGTCGCCCGCTCCAGGAGGTTCCTTTCCTTTGAAAGCAGCACCGACCCCCTAATCTTTAAGCCTCATACATCACTAGCGTCCCGCTAGAGGTGTGGGATCTTGTCAATACTAAGCATGAGCTCACGACTTTTCCGTCTCCGCTTACGCCCCTGTTGGATAATCCCGATTTCGGGCCCGGTCAAGATAAATCGGTCTTTGCTCAGTGGCGCCCCGGCGGGATGCAGGGTCCTATCCCATTTGTACTCAGCAGAGGGGGTCCTTCCATTTGACGCCTTTCGGCAAGAGTATGGCCTGCCGGAACTGGAACGGCTCAGGTACTTCCAGGCGCGACACTGGACGCTCAATGGACAGATCAGGGAAGGGGCAGACCGGCGACTCAGTCCGTATGAGTACTGGTTGATCACGAGAAAGACGGACAAAAAGCTCATATCAGATCTATACCGCATGCTCTTAGGCCGGTACACACACATCTACAACTCAGGGAAACCACGCTGGGAAAAAGATTTGGGGCGTACGCTTAGCGACAAAGACTGGGTGGGCATTTATTATCGACACTCCGCCTACCATAGGGCTTGACTGACACCCTCACCAAGATAACTTCGTATTGGTATTACACCCCTGAGAAGCTCTATGAGATCGACCACACATGGGAGGTGTCTTGCTGGCACGGGTGTGGAGAGAGGGGCACTCTGGTCCACCTACTGTGGGATTGTGTCCAGCTGCAGGGGTATTGGAAGCTGGTCCTGGACGAGGTGGACTCACATTTTGATACGTCCATCCCGCGATTCCCCGCCTATGTTCTGCTAGGGCTGCCCAATCCTATTACCTTCCCGCTGCGCTCGCAGGTGGGCCGACTGATTGCCATAGCCCTGGGTTCAGCACTGCAGAACATTCTATCCCATTGGCGTACCACACACATCCCCACATTTCAGGGATGGTTACATCGCCTCTGGAATGTATTGGGTATGGAAAAGCTGTCCCTGATTGTGATGGGGGAGGGTGACAAGTATTCGGAATTGTGGCAGCCCTTCTTGTCATTTCTTGCAACTGAATTTAGGGAAGTGACTTGTCCCAGATATCTGCATTTACTGAGGCTGTCGTAGGGAGAGGGCTAGGGAACTCTTCGTTGGATGGTAATGTTTGTGCAGGGGGATATTGGACCTGGAACGTGGGTGATAGGGGGGGAGGCGGGAATCGGTGAATGGGTGCTTGGATATTGTTTTCACGTTTTTGTACTCATCTGCTTTCTCAGGCTGGTCCTCCAGCCACGGCTGTGGCCTCACAGTCATGTTATGTCTAACATACGTCATCGTCAATATTTCCCTATGTTGGCTTCTGACATTCTACTGTTATGGACCCTTATTGCAATGTGCTATGCTTGTGAGTATCTTTATTTGTCAATAAACAGATTTAATACTAAAAAGGCACTATTTACATCACAAAACAATTAACGAATGTAAAGACTAATTAGAAATAGGTCAGATTCCAAAAGCAAAAAAAGGAATTGAAGTTAATGACCCCACACACTGTAACATGTCTATGATGACCAGCAATTCACTATTCCTTTTGACACAGAATATTTAACATATCACAACAGTGCAATATTCGAGCTCTTCCATGCTGTCTGTGCTGCAAGGACAGGCTGTTTGCTTTGAAATTTTGAATCAGTGCCTCAGCATTTTCAGTATCTTGGCCCTTGCGATGATTCTTTCATTTTGATTGCAAGTTCGCATTAGAAGAACTGATTTCTGAGCATTTTAAAGATGTCCACTAATTTGAATTCATCTAATTAGGTACTGAACTGAAATGTATAATGAAAGCATGATTCAGAATTGAGGCTGCTTTTGCATACTTTTTTCCACAAGCAATATCATATTAAAGGTAAGTGACTTTTCCTTCTGATGGCTACATCTTGCAGATTCCTCACCTTTTGAATGAGTCCTAAAGCAATACCCTTAGGGAGGCGGGAAAGAGTAGTCCTAATTAGCCTTGGAAGTCATACAAACACGGTCCTGGCAAAGTATGCATCTCTGCATGCATGGACAGGGAGGCAAAAGTATGCATGAATGACAATGTAGCTGCCCACCAGATCTCAGACACTGAATATATCCGTCATGCCACTTTTGAAGTGGGCTCATTTGCCATCTGCAGGATCTTTCATGTCTAAAGTATATCCTAATACTGAGGATAACCCAATGTGAAATGGTCAATATGGTTCTCTCCTGACCCTTATTAGCTCCTACGAAGCCCACAAAGAACTCATCATCCATTCTGTCCTGTAGAGTACGGTTGAAGTAGTACTGTACCGCACACCTGAATTGCAGTCTAGCCTACTGTTCCTCTTTATTGGTTGGATGAAGAGGAGGGAAGAAATTGGAAATGTGATAAACTGGCCAATATGAAAGGCAGGTACTAAGCACCAACTGGTTTGAGTAGAGCAAAGTGTAAGTGGCAAACTGAGAAGGCATCAAGTTCCCCCCGAAACTATTAGCTGAAGTTATTGAGTGAGAAGCTGAACTGGGCATCAGCTCGAATAGGGGTGCCATTAAAAAAGTCAACACAAGTTTGAAATCCCACAGAGGAACAAAGAACAGAGGAGGGGGGGGGACTAAACCAAACCTTTTAGAAAACACATCACTGTGGCAATCGAAGCAAGGATGGTGGTCAGGTTAACACATGAAGAGGGACAGGGCAGCTAAATAACATTTTACTGTAGCCACTGCCAGACTCAGTGGGCAAGAGACAGTGCAAATCACATTATGTCGGAAATGTGAGACTGAAAAGTATTCTGGCTTTCTGACTCAGACCATTGAACAACTTTATTCAAATGATCCTCTTGAATGAACTCCTTAGTGGGTATCCTAACAGCCAGGATGATATCGGCAACTTCATCAGAAAGGCAAAACGACTGGCAACACTTAGTGTCCAGGTGGGCAGTCACAGCATTTGAAGATTGAGGCGAAGGACCTAACCATCCTTCTGCAAGGGCACCCTCAACATGTGTGGCAGAGGAAGAGACCTAAAACTGAGTGGCAACAGATCGGCATGTCTGATTCTCCTTACCCAGTCTGGCGCGATCAGTATCAGCTATGCTCAATCCTCCCGCACTTTCTGCAAGAATGTTGACAGAAGCAGAATCAGTGATATGTGTATAGCAGGCCCAGAGACTAATTAAATTTGAAGGAATCCACCAAGTAACCATTCAAAGGAAAGTGTATGGTACACAACTGAGAACTCTTACTATTCTGCGTCATGGCAATGAGATTTATCTATGAACAGCCCAGTCTGGAGAAGATCGCATCCTTCACTCTGGGATGGCTTTCCTGTTCATTCTACTCCAGTGAGAGGCGACTTAGTAGATCATCTTATTTTGTGAGAGCCTGCACAGTGGGCTACTGACTGAGAAAATTCCCTTCACTGTACAGGCACCATCTGTCCCTACATAGGATCTGCAGCCCAACACCATCCGGTGTCTTGATATAAAAAAATGGTGCTGCCTGACAAAATTGAATGGTGCTTCCTAAGATGGAAGGGAGGAATGTCTTCATGGCAAGGCGGATTGCCTGCAGCTCTGGCTCACTTGTGTGCAGGTGCTGGTCCAAAGCAGGCTAAAGTCCTTATGCCATCTTGTTGCCAATATGGGCACCTAAGCTCATCGAGGAGGAGGAGTCCTTGACCACTGTAGCCTTTGTCTTCTCGAGGGCTAAAGGGACAACACATCAAAAGTTTTGAGTAATCCATCTACCAGTATAGGTCCTTATGGACTCACTAAAAATTCTGTATCCAAGCCAAAAGGCTCCCATGAAGATGGAGCCACTATATTGTCTGGGACTACTGACGGGCCCTCAGCTGCCATTTGGTGTGTGGCACCAACAAGATGCACAAGGCCCAGAAAAATTAAAACAGAAAGAACTTTAATCTGGGTCTGTATCAAAACAACAGAATTCTCACCTGAATATCCTCGATCATCTGAGGAGGAGGAAAAGCCTTCATGTGGGTCATGTAAAGCACCTTGTGAGCCGACATCCCGACAACCCCAACCCGAATACCGCCCTACCCCAACCTTACCTCTTGCGCTACCCCCGGGACTGTGTCCCTGGCCTCAGAACGCCAGCATAAGGACCCGACTCGACACGCCAACAAGAGCCCAGAGAGTCACGCCCTTCTTTTCCCCACAGGGACCAACCAGAACATCGGGCCAGACGGACTTAAATCTCGCGGACCCCGGAAGCCCCACCCCTATGGCAGCGACAGCACAGGATAAAAGAGGGAACCAGGAAGTGAAAGTTGTCGGAGATTTGTGGCAGGAACCTCGGACTGGTGGTCGTGAAGGAGAGGAAGCAGGAGACGGAGAGCAGACGGGTGAAGCAGAGGTGTGGAGCGAAGAGTGGTGGAGTCCACAGGAGGTGGCTGTAGAGCGGCCGTAACTCAACGGGAGAGTTACGGCGGACCGCGTGAGTGCCTTTAACCTCACTATTTTCTACTCGCTAGGAGTCCCCTGTAAAGTCCTTGTATAATATTCCCCTTCTCTTTAGTATCACGTCCCCTGCACTGTATAATTGTATAGTACTGCACTGTGTGCCCCGCCGTTTCCCTCACGCCCCGACCGAACACTCTTTCTTCTCCCCGCCCCGTACTCCTTCCTCCCGATACCTTCCTTTCCTCACTGTCTCTTTTCCGCTCCTTCCCCACACGCCCCGGGTGACGGTGACTGTTGCTGAGATCCTAAAACTAGGATAGGACTAACGGTCCCTTGTTTTCTCTTTTGCTCCCTGCCCTCCGTGGATACACCACGTCACCGGAACCGCCGTTGGAGCCGCCGAAGACCGCAAGCTGCAACGCAGACCCGGCGTGGATCCAGTACCCTGACGCCCTCCTTGTTTTCCCTGTGTTCTATTTCTGTGACACTGCAATAAATCCCTACTATAGCACACTACATACGGCCTCCTCGCTTGCTTTTCCGGCCCGCTGCACACCCCCTCTCACACACCTCTACTATAAAGGTTATCGTCTGCATGGAAATACAATGAGATTTCTGAGAGATGATTGTAAAGCCCCAGTCATAAAGGAGAGTCATTATGTGCTAAGGGTTTGACCACTGCAGAGAACTATTCTTTCACCAGCCAGTTGTCCAGGTATAACCTACATGGACTCCTGACCTTTGTAGGGGAGCCACCACAGCTACCAGCACTCTCATAAAAAAGCATGACACAATTGTCAGTACAAATGGTAGAACCATGAACTGATAGTGCAGGGACCTCAATATGAATGTGCGGCAACACCTTTGTATGGGGAAATTGGTAGGTGGAAACAGACATCCAGGAAATCCAGAATGCCAGACAATACTCTGCATTGAGTGGCCAGCAGCCTCTTTAACTTGTGCTGCTGAATGAACAAATTTATAAGGTGAAGGTCGATGATGGATCTCAGACCTTCTTCCTTCTTCTGGACAAAGAAAGAAAGGGAGTAGAATCCTGTGCCCCTTTCTTCCTGAGACACCACCTCTATAGTCCTTTTGTTCTGCCGGATAAGGACGTCTGCCTCTAGATTTGAGGCATGTGCAGAAGAGCACACTCTCATTGAGAGAGG